>NW_026575049.1:28227500-28827500 GCF_905146905.1 Nyctereutes procyonoides | reverse complement strand
TTTTTTTTAAAGATTTTATTTATTTATTCATAATAGACAGGGAGAGAGAGAGGCAGAGACACAGCCAGAGGGAGAAGCAGGCTCCATGCAGGTAGCCTGATGCAGGACTCGATCCTGGGTCTCCAGGATCACACCCTGGGCCAAAGGCAGGTGCTAAACCTCTGAGCCACCCAGGGATCCCCCCCTCATACCTTTCGGCCTCTCTGCACTTCAGTTTCCATATCTGTAAAGAAGGTAGTAATACCTGCTTAACAGGGCTGTGATGATGTATGATTTGATAGTACCAGGTACATTGTAGGCTCTCAGTAAATCCCAGTTTGCTAACCAAGAAGGACATTAAAGGCTTTACTGTGAGGGCACTGGGGAGCCATTGAAGGTTTTTGAGTGAGGGAGTGATACAAACAGTGTTTTAGCTCAAGTGCTCTCCTTTCCCTCTCACTGCACTCAGGACCCACCTCTGGCCATTAACTACATCATGCCTGAGTTTCACCCCCTATGTCTTATCTCCCCTGTAAGAAGAGGTAGAACTATTTAAAGGCCATGAGAGGTCATTCTAGACTTCCTGAACTGAGTAGGGTAGGAAGGGATACTCTCTTCCTCCTCATGACAGGTGTTCTTGCTCAACTCAGAGCCTCAGAGCCTGTCTGTGGTCCTCTTCCTTCTCTGCTTCCAGCACTAGCCACTGAGCCAGGTGCCTGAGCTGTTCTCACCATTTACTTCCTATTCCCTGGGAATCCTTTGCACAGCAGTGTGGGTGGGCTGAAATAAGACTGGTAACTTGGTGGGAGAGGGAGAAAATAAGGGAGAGATCAGGAGAGCCCGTGCAGGAGTGGGAGCCTCAAGGAGAGAGGGGTTGACAGGGACATGGATAGATACTGAGAGGTTGGGGTTAGGGAGGAGGGAGGGAGGCTGGGTTCACTGCTTCAGGGCTGGGTGGGCCTGGTGACGAAAATGGGCCATCTCCCCCTGGACCAGTGTTCCTTCTTTCTAGGCCATGCTTTGAGCATGTATGGGTGCACAACATAAGCACACCCGTGCACACATGCTAGTGGCTGATAGACACACCTCATTCTCACCTGGTGCAGGAGATGCACAAGTAAGTCTATGAGTGCACAGACTAAGTGCAGAGAAATAGGTGCAGAGGGTAGGCATATCTTTGCTGAAGCACCACCTGTTCTGGGCCCCCACCCTGCGTCCTGGAGGAGGTGGAGGTCCCACTCCTCTCCATGCCGTTTGTACAGCTTTATCCTATTTCTTGGCAATCCTCTGTGTCTCTTCTGGCAGGAAAGCTCATATCCTTGTCATGTCAATACACTTGGGACCAAGATCAAGGACTAGGAGAGAGGACGTGGTCAATAAAAGCTGACAGACTGAATGAATATGTTTATGTGAGTGGGTCTAACTCCAGAAGTGTGTGTGCGTGTATGTGCATAAAAATATGTACATGAACACACACACATGCACACACACTGTGAGGGGGGTATGGATGTATCTCGAAGATAGGCAGGAGTGAGCCTATGTGCACACGCCATATCTACTGATTTATTGCAATGGTATGCCAGTAAATGTTTGATAGTCAGCTCTTCATTAAAAAAAAAATCCCTGGTTTATAGCATTTACCCCCTTCTGTGGTGTAAGCACTCCCTCCATGCCCATTTTCAAGGTGGCATTCTGGACACAGGGTTGAAGGGATGCACATGGCTGGCTCATGTAAGCCTGTAGGAGGCAGCCCCAGCACATTGCTGGATTTACACCTGTGCCAGCCCAGGGCAGGGGGAAGGCAGTCGGTCAAGCTCCTCCCGCCTGGAAGAAGTCTTCCCCAAGCTGGCCCGGAGACACTTCTTTCCAGAACCTGTGTACCTGGGGAGCGGATGGATGTTGGCTACCAGCCAGCTTTCTCAGTGGCCTGCTTGGAAGCCAGTCCAAATGGACGCTCCTTGTTAGGCAGGTCTAGACACTCACTGAGACATCAGCCTTCCCTCCCTGTGTCTGCACCCCTCCTGCAGACACTCCCAAAGCCTTTGGAGTTTGGGGAGGACCACACTACTGTGGCCAGGAGGCAACTCTTAAGCTTGGAGTATGAATGGAGGAGGAAGGAGAAAGAATTCTTCAAACCTCCATCAGAAGGGGTGGCTGAGGACTGTGGAGGTTGGAGGTCAGAGGTCAGGAGACTGGGGCCTGGAGCCTGCTTGAAGCAGTTCACTGTGCAGATGTGCACACATTGCTTGCCCTCTCTGGACTCCAGCAGTACCTTTTTACATGAATGGATGGGTCTTTTGCACGAAGGAATCAAAAGAATCCCACACTCAGACAAGAGGGACCCCTGCTTTGGGCATTGGGCTTTCTGGAACCTTACTCCAGCCCTCCTTGGGTCATGCCCCCCTCCATGGCGGGAAGAAGAGACCATAGTCCAAGGGAACATGCTTGCCCTGAGCCTATGCCCCTCTCTCAGACTTCTGTCTGGTGCCTGCTACTCTAGAACTTCTGCCCAAAGGATGCTAAGCCAGCCTCCAGAGTTGGTTACCATCCATCTTGAGGGTGGAGTGACCCAAGGTGTGGCCAAGTGGAGCTGGAGGTGGGTAGGGAAGGGGGCTGGGCTGGGGGCCAGGAGCCAGGGTGGGTTTGCCCCACACCACTTTTTGGGTACAGAATTCAGACAAGGTTGAGATTTCCAAATTCAAACCTAGTATTTTAGGTCAGCATAAAGAAATGTTTGTCAGGAGAGAAGGATGGAACATATTTTAAAGTTTGTTCATTTGATTCGTAGGTGTTAAATATTCAGATTTATGCTATGTGAGCTCCATTTGTACTCCTACCCTGGGGCCTGTGAATATTAGGGGTGAGCACGGAGGAAGAGATGCTTGAGACTGTATGGAAGGGCTTAGTGGTGTGGCCAGAGGGGACTTGGGCAGAGCAGAGACTTCTAAATGTTGGCCAATTCCAGGTAGAGTTTTCTGAGACCTCATGGGTGGGGATGGTCTTCTGTTAGATCTGTGTCACTTGGGTCTCCTCCACATACCATCTCCTTTCTCTTGGGCCCCAGGGAGATATGTACAATGACTAAGCCTCCTCTCCACATATTACATAGTGTCTCCCCTCCCAGAGATCCCATCTTCCAGAGCTTATGAAGAAACCTAGATCCATCCATGTCAGGACTGGGGTCATGACATCTGGGACCCTCCCTAGTCGCTGTCACTGTATGTTACCATGGCTGTTTCTAAGATCACACCCAAGTCACCTTTCTGGCTTTCCAAATGGAAACATGAAAATAATCAGGTCAGTAAAGCCCAGCCATTGTAATAAATGAGAATCTCTGTGCTTTTATTTTTTTGGTCTGTGATCATGGATGTCAGTAGGACAGAATGAAGCTCTTTTCTCTTTTCAGAACTATGTAATTTCATCTTAAACAAACTTTGGTCAGCTTTCCATTTTCCTGTTTGTCATGTGTTCGGTTGTGGGTCTGTACCTGACCTTGCTAGTTAAGGATAATAAATTCAGTAAGGTGGTGATGGGGAAGGTGGTCCCAGGGAAGCAATAGAAGAAGGAGGAAGGAAGGATTTTACAATTTGCCAACAGATGATTTCTTTTTTGTTTGCTTTTTAAATCTTGATTTGATTTGAAATACCTTCTTTCCTCCCCTCCTGCCTGTTCAGTATGACAATTTTTTTGAAAGTTAAAAGGAACTAAATTAAATGTATTTAATGGATTTTTGAGAGGTGTTTACTGCCCTCTTTCAAGTAGCTGATGCTGGCATTTTGACCAGACCAGGGCCAGACATGGGCGGGGTGGTTCTTTAGCTGCCTGCAAATAGGGCCTTTTGCCAATGTCAAGGGTCCAGTTCTCCTGTTGGCATCCTGTTATGGGCTGAATGTTTGTGGCCCCCTGAAATACATATATTGAAGCCCTGACCTCCAGTGTGAGGATATTTGGAAGTGGGGGTCTTTGGGTAATAATGGGTTAGAAGAGGCCGGGAGGGTGGGGCTTCCATGATGGGATTAGTGACCTTACAGGAAAAGCAAGAGAGACCAGAGCTTGGTGCCATGTGAGTCCACAAGAGAAGGTGACCATCTGCAAGCCAGGAGGAGAGTTCTTACCAGGCGCCGAATCTGCCAGCACCTTGACCTTGGACCTCTTAGCCTCCAGAACTGTGAGAAGTAAATGTCTGTTGTGTAAGCCCCCCAGTCTAGGGGGTGTCCTTAGAGCAGGCTGAGCAGGCTAGGACACATCCCATTTTGCCTTTCCTAGTTGTTCAAATTGGGAGAGTTCTGGGGTCCCTGCTAGCCCTTCTCCATTTGTCTCCCAATCCACAGTCCTCACCATCCCCTCCCTCAAGGCCTAGGAAGTCATCACAGTGGGTTAAGGACCATTAAGGATTGGGAGCTTGAGGGCAGCCCTGTGCATGGAGCCCTCTGAGTACACCAGCTGGGTCACATTCATTCCAGGCTGCACACTTTCATGGGGAAAACTGAAACCTGGAGTGTCACTGGGATGTTGAGTGGGGCTGGTTTTTTCTAAAACAGGAAATTCGACGACATCATGCTCATGCTTGAAATCTTCAAGTATCTAGAGACAATTGTGTTAGAAAGGGAAGGCATTCATTCAGTGTTGCTGGATTCAAAGGAAGATGTGGATTGAAATTCGTTTTGTAGAGGAGACTTTGACCAATAAATGCTGCCTAGCCCGGGCTGGGCTGCCTCTAGAGGGGATGAGCTTCCTGTCACTGGAGGTGTGCAAGTATCCTTCAGGGATATTTCAGAGGACACTTACGACCTGGAGAGTGGGGTCACTACTGCAATTGGCTTCTAGGCCTCCCATCCCCCACCTCTGAGGACCTGTGGCTTTAGCATTGTTTTAATTTTTTTTTAAATTTATTTATGATAGTCACAGAGAGAGAAAGAGAGAGAGGCAGAGACACAGACAGAGGGAGAAGCAGGCCCGTGCACCGGGAGCCCGAAGTGGGATTGGATCTCCAGGATTGCGCCCTGGGCCAAAGGCAGGCGCCAAACCGCTGCGCCACCCAGGGATCCCTTTAGCATTGTTTTAAATGGGATGCCAGGATCGGGAAAGCAATTAAAGAAATCCAGTGACGTGAGGACCAAGCTATAAAAAAAAAAATCTTTATTTCATGTACCAGGATTTTTTCTTTTTTTTTCTTTTTTTAAGTTTTCTGCTTTTTAAAATTTTTTTTTTCTGTTAACAGTCTGAAAAAAAAAAAAAAAAGGACCCACCAAGAAAATAAAACGGAGGTTGGTTTCTTGAACTGGTTTGAGCTGGACATGAGCAACCGTCCACCCTGGCAAGCAGTGCCCTCTGCAGTCCTGCTCCCGGCTCCTTCCCCCTAGCCCTTTCTCAGCAGTACTGATTTCACCCCACACCCAGAGGGCCTTCTTCCAGCAGGCCCAGGACCCAAGGCTCGGCCTGGAAAGAAGCGCCCGTTGCCATCCCAAACACCCTGCTGGAACTGGGACCGATTTTCCTCTTGGAACAGCACCTGCTTGCTTGCTCTGTTCTTGGGGCCTCTCCTTCTCTCTGGTCCTTCATCTTTTTGGGTTTGGGTTTGGAAGCTGGTGGGCGAGGGAGAGAGAGATTGTGATTTCTGCCCAGACTGAAGAAGTGCTAGGTCACCCACCACACTAGCCTTGGCCGCCAGTGCTCTGTCCAGAGCCTGTGACCTGCTGGGCCGGCAGATGCTCTGCCTCGTGGCTCAGGCTGAGTTTAGGGTTCCAGCTGCAGCTGACTTGGAAACAGAGCGTGGGCAGCTGGGAATGTGCAAGCCCCCCAAGGCCTTGATAGCCACTCCCCACAACTCCCCAGGGCTCAACTTGAGGAACTTAGGCCAGGCCAGTGTCGAGGAGGCAGAGCAAGACCCACTGATGGGTCTAGCAGGTGCCCTTCCCCTTCAGCAGAGTGGCTGGCAGGCTGGGCTGAAATGCACTCTCGAGAAAGCTGTTGGGTTTCTCTCAGTCTCAACTGACCCTTGTTGCTCTCAGGAGGAGGAGGAGCAACACGGGATGCCCCAGACTTCCGTGGTGTGGTGTCAGCTTTATTTTGGGGGTTGGTCCTCAACCTGTGACCAAACTTTGTCAAGCCATCCCCTCCATCCCTTTGACCTTGACCCCTCCCAGCAAACCTCCGAGGATCCTCTTTTTCTCTGACCCCCAGAGATAGCAGGAAAGGCCTGGTGGCTGATCTCTTCCCTCAGAGAAGCCCTCTTCACTCTCTGTGACTGGGTTCTGGCACTAAGGAAAGGGGATACGAAGTGAAGAGTGACTCTGGGGACCTTTGTGCCTTTTCCCCTCTGTTTGAATGGCAGGATACGTTTGCTCATACATGCGTATATTTGCTCTGACATTGGATGTGGGGGTTAGGGGTTTGGGAGCACAGTGAGGAGGCATATGGGGTGTGTGTGTGTGTGTGTGTGTGTGTGTGTGTGTCTGAGAGGCTGATGATTTAGGAATGTTCTCAATGTCTGGGGGCTGGATGGCTGCTATTTTGGTCATCCCTGGCATCTTCCTCTGGGCAGGTGGCAGATCTTAAAAGTCATTGACACTAAGATTAAGAATAGGCCTTTGGAGCTCATCTAGGTCAATCCACATGCTTGCATAGAAGGAAACTGAGGCCCAGAGAGACCATTGCAGCAAGGGATTCCAGAATCCAGAGCTGGATTTTAGACAGGGGCCCTTTCCATGCATGCAAGTGGTGTGTGTGTGTGGTGTGTGTGTGTGTGTGTGTGTGTGTGTGAGTATGTATGGTGGTTGTTCTTGTCAATGGCTTTGGAGGACGGGAGTCAGCGTTCTCTGAGCCCTGCCTCTGGCTTTGTATGGAGAGGGAAGTGTTTAAACTCAGTGTGTATCCTGGTATTGGAGCTTGGGGCCTGGAGGGCTGTGTCTGTGTGTGTGTGAGTATGTGGAAGTGTGTGTACGATCTCCTTCGTGTAGACCAGGTTCTCCATTGTGATTCTCTCTCTCTCTCTCTTCCATATTAGCAGCACCTTCCTGGTATAAGGAAGAGATCATAGAACCTCCCTGCCGCTCCCCAGGGCCTTCCTCTTCTCCCTCCATCTTGAGCTCAGCCCTGATCTCTCCCAGCAGGTTTTGTTTTATTTATTTTTTTAATGGATTTGTATATTTGTTTTCTGTTTTCTCTTTACAAGTTCCCTGCTAAATTTTAAGTCCCCCACCCCACCCCATTGTTTTGTTTTCACAGTTTAAAGCTGGAAAAGAATTAAAAGAAAAATACTATCTGATTTTCTTGCAAGTAAATCCACTTATATATTTACATTTATTTATAGTCTGTGGTTTTTTTATTAAAAAAATCACCACTTGTTTTTCCTTTTTTTCTTTTGTAAAAAGAAACCTTTTTGCAGTGTCATTGTTGGACCTGCTGAGCCCCAGGGGGGCGTCAGTGAGTCCAAGGACCCCCAAAGGGTCAATGAGCCCCCTTCCCAGGGGGCGGTGGGGGGCTTCTGAGTTTGGGGGTCCACCATCGCCCCAGGGTCATCAGGTGGCCCTGAGGTGAGAGGTGAGGAGGGAGAGCTGCTTTATATCCCCCCGGGGGGGTGAGCATCTCCTGCTCCCAGGGGCAGGAGCTTGGGGTGGTGACCCCAAAAAGCTCACCCTGAGGATTCCAGGGTTTCCGGGCATCTTGCAAGCCAACGGGCAGCCATCCCCTCTCCGTCCCCTCCCTCAAGGCCTAGGAAGTCATCACAGTGGGTTAAGGACCATTAAGGACTGGGAACTTGAGGGCTGGGCAAGCCCCAAGTGCACCCCCCTCCAGGCACCTTTCGGACAGGAGGGACCAAGGACTTGAGTCACCTGGAGGCCTACAATTGCCCCATAAATGCCGGGTGGAGCCGGCTCACAAGCCTTGGAGCTTGCCCAGCGTTCCTGGGGCACCCATCCAGAGGCTCCAGGGACCTGGCAGTGACCGAGGGGCTTACCTGGCCCCGAGGCCCCTGAGTCTCCACCCCCCACTTGCCCAGGGAGGCAGAGCCCGCTTGGGGTTAAAGAGAACAGAAACTCTCCCGCATTAAAACAAAAAGTAACAGAAACTCCTGATAAATGAAGAGAACATTCCGCTTCCTTTCTGCTCTTCGTTTTTTTTTTTTTTTGCTTTAATGTTAGTTAGCTTGGTTCCCTTTTATTTTTTCATTTAAATTGGTTTTTATTAAATGTTAAAATAATGGTACATGGGAAATCATGCATTTTCTTTTAGATTTATTTTCTATTTTTAATTTTTTAACCTCTCTCGCTGTTTTTTTTTAAGTTTATTTTGCGTTCCCTCGGTTAGTGTTTTTTTTTTCCACATCTCCTGTCCTTTTGCTTCTATGTTCCTCTTATATTTTGTTCTTCTTTTTTTTTTTTTAAATTTACTTGTTATGTTTTTCTCTTTTTTTGTTTTTTTGTTTTTGTTTTTTTTTTAATGTTTTTTTTTTTGTTTTTTTTTTGTTTTTGCTTTTGGAAGGTCTCCCCCCCTCCCGCCCCGCCCCTGGATGGTTGGGATCCCGCCCTGTGCCCCGCTTCCCCTGCACCTCTGGGCCCACTGCGCGGGCGGGCGAGGGGGGCACCCCACACGCCCCTCCTGCGGCGCTGCCAGGCTCCGTCCCCATCCATCCCCCATCCCCACCCCGCGGTGGGCTTCATACGGGGGTGGTCCGGCGGTTGGCTGTGTTGGAGTGGAGAGAGTCTTTGTTCTCCTTCTGGATACAGTTGTGGACTTGGAGGAAGCTGTTGTCTCTGTCCGAGTTGTAGGTGGCGGTGGGCGTGGTGGCGGCCTTCAGGGGGTCCCTGCTGAGGGTGTACATGGAGATCTCCGTGGACGGCAGGGTGTTGAAGCCCTTGATGCCCACGGGAGAGGCGTCCCTGGAGTGTGAGGGCTCGGTGGAGCGGGAGCTGGAGCGGCTGCGGCGCTGGTAGCGGTAGCGGTAGCTGGGGATGCGGGTGATGGCCGAGGCCTGGAGGTAGTCCGTGGCACGGGCCGTGGCCCGCAGCTGTTTGTGCCGGTCGATAAACATGTGTACCGCCAGCACCCCGACCATCTCGGCGATGATGAAGGACAGGGCCCCGAAGTAGAAGGACCAGCCGTACGAGTAACTATTCTTTTTGGAGTCGCTCTTGGAGGGGTCTCCGGCATTGGCAGATATGTACACTATGATGCCAATGATGTTACTCAGACCTGCGGGCCCGGCGGGGGAGATCAGAGAGGGGTGGTTAGTGTCCCAGGCAGTGTCGGCCCCGAGCTGGACTTACAGGGGAGGGGACAGCTGGAGTGGGGCCTTCCCCTCTCCAGGGCTGCCAGCGCCAGTGCTGTAAGGGGCTGGTGGCCAGCATCAACTTGATAGTTATTTGATGAGCCACAAGGGGAGGGCTAATGGAAACAAAGGTATGGGGGGGGGGAAGAGAGAGGCCTTGTACCCCCCACTGAATAATAGTAACAATAAATATTGTTTATGGAGCATGTGCTACCTGCCTTCACCGGAGTGCTTTCCAGGGAGTTTGCCAATGAAGCAATGGAGCGCAGAGAGGTTAGGTAACTTGCTCAAGGCAGCACAGAGGTTTGGAGCCAGTATGACAGGGGGTTGAGACTGGCTCCTGGAGCCAGACTGCCTGGAATCCAAAGCCTTTGTCAGGGTAACCTGAGTCAGAGTTTCCAGGTCCGTAAAGTGGGGAGGATGATAGGGCTCGCTTTTGCAGGGCTATAGAGAGGATTACATGATTTAGGACTACCTGTGTGGGGCTGTTGGGGGCCGGGGTGTGGTATGTGCTACTTAAACATTCATCATTCTTATTAAATGGCTCATGCTACAGCCGTGTGCTTTTTCTGGCATCTGAAGTGATACAACTTGTCCCATAAGGGGCTGAGGTATGTGGTTTTAGGTCCCTGCCTGCTCCCACCGGGGTGGGACAGTGAGGGGACAGGGCAGGGAGTCTAGGCCGGTATCCTGAGAGGGACCTGGGATTTGGGCCCTTTTCTAAAAGGTGGGAAGAAGGTGGTCCACTGGGCTGAGAGACGGGGTCCGGCAATGTTTCTAGAGGACGCAGTGGGGGCTTGGCTGTTGCTATGGGGCAGGAGCCCCAGCACAACCTGCCTTCTCTGTGATGTGACCTGTTGCAAGTCCTGGAGGTTCCTCTTCTCCCTCCCTCCTCTCTCTGCCAGTTCTTCCCAGCGGCCCAGCTCCCTAACCTCAGCTTCCTCCTCGCGGTGAGCCTGGGCTCTAGCCTGCCCAGCTCAGAGCCCATTACCTGCAGACACGAAGAAGATGCCGGCACTCAGGATGATGTTGTGTCGAGTCTTGTAGAACTCGCTGGCTGCGATGCAGAGTCCACCCATGAAAAGCAGAATCACACTCAGGATCGGGAAGATGCTTGAGGCCCTCACGGCCCCTGCGGGACACCGAGAGTCAGAGAGAGAGAGAATTGCACAGCTGTGAGGCAGAGGGACGCACAGAGGAGGAGGCAGTGGCCCACGGAGCCAGGGTTTCATGGACACAGGGCCAGAGCTAAGTTCGCTTAGGGAGGGAGGGAGCCAGTGCCCAGCTCGTAGCCCTTTAGGGGCTCCTCTTTGCCTACAGGCCAAACTCCAGTGCCTCATGAAGTCTTTAGGGTCTCTGTGTGACTTGGCCTCTGCTACCTCCAGCCCCACGGCTCCTGGTCCCCTCCCTGTGTTCCCTCATGTCTAGCCGCAGCATATGTCACATGTCATGTCATTAATGCTTCTGGCTTTTGACATACCTACCCTTCTTGCTAGAATGCTTTTCCTATTCTTTCTGACTCAGCAAACTTCTCTTCAACCATCAAGACTCAACTCAAACTCGCCTCTTCTGTCAAGCCTTCCCTGACTTCCCTGGGCAAAGTTATCTGTCCCTTCCTGTGTGGTTTGGGACACCTGGGGCACACGGAGAGGCAGTGTGTCATCATGGTAAAGGAGCCACATGGCTCTGAATCTGGCTTTTGCATGTATTAGCTGTGTAGGGTTGGGCAAGGTGTCTCTCTGTAACTCAGTTTCCTCATCTATAAAATGGGAATGGTAATAGCACCTGCCTCCTACGATGGCTGTGAGGATTAAATGAGTCGATTCTGATAATGCACTTGGATAAGTCTCTGAGGACATGTAGCGAACGCTGGGTAAGGGATAGTATAGGAAAAACTTGTTCTGTGTATGCTTCCACAAGCCATGGGGCCCCATGAAGGCGGAAACTGTGGCTTTTTTTAGGGGGAGGGTCTCTCTTTTTATTCTGTCCCCACCACCTCGGTCAGGTCAGTGCTGGAGACACAGTAGGCCCCCAATGCAAGGTCATTGAGTGAATAAACAAGGTGAGGAGGTCCAGAAAGAGGAAGAAGCAGACATGCCCAGAAAAGAAAAAGTGAAAAACAAAACTCCCTAAAAACGCCTTCAGGGTAAGGTGAGAAGAAAGGACCGACAAACAGGCACAAGAAAAGAACACCCTAAGGAACATTTTACTCCCACATATGGGAGGACAGGAGGACAGAGGGATGCAGATGGCTGAGGGCGGGGGGAGCAGCCAGGCTGGCAGGAGGCATCTGTGGGGGACAGTGTCCAGATGGGGACCCAGAGGTGTGGGGTCTCCATGAAGTGTCTCTGGAGGGTAAAACAGTCTTTCTCTCCAGATTCAAATAGGCGGTGAGTGACCTCAGGGCTCTGAGTCCTGGGAGCTGTGGGCCAGGCTGGAGGCAGAGCATCTGGAGGCTCACGGGAGGGAAAGGAGGTTTCCTTTACATGTTTGGGTTGTTTAAGTGGCTTCTGAGGAAGTTGGGTCCTGGTTAGAGGGCGGGTTGGCAGGATGGGGCAGGGTAGGGGTGCGTCTTGGAGAGGAAGGTGCCAGGAGTAGAGCCTCCCTGGCTCCCTGCCCCTTTTGGTGGCAGTGTGGCCACGAAAATCTGTGGAGAAAAGAGGTTTTTTTTCAATACAGAATTGGAGGACTTTTTCCAAGAGGATTTTAGGCAGTTTGCTGTGATGTGTGATATAAAACTCCTCCTCTCTCTTCCCCGTGGATCTTCAGGAGATCCACACAGCTTACTGATGCTGTTGGGTGAATGGGTTATTTTAGGGGGACTTGAAGAAGAATGAACCAGCACTAGGGGCCAAAGGATGAGGCCCATGGGGAGTGGGGGGTGGGTAGCAGCTGGGTTACTGGGCAGTTGGACTTCCTCTCCCGCGGGTGGGGTTGGGCCGTCTCCCTCCCAGGTCTGAGTGGATACTCTCCCCCAACAAGCCATTTTAAGGTAACAGTTGTGTCGCCAGCCCGATCCCCCAGCCCCCACACCCCTACACACGCATACATAATGCCTGGACATGCACACCTGAGTGCTGCCTGAATCCTTATCTTCATAAGCACAGGGGGATGGGGGAGCTTATTAGAAGACTCACGAGAAAGTAAAGAATCTTTGATAAGCACCTACTCTGTATCAAATCTTGAATGAGTACCTAATATACATTCTCTAATTTAATCCTCCTAAGAGCCCCATGGGCTGTTTTTTAGCCCCAGTTTATAGACAAGAGACCTGAAGTTTAGAGAGGCAAAGTAACTTGCCCAAGGCAGCCCAGCTAATGAGTCAGGATTCAAGTTCAGATCAGCCCAACTTTTGGACCACCCTATACTCTCCCTACAGGGCTCCTAAGGAGCCTGGGAAGGGTGCTGCAGAGTCCAGGGATCTGGGTTTGGGGTCCCAGCTGTGCCGCTCACTTGGGCAGAGACCTCAGCTTCTCTGGCTTTCCCGTGTGTAAAGCGGGTGTGGACCTTTAGATGATTTCTTATGCTTCTGCCCTCTCCATGTGGATATGATTTCTGACCAGCTGGAACTGGAGGGTGACAGCAAAATGGAGGCAAGAGAGGTTGGTGTGACCTCTGAGGGGCAGCAGCGGTGGTTCAGTTGAGCAGAGGGGAGGAGGAAGGTCTCCAGTCTTTTCCCTCTCAGAAAGCAGGTGCTTCCTGCCCACTGTATACCTGTATTTGGCAAACCCAGCCTGCACCCTCTGAACAAATGCCTCACAGGCAGCCAGGGCTTGATGGTGTCAGCTCCGTCTGCTGCAAGAGCCCCGGATGTCCCAACTCAGCCTTCCAGCCAGCAGAGAGAGGGAGCTGGGATGCTGTGTGTGTGTGTGTGTGTGTGTATGTGTGTGCGCCTGCCCATGTGTGCAAAGACAAGATGGAAGGGGGCAGGAGAGAGAGGTCTGTTATGTTGCAGCCAACAGAGAGTAATGTGGAGGAAATGGGACCACTTCGGAAGGTCCTGAAGCAGCTAATGATAAGCTCTAGAGCATGGCAGCCAGCAGGCAGTACAAAACAGAGGCCTCTCCGGCAGAGCCAACCCAAACACCAGCCTCTTGGAAGAGGTTTGCCCAGTACGAAGGAGACAGGGGACAGACAGCCAGTAGACAGCACCATGCCTAGGAAGGCTAATGTTTTTAGGACCCAGATTCAGGCTGGGCAGGAATTGGCTTCAGAGCAAGCAGGGACACCTACGTTGGAGAAGTTTCTTGAAGGAGGTCTTTCTGGCTGGGGGTGGGGGTGGGTGGGTGGAGAATTTGGGAATTTACTGCACCTGAGTACTTATCCTGGCTTTGTCACTCACTCACAACGTGGCTGTGGGCAAGGGTCTCTACCTCTCTGGGTCTGTTTTTGCGTCCTGTAGAATGGGAAAAGTAACCCTAATAGCCAGCTCATGGGAATGTAAGGCTCTGCGGCTCGAAGGGCAGTCGGTGAGCCATCCAGGGAAGCGTCACGGGAAGCTTGTTAGAACTGCAGATTCTCAGGCCTCCCTCTGCAGCTGCTGAGTTAGAATCTACATTCTCCTGAAAGTGCTTAGCACCAGCAAATGCATGGGAAAGTTTGAGAAGCCCTGTTGTCAAGATTGAATTGTATAATTTCTTTACTGATTCTACCCTGGAAAGTGATAAAAGGTACGATTTTTATTACTTCTATTGTCCACCCCCTCCCCTTTATCCAGATGCTGCTTCCCCACGAATCGTCTTGTTGATTCCCACTGAAGCTGGTATGGTTTTAGCACTAAAATCTGTCATGAGGAGCAGAAGGTATCTGATTTATTCAATGAACAAATATTTATTGATCTCCTATGAGTGAGCATATGGGACTACGCAGTACCTACCAACATTTATGGAGCTCTTCCTATGTGCCAGGCCCCATCCTGGCACACGGATAAACCCATTTAGACTTCATACGAACCCCATGAAGCCATTGCTTTGGCTTCAAGGAGATTACAAATACCTAAAGCAGGTATTGGCAGACTTTTTCTGTAGAGGGACAGCTAGTAAATATTTCTGGCTTTGCTGGCCATATGTTCTCTATTTCAACTACCCAGCTTAGCTGTTGGAGCATGAAAACAGCCTTAGGCAATATGTAAACAAGTGAGTGTGGTTCTTTTCCAATAAAACTTTATTTACAAAAACAGTTGCCGGGCCAGATTTGGCCTACTGGCTGCAGTTTGGCCATTCCTGGTTGAGAATGTAATATGCTGGACTGGGGAAAGGCTGCATGGTTAGAGTTGGGAAATGCTTTGTTTTTGACTAGCTGTGAGTCTAGTGAATTAATAGAGACCAAGTGCCTGCCGCTGTGCCAGGTTCCATGCTGGGCATGGGTTCACCCAGTGAGGAAGTGGAGAAATTGGGCCGTGAACCCAGGCCGTCTGCCTCGAGGGTCCGTGTGTCTAACCACTGTATTCCCCTGCTTTCAGTCCTGCCTGCACTTCCCACCCCTCAGACCATCCTCTGAGCTCATGTGGGGGGCGAAGAGGGCTGCCCTGAGGGAGTGATGTTGGAGCTGGCATCTGATGCATAAGGAGAAGCTAATGGGGCCGAAGAGAGGCAGGGTGTGGAGTGTTCCAGGGAGAGGCAGCAGCATGAGTAGGCTGGAGGAAGAATCCTTGCTCACAGTACTGGAAGACCCTCAGTCACTAAGAGCCACTGGAGAGCCTGGGGGGGCTCTAAAGGAAATGAGGCAGGCCAAGGCCAGGCCGGAGTTGGGGGGCTCACAGGGTAGATGTGCAGGCTTGGGGCCCAGAGGTAGGGTCTGGGCTAGTTGTAAATGGGGTTTGTAGACACAGAGGTGAGCACAGGAGAGCCTGCCTGTGGAAGAGTAAGAGGACTAGCTAGCTGTAGGGTTGGGGGAGCCCCAGTGTTTAGTGATGGCTCAGGAGGAGCTTGTGCAAATCATGCAGCAGTGTGCCTGGTTTCTATTTCCTTGTCTGGATTAGATGATCTGTAGGGTCCTGTCTGCCTTTGATGGTCCTGTGCACCCCAGAACCTCCCATCAGGGTCCCCTCGGCCAGGCCAGTACACCGTCTTAACCTATTCCTGTACCATTTGTGCTTTTGATCAAAATGTTTGTCATTACCGAGTATATGGAGGGTGGGCTCCCTATTTCCTGGGCATGGTGCTCAACTATTTTTTTTAAGGTTTTATTTATTTATTTATGAGAGACACAGAGAGAGGCAGAGACACAGGCAGAGAGAGAAGAAGGCTCCCTGCGGGGAGCCTGATGCAGGACTCAATCCCAGGACCTCGGGAATCATGCCCTGAGCTAAAGGCAGATGCTCAACCACTGAGCCACCCAGGTGCCCTGGCGCTCAACTCTTTATGTCTATTATCCCACTTGGGATTTGGTCCCTTCTCACAGGATGGGATCACCCAGGAGTGGCTCAGGAGTTGCTTCTAGGGTCTTCCTTGCTCCCATCCACACTGTGCTGGATGGGGTGGCCAGGACCACAAATGTAGGTGTGAGCATGAGTGTATGAATGTGAGGGGAGGGGGGAGAGACAGTGGAGGAAGGAGAGAGAGGAGGTGTTCCTGGAGGGGAACAGACTTGGGGAAAGAGGAAGAGGGGAGAGAGATGAGTTGAGAGTGGTGGTTAAGAGTCTGGGCTCCACAGGTGGCCTCCCTGGGGTCCCATCCCAGCCATGCCCCATTGGCAGTATAGCCTATGTGCCTCCCCTTTCTCATCTGTGTAATGGGGACACCAACAGTACCTGCCTCACAGGATGTTGTGAAGGGCAACGCAGATAATGTATAAAGTAGTCAAGTGTACAGTATATAGTGATGTAGGAAAAGAATTCCGGAAGCTCTGTGAGCTTCCTTGGGGATTGCCATCTGCACAGGTGCCAGATGTTGTCCCAGTCTCCATTGTCTCCAAGACTGGTGATCAGTGGCACCAACTCAGGGAGAGGCAGCCTACGTGCTTCTCTTGGCTGTGCTGCCTGCCCTCCTGAGTCTCGGTTGTCCCCCTGCCATAGGGAGATCATGAGCACAACCAGCTCATAGCCTGCGATGAGGAGTAATGAATCAACACATATTAAGCAATTACAACAGCACCTGGGACATGCCTGGGATGTGCCAAGTACCAGGAAATGTTAGTTCTTGTGGCAGAAGGAACTGTTGCAGTTTCTCATGGGCCCGGGGTTACCTAGACTGTGTTTATCACAGTGCAGGTTGTGAGTCAGGATGAGGTGATGAAGTCAGCGTGCTGGGTGCAACCAGCACTTAAAGAAATGAACCAGGACAGAATTGAAAGTGTCAACGTGTGCGGCGTGTGCGAGGTCAGCACCGTTTTGAGAAATGTTTGCTCTGGTTGCATGATTGTGAGTGAGTGTGTGTGGCAGCTTAGGATGTGTCCAAATCACACCATGACCACTGGGGAATACCAACTCCTATTTCCTGGACACACAGACACACACCCTGCAGGGACCCGCAGACACGAGGCAACACACAGCCACTTTCATATTCAGACAGACATTCCAACGTATGGACACACAGGCACCAAAAGACACAGAACACAGCATAGACTCACAAAGGCAGACACACGGACACATGCTGACAGTCAAAGGAAGTCACATCCAGGTCACCACTGTCTCTGTTCTTCACCTGCTCTCAAGCTTTGCTAAGGAGGGATAAGGATGAGGAAGCACCTGAGCGGACACACAGGTGGCCCCTCAGAGCTCGCTGGGAAAAGTTCTGGTCATCTTTTGTTTCTGGGTAAGCTAGCGATGGGTGGGTGAGGGCCACACTGGCCACACCTTCCTGGGGCCCAGATGTCAGGAGGCCCAGGGTGGTGACCAGGGCTTGTCACTAGAAAGCCCCTGGACTCTATGGTTCAGAAGAAGCTATGGAACTCCTCAAATATGCATGGGGTTTGCGGGGTAAGAGCATTCATCCACTCATTCTTTCATTCATTCACTCATCCCATCAGATATTGATTGGGTGCCTTCATCTGCCAGGGCCCCCAAGAGGCGCTGGACAATGCCCAAAGCTTGGCCTGATGGCCTGAGAGCAAGTGATCCCCACTTTCTTTGCCACCCCAGGAGATGAGCTCTGTACTCCCACCCAGCCATGCCCTGCTGGTCTTCTCTCTCCTCCCTCTCTGCTCTAGATCCTCAGTCGAGCTGGTGGAATGAGGATGGTAGGGGTGACCCAGGGTCACCTACTAGCCACCCTCCTCAGCCTCCTTCCCCGGGGCCTTCTCATCTTCCTGGTTTCTAAGCCTTGGCATCCTGGGGCTCAGACCCTACACCTCTTCTCTGCACCACTGCCTTGGTCCATTCATCAGGTCTTGTGGCTTTAGACACCATCCACCTGCGGACAACTGGCACACTCCTGTCTTGGGGCAGGACTCGATCTGGGAGTCCCAGACTGCAGGGCATCTCCCCAGGGAGTCCCATAGGCTTCTCTGACTTAATGGAGCTGACACTGAGCTTCCCATTCTCCCCAATCCCAGCCTTGGACTCAAACCTTGACTCCTTCTTTCCCTGGGAAATCCACATGCAGCCTTTCAGGAAATCCAATGTGCAGTTCCTCAGGAATATTTTCTGGCTCTGACCCCTTCCCACCTCCTTCAACTGCTTCTATCTTGGTTCAGGACGCCACCTCTTGTCTAGATTATCGCCAGCAAGTTCCTAACTGTTCTGCCTGTTTCTGTCCTTGCTCTATTTCAGTCTCTTGTGAATGTGGCAATCAGAGGGTCCTGTAGGATGTGAGATGGCATCACTCCTGTGCTCAGACCTTCCCATGGCTTCCTGCAAAACCTAAGCCCTTTCTATGACCCACAGGGGCCCTGAACCTCTCTACACTGACTCTTCCTTGGCTCCCCCTTGCTCACTCTACTCTTGTCTTTCTGGCCTCAGTCCTATTCCTCAAATATTCCAGACCTGCTTCTGTCTCAGGGCCTTTGCACTTACTGTTCCCTCTTCCTGGAACATTCTCCTCTTGGCTTTCCACATGGCTCCCTCTGACCTCCTTCAGTCTTTGCTCAAACTTCACAAGGAGGATTTTTATTGTTTATTGACCTCTCCCCCGACCCTGGAACTTCCTATCCCTGTTTTCCTGATGGATTTTTCTCCATGTTACTCCTCACAGTTTAGCAGACTATATAATTAACTTGTTAATTTCATTTATCATAAATTGCAAATGCCACGAGGGCCGGTCTTTATTTTGTCTGCAGCCAAAAAGGACCCATGGCCCCTGGGGAGCTCAGATCTCTTCTGGCCTCTTGAGTACCAGGATGCTCAGCCCCACAGAGCCGAGAAGAAGACCTCAGAGGGTTTTTCGGGAATTATGGCTCTGCCAGGCAAGGCCCACAGTCCCATATGGTCAGGCCTTGGTTCATTCCACAAGTGTGCTGGCCCTGTGTCAGGCCCTGAACAGATCCTGACCCTCGGTTGAACAGAGTCCGGTAGATTGTGTCCCCGACCTGGGGAAGAGCAGGTGCTCCAGCCACCTTTCTGGAGCCCACCCTGCCTGCCCCGGTGCCCCTCTGAGTCTGAGGCAGGCTGGTGTCAATGGTCAAAGCCAGAGTGTCTCTCTTTGCTGAGCGCCTTTCCACTCCCTAGGTCGCCTGCCCCCATCCTGTTCCTCCTCATGGTCCTCTGCTGTCCTTTGGAAATCCAGCAAGGGCCTGTCCCTGGGCCCCCACCCCCATTGCCTGGCCACCCCACTCCTCTCAGCCCTGGCTCCCAAACAGCCCCTCACTTCTTGCCATCCCCACAGCTAATGCTCTGGTCGAATGGCCAAAGCCTGTCACCAGGATGTCCGGGATGTCTGTGAGGGCTGCAACAGCCTCCACTGGTCTCCCTGCCTCCCTGGCCAGCAGCCAGAATTGACCTTCCAAATCTATCTCCTGCCCATGGTTCCCATCATACTTAGAATGAGATCTGATTTCTTCCCAACATGATTAGGCTCCTCTACTCCCTCTCTGACCTCCTGCTGTGGGATGCCCTCCATTTGTGCATTGTGCTCAGCCAGTCTGGCCTTCCCCCCACCCCCAAACACTCCCTTCTCCGCCCTGCCTTAATAAGGCCTTTGCTCTTGCCATTCCCTCCTCAGGCATGCACTTCCGCTAGATCCTCTTAGCTCTTTTCTTCATTTAGAGAAGTGACACCCCCCCCTGCTCTCCACCTGCCCCCTCACTCTCTGTGCCCTGAAAGCTCTGAGACTATCTCGGGGTTATCTGTGCTCCTGCTTACTGCTTGTTTCCTCCTTCCTGCTTGAAGAACATCCCCTTCGCAGAGGTGCCAGCTTTGTTTTGTTCATGCTTGGCTCCCCTGTACCAACAACAATGCCCTGCACGGAGAGTGCTTAGTCAATGTCTCATGAAGTAAATGAGTTGAATGCCTCTAGAGGCCAAGTCTCTTTCCTTCTGGAATGACCTCTGGTTTGGGTTAGGGACCAGGCTCCCTCTAGCACCACACTCTTGCTTCTATCCCTGCCTGTGTGAGGGCCTGGGCCCCTTTACTGGCCTCCCATGCCACAGACTTGCGACTGAGGATGGGTGTAACAGACCTGAACTGGGAGAGGCTTGGGCTCGGCCCACCCACCTTCAGCCCCGCCCACTTCCAGACGCAGCCCCGCCCACCTCAAGTGCTCCCACCTCTTGAAGAAGCTCCGTGGGCCTCTCTGGGCCTTAGCTCCACCCACTTCAGGGGGACTGGGGATCCTTCTAGAAGAATGATCCCTTCCTTCTAGATTCTTTAATCAACCAGGTTAGAGCTTATTAAGTATGAGAGAATCTGGGGCACCTGGTTAGCTCAGGTCATGATCCCAGGGTCCTGGGATGGAACGTTGGGCTCTCTGCTCAGCAGGGAACCTGCTTCTCCCTCTCCCTCCACCTGCCACTCTGCCTACTTGTGCTCTCTCTCTGTCAAATAAATAAATAAATAAATAAATAAATAAATAAATAAATAAATAAATAAATAAAATCTTAAAAAAACAAGAAAGCAAATCTAATTAGAATCTATTAGGATTAGAATCTGTTAGAGAATGATAGGAACTCACATCTTCCAACTTTCAAAAATTACTTTTGTCGCTTAGCCCGAGATTAGCACATTATAGATCAGGGGTCAGCAAACCATGCCAAAGGCAGCCTGCATATGTCTACAATACTCCAAGGCTGTATGGCCCACAAAGCCTAATATATTTACTGTCTGGCCCTTTATGTAGAAAAAGTTTGCTGACTCTCATTACAAATACTTAAAAAATACTGTTGGATTAAGTAGGCTTAAATCAGAGCCTTGGAATCCTGCCCTGTTAACACCACCACTTCAAGTCTTTTGTCTGGGGACACCAAAATGAACCAAACACTCTAAGCTCTTCTCTCTTTAATAAGAAGGATATGGAGGTATGGAATAGGTAGTAATAGCCACTGAAGAATTCTGCATCTGTCCTTTAGTTAACAGACAGGCATTTATGGAGCACCTCCTTTATTCCAGAGGCTGTTCTAGGCATAAGCAATGAAGTGACAAAGTTCCTACATAGAGCCCCCGGTGTCTGGCTGATTATATATCACATCCTTGCTGTGCTCAACCAGTGTGGTTCCCGGCGTGAGGCTCAGCTTTCGCCTCCCACTTGCACCTCCAGCAGCAGGTGGCATCTGTGCCATTGCCCCCGTCGCCCAGGGTCCTCCCTGCCAGCTGGGCCTCCTCCTGGGGCCACGGATCACACACCGTTCTTTGACATCGATGTCCCCAGGGCTGAGCACAGGCCCCAGCACACAGCCTCAGCCTGCCTTTCTGCCACCACCAGGCTCCTTCAAGAGCCTCGACATGGTAACGGGGGATGACAACCAACCGGTCTTTTAGGAATTCCACTTAAGAGCAGTGTCTTTTGGGAATTCATCAAAGGAAATGATGAGCATTGTAAGATATTTTCCTCTCTTTAAACAGAAATCTATAAATTACATCGTGTTCCCTTCCTTTCTCTGCCTCGCTGCCTGGCTGACTTTGTGTTCCACGGGCTTTTCAATGAAACCAGGTTGATTCCAGGCTGACCCGAGAGTTGGCTTTGATGTGAGGAGTAGTTATTGAAAGAGACAGGGTGATCCGTGTAATGAAATGCCTCCTACACTTTCCATAAAAGTGATCGGAGTGTGATGCTGGCCGTTCTGCTGTGGGGGATGGGAGGGAGGCTCTAGCAGCCTCTGAGCAGCTGGGAAAGGCACCGGGGGGCTGAAGGTGGGCACGCTCCCGGGAAGAGAGCAAACCTCTCCTGGAATAAGCCTCCTGAGAGCAGAGCTTTCAACCACTTCTGCTCAGGTGGCTCTACTGTCCCAGGCGTCAAGGACCCTCAGCCCCTCTTCTGGAAATCCCTTTCTCAGGGAGCATTTTACCTTGTTAGTTTTTGCTGATTCTTGAGAAATTTTCTTTGGGACTCAAAATGCTTTTTCTGATAATATGCCTCTGGTGGATTTAAGGTCACAGCTAATACTTCAGGATTTAACCCGGATTCAATTGTGGGGAAAGAAGAAAAATCTAATGTTTTGTCTCAGTAGACAATCTGACAATGCCTGATGAGTTTCTTCATTTGGTTATTCAATAAATTTTACTGGGTGCTTATCATTGCTGGGAATAGGAGCAAGTAAACAAGATAGGGAGGATCCTTGGCCTCACAGAATTGGCAGGACTGCCAGGGAGATGTTTACTCGAATAGACAAGGAAGGACCCTACAGCATGATAAATGTGCTGTGCTCTGGGAACCCATTCAGGGGCATGGAGGACTTCCTGGAGGAGGTGATGTTTCAGCCTGAGACCTGGAAGATGAGTAGTAGTTTATCAGACAAAGAGAAGGGAAGAGTGTTGTAGGCAGAGGGAACAGCATGCTTGAAGGTTTTGGCCTCCGGGCAGGAGGAGGGGAGGGAGGCTCAGCTTTTTCCTGCCCTCTGCCGATACAGGGATCTCTAGACAGTCCTGGCCTTCGACTCTCTGGAAGTTGCAAGGACAGGACCGACCACTAGAAGGGAGAAATAAATTGCATGCACTCACGGAGGAAATATTCTGCTGTGTCAGCTTCGTAATCTGCATCCTCTGGGAAGTGATCGATTTGCTTGCAGAGACCTTTGAAGTTCCCTGGAAAACAAGAGGAGAAAGGACACTTGAAACATCAGAGTCTCTGGGGGGCTCAGCGCCCACAGGCCTCTTGCTGACTTCTCTCCCTCTTCTGAAACTGGCTCAGCCCTCTCCCTGGCCCCTGAAGGAAGGTATCACTTGGTCTGTTTGGACATCTGCCCGGTGAATCAAAACACTCACCCCCGCCGTGCTGCGGAGAGGATCTAAGGCCCAGGACTTCAAAACCCAGCCTTCCATCCCTGCGCGGAGGCTTCTGAGGATTAGCTGAAGCTTGGCGGGCAGCAGAGGTTTGGCTCGGGGCTGGGGACTGCCACCGAGCAGGCTGTCGGAGCCGGTCAGTCCTCAGCCTCCCCGCCCTGGCTGGGCTAGGAGTCACCTCGCATTTTGCATGCCAGAGAGCAGATCTCTCCCTCTGCGGAGAAGGCGGACCCGCGTGGATGCTGACAAACATTCCCACAGCCTGTAAACGAGCTTGCAGAGCGCCTTCCCATCTGCAAAGCCTGGAATTCACTGTGCCCAGGCCCCAGCTGTGCTAAAAATGCTCCGGGGTGGGGGTGGGAAGGAGGTTGAGCCCCACCCTGGGGGCTGGACCCTCTGCCAGGCTCTTGAACCTGGGCTCATCGTGGCTCTACCACAGGCCTCTCAGAGGGGTATTGTCTCCTCCACTATACAGATGAAGAAACTGAGGCTCCTCCGGGAGGCTGCATGATCTGAATAAGTACTCGGGGGCCAGGAAATGATGGAAGTGGGGCTCAAAAGAAGGCCTGTTGACTCCAAATCTTTCCTGGGGCGATGGCTGAGAAGGTGAACAGGGGCACAGGTGAAAACCCAATGTCACAGTGGCCCCCCCCCTCCCCACCGCCAACAACCACTGTGATGAGTGAATGAGCGACCTATTGAATGCGATCTTCCTTAAGGACCTGCTCGGGGTAGAGCTTGTGAGTAGGTCTGCTTGGTGACAGCAGAAGCTTTGGTCTGTTGCACACACCATGGTACCCCCGGCAGCAGCCCAACTACAGCCAGTGTCGTAGAACTTTCTCTGAATGCATGAATAACCCACCCTGTGCTGGGAGAGGGGGCAGCTCCTATAGCTGGGCTGCCTGGAGGAGGTGCCTGCTTCCTCGTCTGAAAAGTGGAGACCAGAGCTCTCCCTTTGTGCATCGTTGGGGCGATTGGATGTGCTGACGCATATAAAGTGCTCAGAGCGGTGGCTGGCTCGTTGGGAAGAGTGCTTGGAGGCATCGCTGTGAGGGAGAATTGGACACTGACTATATTCAGCCACTGACATTTGGGATTTTTCTGTGACAGTAGCTAATATAACCTAATTAATACCATCCTCAGTACGAGTTAGCAATTTATTTTCCTATAGAGTGCTGAACCTTCAGTTCCCGCAAAGTAGGTTTTCTTGTGTCCTATAGATATTTTTTTTTGTCCTATAGATATTATTTAGGAATTTTAAGGCATTCTTACGTAGACCTGTATATATCATATACACCTGCTTGTATAGGATACACAGGTGTACTTACATAAAGATAAGCGTTTTAGGCATTTCTAGCTATTATATGTTGTAGAAAAGATGGTTGACCCCCCCATTTGCTGTCTCTGCACCAAATTCACCCCCTTTCCTGCCTTCTGCAAGAAAATCAGTTCCCCAGAGCGCATTGGGGACTTAGGGTTAATGTCACTGAAGCTTTGTGGCGTCTATAGAGCACCTTGGTTCACTCAAAACACTCCCCTGGGGCAGGCTTCCCCTCTAAGTATTCTGGGCGGTCCTTCTTCTTGCTCACCCCTGCTCCCCATGTCTCAAGAATTCACCGGAGGCCTCAGTTCCCTCTAGGACTTCTCCCTTCCTCGGACCACACATCCTTCTCTCCCGAGATGTCTTTGTATCAGCTGCTAAGAGAATAAAATATCCTCCCTATTGTTCAAATGACAAATCAGTATATTCGCAGAGCACTTTGCAAAGCACTTTCATTTTCTCTCAATTCAATCTGACAAATATTTTGTCAGTGCCAACCCAGATCTTTATAAGGGGCCTGTGCAGGAGGTGAGGTGCAGATCTCACTACTGTTGTGCCCCGAGGCTCCTCACAAGTCAAGGACGGTGCTCCACCCTAGACCAGGGCTCCTGAGTGGTGCCTCTAGTCTCTCCTCTAAGGGCCCCGTGCTTCGCACTGGCAGCCCAAACCCTTGCCTGCTCCCTTTGCAGTCTGGCTGCTCCTCTGCAGGAGCTGTGCCCAGCCCTTCTTAGACCATGGGCTCCTAGTGTGGTGCCCGGCACAGAGGAAGGGCTCAAGAGATGCTACGGAGAGGCTGTGTGAAGTCACCAGCGGCCCAGACTCTCCAGGGTGAGCCAGACCTGGTATCCACCTGCCTACCTGATGTGTCCTGGCACAGGTTTCAAAGGCACTGTCCATTCAGTACAGCCAACTCTGAACTTCTAATCCTTCTCTCAAGCCTGGTCTTCTGGAGGCACCGACCAGCTCAGGGAATGCCTCTCCATCGCTGCCTGTGCCAGCCCGAGCCCACTTGTCACTGCCTACACCTCTTCCTCCTCACTGCAGGCTCCATCGCTCAGGATGCTCTCAGTATCTCTCAAAACTGTCAGTTTCTCTCCATTGGCAGCAACACCCACGGCCAGGCCACCCTCCTGGCTTCCCTGCATGGACTATAGGGGCCTCCCCACCCATCATTTTGTACCCACTCTTATCCCTCCCTACAGAGGAATCATAGTGATCCTCTGAAAATGTAAATCTGATCAAGCCACTTCTAGCTTGAAACACTCAACGCCTTCCCAGTGCTCTAGGGAAAACTCAGCATCTTCAAGAGGCCTGACCCTGATCTCTGTCTGGCCTTATTTCCTGCCCACCTCCCTTTCTGTGCACATGTCATCTCAGCTGTTCTTCATGCATGCTCCCTCCTACCACAGGACCTTTGCACATGCTGGTCTGGCTGCCTGAACCCCCACCACATCCTTTGTTATCTCCTTCCCTCAAACCTCCCTCTGCCTCCCTGCACTGTGTAGTGGGGTGTCTGCTGCCCTGCTGTCCATTCTGTGTTGGGGGGAGATGTTAAAGCATGAGCAATGCTGGTGGGAATGTTCTAGTAGAGCGGGAAGACGTGATGACCAGAGAGAGGAGGGAGCAATGCAGGAGCAATATGAGAGGGGATGAGGTCCAGGACAGAGGTGCAAGGGTGGCTTCCTATGGAGTGGATGGTGGTGTGTCTACTGTGGCAGAGGGGAGGATGCCACTTATGGGTGCAGGTGCAGGGGAGGAACAGACATAGTGGGAGCTGTGACACTTCTGGTTGTTTCTATTTTCTTGAAGAAATGGGAAGCAGGATCATTACTGGAGCATGAGGAAGGGGAGGCAGCATTGGAGATTTGAGAATGGAGGAAAGGAGTGGTATTTTTCTCCAGGAGACGAGGGGAGAGAGAATGGACCAGGCCTGAAACACGAAGCATGTGTGTCTGGGCCTTGAAGATCCCTTTGAGATTCTGTGGTTTTCTCTAGTGACATTTAGGGTGTGGCTGAGTCTGGCTGGAGGGTTGCCTGTGGAGTGGGGGTCTGTGAGATGAGGACAAGAGCAGGGGTAGGGGAGGCAGTGATTATGAAGATGGGTCAGACTCTAAGCTGAGGGAGGGGGCGAGGTGGTGGGGTCAGTGCACTGGGAGCCTAGGTTAGGGGTCAAAAGACTGTCAGGGGAGAGGGCTGATGAGGGTGAGCTGGAAGGCTGGGGCATGGTAGTCAGAAAGTGGGTGCCAAAGATTGAGATTGTTGAGGAGTGTGGTGATCAGACATGTCAGGGTCAAGACAAGACCATGAACTGGGTGGTTCAGGTTGGGTGGAGGTAGGGATGACATTCAAAGTATTTAGCGACCGGAAAGGTCATACCAATTAACATAGACGACAAAACCAAACGTTCACCTTGACTCTGCATATGTGATCAAGTACGTGTTTGGAAACTCCTTACCAAGTTATGGTTGATATGCAAAGGATTCATCACATTATTCTGCTAAGCCCTAAGTCCTCAGTTGGTTTTTAGAAACTATTGGTGTGAGGCTCTTTCAAGCTGAATGATGACCCTGTCTGGACCATGATTTGACACAGGGAACTGTTCCCGGTGCTTCCAATGCTCCTCTGTTAGAATAAGACTTGTTTCATCTCAGTGAGTACAGAATTCTCTCCTGCCTTGTCCCATGCCATTCCATGGGGGACTTCTTCCAGAAGGTAGCTCTCCATCCTGGGCCACCCAGGAGGTGGGGAGGGATGCTCCTGGGGATGGTGGGGGAGTGGGGGGTGGGGAGGAGAAGAGCAGGAGCTCTTATGGAGAAGTAGTGCTCTCGTGGGTGGTGGGCCCAGCCACTCTGGCCGAATGAAGGTTCTGTTCTTCTGAGGCCCTTGCCCATCCCCGCAGAGGCAGATGTCTGGGCTGGGCCCACGGCTTGGAGAACTGCAGGGCCTGGAGCACAGAGCTCAACCCTCCACCCATTCTTGGGGAGAGGGGAGAGGAGATGGAGCCTCAGTTCCAGCCCCTCCTGCCCTGTCTGTCCCAGTCAGGAGCCACCCCTACCCAGCCCAGACCTCTTCCTGTGCTTCATGGGGCTGATTGGTGAGCAAGATTTCAGCACTTAACAACCAGGGAGGCAGGACCAGTATGGGCTGGCTGAGCAAAGGTGGGCCAGGCCAGGTACCGGGGAGGCCTGTCTGCCTGATTTTGAAATCCATGAGGGCTGCAGGGTGGCCTCAGAGAACGAGGTAGGCCAATGCTTGACTCCTCAAAGAATGAGGGGGAGGCCCATGTTGGGAATGGGAGGAATGAGTCGGGGAAGAGAAGGCTGGGTGAGTTTCAGAGAGGCAGGGCTTTAGGGAGGAGGCAGTGAGGAGCAGGGAGGGTCTTAGCACCTAGGGGGTGTGGGCCATACAACATCCCCTGTGAAGGATCGCAAGGGGGTGGTGTCCTCAAGGGACAGCGCAGTTTCTATAAAAGTGAGCTGAAAAGAGGTTAGGAATATGGGGAGTTTGCTGACATCCAGAGAAAATGCAGGCAAGCCCAGGGCAAGGATTTGGAAAGCTGGGAGAGTTGGAGATTGCGTCAGATTGGGAGGTGAACAGAGCCCCGAGGGACACATGACTGGTAGTGGGGGGACCCAAGCCATGATGGGATCCGTCCCAGTGAGGCTAATGGTGGTGGTGAGGCGGTGAGGGTGGGCTGGAGGTGTAAGGGGTCTCCAGGAGCCCTTGGAGCTCTGTGGCCATGGACTCAATCCTAATAAAGTGGTGCCGAGGTTCATGAAGGGGAGTTGGTACCAGCGGTACTCAGTCACCTTTGCTGGAGTTTAAATTGGGTAGAACACCTGTGGGACATCACAACAGTCAGAGAAGAGGATGTAATCTTGCTTTCCTGATGCCAGCCTGGATGGAGTTCTGCTGTATTTCTTTCTGGTTGGTGGTCATCAAACCCAGAGGATGTAAGGCTTCAGGCACAGATGGATCTAGGTGCTCAAAAAGCAGGAACATCCCTCCCCACCTCCTGGGTGGCCCAGGATGGAGAGCTACCTTCTGGCGTCTCTCTCCATCTCTGGTTTTCCTCTCAGTTGGCTTCATCCTTAGGCAGGGCTTCTCCCCAAGGTAGGGACTAAGAGTTGCCCCAGTGCCTGGCACTGGGGTGGTGGAGGGAAATCTAACCTGATCCCTGTAGTTTGGGGGCTCACAGTCTGGGGGGAAAGACTGCACAGAATTTACTAGAATGTAATGTCTTACATATTCTATTAGAGAAATGTACAAGGCCTTCTGGGAGCAGAGTTGTTCTGCTAACATTTGTGTGGCACTGACTAGAGGCCATTGTCTGAGCAAACTGCTGAGGACACAAGAAAAAATATGCCTTCTGTCCCCAAGGAACTTGCAGTGTGTGGTGGGAGGTGGACGATAGATGCCGTGGTGTACTGGGATATATGCTGCGTCAAAGCAGAGGGTGTCTGTCTGGGAGCACACAGGAGGGGTGCACGTCCAGGTGTGTGAGTGAGTGTGTATGTGCCTGTGTGTGCATGTGTGTGTCTCAGGGCATGATGTGGAAGTGGTAGGGGTGAGAAGAGATTTCTAGGAAAGGGATCAGCAGAAGAAAAGGCAGGGAAGACAAGACAAGAAGGGACAAACTATCTCAGGGGGTCAGGAAGGTTCCCCAAAGCAGAGTTGGGGGTACAAGGAAGCCTGAAGGCAGAGGTGTGCTGGAGCAGACTTGCACCAGCTCCCAGGGGCTGCTTGGTAGCGTCTCTTCCTAACTCACATGAGCAGCTGGAAACCAGCCACAGTGGGAGGATTTGCACCGCGGGAATTGGCACACACTACAAATCGAGGTCCCCTTTCCCTGCCCAGAGTCAGTTGTTAAACATTTACAGGTGCACCGCTGCATGAAGGGCAACTTGTTTGAGGGGTCAGCGGGTGCGGATACACGATCTCCTAGTGGTATTGGAGATATAAGAAGATGGGGCCCTTGTAGAGGCTCGCTGGGTGAGGGGGGCAATGGCTGGAGAGGAGGCACGGGCCAGGCAGGTCCCCAGGGGCTTGTGGCCCAGACTGAACCATCTTACCAGCCTCTCAACCTCCCCCAAAGGCTTTGAGCTTTTAGCTTTGAGCTTTTAGAGGATGAAGATGTAAGGGGGACTCTCCTACCAGGATCTATAAAGGATTATTTGGCCAAGGGGCCCAACAATCATGAAATCTCTCCTGAACACCCCCCCCCCCAAGGGCAGCTGTGCCCCGCAGACCTCACAATGACTGCAGGGCAAGCGGAGACAGAAAGACAGAAAGGCTGAGGGCTGTGCCTCAGGCTGCCGCAGCTCTGCCTCTAGGAATTTGCCCTCAGACTGGAAATTTCAGCTTGCAGGTATTAAGTAGTTTAAAGAAGGTTTCATCAGCTTTGTAAAAAGCACATTAATATCTCACAACACCAACTGCTGTCTCATTTCTTTGAGATACAATAAGCTCTTCATAAACCTGGTCATTAGGGGCTGAACAGACGCTGTTTTATTTCCCACATATTCATGAGAAGCTGAAGGAGCAGCGCGGAGCTGGGCTGGTGCACGGAGGGAGGGGGCGAGGCAGCGGCAGGAGGCTGGCTAAGTAATTTTTTAAGTGAAGCAAATGAAGGGTTTGGTGGGAGCTGCTTTCTCTGTGTTTTAAACCTTTTCTGCTCCTGGCTGTTTGCTTTGCTGGCAGGGCCCTCCCTGCCCGTGGGGATTCAGGAGACCTCGGGGCGGGTGGGCAGTGCCGGGCTCTTCCCTGGCTGGAACCCCAGCCACCCACCCCCCCGCCCCGGCACAGTGCGGGCAGCAGCTGGTGCTGGAGGGTGTGAAGCATCCTGGATGGGGTCTGTGAGTTTGCCCCTGTGTTCATGCATTCATTGGACTGTTTGGAACACCCACTATGTGCTAGGTCCCTACCAGGCACCTGGGCAGGGTGAGAATGCGGTAAGGTGTCTGGCTGCCTGCCTTCCTTCCTTGACTCTGCCCTTTCTGTTTGGTCGAAGTGCTTACCTCCCAGAGGTCCTGAGCACAGCAGGGAGTATTGTATCCTGTGCTGCTTCTGGTCTCTACAGCTACTTTGTAAGTTAAGTTCTTTCCAGGTGATGCAGAAGAAGAGGCTGGACTCTAGACTCCGAAAGCTCTGCCTTCTAAGCCTGGCTCTGCTACTATTAGCTGTGTGGCCTGGAGCTAATTATGTGACCTCTCTGTGCCTCGGGTTCCTTAGCTGTAAAATAGATAGTAATCCCTGCCCCGTGGGGGTGATTCCAAAATCTTTTTTTTTTTAATTTATGATAGTCAGAGAGAGAGAGAGAGAGAGAGAGAGAGAGAGAGAGGCAGAGACACAGGCAGAGGGAGAGGCAGGCTCCACGCACCGGGAGCCCGACGTGGGATTCGATCCCAGGTCTCCAGGATCGCGCCCTGGGCCAAAGACAGGCGCCAAACCGCTGCGCCACCCAGGGATCCCCAAAATCTTAATGAAATAGCAGAAGTGAAGCTTCCTAACCCAGAGCAGGCACTCAAGGAATATAGTTTTTCCTCTTCAAATGATGCCTCTTTCAGGAAGCCTTTCTTAATTGGTCCTCTACTGGAAAGACTCTTTCCCTTCCCTATGTGCCTCCGCCTGCTTCTTAGACTTTAGTCGGTATGGGAATCACTTGGGGTTCATGTTAAGCCAGATTCTAACTCTGGTTTTGGGATGGGGCCTGAGACTCCATTGCTCACAAACTTCTGGGTGATACTAATGTCACAACATCCCTTGTGGACCACACTTGGGGTTGGGTAGCGAGGCTTTTAAACACTCTGTATCTGCTTTGATCATAGTCTGTGTTTTGGTATCATTGGGAACTAGTAGCTGCAAGTCTGTAAGCTCCTAAGGGCAAAATTTCTTCTCGAGAACTCCCCAAATATACTATATTTCCCTTGATTCTAAGATGCTCATGTACACATTCCAGTGTTTCTGAAATTGGAATGTGTCTTATAATTGATGGGTTCATTTACTGCACTCTGTTTCTTTTCTTCCTGAAGAATCATTATTATATGGATGGTGTGTCTTAGAATTAACGATAAAGGCTGCATGACAAATGTTTATTGAACAAATGGACAAATAAATGAGTTTGTGTGTGTGTGTTTTATGTGTACACACACATGTGGGTGGGCACGGAGTGTTCTACACATTTCCATCCTCCTAAATGGATGAACACTATCCCAACTATTAAACCCCTGGGAGCACTGGCATCTTCTGCACCTGTCTTCTTAAAAGCCTATTTGGCAATATGAAAATACGGGTATATCTCACAACCCATCAATTTCTCTTAGAAATTTGCCTTGGAGAAACCCTAGCATGTAGGCACGGGGAGAGATATATGAGAATCTGTTCCTAACAGCCCTGCCTATAACAGCAAGACTCCCACAGCAACCCACATTTCTACTGTTGGAAGAAGGATGGCACCTTGAGCTACATTAATCAGATGGAATATTATACAGCAATGAACATGAGTGGATCACAGCTATTCATGTCAACACCATGATTCCCACTCACATAACACGGAACACAAAATCAAGTTGCAATACACACACACACACACACACACACACATATATGGTATGATTGCATTTTCACGAAGGTAAAAACTTGTACAACTAGGCCGTAGATCACTTAGAAATACACATTTGTGGTGAAATGGTAAAGCCAGGCTAGGCAACGAGGGACCCTGAATTCAAGAGGGTGTGGACCTGATGGGCTGTGGGTGGCAGCAGGGAGGGCCCAGGATGGCTTCAATGCCCTGGGTGCTCTAGCTCCTAACCTGGTGCCGAGGGCACAGGGGCTCATTTTATAGTGATTCTCTACACCGGGCAGTGGCCCAGTTCCCTAGCACCATGTTTTCTACCTCTGGCCATGTTTTGCCCACACAGAGGGCTCCCGAGGACCTGCACTGCTCCCACAGCATCCTGGACATCTCCCCTCCAGAGCTGAGTGATGAGGGAGAAGTAAATCATCCTTTATAGTTTTTAGTTAAAAAATAAAAGCCCTGGGAGCCAAGCCTACTGCTAATGAACATAATTGTACATGTTAAAATAGTCTTTCATATGGATTTGTTACTAGTCAGTTTTAGAAGGCAGCTTATTGAACCCTTGGTGCTTGCATATAGCAAGTGTGCCCTGAGTATCTAGAGACGATTGGATGAACGAACGAATGAATGAGGAGGGGTCTCAATGTCCCTCACCCTGTCCTTGTTCCGGATGAACTTCGCTACTGATGGGCCCAACCGTGGTGGTGGAGGAAAGGCAGGGCATTGCCAGGTAGTCCGCCTTGGGCAAACCTCAGGCAGGAAGAATGTGACAGACCCTGGTGAAGACCAGGAGGCCTCGAGCTTAGAGACTGGGTCAGCGGGGTCAGAGCTGGAGGTGGTGGTGATGCGGGCCCCATGCTGTCTGACTTCACTAAGACTGAGGACATGGGAAGATCTGGGTCCTGAACTTCCAGCGCCCTCATCCCAACTTTGTGCCCTCCCCCCTTCCCCCAAGTGTTGACACAGGCCCTGGAGACAGGAGAACCTCTGGCATACTTTACTCCACAATGTGATGGAAAGCCTGCTCCACATCAGGCTCAGGACCCTCACACAGGTAACAAATCGACCTAAAACGTACTCTGTGGAGTAGACCTGTAGGCTTGGGTCTTGTCATAAGCCATAAGGAATCTTCCCAAAATATAGTTTGATGAGTTCATTTTCTACTAGTAGGGAGGCAGTGAAGGTCAGTGGTCAGCCTCAGAATCTCGAGGTGGGTTGAGTCTGTATCCTAGTCTATTCCACTGGACTTCTCTGAACCTCTGTCTTCTCATCTGTAAAATGGGGAGGCTGTGGGGCCTGTCCGATAGCATCATGAGAATTGCCTAAAGCACTGTATTGAGAGGGCTTAGTGCAGCGCCTGGTACTTGGTAAATGCTAGGTAAGTGAGTGGTAGGTGCTATTGCCTTTGCTGGGTTCCATGCTGGGGGGCGCAGTTGGATCACACAATAGTCCCTGCTCGCAAGAACTCAGAGACTAGTCGAAGAGAGTGGTGATTACACTCCCAAAATGTCAAGAGAGGTCCCTGGTGGAGGCATGCCCGGAAGTGTGGGAACCTGATACGCATGGATCCTAGGAAACAAGATTGTTCAAATGACTCTGTCAACCCTGGAGTCCTAGGAACTGGTGGATATTGAATAAATACTGTCATGTGTCAACAGCTCTATGTTCATCTTGAGAGGACTTGTGGTGTAGTGGAAAGGTGGGCTTGCCACTTAGAGCATTCATGTTTGAGCCCCCTTTCTGTCATTTGTTAGCCATGTGAGCGTGGGCAAGTTGTACATTTTTTGACTCATTCAGTATTTTGGCTGGTCCTCAGCTTTTACTGCGTGCCTGTGAGCTATGGGCTGGGTACCACGACAGAGAGGAGATTGATACAGCAGGATTTCCTGTTCCCAGGGGCTGAGTCCAGGAGGCACCAGCACTAACTTGTATGACTTGGGGGTGGTGATGGCTGGCCCCTTGGAGAAGCTCCCATGATCCAGCTCAGTGCTTTACATTGATTCAATCCTCAAAAAATTCTTTCATTCTCCAATTTAAAGGTATGGGAATGGTGGCGCAGAGGTGAAGGAATGCATCTGAGGACTCACTGCCAGTGTGAGTGAAGGAGCTAAGCAGTGGGCAGTGGGTTTCGAGATGATCCCTGTGTGATATTGCTATAGCAGAGCATGGGACACTGGAGCATGGGCAGAAGGGTGGGTGGCTCAGGCTGGGTGATGGTGGGTTGTCAGGAGGGCTTCCTGGAAGTAGCTCCATCTCAGATGAGCCATGAAGGGTAAGTTGAAATTGGCAGATGAAAGGCAAAGCAGGCAGATGCTAGAGGGAGGAGGAAGGGTTAATAACCAGAGACAAAGGACAGGATCCTGAAGGACAGATGGTTGTGCTGGATATAATCGTGTGTGTGTGTGTGTGTGTGTGTGTGTGTGTGTGTGTGTGTGTGCAACCAGTTGGGAGAGATAGTGGCTGCAGTCAGATTATTCAGGGTCTAATAAGCCATTCAAAGTATGGATTTAGGAACAATGGGGAGCCACCAGAGGGTTTCAGGCAGGGGGTTAATGTGACCAGACTTGTGCATTAGGATGTTGGTACCGGTGGCCAAGTGGGGAACGGGCAGGAGGGGCAAGACGGGAAGCCACCAGCCCTAAGGGAGTCACCAGGGCCTGTTGCCTGGATCACTGTGGCAGGTGTCCAGGGGAGACATGGAGGCAGCCCCGGGAGGGCGGGGGCAGTGGGGATGGAGAGAATGGATGGACGTATAGCCGGCAGAGATTTGTGTATCCTGTCAAATGGGGACATGGCCCGGTCCTGCTTCCCTGATGGTGTAAGGGAACAGATGAAGGGAGAACTAATCAGCCCACTTGGTAAATTGCAAACCCTGTGCAGATGATCAGCACGGCCATCCCTTAGTGAACAAGACTGGGCTTGACACATGTCTCTCCCTCCTTACAGACACTCCTACTTGCAGGACAAATTGCTACTCTGAAGGTCACTAGTTGTGTGACCTTGGGCAAACCACTTCCCCCAACCAAAGTTTTTCCTGTGAAACATGGGGTCAGGTTGTAAACACGAACAAGATAATTTCCAAAAGTGCCGGACACCATGCCTACCACATAATTAATACTAGAGAAATAAAAATCCCTAAAAGGGATTTTTAGGGACAGTGTCTTTTTCTGCTACCCCTTGCACAAAGATCATGGGGCCCAGCTGCCTGGACCCCATGGACATTTAGATAGCATTTCATGAAGATCTCCAATATGTTGCTCAGATTCCTCCATGGAGTGAGAAAATGCCAGAGTCCTTTCCTGCTCTGCATAATCCACCTTAATTTTCTGACAACTGTTTTCCCCAAACCCCCTTTGGTTCATTTTCATTGCTTCGGCACATTTCAATTTCATGGCAGAGATCCAGGCCAAAGTGGTCAAATGCCATCTAAACCACTGACCCATGAGGACTGAAATGTTTTATGCGATGAGGATCCGTGGGATCTGGGGATGCCCACCCAAGCAAACTCTTGTTCCCAAGCCAAACATACTCCCCCACTTGGAAATCTGCAAGACCCTGAGAGCCTGTTGCACAAAGGGTGACATCTGGTGAACCAGACATTCCCAGCTATGTTCAGTGGGACCCAAATCTTTTTACCTTATCTGCTCTGACTCTCCTCTCCCAGCTATCCCTGTCTCAGGAAAGCATTTGCCCTTGTCCCATTGCTAACCTTTGCTTACACCTTCGCTCCCAGGAGAATCAAGCTCTTTCTTCTTCACCTAAAACAATACCAGCTTTACTGCAGAGGGACAGGTAGGAGACATCATGGACAGGTAGGCGCCCCAGGTAGGGTCCGAATCTAAGAGGTGCTCACTTTTGGGGCTGTGGGGAGGTGTAGCAAGCACCTCCTTTAGTTTTGCACCTCCACCTTGCCTGGTCCTGTGTAGGGCAGGAGATAACAGGTCAGTACTGGGCCAGTGTGGTGGTTTTCAGAACCGCCTCCCAAGGTAGTGAGCTACCTGTCCCTGGAGGCATTCGAGCCGAAGGTGGTCAGCTGCCTCTTAGAGATGTTGAAGAGGGCATTTCTTTAATAGCTGGAAGCTGGAGTAGATGATTCTGAGTGGGGTCTTCTACACCCTGGAAGCTAGGATTGAAGGAGCCTCCCCTGATGGCACATCTCAGAGCTGCCTCTTTCCTTCCAAATCTGCTTTTACCTCCAACACTTACCACTCATCCAGCCGTCAACCACAGGCTGCCTCATGACAGCTCTTGTTCCGCTGGCCTGTCTTGTTATTTTGAATTTCACGAGTTTATGTGTCATTTTCCTAATAGTGTTCTGCATGCATCAAGGAGAGGAACTGAACTACACCCTTTCATTCTCCCAGTGGGTGTGGGAGACTCTCTCCTATTCACTGAATATCCTCTCTGTGCCAATACTTCACGTCTCACCTGATTCAATGATCATATCAACCGGTTGACTAGGTTCTGTTAATGAGCCCATTCTACAGATGAGGAACTGGAGGCTCGCAAAGCTTGATAGGTACTAGCTACTGGATAAATATTACCTGAGTTTCATAGAAACTCAGGACGGATGCTGTCAGAAGGCCTTGGTGTGTAGCCTTGGGCAAGTTGTTTAACCACTTTGGTCCTCGGTTTCCTTTCTGTAAAATGGAATAATAAACATGACCTATTCCAGAATTTGTTGTGTGGGTTAAATAAGTTTAATGCACAGTTAAAGCTCTTAGAACAGTGCATGTTGTGAGCTGCAAATACACGTGACCTGTTAACATTGCTGTCAGAGGAGTGGTGGGTCCTATCATGTCCAGAAAAAAAAAACGATCAGAAGTTGAGCCTTAGTACTGCAAGGTGTTTAAGGAGACCTGGACCGGTCACCCAAGCGGGAGCTTCTGATTCCTCTGAACTGTCTGCCACCAGGAGAGAGAATTCTGCTCAGGGGGCATTTGTAGGAAGGGAAAGGTGGGTCTCCCAGGAGTCCCCTAGAACTTGATCGCCTTTGGGAAAAGTGCAAAGAGAGTTCTCAAAACTATAAAGCTGAGGACAAGACCTGGTCTTTAATTATTGAGCCATTCATCGATTGAAACACGTCGGCAGCCTTTTTTGTGCCTGGCACTCTGCTAGGGAAGCAGGTAGGGATGGAAACACTAGAATCTGCTCCGAAGCCTTCAGCATCTGGGCGTGGGGGTGGGGTGGTGGGCAGGGTGTGGCCCCGTGAGCCCCGGCCCCCCCAGAGCCAGCCTGTGCTCAGAGCGGGGCAGCCCAGAGTAGTTGCAGCTGATCCAGACAGCTCCATGAGGCCTGGGGAGATGGGAGGAAGGCAGTGTGTCCAACAGCCTGGGGCAAGCTGGGGCGGGGGGCTCACCGAGGCTTCCCCACCAAGTGGAGGAAGAGCATGCTCTGGAAAGACCTGGCCTGTCTCTGGTTTGCTGCTAAGAGCAGGACTTTGGCTGCTGTGGGGAAGGCGCAAGCTGTTTGCATTTCTGTCACTTAAAACAATGTGGTGTTGTGACACTCTGGAATCTGAAGATAAATGTTTAATAGAAGGATTCAATTTGAGATGATGTCAGAACTTAATTAGATCCACAGCGCATGGAGGGCTTTGTGGGCCTTTAGACAGGAGCTGCTTCAGGGACTGGCATGTGTGGATCTGGGGCACCTCGAGGGGCTGTGTGGGCTGGGTGGGATGGCACCTCCCAACCTCGAGGCCTGCCGGCTGCAGGTCCCAGTTACAAGGCACTGCTTTTGGCATCTGTGTGAGAGATGCTGCAGGGTCCTGGCCAATCTGTGCAGTTGCAGGATTGGGGCTACAGCATGTGACTATAGAGAGGGCCCTGAACTTGACCTACCTCAGGCTTGGGGCCGGGACCCTGGGTCAGGGCAGGACTCCTCAGAGGAGGCCAAACTTGCATGGGAAAACTGTCTTGGAGCCTACCTGGCCCTGATTCCTGGGGCACTGAAGGTCAAAGCTGCTGGAAACTGGTAAACAATTACGTTTTTGGTCCCAGGCAGGGCTCACAGGCCGCAGGTATGTACTGATACAGCCACACTGGCTGTCAAATACTGGTCAGGAAAATGACTGCTCTCCAAGCACCCCCAGCTCCCTTTCTCCCTCTGCCCTGGCCATGCTGGCCCCTCTTTGAAGACCGTACCCCTAACCCCACCCCAGCAAATAAAGGGTAGGAGCCTGTGCCACGCGAGTCTCTGGGATGCTGTCCTACTATAGGCGGTGTCCATGCTGCCTGTCAGGCCACCGGGCCTCCGCAGAGGTGAAATATGCTGACTATCACCTCAATTCCAGCCTGTAAAAATGACCGCAGTCTGGACAGCAAGACATTATAGGCCTAGGAGTGTCAGCTTTGGAGTCAGACCCTCCTGAATTCAAGGGCCTCTGCGCTGCCCGCCATGAGCTGTGTTAATACTCCGAGCCTCCTCTGTAAATGGAGTTTATAACACGTACGTCAAAATATTGAGAAGATGAAGGAACATAAACAATGTGGGTGGCTCCGGGGTATAACGGTTGGCACTTTAGATTCAGACTCCGGCAATCCAAGTTCAAGTATCAGTGGGATGTCTTAAAAGGGTATAGAATGCAGAATTGAGAGAGTAAAATATCTGGAGCAGACTGTCTAGGTTCAAATCTCTGCTCTGACACTGCTAGCCGTGGCCTTGGGCGAGAAGTGTCACCTCTGATTGTCTCTCTTGCTTTATCTAGTAAATGAGATAATAAATATCTACTGGGTTGTTGGAAGGATAAAAAAGCCGATAGACTTAGGAGAATATCTGGCGCAGAGTAGGGATTCAATAAATGTTAGCCATGATTATGTCCTTATTATGTAGCATGCCCAGCACATGGTAGGTGCTTAATAAATGGTAGCAGGTGCAACCACTGTGAGACTAGTCATTATCAGTATACTTCCCGGCCTTTATCACAATATTTTCCATGCTGTTTTTAGTTCCCCAAACCTCACAACTTCTTGGAGGAGAGAAGGCCACCTCATGGAGGCATTTCTTCCCTCATCCTGCGACACTGGCCATCATCCGCCTGGTTATTTGGCTGGCCGTATCCTCTACCCGGAACATGCATGTCCAAAGAACGCCCTCCTTGTCCCTCCTCAATTTCCATCTCCCCAAATGTGCCACGTTTGCCACCCTCCAGGCTATGCCATCACCTAGTAGGCACCCAGTGCATTTTAAATCAGTGAATGAATGGGGGACTAGTATACCCCCCACAAGCTTGGGAGAGGATGCTTTTCACCAGTGATTTACCAGCTGCAGAAATTTCATCAGTTAGACATGCCTTTTTCCATTAACACTGCTTTTTCCAAAGCTCGTTTTGCTGATGCCAGCCCAAGAGATGCTAGTGGGGGATACACCAAATGGGATTCCATTGCCAGATAAGTTTGGGAAATGCTGGATGAAAGGAGGTTAAACAGGTTTCTTTACCACTGGGCTTTTTCAGAGGCTTCGCTGTGCTAATTGCATCGTCAAACCCTGATGTGAGAATATAGAGCGCGACCCTTCTAAACGTGCGATCGCTACAGACTGCGTGTGCACATGTACGCATGTGCGGCTTTCATCTCTCGGGGCTGGATTCCTCAGATCATCCTTTGGGAAACACTGCACGAAATGAATCTTGGGTTTTCTACCTGTACTTTCATGGAGAGCAGAGGGTCATGAAAAAGTAGGGTACAAACATTTCCAACACCTTTTTTTCCTTTGCGCGCTAGCATGGGAGGCTTTTTACACATCTTCATGCCTCTGCTGTGCCCTGTTGGCATCATTTGACCCAGCCTAGCACTGTAGCCTCCTGACATGCCTTTTTCCCTGGGCGCCTGGGACAGCCCTGTTGCTGGTTTTTTTTTTTCCTGTTCATTTTCAGACTCTCTTTCTCTGATTATCTAGTAAATTTGATGTTCTTGGGACTCTGCCCTTGGCCTCTTCACGGTTCACTCTGTGAAAGTTCCTCATGTTGTGACTTCAGTTTTCCTCTGTGCAGTGAGGACCCGAGAATCTTTATCTCTACCCCAGACCTGTCTCTGAGCCCCGACTCGTGCACTGGTGTCCCCCCACAAATATCCCACAGTTACGTGAACTTACTGTGTGCTTTCCCCGCAGACCCTCTTCCCAGAGGCTCCCCCTCCACACACCAGCCTTCATCCAGCTGGTTTCCCAAGCTGCAGATCTGGGAGTTGTCCTTGATTCTGACCTCTCCATCCCCACTCTGGTCTAATTGCCAGTTCCTTAACAGGTCCCGAATCACCCACGCCTCAGTCCAGCCCACTGCTGACTTTCCCTGCATTATTAGAACACCTCCAAGCCCCAGCTGACTTCCCTGCCTCCATCTTGCCCACTTCCAATCTACTTTCCACTCTGTAGCCAATGTGATTTGCAAAAGGCAAGGGCTGGGCTTCCTCTTCTTTGCCCAAGGACCCTGTCTGCCACCCTGTTCCTCCAGGATAGGATGCGGACTCCTTAGCCAGGCTGGTGGGATCCACTGCAATTTGCTGCTGCTTGGCTCATTGCTCTTCAGAATCTGCTCTCCAGGGATGCCTTGGTGGCTCAGTGGTTGAGCGTCTGCCCTCAGCTCAGGGAGTGATCCCGGGGTCCCGGGATCGCGTCCAGCATTGGGCTCCCTGCATGGAGCCTGCTTCTCCCTCTGCCTGTGTCTCTGCCTCTCTCTCTCTCTCTCTGGATGTCTCTCATGAATGAATAAATAAACTCTTAAAAAAAAATCTACTCGTCGGCCATCCTGAGCTGCCATGACTCCCACCCCCCACTGCGCACACTCCTATCTCAGGCTTTCTCACTGGCCTTTTGCCTGGACTCCCTTCCCTACTTCCCTACCTCTCCTGCCTCCCCGCCCACCCTCTGGATGCCTCCTATTCATACTCCAGCTCTCCGTTGACACATAGGACTCTTTCCCTCATGTCCCCAAAGAGCAACTGGCCCCTCTTCTGTTTCACCCAGCCCAGCCCTCCAGGGCTCCATTCTGTAGAAGTCACATCACACTGAGGTGGCACGTTGGCCTGTGTCCTTGCCCATCCACCCCACCCCCTACCCTCACAAGAGTGCCGCCTCTTAAAGAGCTGCTGTGTTTACCATCACGTCCGTAGGCAAAAGGTAGCCAGTCCGCCTTCTGTGTCTCCAGACAAGCACACACACCATCTCACCCTTGCCAGAGAGTGGACAGAGTAGGGAGCAACAGGTAGCGGGGACTGTGGTGCCACAGTCAGTTTTGCTGGGCTAGAGTAGCTGGTGAAAGCTTCGGAGGGAAGAGATTGCAACTATTGACTCGGTGAGGTTTGGGGATTTCTGTGGTTTGCAGGGATCCATTTGCCCGTCACCAGCTGTGCTGTGGAATTGGCAGCACTGACATATGGGCCCGACCTACTGCACAGGAGGGGAGGGAGCTTCAGAGCCTGGAGGCACAACCTGGTTCTCCTTCTCTAGCTTTCCTTGTGCCTTCCCTAATGTCCTGAGCGGTGCCAGACGGGTGGCAAGGGCCTTTGTCACCAGGCACCATGACTCAGTTTGCTTCCTGTCTCCCTCACTAGGGGATGCCCGTCGTTGGAGCAGGGACTGTAGATGTTTTATTCACGGTGTATCCCTGCCGCCTAGCAAGGGCGTTGGCTTGAATGCCAGGTGCTCAGCGAGTGTCTGGGGAATGAATGAACGGAACGATGCGCTCACAGCCATATGCCCACTACAGCATGGAAGTCCCCATCTGACTGTTGAAGAGGGAAAGTGTGTGCACAAGATTGGCAGCGATTAGCTTGGGGTCTCACACAGAGAAGACCCGGTCAGCAAACTGTATGGATTGCTGCCCACTGTATACGTTTTGTGTATCTCGCCAGTGCCATGCCCACAGAGCCCCAGCTGGTTTAGTGGGGATTGACAGCTGCCCTCTGCTGCTTCTCTGCCCCATTCACTCGGCTCCAACCACACTTTGGCTCCAGCCAAACTCCAGCCAGTTTGTCCTTAACCACACAGAGCAGGCTTCTCCCTCAGGGCTTTTGCTCTTGGGACTCCCTGCCTGCCATGCCCTTGCCCTGCATCCACTTGGTGGCCTCTCTTGCTGCATTCTGGTCTCTGAGCAAAAAAGTCATCCTCTACTCCCTTAGCTGGATTTACTTTGCTTCTTATTTAATCACTAGCTGATATCTGATTGCATTTTGATTGTTTACATGTTTACTCTTTGTCTCCCTCATTAGAATGGAAGATCCATGAGGACAGGGCTTTACTTTGTTCATTTTGTAAAAGCTCCGGTGTTTATTTTATTTTATTTTATTTTATTTATTTATTTTATTGGAGTTCAATTTGCCAACAAATAGCATAATACCCAGTGCCCCCCTCAGTGCCCGTCACCCAGTCACCCCCACCTCCCACCCACCTCCCTTTCCACCACCCCTTGTTCTTTTCCCAGAGTTAGGAGTCTCTCATGTTCTGTCTCCCTTTCTGATATTTCCCACTCTTTTTTTTTCTCCTTTCCCCTTTATTCCCTTTCACTATATGTTTCTCATTCATTTAGAGAATATAAAAAATAGCTCCAGTGTTTAAAATAGTGCCTGGCACTTAGTAGGTACTCAATAAATACTTGTGGATTATGTGAATAAATCTTTTGCTTACTCTGATTTAGCCTTCTACTTTATGAAGAAATAATGTCACAGGGGACACCTGGGTGGCTCCGTGGTTGAGCGTCTGCCTGCAGCCCAGGGTGTGATCCCGGGGTCCTGGGATCGAGTCCCACGTCAGACTCCCTGCAGGGAGCCTGCTTCTCCCTCTGCCTGTGCCTCTGCCTCTCTCTCTCTGTGTCTCTTATGAATAAATAAATAAGATCTTAAAAAAAAGAAAGAATGCCACAGTAGAAATCAGTTAAAAAAAAAAAAAGACTTTACTGGCATACTGCATTTAAAAATAAGAAAATGTGCTTATGTTCATCCCCCCATTTATTCCTCACCACTATCTAGTGGCTAGTAGAATTTTCATGTCCCATCGTCCTAACCCAGGGCTCAGAAAAATAGCCATCTACCCAAAGACTCCAAATCTGCTATCTCTTGAATAACAATATCCTTAAATCATTTAAATTCTTGTTACCTTGGTTTCCCCATCTCTGCTATGGAAATAAGAAAAGTACGTGCCTCATAGGTTGCCATGAAGGAGTTAATTTGGTCAAGTGCTCAGAGATGAACCTGACACATACTAAGAACTCTTTAAATGCAGTTATTTTTGTTGGGTTATTCTCCTATTGAATTTGTATTGAAATTCCACTGTATTAGAATTCCATCTTGAATTTCTGATGTATTTTTCATGCAGTTGCATTGGAGATTTACATTAAAAAGTTGTCTTTTATTATTGAGCTTTATCCTGGTGAGAGTGTGTCATATAAAGTAGGGCCTTACAATTCACTAGATATTATTGTCTCCAGTTCATGTCACTTTGTCTTTCCAGTGAGTAAGTCCCCAAAGGTGAGAGGGTGTGTCACTACTAGAGGTTTAGATGAAGCATTATTGCCTTTCCTTTCTCATTTAGATCTGCAATCCATCAGAGATTGACTTTTTCCTGTATGGTGTGAGGTAGGGGTTGGCTTCCATGTTGTCCCCATGTGGCTATCCAGTTGGCACAGCACCATGTGTCCTGCTAGTTTGGCTCATAAGGTGCTCCCTTGGGGCACCTGGGTGACTCAGTGGTTGAGCATCTGCCTTTGGCTCAGGGCGTGATCCTGCAGGGAGCCTGCTTCTCTGCCTATGCCTCTGCCCCTCTCTTTGTGTCTCTCATGAATAAATAAATAAAATCTTAAGAAAAAAATAAGATGCCCTTTCCCTGGATTATCAACTCCCCTCTTGTGATCCATTTCTCTCCCATATTCTTCAAGGCATGATTAAAAGCCCTCCTTCACGAAGTCTTTCCTGACTAATTCTTATTCAACTATTGTGCCATGATTTATTTGTCTTCTACTCTTCTTTATATGTTTATTGGTACTCTTCAGGCATTGTGCCATGCATTGGGAATGCCAAGCACTGGGGAGAGAGTGAATAAATCAGGGGCTATCCCTGCACTCAGGACAAACATAGGGTGGTGGGAGACACAGACATTGGGCAAGTTTTGGTGCATGTGGAGGGTACCAGGAAGGAGAAGTTCTGAGAATCCTGGGAATGGGTAACTAACTCCTGAACTGAGTTGGGCTTTCAGTGACTTCCTCCCTGAGGAAGTTCCATCGAGGCAGGGATCTGAAGAATGACTAGGACCTAGCTAGGCAGAGGACAGGGAAGTGGGGAGACTGATGTTTCCCCATTGTCTAGTCTTTTAGAACACTGAGATATTTACTATTCTCTCTTCACGTTTCATGTTTTATCTCCCTGTCTGGATAGGTGTTCCTCAGGGGCTAATTTTTTAAAAACATTATTACAGATCTAGCATAGGGCCGGAAGCAACATAGGTACTCAACGTAAGTTCCTTGATGGTAGGTAGAGTTATCCTAACAATCTAGTCTTGTTGAGAGTGCTGTAATCTGGACAGTTGCTCAGAGGAGGGACTGGAGAGAGGGAAGTGCGGGGGCTTTGGAAAACAGACAGACCTCATGGGAACCTTGGCTTTGTCACTTACCAGCTAGTTTATGTTAAGCTGCTTACCCCATCCATTTGAGTCTTAGTTTCCTCCTCCAGAAAGGATGTATAATCATATCTACCTTATAGGTTTATTATGGAGATAAAAGGAAAAAAAATCTATGTAAAATCCCAACTTCTGGCACTGAGTAGGTGTTCAATAAAACATTAATCTCTTTTCCCCTCTTAAATGTGGTGGGAGGCATACAGGCTTGGGAATTGGACGGTCCAAGGACTGAGCTGTGCCTTCATCACCCTTCTGCTCAACCTCTCTGAACCTATTTGTTCATCTATAGATGGGATAATAGCTCCTGCTTTTGAGGATTTCTAAGATGATTAGCTGAGATAATTTATGTTGAACACCCACCACATTCTAGCGTCTGATAGCTCTGTTAGCCATCAGTCTAAAACTTAGAAGCCTATATGTTTCAGCTGCTTGCCAAAAATATAAGCATAAGAGCCTTGCAATGTCTCTCTGGCCACAGCAACTGACCAGTACACATGCGCTGAATGACTGTCTCTGATTTTAGGTGGCTAGAAGCCATCCTCCATGGAAGTGGAGCACAGAGGGGAGGGACAGGTAGTGAATTCTGAGTTGTATGCCCATGATACCTGGTGGCCTTTGGACGGGTTCCAGGACTCCGGGCCTGGGGCCACTGCCGGCTTCTCCTCTGTGACTTTGTTCCCTTGGGTTTTGGAAGGGCCGACCTCCTCTTTCTTCCCGAAGAAAAGCCTGCTGCCATATGGCTGTGTCTTCAGCTGGGCTGGAACCTGGGTAGAACCCAGAGGAGAGCAGCCAAGTGTGCCTGCAGGGGCCCCTCGGAGGCAGCTGCTCCTCTGTCACATCCCAGGCTGCAGAGGCTGCCCCGATTTGCTGCCAGGTCTGCTCCCTGCCCTCTCACCAGTGACCGGCTTTCCCCTTCCTGGGGAGACAGGTGGCAGCTATATGTGCTCCGTCTCCCTCCACCTCTCTGCCTTCCTGATGGCCACCAAGGCTTGCCTGCTCTGGTCTGGACCAACATGAAACAAGAGTTGTCACGGACAGTGGATGTGGTTGCTATCCCTGGCCTAGCCCCCCACTTTCAAAAGAAGGGGAGAAACAATAGAATGGCATGCAGATGGGGTTCTACAACTTAGATCTAGAAAAGGACAGGAAATTCACTCTTAGTATCTACTGCACGCCTGGCACGTCCCACAAAAGATCTTTTAAAATTGTAATGGTCAGCTTGGGAGGCCAATGCTATTATTCCCATTCAGATGGGGAAACTGAGTCCCAGAAAGGTTAATCAGGGATCGGCCAAGATCATGCTGGGGCTATGTGGCGTGGCCAGGGTTTAGACTCCATTCAGTCAGGCCCCCTGTTCTATGCTCATTCTACTGCCTTTAGGGGTTCTCAAACTCAACCAGTGTAGGGGTGTGTTAAATGCACAGAATTCTCACGGCTCTGCAGGATGACAGATTTTTTAAAATTCTGATGTGTAAAAAGTAAAAGCATATTGCCACTTTGCAAATTTCTTATGCTCACAGCCTAAGAGTTTACAGGTCTTATACTATTGTAAAATATATAAACCAAATATACCAGGGAAAATACAGAGTTGCAGTATTCATCGAATTCAAATCAACAGCACTGATTTAAAGTGATGGATGACGTTGTTTTGCTGGAGCCTCTTTTGAGTTCATTATGCATTGGCCAGGATGTGCCGAGTCATTACTCTGGTTGTCGACCAGTGTTTTCACAGTGAATTATCTCAAGACCCTCATACATAAAGGCCACCAGTTCACAGGAGCTCGTCATCCATGTTTGCTTCTCGTCCTTTCTCATTAGTCTATGATGATTAAGGTGGTACATTTCCTGCCCAAAGATACTACTTTTGTGACGGAAGAGCAAAGTCTCAATTTATCAAATAATTAAGTGAAAACAATATTCTGCAAACAGAATATTTCCATTGAGCAGATGGCAAGAGAGAAGTTGATAATGGAAAAGATTTCAAGCTGAGAGGCGATCGTTGTCGCTTGAAAGTTGGACATACCTGTCACTATAGGCGGGATATGTCTATCAGCCTGTTACGGGTTAAATGGTATCACTTGGGGTCATTGCTCTATACAAAGACAAGCTCCAGCACTACAACGGTGTTCAGAGGGGCCTCTGCAAATCCGCATAAGCCAGTTATGCATAAGTGGATTTTAAAAGATTATCATCAACTAGAGAACACATATGTACGTGTGTGTGTGTGTGTGTGTACACATGCACAGTGCCTGGACCATGAGTCTAGGAAGGCCGGCACTCTGGGAAATCCTCCCCTGTCTTCTCCCCTGCTCAGATTATAGCAGCAAAGACAAGTAATTGGACACTCAGCTTTCAGCACAAACCTTCCAAATCTGTTTGCAGAGGGCAAGCAGCTCAGAGAAGCATTCCCTTACTGGCTTGATAACTTAAGGCAGGTGGTCGGTCCTCTGGGAGGCAATTGAATGACTCTCTACCAAGTGATAGCAAACCCTTGGTCCAGAGCAAGGCTGACAGTGTGGGGAGAAATATGTTCACATGGATACACTTGAAGAAAAAGGATTCTATGTTTTTCCCCTTTTCCTTTAGTAATCCCACCTAGAAAACCTCTCTGGTCCCTTCTGCCAATTCATTTGTTCTACAGAGTGTTTAAGAGCACAGATTTATGAGTGAGGCTCCCAGGATTTGAGCGCCAGCCACACCACTTGCTGACTGTGTGACCTTGGGCAGGTTACTTAACCTCTCTGATATTGTGATTGATAAAAAATATCTATTCGGTCACTCAAATGACCAAAATATAGTTCTTGATAACTGATTTTGTCCAGGGCTCCTGGCTTACTCCTAAAACCCTTGAAATTGTCAGTGATGAGGGCCATGAAAGCATCTTGTGTTATATTAATGAGGTGACCTTTGGAAAGCCCTTAGGTAACCTGAGGGTGGGGGGTGGCCTGGAGAACCAACAGTGTAATTAGAGGTCAGAACTTCCAGTCCCAAGCCCCTTACCCTCAGGAGAGGTGAGAAGGCCAGGAGAATGAATCAGCCAATGGTCAGGGATTTAGTCTTGACTATTCAACGAAGCCTCCAAAAACCCAAAAGACTAGTGACAGGGGCTCCCTGGTTGGTGAACATGTGAAAGAGCTGGGACGCTGGTGCCCCTGGAGAGGGCAAGGAAGCTCTGCACCCTTTCCTCAGACCTCACCCTACGCATCTCTTCATCTGGCTGTTACTCGTATCCTTTATCATGACCTTTAATAAACTAGTAAACCTAAGGGAGTGTTTCCCTGAGTGCTCTGAGCTGCCCTAGCAAATTAAAAGAACTCAAGGAGGAGGTGGTTAGAACCCCCAATCTGTAGTGGGCAGGTCAGAAGCACAGGTGCCAGCGAGGGGCTTGCGACCCACATCTGAAGTGGGGGGGTGGGTCTTCAAACTTGGACCTTGGGCTGCCTCTGGGTAGATAGTGTCAGAATTGACTTGAAATCTTCAACACCCTGTTGGTGTCAGAATTGCTGGGTGTTGTGGGTGTGGCACCCACACCACATTGGAATTGGGTCTGGGAACCTAAAAGAACTCTGCCTTTTGTTTTTTGTTTTTTTTTTTTTTTGCAAATCTGTAAAATGGTGCTGGTGGTTACGTGTGGCCACCAACTGGGTTGGTTGTGGAGGAGCTCACAAGAGGTGTGCATATTAAATGCTCTGCATGGGTCTTGCATCATTGAGTCCTCAGAGCCAGTGCAAGATCACATTCGCATTATTCACCAACTTCTCTCTAGCATCTGGCCAGAGGCCAGTAGGAGCTCCAAAAGAAAGGGATATTTATTTATTTATTTATTTTTTTTTTTTAAAGATTTTATTTATTTATTCATAGAGACAGAGAGAGGCAGAGACACAGGCAGAGGGAGAAGCAGGCATCATACAGAGAGCCTGATGTGGGACTCGATCCAGCGTCTCCAGGATCACGCCCTGGGCTACAGGCGGCGCTAAACCGCTGCGCCACTGGGGCTGCCCAAGAAAGGGATATTTAATAATTCAAGTCCTTATCTTTCAAGAAAGCCCACTTGGGTTGCACCTTCTCTGGGAAGCCTTCCCACTTCCAGGAGCTCAGAGTGAGAGCTATCTTCACCAAGCCTACGCCTGGCTGCTGTGTTTGCCTCGCAGTCCAAGCCTGTCTGTTCTGGTCACATATTTTTTCTTTAAGAATTTTATATATAATGAGATGGGAATAAATTGAGAACAAAGATGACTTTTGCTTTTGGATTACAGTTGGGGCCTGGATGAATGACTAATAATGATATTGCATAGGTATTGAGCTCATCCCTGAAACTGATAAAGGGGAATTCAGGAGAACAGAATGAATTCCATCCCTAGTGCCCATATGTGCTTCATATTAAAAAGAAAATTTGGGCACTTGGGTGGCTCAGTGGTTGAGCATCTGCCTTAGGCTCAGGGCGTGATCCCTGGGTCCTGGGATCAAGTCCTGCCTCAGGCTCTCCGCAGGGAGCCTGCTTCTCTCTCTGCCCACATCGCTGCCTCTCTCTCTGGGTCTCTCATGAATAAATAAAATCTTAAAAAAAAAATCAGTGATTAAGTAGAGTCTGCGCACGTGCACACTCCCCCCCCCCCCCATTCTCTCTAGGAGCCTTTCCTTTCTACTGTGCGGCCACGAGTACTGTGACACATGCCTGTCCCCTGCCCCCTCCCCAAGTGTGGTTGCACTTGTCTCCTAGGACAGAGTCTTACTCCTCGTGGCATCACAGACTTGACATGGCACTGGCAAGTAATAAACGCTCAGTGATTATTTCTTGAATAGCTGAATTAAAAAGACAACAGGGGCTTCATCCATTTTGCAAGGCAAGCCACCCTGTTTGCCACCGTGTTAAGTATGTTAAGTTGGCTCATGTACTTGCCTATGACAACAACAATTAAACAGCAGGTGACATTTACTGGGTACTCGCTTTCTGCTGCTCACTCTGCTCAGTGCTCTACATCTGTGATCTCATTTAACCCTCCAGACATGATTACAAACAGGCACTATTGTCATTCTGCTTAGAAACCAGGAAACTGAATCACAGAGAAGTTAAGTGACTTGCCCAAGATTGCTTAGCTAGTCAGTGGAAGGGCAAGACTCAGACCTGGCCAGTTGGCTCAACCTACTTTTCCTCAGTCCCTACCACACACTGGGCACAGACTAGGTGCAGCACAAATCACCTCATCTATACTCCTCACTATACTATGCTCCTCAGCATACCCCAGAGCGTCTTGGAGGGCTTGTTGAAACACAGACTGTTGGACCGCGGCCCCAGTTTCTGATTAAGAGTGTCGAGTGGAGCCAGACAATCTGCCTTTCTGATGAGTTCCTAGGTGCTGATGGGCTGGGGATGCATTCTGGGAGCCACTGGTCTAAATCTTACCTTCCTTACCCCTTAGGATAGGAAAAGCAAGTTCAGCGAGGTATATAGACACAAGCCATCTGTGAGTGGGGCTGGGTGCCCAGCAGATGCTCAGTGAAAGCAGAAAATCAGCTCTGAAACTCCAGAGGAAAGAGTGAACAAGTTCTAGGCCCCCACTATATGCCAGCCCTGCCCCACTAAATCACTTAAAAGGCAAGGCAAGACATCTCACTGGGTCTTTGGAATTTGGAGAAGTAACAAAGGCACACGCTGGAGAGGCTTTCAAAGTGTTAAGAGTAGAGCCTTTGGCATTCACACACTGGGGCCAGACTGTCCTGTCAGTAAAGATCATAGCCCTGCCCCTTCCTGGGGGTGTAATCTCAGGCATGTGACTTCCTTGTCGGTACTTTAGTTTCCCAATTTTGGGAATCGGAATAGCAGGAGTACCTACCTGATAATGCTCACTGTGAGCATCAAATGAGTTAGAATAGTAGCGCCTGGCCTTGAGTTTGTCAATGACTTTGTTAACAGTTAACACAAAAAGGAGTCTGAAAGAGTATGGTTCACGCCACTGAAAGGGAGCTGGGCTGAGAGTCTAAGGGAAATGCTTACAAACTAATGTTAATAATAATATTAATGACGATGATCATCATCATAATAACTGTTATTAGTATTATTCATCGAGACATTTGTGGGCTAGTCATTGTGCAAAATTCTCCCAAGTTCTCTTACTAATGCTATTACTTCTCCTGTCAGGATGAAGAGATTGGGAGTTCAAGAGGTTAATCCTTATAACACTGTGTGACCTTGGGCAAGTTGCCTAACCTCTCTGGGCTTCCAAGATGGGATTGACCTTGGTGTTCTCTAAGGGTTGTGCTGCTCCTGTGACTGCTCACCCCAATCATTAGGACATTAGTTCTGAAAGCCTTGGCCATCCCCAGAGTGGGGAGCTCTTCTCCCTTGAGCTTTAGGTGTCAAAGGACCAGATTCCCTGGAATTTGTGATTTGGAATTCTAGATACCTCACGAATCCTATCTGCCATACAACACCTTCCAACCCCAGGCGTCTGTGTGGGAGGTGGCGGGGTGGCCTGAACTGAAGCTGTGGACTGGGAGGAGGCTTCCTGGCACTCTCTTGGTCACCCTGATGGTGGGGGCAACTGCTGTCCTTTACGTAGCACTGACTGCCTGATGGGCACCACATGTCATCCCCTTGAGCTCCCCAAGCCCTGTAGCAAGCCATCCCTTTCACAGATGAGAAAACAGGCCCAAAGAGGTCAGGCTGCTTGCCCAGAATCACCTTGCTCAAGGGTCAGAGGCGGGATTGGAATCCGGGCCTATCTGCTTCCCAAACCCATGTCAGTGACCACTGCTCCAAACTGTCTCTCTGGTCTCGTTCTTCCTCTTTCCCTTATTCCTAGTCATCTCTTCATCCTGCAGGTCTCACCTCTGAACCTGCTTCCCGTGTCCTGGGAAAGGTCTGATAAGCTCCTTCAAAGCACTAAGAAGCAGTAAAGACACCAACACCCAGACCCTATTTGGTAGCTCTGGGGTGATGTGCCCTCTTGATTATAAAGCACTGGCCCAGATGATCCGTGGGATCCCTTCTGGATCCAAGATTCTTTGAGACTAGGATCCTGAATGTGTTCAGAAGGGACCTCTGTAGCTCCCCTAGCTTGGAGAAATCCTAGCAGCACATTTCAAACTTTCAACTCAAATCTGTTCTTTATATAGAAGAAAGAGCATTGGATATGGAATCTGAAAAAACTCATTCTGGCTCTCCCCAAAACTCGCTGTGTGACCTTGGGCAAGACCCTTCCTCTTTCTGGACCTCATCGGTGAGAGGATCCTACTGGGCTCTATAATTTAGAGGTCACATTCTGACTTCACATTGCCTGGAGGGCAGGGTCCTTCAAGGCAGGGCACTGACCCCCCCTCATTTTCCTGGGTCAATGTCCCCAAGGTCCAGACAGCACTTCTCACAAACTCTGTGTTTAGTAAATACTGTAGAGTGAATGAATGGGTTGCTCCAGTCTGCAAACTATAAATATTAGATCCAGATAATCACCAATGATAGTAGCTAATCTGGTTTCCGACAAGAAACCATATTATGTTTTGTCTGATTTGATAGAATAGCTCAGCTTTGGAGAAATCTTGTTTATCTTTAACTACAGTTAAAAAAATTTTTTTTTGTAGCAAAACCTTCTGAAAATGATTTGACTAGATGGGTTTTTCTACCTCTAGTCATTTTCTTGGAGAAAAGCAAAAAGTGAAAACAAGTGTTAGTAATAGGCAATGCTGTTTGGGAATTTAAAGGCACAGACATGAAAAATTTAGCAGAGTGAGCTAGCTGCCTCTGGAAACCTGCACTGACATCTTTACAATCAGTGTCAATTGCAGACCAGCTAAGGGCTCCAAATTCTAATCCTATTTCTTTTTTTTAAATTTTTTTAATTTATTTATCATAGTCACAGAGAGAGAGAGAGAGAGAGAGAGAGAGAGAGAGAGAGGCACAGAGACATAGGCAGAGGGAGAAGCAGGCTCCATGCACCGGGAGCCCGATGTGGGATTCGATCCTGGGTCTCCAGGATCGCGCCCTGGGCCAAAGGCAGGCGCCAAACCGCTGCGCCACCCAGGGATCCCTCTAATCCTATTTCTGACCCTGACTTGTGTTAGTCTCTGAAACGAGTCACTTAAATGCCAGACCCAAGCTTGCTCCTCCAGCAAAGGATGACAGCGCCGACCTACTTCATTCTTGCCTCTTGTTTGTTTCTTTTTTCTTTGTCTTTTAAAAGAATCATCTAATCCATATCACTCTTGCCCATTTTTATCCTCTTGTTCCTTCCTCCTCCTGCATCTTTACCTCCTATTCTTCTTTCTTCTTATTTTTTTTTAAAGATTTTATTTATTCATGAGAGACACACAGAGAGAGGCAGAGACATAGGTAGAGGGAGAAGCAGGCTCACCTGATGCAAGACTTGATCCCAGGACCCCGGGATCATGCCCTGAGCCAAAGGCAGACACTCAACCACTGAGCCACTCAGGTGCCCTTTTCTTCTTATTTTTTCATAGATGAAAGGTGGGATTAGAAGTTAGAAACTACCAGGCTTTTGTTGGTCTGTTTTCCTCTTTATCAATGAGGACAATGTTTACAGAAGATCTTGTGGATCTCACTGCAAAGGCAAGTTAAGAATCATAACCAATTGGGAGGGGGCTTTTTCAAGAGTCCAGTAATATTTCAGTTTTCGTCTACTTGCTGTTTTGCTTTTGAAACCAGATTCCCAGACCTTTGCGAGAGTTCCCGGCTTCAATGATAAAAGGCACCTCTTTGTGCAAGCAGAAAAGTCCCAGCTGATTAAGAGTCTGCAGCTACAGCCAAGACATCTCAGCCTCGGGCTCGGCCAGAGGGGAGGACTGGCAGTTCTGGGGAAGACTAAGGCCCCAAAGATGCTCAGTGAGCACATGGGGAAGGCATTTATTTGGTGCAAGCTTTCGTCAGAGATGACTTCATTTAATCATGGTATAATTGTGCAGGCTGGTATCCTTATCCTCCTTTTACAGATGAGGATTCACCTTTTACTGAGGTTCACACAGGTGACCTGGCCAGGGCCACACAGACAGGAAGTGACCTAGCCCTTCTGACGTCATAAGCCTATTTCCATCAGAGTTTGTCTCCTTTCTGCTAAACAGTGCTGCCTCCTGGCATCAGGCTTGAGATGAGTGGATTGTAGCCTGCCAGGAAGGGCCTGGGGATCAGGCAAAAAAGTCCCTTACTCCCACAGCTGCCTCCCCAGGACTGGGGAGACATGAGTGGGGGTGGAGGCTGTGTACCTGGAAAAGTGAGAGGGGCAATGGGCAACGGGCTGGGGGGGCCTCTTGTGGGGGGATGTATAGACAGATAGAGGGAAAGAGAGAGATAGAAAGAGAGAGAGAATGATAGAACCAAGGTAAATATGTAATTAGGTTAGGTGTTGCTTCCAAAATGAAAATAGCATTATGATTTATTTCTAATTTTAAAAGCAAGGCATGCTCGTGGTAACAAATTTAGTCTGTACAGAAAGAAATAATAAAGGAAGTGAAAACAGCCCATAATTCCACAAACTAGAAAGAACTGTGACCCATAGCTGGACTTCAAGTTCTGGATTCTTGGCCTTAACTACCTTGAAATTCACCCCAATCTTGCCTGTTGTCGAGTTGCCATAGAGACCACCAAAAAGCAGTTAACATGAATAACTGATTTTTGAATTCTGGACTCACTTTGGGGTAGCTGGGTTGTTGTCACCTGATGACTTCTTTAGGATTTACTTTCTCTAAGATGGATTTTAAAGCTAGCAACATATGATTAGCCCATTAAAAGTCATGCTTTCCAAAACCTAGCAATATGAGAAAAATTTTGATATGATGTTGAGACAAAAGAGAACATAAAACTGTGTATCCAATGTGATCCGAGCCTGGATTCAGATATATATTTATATTCACACACAAAAAAAAGACAAAGAATTTGCAGTAATTTTTCTCAAATGTTATCAATGAGTATTTCTGGGTGAATTATTTTAATTGACTTCTTTATATTTTTCTGTATTACTGAAGTTTTTATGACGTGCGTGTTTTGCTATACAGTCAAAGAATAATGTGCTATTTTTTAAAAAAGGATAGATGTTTGGGGACGAGATGTTTTTGAAATACACAGTGACTAGTATGTGCAGAGACAAAATAAAGCAGGGTATTAAGCAATTTCCTGTTGACCTTAATCAACATTCTACCCTGGATGGTTGTTGGAGAGAGAGGCGGGAGTAACTGGTTGAGGGAATGTTCATTTGAGTTTCTGAAATATTCATTTCCGGCACATCCTCTACTCTGCTCCATCTCCTATGGAAACGCCAGTTAAAATGAGCAAGAGAAAGATTCTCTTTGTGGGAGCCTCAAAAGTCCTCATTTATAGTTAGGTTTCTGCTTTCCCAGCAGAGACTGGTGATTTTACCCATGGACATCTGCCAGAAATCAAACAAAAGGGACAGGTAGGAGAAAATGGTCTGTAATTTCGGTTCTATGGATGTATGTCATATAGTAAATTTCCTCAGCTTGGTGTGTGTTTCTGGTATGAAACTGTCAAGCCCTCGTGTGAAAGCTCCCACTGCTTGGGGCCACTGGCAGGGACAGTATGAGCCCAAAAATCCCTCCTGGGTGGACCTAACAAGCTTCTCCAGCCTCCCATTGCTCTGTCCTTTCCAAATGAGTGGTAAAGACAGCAATAAAAACCAAGAATCCTTAAATCTCAGGGGAGAATGGAGAGGTGAAGGAAGGTCTGTTTTATGGCACACCTTCAATAAAAAAGATTTACAGGTAAGTCATTTTCTCTTCTTTCTAGGTGTTAGATTGAGAGGATCCAGTAAACTAAACCCCAGAGAGAGCTTGGTATAAATAAAAAAACCCGACAACTGTCAAAACAAATAGCAACCAATCAGAAATACAACGTTGAGGGAAGCTCTAGTTCCCAAATAATTTAGAGAAGTGTTAGCCTGTTACAGCAAGAGTAAAGACTTAAAGGAACCTTGGGAGGCAATTTAGGATGCCCCCCGCCCCCCGCCAAATCTCAAACTTGGAGATTTGATTGAGAGAAATGGGTAATACAGGTCTAGTTTTATCTCTAAGGAATAATCAGAGCCTTAACTATCAGTGAAGGATACATTCTTTCATTCATTCACCAGGCAGTTACCGAGTGCCTTCTCTGGGCAGGCTATGAGCTGGGTGATGGAGATGCAGAGTGGAAGGACACAGACTTGTCCCCACAGAGCCCAGAACATGGGAGGAGGAGCCATAGCTACAGTGCAGGATGTTTTATACACTGATAGAGGTAAATACTGGGTGTTTTTGTGGAAGATAAAGGAGAGGCAACTCTGGGGTGTGTGTGTGTGTGTGCGGTGGCTGATGATTGGCAGAGCTGAATTTGAAGGACAGGAAAAGTTAGGCAGGTAAAGGGGGACAAGTGATAAGAAGCATATAAGCCAGAAGGGTAGAATGGTCATTTTTTTCATTAATTGATTTGACACATATATTGAGCTCCTACTGTGTTCCAGGCACTGTTCCAAGAACTGAGTGAACAAGATAGACAATGTCCTTGCCTTCAGAGAGCTTATATTTTAAGGGATCAGGCAATGAACAAGTAAGCAAACAAGTCCACAAAGGAGAGGCTTTCAAATCATGACATGTTGTGAAAAATACAAGAAAGTATAATGTGATCTGAGGATGTGGTGGGCCCGAAGGTAGACAGGGACCATCTCAGAGAGATGACCTTCCACACTGTGCCCTGAGTCAGCAGTCCAAAACCCCAGGGAAGAACATTTAAGGAGGTGGGAATAGCAATATAAGGGCTTTCAGGGGGAACGAGCTTGGTGTCTTCAAGGATCCGAAGAGAAGGCAGAGCGTGAGAGAGACTGTGGAAGGGGGTGATGTGGTCAGAAAAATAAGCAGGGGTCAGATCTTGTAGTGCTTGTGGGCCCCAGTGAGGACTTTAAGAGTTGTTTGTAAGGGGCACAAGTGGGTAGGTAGACCAGTTGGTCAGCTATTGTGATAGCCCTGCTGGGAAGCCAGGGTGACCCTGGTGGACGGGGTAGTTATGAATATGGTCAGAAGATGACAGTTTGGGATTATGTTCTGGAGGTAGAAGCAGCAATATCCATGGAAAGATTAGAAGTGATGGGAGAAGGAAAGAGGAGTAAAGGACACCTTCTGAGATGCTTTTACCTGAGCAGCAGGTAGATGATGGTCATTTACAGAGGTGGGAGCAGGGGGTTTTGTTTTGTTTGAAGTGGGGCATAGCAAGCATGGCATGAACCCAAGTTTATAGACAGGGATAAGAGGTGGCAGGAGGGGCAGTCAGAGGTCAGGGAGGACTGGTTGGCCCCATGAGAGTGCCAGACACCATACTGAAGCCTCATGTAGCCAATGAGGACTTTTACAAAGGGCAGTAACACTGTCAGGCTTCATCTTTTGGGGCAATGCGCTTCCGGGGTTGGTGTTTGCTTGCAAGGATGTAGCAGAAGCAGATTAGTCAGGATGCTGTTGTGTAATAACCCAGGTGGAGTTGGCGGTAGCTGAGGTAAGGGTGCACGGAGAGAAGTGGGCAGGTTCTCGAGCTGTTCAGATAGAAGATGCAGGACACAGTGGCTCACTAGCAAGATGTGACATGCGAGATGAGGTAGATCATGAACTTTCTGGGTTCCTTGAAGTTCGGGGGTGATGTTTGCATTCGGTGCAGTGCAGAGCGTGTAGAGCATGCAGAGGGTTGAGGGGTGAAGAGTTCAGTTACAGGCTCCAGTGTGGCAGATACAACGTGTCTCTTCCCTAGTAGCCAGGGAGTAGGGCATCAGGTGGAGATTTCCAGCAGGCATGTGGGCTTTTTATGGGGGCCTGGAGCTCCAGTTAGAATCTGAGGTGGAAAGAGAATTCTAGCCCACACTCCTCTGAGGGTTGGGATTCATAGGATTATTTTCCTATTCAAATAAGACTTAAAAGAATTTTTTTTAAAGAAGAGAGACGTAGAGTAGTAGGAAGGAACAACTTCCTTGAAGAGCACTCTGTCGTACAGTAGTGTAGGGGTGGATTGTGGAACCTCTTTAATTAAAAATCTAAGGGAGAGATGCTAATCATTGGAATGATTCACACTCTGTTCAAAGAGAAGCTGAATGACCTATTTTCTGAGATTTTTTAAAGTGGGAATTCATTTTGTGTTGGTTGCCCCAGACGACCTCTAAGAGATGAAGACTAGCCCAGAGGAAATTCGGGAGCTTGGGGGTCTGGCACCTAACGAAGGCCAAGTCCAGCTTTCATGCTTTAGGAGCTACATTATCTCCCTGAGCCTCCTGTGAAGTGCCCCCCACTCCCCACCCCCTAAGGTGATCCTGTGAATTAGATTGGGAAACTCCTGTAAAGAGCCTGTACTGTGCCTGGAAAATATTGTGGGGGGCGGTGGTGGAGGGAGAGAGGGAGGGAGGAGGAGGGGGGCAGGAAGAGGGGGAGGAGGCGAGATCCCCCTTTTCTCCCATTCTCTCTCCATCCTCTCCCATGAGGCTTTCATCTCCAGCATCCTCCTCTGACAGACTCGGTTACCAGTGAGCTCTCCTTGTCAGATCTGACAGGTCCCTGTCCTCATCTTGTTGGCCCAATAAGAGTGGCATTTGCACTGGCCCATCACTACTTGTATTTCCTCACTTGCCTTTGGCATCCCCCAACCCAAGCTTGGTCTCTTCCTGCCCCGCTGGTTACTCTTTTCTGTCTCTGCTGGCTCCTCCTCATCGTCTAGACCCCAAGAGGTGGAGTGCCCTGGGACTCGATCCTCAAGCCCCCTCCTCTAGCTATGCTCACCCCTCAAGTGCTCCTCCTCTCCTTAAGCAGAAAGCCCAATGCCCTTACCCTAGGCCGTCAAGCTCTGCCCAATCTGCCCCTCCCAGTCTCTTACCACCATCCCTGGGTTCACCCGCTCTCCTTGCTGTTTCTGGAAAATGCCATACATACTCTCCCCTTTAAGCCTGTTCACTTGCTCTCCCCCCTTCCTAGCATCTCACTACCTTTCTTCTCTTAGGTCTTTGTTCCAATGTCACCGCTTCAGAGAAACCCTCCCCAGAACTCTGGATAACCTACCATCAGGCTGCATCCTCTCCTGCACCACTCAATGCATTATATATTTATTCGTGCATTTCTCCCATTAGAATGTCACCTCCATGAGGTCAGGGATCTTGTTTTATGCACAGAATCTCCTCCAGCTTCTGTAACGGTGGCACAACATGGGCTCTCAACAAATTTTTGTTGAATGAACACATTCTTTGAAGGTTGTTGCTATTGTTATTACTAGCATCATTATTTTTTTCTCAGCTTGAAGATTCTATGGTATATGCATGCAAAGAGGGAGCGCCAATGACTTCCTGAGGTCCCTCTTGGTTTTCCAAGTCCAGTAGACGCTCTGTAAATTGCTTACATGGGAACAGATCCAAACAGAATTACTGATGCTCAGGGGCCTCAGATCTACGCACTGCTGGGCATCCTGCACTTCCTAAAAAGCCATCCTGAGCGATATGGTTAGACAGCCATTTAGACATGTCTGTTTTGGAGGCAGTTTGACCTATGGTGAGAATGTCAAATGAGACAGAAACATTCTGACATTTTAAGAGCTTTAATTTACTCACGATAAAAGCCATAGCATCTGAATATGTCAAGTTTATAAGGCATAGACTTTAGAACAGGAATATGCCTACCTAATGTGAGGACATGTCAGCAAATTGATTGACTTGTTGAAGGAGGACACTGGAAGCATATTTGGAAGAAACAGAAGCTGCATCTGCAAAATACATCTGAAACTTGGTTTTAGGGTGAATCTGCCACTCTCAACACAGTTTGAAGTTAGGTTGTAAGCGCAATTAAACAATTACCAAGGTGACCCAAGTAGGTGCATCTCAGAGGCCCCAGAAGGACAGCACCCTGACGACTGCTGTCCATCAGTAGGGCATCGTGGAGAAAGCACAGACTTGGGAGTTATACAGTCTAGAGTGTGAATCCTAGCTTTGCTATATAACATCAGGAAAGTTACTTAACATCTCTGGGCTTTGGTTTCTCCTGTCACAAGGCAAAGACTACTGTGAACCACCCAGTCTGTTTTCCCTGCAGCCCAGTACTCAGCTGGACTGCCTTTCTTAGCCTTCTTCGCACTTAGGTATGACCACATGACTGAGTTCTGGCCTGAGGAATGTGATGAACATAATGTGAGTCATGCGCAAGCAAAGCCCATGAGAACCTCTCATGGGCTATCCATCCTGCTCTTTCCCCTTCTGGTTCGAGGCAGAGGAGCCTAGTACCTTCAGAAGCCATGTGCCAGGGATGGTGGAGCCACAGGATCAGAAGGCATGGGTCCCTGAATCAGTGCATCCAGAGGAGCTGCCTGTTTTGGATTTTGAGCGAGTGAGAAACAAATGAGTGAGAGAGAAAGTGAGTGAGAAAGAAAGTTCTAGGGATGCCTGGGTGGCTCAGCGGTTGAGCATCTGCCTTTGACTCAGAGAGTGATTCTGGAGTCCCGGGATTGAGTCCCACATTGGGCTTCCTGCATGGAGCCTGCTTCTCCCTCTGCCTGTGTCTCTGCCTCTCTCTCTTTGTGTGTCTCTCATGAATAAATAAATAAAATCTTTTTTTAAAAAGAGAAAGTTCTGTGTATTAAGCCCCTGGGATTTGGGGGTTCCAGTTGTGATATCAGATACCACTACACTAACACCTTTGTAAAATGAAGATCAACCTCTTTTGGAGAGTTGAATACATTTTGTGTTTGAAGCCCCCAGAACAGGTCTCGGTGTGCAGCAAGGGATTAATAGGTACCTGTTCTTATGATCCTCTTGCCTTGCTAGTTAATCTACAAGAGGCATTACATGTCGACCCTGTGAGGGTTTTGTAGGGCCTGTGGGGCTATCATGAAGTATAAAACATAGTCCCAGCTCTCTAGTTCTAGTATGGACAGTGGGGAAAACAATTATCCTTCACATATGTCTACAGTAGTCTCCCTTTATGCACAGTTTTGCTTTCTGTGGTTTCAGTGATGCTCTGGCAGCCTTGGGCTGGAAGCACATGGTCCTCCTGACATATCACCAGGAGGTCATGGATAGATGTCATCACCTATGTCCTCCACTGCACTTCATCTCATTATGTAGGCTTTTTTTTTTTTAAAGGTAGAGAGCATGTGAGCAAGCTGGGGGAGGAGAGGCAGTGGGAGAGGGAGAGGGAGAGAATCTCAAGCAGACTCCATGCTGAGCACAGAGCCTGACACAGGGCTCAATGTCATGACCCTGAGATCATGACCTAAGCCAAAAACAAGAGTCAGACGCTCAGCCGACTGAGCCACCCAGGCACTGCATCATCACGTAGGCTTTTTTTCATCTCACATCACACAAAAAGAAGAAAGGTAAGTACAGGACAGTCAGATATTTTAAGAGATCACATTCACATAACCTATTACTTGTTATATATATTGTAGATTGTTATAATTGTTATATTTTATTATCAGTTATTATTGTTAATCTGTGCCTAATTTATTTAGTTTTTTAAAAAAGTTTTTTAAAACAGATTTTATTTATTTACTTATTTGATAGAGAGAAAGAGAGAGAGAGAGAGCAATCGGGGGAGTGACAGAGAGAGAGGGAAAAGTAGGCTCCCTGCTGAGCAGGAGACTGATGTGGGGCTGGATCCCAGGACCCCGAGATCATGACCTGAGCTGAGGGCAGATGCTTAACCTACTACGTCACCTCCAAAAAGGTTTGTATGTATGTATGTATGTATGTATTTATTTATTTATTTACTTACTTATTTTAAGCAATCTCCTTGCCCACTATGGGGCTTGAACTCACAAACCCACGATTGAGAGTTGCACGCTCTTCTGACAGAGCCAGCCGGGTGCCCCTTACTGTGCTAATTTATAAGCTAAACTTTATCATAGGTATGGAGGTCTAGGGAAAAAATAGTTTACAGAGGGTTCAGTACTGTCTGCAGTTTCAGTCATCCACTGTGGTCTTGGGATATGTACCCCAAGATGAGGGGGACTTCCGTAGATCCTAAAATAATTAGACGTCTGAAGGATACCAGTGGAGTGTCTCTGGGATTAGCCATTAGAATTCAGAGGAAGAAGTTCCCTTTGGTTGAGCCAGTTAGGGAAGACTTAATAAACCAGCAGGTATCAGAAGAGATTATTATAATGTTACCTGGGTCACCACAGATGGTGTTCAACTAAAAAATTCCTGTTTCATTTTGGACACATGATATATTTATTCTCTTAGCAGTTATGCATTGCCAACCATGTTAGCAGGGTAGGCTATTAGAAAAGTAACCTAGAATATGGAGAAGCTGTAAATAAGGACAAGGATGCTCATTACTGGGACACTTAAAATGTCAAGTGATCGGAAACGACCCAAATGTCCAATAGTGGGAGAAGGCTTACGTAGAATAGGGGCATCTTTTTGATGTACTCTGTCCTGCGAAGCTCCATCTAAGTGCACCGTGCACGTTACCGCCTGAGCGATGGCTCCTCCATCTGGGACTTCGGCCCTGACTGCTCCAGACTCCACTCCCGAATCAGCTGCCTACCAGGTGTCTCCAAGACATCTCAGTGTCCCCAACCAGAGCTTCTGAGTCACACCCTGTCCGCACCCCTCTGCCAGGTCCGTCCTCTGGCCTCTCCTGGTTTGCCATCTCCAATTGTGAGAGTCACTGTGCTAGAAACCTCTTTTAAAGCCCACCGCGTTCTCTGTCTCTGCTGCTGCCTCCATGGGCTAAGCTGTCCTCTCCTTGTGGACTGTGGCTCAGTGTCCCACTTTGCCCCGCTGCAGGCAGCCTCGGTTCCTCTCCAGTCTGCTCCATGTCAGGTCTGAGCGTCTTGCCCCTGCTGTTCCTCACCCTGAAACTCCTCAACGACTTCCCACCGCTTTTAGAACAAAGACCCAAACCCTTCAGCTGGCCTGCTGGTACCTCCTTGTCTGAGCCTTGCCTGTCCCTCCACCCTCTTGCTAGTCCTCTCCACCTCCTGCCCCACAATCCAGCCACAGGTCATTGCTCGGCTGTTCTCTGTTCTGAACGCACTTTCCAAACCCACTCTCCTGCCTCCACACACACCACTGCCAGGCTCACTTCTGCATATCCTCCAGATCCCCTGACTCAGTCACCTCCAGCAAGCCCTCCATGGTTCTGCATCTAGGTTCATTTGGCACCTGCTCTACAGCTTACACACACACTGGACAAAGGTGGAGATGGCTCAGGTGCCTTCTGGACAGTGAGGAGCCAGGTGTTAAAAAACATTTGTCACTGCTATTGTAGAGTGGATACTCTACCTTTATCCAACCAAGTATGAAACCTGAGGCATAATCTGATACTGAATTTGAATCTGGGCTAGTCATTTGTGCCAAAAATATTTACTATGTGCCAGACACTGTGCTCTTTCCCTGCTCTCCGGGAGCTTACCATTATTTAACACCTTTCAGAAATCTGGGTATCAGGAGAGCAAATCTGTATTCAGGGAACTCCTGTGAACGTGTTTTATTTCCTTGAGTAAGACTTTTAATTTTCTGGATCTCAGTTGCATTAACAGCCCTCACTGACTGCCCTGTGGTGACTGGAGCTGGCATTCCCACTGCTAAAATACTCAGACATCTTCAGGCCTTGGATGTGATGCAGAGGAGAAGTCAGGCTTTGAATCTGAGCAGTTGAAAGTGTGACTTTCCCAAGACCCCTCCTTGATCCCCCCAGAGGACTTGTGCTATTATGCCGGAAAGCAGAGCTGGTCCTGGCTGGCAAGGACCCAGGGATTAATGTCCAGGGCGTTAACATCATAATTGGCCCAGCTTTGAAGGCGGCAACATCTGCTGTGTGAGGCCCCGATGCCAGAGCCCAGGTTGAACCTCCCAGCTGGCCAGGACCCCTGTCTTGGGAGGCAGCCTGCGTGGCCCTACAGCTGCACTTAGCACATGCTCAATGGCTACTGTCAGGTGAAAAGCTTTCATTAGGGCCAAGGAATTGACTTGTGTCCTGGCGTCTCAGGAAAACAATGGGGACCCATAGGAGCGGCTTTGTGCCGGAAGGTGCCCAGGGACTGGTAATTGAGTTACTGCTAAAGTGATGAGCTGCTGTGGCCGTGACAAGTATTAGTGGCACGAGGTTGGCGGGCTGTTGCAAGGCCATTCTGCACCTTCCCTTTGGCATGGAGTATATGGGGATTAATTCCGTCTTTAAAAATGTTTGCTAGGGCCATAGAGCCCAGTGTTCAAGAGGGCAGCTGGGTAGTCAGACCACCAGGATCTGGAAGTGGCAAAGGGGGAAGTCTCTGTGCTCCACACAGTCACATGCATTATCTCAGTGACAAGTTTCCTGGGGGCCTGGAGGCTCCGACAGGCTTCGTGGCCTGCCTGAAACCACACAGGCACCAGAGATAGAGCATGGGTTAGGATCTTGTCTTTTTGCAAGCAGCCTCTGCCCTTACTACTTCGTGGGTGCATTTGTGGACACAGCCAAGTTAGGTCAACCTTGTTTTCGGCTTCTGAATGAGATCTCATATGCATCCACTTCCCTACTGCACCTGGCCCTAGAGGCTCTTCTCTGCACAACTACGGCCTCCTAACCAGCCTCTCTGCCCCTTCTCTGCTCCCCCTTGCCCACAGAGCAGGAACAGATTTCAGGATGGCACTTCTGTGCTTCGCACTCCTCAGAGGATTACCATTGCCATGAGGCTGGAATCCAAAATACTTAACGAGGCCTGCAAGGGCCTCCTGTGTCTTCTGCTCCTTCTCCTTCCATTTCCCGACTCTTGGCTCTACTCATGTAGTCTTCCTGCACTTTCTGGAAGGCTTTACGCTTAGTCCTGCCTCGGGGCCCTCACGTATGCCATTCCTTCTGCCTGAAACGCTTCCCTGACTTTTTCCTGGGTGACTTCTACTCAACCTTGAACGTTTCTTCCTCAGAGAATCCATCCTACCAAAGCCCTCTCCTTAGAGTCACCACCCTTCCATCACTTCTTGTTAATTATTTGCAAATATTTTTTTTCTGTGACACTGCTGGCTGCTTGCTTTGGTCTTGGTCTTTCTCGCCCTCTATTTTATGAGCTTCTTGAGGTTAGGGACCGGGATCATTCTCCACAGTCCCCCCGAATCAAACACCTTGCCTGACAGTGCATTTCCAATCAGAATGTGTTTCCTTTGTCAAATGAATAAATGGTTCTCACCTCACATCTCATCAGGGCTCCCTGCTCAGTGGGGAGCCTACTTCTCCCTCTCCCTCTCCCTCTTCTGCTCCCTCTGCTTGTGCTCTCTCACTCTTGTTCTCTCTCAAATAAATAATCAAATCTTTAAAAAAAATAAAGAGTTCTCAAAAACTGTTGGCATTGTTTCTGACAATGTAAGTGCACACGAGCATATTTATAGAAGCTGATTGGTTCATTCTAAGGCATTTCCCATCCGTTTATTCATCCATGTGCCCTTCCCATCAATATTTACTAAGTACCAACTGGATGCTGAAGATGCAAAAATGAATGAGAAAAGTTGCCAGTAACTCCGTAACTTGGGGGTGGGGTAGGGTGAAGTAGAGACAAAGCCTGAGCTTCTGAGTAATGTTGGGGTCACTGATCTTCCAGCTACTGGGTGTGTGACTTTGGGCAAGTCACTTCACTTCTCTGAGTGGCTCATCTGTAAAATGGAGATAAGCAGACTCCTCTTGCAGGGCTATTCTGATGCTAAAATGAATGAGATGAAGTATATAAAAGCAGAGCTCAACAAAAAGAAGATGTTATTTTCATTTTTATTAGCTGGGTGGGGCAGAAAGGGGGAGCTTGGTCCTCTACCTGAGTGTGGGGGGGAAGTAGAGAGGCTCAAATACAGGATTAAGGGCCTTTGAGGCAGGGTGGGAAAGGGGGGGCTTTTCGTGTGGTAGCAGAGAAGTACTTCTTGGGGGATCTGGATTATGGTGTTTTGAGAATCAGCATTTCCTCATTTCTCTCTCCTTGTGTGTGTGGGGGGCACACATCTTTTCTCAGAATAGTTCAGTTTGTCTTTGGAAACCCTGCATACACCCCACCTCCTCCACTCTCATGACTGTTCCCATACTGTGCCCCTGCCCTAAGCCTGTACCTCTATTTCCCCTTTCTTCTCAAAACTGGGAAGAATGGGGGATTGGAAGCATCTCTGTCATCCATCAAATGAAATTAGAAGCTGACAGCTATGGTTCTATTGATCACTACTCTCCTCTGCTGACATCTGGGAGACTTGAACCCAGGATGGACAAGCCAGGGATATAAGACTTAGCGACTTAGCGACAACTTGGAGGTGGGTGGGGACTCCAAAGCTCCCTTATCTGGTTCCCATCCCAGGCGGGGGCCCCTGGCAACACCTTGAGGGGCCCTGCTGGGCACTCTCCACTGTGCCCTGAGGTCACATCTGGCGGTCAGTTTCTGCATGTTATCAGTCCTGCAAACTTGAGTCTCCGAGCCCAAAATTCAGTAGAAAACTACTGAAAAGTAAACATCTCTTCAAGGAAGAAATGGCATGATATTGAAAGGTTGGGGCTCTGACAACCTCACTGCCAGGATCCAGATCTCAGCTTTGTCACCTCGAACTGGTTAACACAGCAGAGCCTAAGTTTCCTGATCTGTAAAATGGGAACTGTAATGATAGTCCCTTCAGTGGGAGCTGTTGTGGGGAGGAGTTGCACTAACAAGTGGGAAGCCCTTAAAACACCGCCATGTCCACAGTAACGACTTGATGTGTGTTGACCATTATCATGAGATCTTGGTGGGACCCTGCCAAAGCAAGGGCCCAGAAAAATCCCCAGCCTCCCCAGATTCCTCTTTCTGCTCTTGGAGGACTAAAATTCCTTCATGCTGCTTTCATTGTGGCAACAGAGAAGCTTGTGGCAGAGTCAAGAGTGCCAGGCCTCTGCAGCAGGACTTGGTTTGGCTGTTCACTAATCACCTGGCCACAGGGGTTACCTACCCCTTCTGTGCTTCTCTTTCCTCACTTGCCGGGTGGGGACCATCCCCTCCATGTGAGAAGGTATGGTCTGACCTTTCAGCATTACCTCCCCTGGTTCCCTCCTGTCTAGGCTACCTCGGTTACTGGTTATGGCAGCTGTCTCCTGATGGGCCTCTGTTTCCACATGGGTTCCCATGTAGGCTGCACTCTACCCACCACCCAGAGCAAGCTTGAAAACCCAAGTCAATGAATGTGGACTGTTGCTCCATTTCTTAGACCCTCCAATGGCTTCTAATGTCCCTGAGTCAGTAAATTGTCCTAGCCTATAAGTACTTCCTGTTTCCTCCATGTCTCCCCACCACCCTTCACCCCACGCCTTCCCATGTGCCTCTTTCTTGGAACACACAGGGCCTTTGCTCTTGCTGTTCCCCCATCCTTCAGCCTGGAGTGCGACCCCCGGATAGCCACGTGGCTCCCTCCTTCTGCTCACCTGTCACCTGCTCTGAAGAGAGTCCCTTGCACAGCCACCCTGTCTCTCTCAGCATTCCCTTTGGGGCACTCTCTCTCCCCCTTACCCTGCTGGATCTTTCTGCACAGCACTTATTAGGGCCTGACCAATGTTTATCTATTGGTTAGTTTACTGCTTCTTTCCTCTCATTAGGCTGCAGAGCCCAGAGAGAGGAGAATCCGACTCTGATCTCTGCTGGATCTCTGGCACCTGGCACAGGGCCTGGCTCAATGTAGATAGTCATTTTTGAGTGAACAAGGGCAAAGTGTGCCCAAGGATTAACATTGTTTGTGAAAATGGGCCTGGTCCATTGTAGGTGCTTGATAAATGTGAATTTTTAATCCCTTCATTATCAAACTAGAAAGGACATTTAAAAAGCAAAAACCCTTGGGAGGGGCAACACGTTGATTTCAATTCACAGGGGGTTTCTGCAAAGGGGAGGATGGGAGCTGGGGGCCGGGGGGAGGGAGGCAAGCCTAGGGCCCTGTAGTCACACTCCACTTGCTAAGCAGTTTTGCCTCTGGCCAGCTCTGTTTATGCCTGTGTTTCCACGATTCTCCAGGCAATTGAATTGAATTACCCTTTTCATTCTAATAATATGAACAGAATTCAGATGTGGTATTTGATGATGTCTTGTCTATTGAACGACTTCAGGACTGCCTGGCACGTTGCAGCAAATTACTGTCAACTTGAGGGCTGCCGTGCCTCCACCGAAGTGCCAATATTTCCGTGGAAAATCCCGGTCATTTACAGTTTATGTCTCAAAAATGAATTTTTATTTCATTGGCTTAATCTTTAGAGTTATCAGAAACGTGTGTTTATTCCCAGGGAGACTTCAAATGCGTGATTCTTATAACAAGACCAGAGCTGGAAGATTTCCTGAAGTGGGAGAAAGAAAAGCGCTCCCTGCCTGGTTGGAATTGCTGTGTGCACGGTGCCCCGCAGAGAGAGAGAGAGAAGAGAGTGGGCTGGATGCCTTCCAAAAAATCAGAAGGGAAGCTGATTCCTACTTGGGAGCGTGTTAAAATCTGAAGAGCAAGGCCGACAGACCGAGAGGGGAGAAAGTGGAGGAGAGGGAGACGTGTGAGCATCGTTTCCAATTTTTACTGTTTTCTTACAGCCAAATGCCTGGAAGTGTGCAGCATCCAGCAATTCCCAACCATGGCACATAGTAAGCACTCAGGAAATGTACGTTGAATTGGAGTTGAATTTGGCTGATGAGGATTTGGATGTTGTGTTAGCTGCTGTGATCTGATTCGACCAAGTCTCCCCCGCCCCCACTCCCACCACCCCCATGGTATATTCATATCGCCTAATAATCTGTCACAAATAGCAGCACCGAAGCCTTTGGCTGTGTCACAGGGAAGGATCCACCCCTTCCCGGGGGATCTCCCTGGCACAGGAGACTGCCCTACTCCACCCACACACTGGGTCTCTGAGTCAGAAGGGCATTTTTTTGGAACTAATTTTACTACTCTTGTTTCTATCCCATTGGTCAAAACTTGCTAGCTTTTTAGGGAAGGGGTCTGTACCAGCTGAGATCCCAAGATTAGTTGATCCTGATAAAGAGGAATTTCCCTGACCAGCCTCCCGTCCTGTTTCTTCATTTTCTGTCCTTAGACAACGTGGGAAAGACAGACTGTGCTGTAAACAGCATCGTCACTGAAACAACTCCTGCAGCTCGTCTGCCTGGCAAGGACTCTTGGAATTATAGATAATTAGTGAAGTTGTAGCAGCCAGCTAACTCAGCACCAGTGCAAAGCTACTGGGTTAGTGATTGTAGTATATCCAAGGAAAGGGATTATTCCAAGTGTCAGTTATGGGCAGATGCAATTGCCTTGTACTGTCCCAGGCTTTTGTGGGTATAGCAACAAACAAACCAGACAAAACTCTTTGCTCACTTGGGGCTTATATTCTAATGATCCATCTGTCTATCCATCTTATGCATTGACCTGAAATAACATAGACAAAATTACACACACACACACACATCAGGAGCAAAGAATATGTCAATGAGAAGAGAAGGTCAACATCAGAGGAGAAGAAAAGAAATACCACTAGGCAAGCCATAGGGTCCTATAGAGCTGCCAATGCTAAGTGGGAACTTTGGCCCAGGGCTCCCTGATGGCCAAGGTAGAAAGGGAAAGTGTATCTGTCACATGAGTCTCATTGTTCAGAAAGGGATATCATTACTTTCCCTATTTCTTGTCATAATAAAATCTGTTATCTACTCATATGACCTTATTTAATAAGCCTTAAAATAATCTTATGACTCAGTGGCCACTCTTAACTCCATTTTATAGACGGAAAAACTGAGTCTTAAAAAAGTTGTGTGCCTTTTCCAGGGTCACCTCTGGAAAGTGGCAGAGCTGAAGTGAATTTTCAGGCAGTCTAGATTCAGAGCCAGTGCTCTTAACTATTAACCAGATACCACTGACCCTTGAACCGCCCAGTCAAAAATCTGAATATAACCTTTGACTCCCCAGGATGCTTGGGTAGTTCAGTTGTTGAGCATCTGCCTTTGGCTTAGGTCATAATCCCGGGGTCCTGGGATGGAGTCCCACATTGAGCCCCCCGTGGGGATCCTGCTTCTTCCTCTGCCTGTGTCTCTGCCTCTCTCTGTGTGTCTCATGGACAAATAAATAAAATCTTAAAAAAAAATAACTTTTGAATTCCCCTCAAACTCAATTACTAAGAGTCTGCTGTTTACTAGAAGCCTTACTGATAACATAAACAGTCGATTAACACAGTTTGTAGGTTATATGGAATCTATACTGTATTTTTAAAATAATGTAAGCTAGAGAAAAAAATGTTAAGAAAATCCTAAGGAAGAGAAAATACATTTACTGTACTGTGCTGTGTTTATATAAATAAATTCTACACATAAATGGACCCACATGTTATTCAAGGGTCAGCTACTCCAGTATCTCTCCCCCAGGGTAAACTGAAAAAAGTACAGGTCCTTGGGCCAAAGCCTAATTGCCCTCGGAGATAGTCTCTTGCCAGGGATCTGGGAGGGGAAAAAAAAACGGGAGAGGCACATCCACATGAAGTGGGAACATGATATTAAGTACTTAGTTCATCAGCCTCTAGGTCCAAGACATCCCAAGAATGGGAAAATCAGAGGTGTTAGGTCCCAGGCTTGAGATGGCTCAGGCTAAACTAGCCTGATAATCTTGTACCCATTACTTGTTGTCATAAAGGCAGAAATAAATAAAAAAACAACCCCCTTCCCTCCCTTAGCTTGGCTGTGCCTCTGCTCAGGCTCCTGCCTTACCCTGGAGCCCGGCAGGGCAGGGGAAGGCGGGTGGGAGGTGCTCTCCTTGGTGCTGAAGCAAGCGGCTCTTTTCCTTTTCAGGTGGGCTGCTTGCCTCAGTCACTACTCCTGGTCACCATGTGAGTGAAACAAAACCACTCCTCAAAATAGGAGACAAACCCCATGACCAAGTTGAGAAAATGTATCAATTTGTACCCGTTCAAGTTTATTTACAGGTGATGCCAACCCTGAGAGGTAGTATAAGGTAAATAATACAGGTAGTAGCATGGGCTCTGAAGCTGGACTGCGTTGGCTCAGCAACTCGCTAGCTGAGGGACCTTGGCAAACTCCTTAATGCCTCCTATGCCTCATTTCCTCACCTGCAAAATGGTGGTAGTAGTAAGATAATAATCATAATCATACTGATCCCAAAAAAGAGTTGCTGTGAGGGCCAAATGCATTACAAGTTACTAAGCATTTTCAAAGTGCCTGGCATATAACAAGTCCTGTACGTGTATTTGTTAAGAAAGTCCGTTACATCTCTTAGAGCAAAATGGTTTGGTAATGGGGTCATTTCTGGGATGATGAACCTAGCAGTGTAACTGCGTGCTGTGGGGTAAATCCAGCCCCAGGGGATGCAGTGATGGGCGGTGACATAGAAAATAGCGTCTCACTCTTATCTCTGTCACATTTACATGACAAGACAAAAAGCCTGCATTAGACGCAATTTTCTCTTGCATCTTGGACTTCTGAGTCCCACAATTTTCTGAAATGTTGAATTCTGTTTGCTCTACAGTTTTTAAACAACAGCTGTTCATCCACCCCAGAGGTGGCAGCGAGTCTGTGTTGGGGGATGTTCAGCACATACCCACATCCCTCGGCTCCTCAAGGGAATGTTAGGGGGTCTAATTAATTACTGTTAGCAAAGCATTGAGAAATTCTCTAGTGGAAGTTGCTATAGAAATGCAAGTTACTGTATTATTATTACATGTGCTTGTAATTGTTTTCAAAGTTTACTTATTGGGCTGGGAGAGAGGGAGAATGTAGTTTTCTTTTCCTTGATGGCAGTGGAAAATGCTTTGTAAATTGGCATTTATAGATGTCAAATCACTTTATGGAGACATCTCTAGAGCTACAGGAATCTCATAATGGGAAATGTACATGGAGCATTTCTTCTTTTGCTTTTGTACTTCCTCCTCATTCAATTCCTATTTCCACAGTGAAACTAATGTGAAAAGAGACATTGTAAGAAGCAACCATGTGTATCCAAACTCAAAAAACCCCAATACATATTTCTACATAAAATTTCCCACATAGAGTCAGTTTTTTCCATATAGAACACTCTTCCCATTAATTTATGCTAAAGGTTGAACAACATTAGGTTGAAATAAAATTTTGAAGAAGAAACAAAGAAAGTTTAGGGATTGATGTAAACTCCAATAATTAAAATTTTATATCAACTCCTCCAAGTCTTGGCTTGGTTTGATTTTGTAAAAAAAAAAAAAAAAAAAGAAGAAGAAGGAGAAGAAGAAGAAGAAGAAGAAGAAGAAGAAGAAGAAGAAGAATAGTGAAATGATTAATAGCAAGCTCCCATCTGAGAAATATCTTTCCATGGTTATGTATGCATTTGTTTTTTCTTCACTATCTACTTCCCCTATTTTTTAAAAAAGATTTTGTTTATTATGAGAGACACACAGAGAGAGGCAGAGACACAGGCAGAGGGGGAGAAGCAGGCTCCCTGCAGGGAGCCCGATGTGGGACTCGATCCCAGGACTCTGGGATCACGACCTGAGCCAAAGGCAAATGCTCAGCCACTGAGCCACCGAGGTGCCCCTACATTCCCCTATTTTATAGAGAAATACCTTTTTTTATGGGAATGGTTGATCACTCAATAAAGCCACCCGTCTTCCTCTACTGTATCAGTTTCCTAACTCAAGTTTGAGATGGAGATACCAATCTTGGCATACTAAAAAAAGAAAAAGTTGACTGGAATGAGAATTTAATACTACACAGAAGCAGTGCATAAGACCTTGTTTGCGAGCCGTTTAAATGGTGATGAAGGCTGAATCAGATAAGAATGCTATCATTGCTGCCATTAGCTGCTCCTCTGCCAAGTTTTATCTATAGCCTCACAAAAATTGATTTGCAATCAGTTATATTTGTTTTTAAAAATCCCATAAAATCTAAGAAGCCTATTTTAGTCCATAAAATGGAGCAAATAATTTCCTCTTTTATGTGAATAAAGTGTAAAACCCATACCTGGACTAATGGCCATTTTCTTATTCCTCCTCCTAGGCACTTTGAGCTCCAGCCACACCACACACCTCCTTGATGTTCTACTTTTATGCTCTTTTATGCAGTTTGGGATTTTCCATCAGCCTGTCACTTCCTTCCCCTGCCCTGATGCTTACCAGCTACAGACGTTGATGCTCTCTGCTCTGCGATCCCCTACTATCTTATATGTTATGAGATTTCTCACACACTAATCAATAAAGAATGAATCCATGTGCTGGGGCTTACTTCATGAGGGTGGGGACCCTTATTTTATATTTGCTCATAGCCCTTGGTATGGCGGTCTGATGGCAGAGGGCAGGTAATGATACTGTTTATTCCAACCATCCAGTGCCTGTCAGCTCACAACAGCTCTGGATGGCTTTTGTTCCTAGTGGATTAGCCATATTGCAAATGATCAATAAGTCAAATAATCCTGGCAGATCTTCACTTAAAATTCTCAGGGATGCTGTCACTTACTTAACTACATGCAGTCCTATTGATTTACCTCTCACATCCTTCCACTTTTCTCCCTTGCTACTGACCATCCTAGTCCCGGCCACCACCATCACTCACCTGGACAGCTGCAGTGGCCTCCTCAGGAGTCTGCCCTCAATCATTCAGGCTCCTTCTTATCTCTTCATCTGCATTGTAGCCAGAGGGCTCATTTAAGTGCAAATCTTATCACCTTGATTATGGGTTTCTTAAGACCTGTCAGTGGCTCTCAATGCTTTAAGGATAAAAGTAAACATTTGCCTTTTTTTCCTCCATCCTCAAGTCTTGCTTCACTGTCTTTGCTGCATCCACTCTACCTTTCTTCCTGGTTATTAATGATCTCAGTTTGCTTCCCTGCCTCAGGACCTTTGAACATGCTGTTTCTGCTGCCTGGAAAACCCTTCTTCTTCACCTTTTGCCTAATTACCATGTCATTCCTAAAAGCCCAGCTTCCCCAGGCAGGCTAAACCTTGGCTTGCACACTCTTCTACCTCCCAGTGCTTTTTCCTACACAATACTTAGCATAGTTTTAGGTATGTGTCTAAGCTCCATGGGAGCAGGAACTGGCTCTGCTGTTTGCTTCTCACTCTATTCTGAGAGTTTGGAATTCCCTGTGACAAAATAAGGATTTAGAAAAAAAAAGTTGTTGAATGAATGAGTAAACTCAACTCAGGATAAATTTAAGATCTTTGTCTAATAAAACAGGAGCCAGAGAAGAAATTTATATGCTTAAACGTCTGTTTTCCAACTGCTGAGAATGTGTGCCATCATCCAGGTAATAGTATCACCTGCTCTATCATCAGCAAGTCCTTGGTATCAACCTGAGAAATGATGTGATTTTCCCCCCAATATAAGTTCAGCCCTTTATAAAAGAATTCCAGCACATCGTGGCAAGTGTCTAAGAGGCCCATAATCAAATACAAGCAAAAAAAATTAAAAAGAGTATATGATTTCCAAATCAAGCAACAGAAAAAAAAATACCATACAATTGTACAATGATGATTCCTTATCAGTGAAATAAATAGCCCAGAAGCCATTGATGTGGAAATGCCCCGAGACCCAGCACTGTTGGTAAGGTGAAATAAGCGGCCCTCCTTCACTAAGTTCCCACTGGCACATATAGCTGGTGTTGCCCTCCGCCATTCACACCTGCTCCAGCACAACCTTACTCAGAGCACCCCAAACAAGTCCATGTGGGGAAGGGGGTTCTTCTTCCTCAAACGGCCTACCTTTCCCATCACCTTCTTTGCCCTTCCATTTCCACACCTCTGGGGCAAACGTCCATCCCTGCCCAAGTAATACCGTATCCAACAACATTTGAATTTTGGATTCAGTTGAAATTTCAATATCGGGCAAAAGGCCCTTCCACACCCTCCATCGGCTCACGATAGAACCTGGGGGATCATCCTTGCTTCTTTCTTCTCCCTCCAATCCCGGGAGCTTCACATCCATCAGCAAGTCCTGCCCCAAGTCTGGTCCTTTCCTGCAACTCCATCCTCTTTATCTTAACCACCATCCTCCCTGCAAAGGTTTTCCGATGGGCCCTCCCAGTCCCCCCTTCCCCCAGCGGTCAGCACAGTGTTCAGAACGTAAAGTAGTAAATTAGCTCGTACTCAAGACTCTTCTTTTGCCTTTTGCCGAGGAAAACATTCCAATGCCTCCGTGACCTACAAAGCCCCACTTGAATGGGTTCTTGCCTTTTCCATTCTTGCCGTCCTCACCTGGTGGTCTTCTGATGCAATATCTCCCCCTCTGGTGTCTCAAACTTGCCCCTTCCTAGTGGAGCTCCCGACCCCCTGTGGCCCCCAGTCTGTCTGTCCACAGCAAACTACCTCACAGGTGCTCAGGCCAGAAAGCTCAGAGTCCCCCTTGCCTCTTCTGTGTAATAGATGTCCTGTTTGCAATCAGCCAGCAAGCCTTGTCAGCTCTGCTTTCAGAATGTGCCCCAGAAATGGCCGCCCCTCATGGCTTCTGTGACCACCCCGGTCCAGGCCACCACCAACATAGTGACATGGACCATGTTGCCAGGACCATGGTGACAGCCTCCTGGCTTGTCTTTCAGCTTCTGTAGTCCTGCCCTATCACCACCTGTCTCCTTTCATTAAACCCTCATTCCAGCATCTGGAGTCCTGGTGCTAAAACAGGTCAGGTTAGGTCACTCCTCTGCTCAAAACCCTCAATGGCTCTCACCTCACTCAGAGTCAAAGCTGACATCCTCACAGTGGCTTCTAAGGCCTGATGTGGTCTGCCCCCCATTCACCTCAATACCTATTTAGTCTTGTCTACCTGCTTCTGCTTGCTTGCTTCATTTCAGCCACACTGGCCTCCTTGCTGTTCCCCAAACACAGCAGGCCCACTCCTGCCCCAGGACCTTTGCACTAGCTATTTCTTCTACCAAAGACACCTTTCCCTAGATAGTTATTATTTATTTATTATTCCCTAGATATTATTTGGTCCCTTTCAGGTAGTCTTCCAAACATTACCTTTCCACTAAGGCCTTTCCTGTCCAGGCTCTAAAAAATTGCAACTTCCTTGCCCCAGAAGCACACTAGTCTACTTCTCTAGTGTATTTTTCTGCTTAGAACTTGTCTATCTGCAGTATGCAGGGCTGGCTTCATGGGTGTCCATGATCCTGTGTGATCACACAGCCCCTGTGCCTATAGGGGTTCTGCACTTGGCTTAGTGCAGCCTGTGTTGCTGAGTCTAAATTCATAAGATACCTTGTTTAAACCAGGGACACTGCAAACTCATTTTTGCCTTGATCCCACAAGTTGTGTGGCTGGTCCTAGCGACGTGCTATATATTTCACTTATTTTGTTGCTTACATCTCTCCCCACCAGAGAGTGAGCCACAAGGGCCGGGGTCCTCACCTCTTTTACCATCACTATAACCCTAGACCTAGAACAGAGCCACATATGGGGTATGCTCAAGAAAGATCTGTGAATAAGAAACAACAGGTGTTGGCAAAGTTGCAGAAAAAGGGGACCCTCTTGCACTGTTGGTGGGAATGCACACTGGTGCAGCCACTCAGGAGAACAGTATGGAAATTCCTTAAAAAGCTAAAAGTAGAGCTACCTTGTGACCCAGCAATTGCACTACTGGGTATTTGCACAAAGGATACAAAAATACAGATTCAAGGTGTACCTGCACCGTAATGTTTACAGCAGTATTATCAACAATAGCCTAATTATGGAAAGAGCCCAAATGTCCATCAACTGATGAATAAAGAAGACATGGTGTACACACACACACACACACACACACACACACACACACACACTGGAATATTCCTCAGTCATCCAAAAAATGAAATCTTGCCATTTGCAATGATGTGGATGGAGCCAGAGAGTATAATGCTAAGTGAAATAAATCAGAGAAAGACAAATACCATATGATTTCACTCATGTGAAATTTAAGAAACAAAATAGATGAACATATGGGAGGGGGAAGAAAAGAGAAGGAAACAAAGCATAAAAGACTCTTAACAATAGAGAACAAATTGAGGGTTGATGGAAGGAGGGGGAGGGGATGGGCTAGATGTGTGATTGGGTATTATGGAGGGCACTTGTGAGCACGGGGTGTTGTATGTTAGTGATGAATCACTGAATTCTTCTTCTGAAACCAATATTGTATATTAACTAACTAGAATTTAAATAAAAAGAAATATTTGTGAATAAATGAGTCCTCCCAGTTTAACCATCCAGGAATCTGGGAGTTATCCATGTGCTCTCTTGATTGGTGCCTCTTTTGCCCACAAGACCATAGGGTCAGAAGGGCAGGGACCACACCTCTGAGACCTTTGCCTAGCAGGCAGTCAGCAGGCACACAACAGGTGCTCAGTGATGCTGCTCAAGTGAGTGAACCTGGGCAGGATGCCTTGCTGAGCAATTAATTTAGGTTGGGTCTTCACTGGCTAGTTAGCTTTCAAGCTTGGGGGCATGCTATAGGGCCAGGATGCTGGAAGGCTTGGGCTATATGCAGAAATGTTTTGTTTGGCCAGCACAGAGTTGGTCCACACAGTATTTCTTTTCTTTTTTTTCAATTTGGTTGAGTTGCTAACATAAGAATTTGAATATTTGGCTTCTTTTGAAAAGTTGAAAAGATCCACCAACCTTGGTGCCTGCAGTGCGGCAGTTGGCAGGAGCTGACCAGGGCTGCCCTGGCTGGAACCAGTGTGGGGTACTTGCCCACAGTCCTCACCTGGTGGGGTGGGGGAGGGTTCCTCCATTAGGGCTACCTCCCTGGCCTCTCTGTGGTGTCAGCCTTGGCTCAAGGAAACAACAGAGCTGGGCTATCTGAAATTAGAAGGGCTCCAGGGGTTGCCAGAGGTCAAGGAGAGCCAACCTGGAGAGGCCAGAGGTGTTTGCTGACCCTAAAGGCTCTGGGCTCTGTGGGGGACCAAGGCACTAGGTTCCCAGCCTGGGCCAGTCTCGTGTCCACGCTTGTGGAAGTAATGGAGCCCCCCACCTTGAGGATGAGATGGGTTTGGACAAAGAGATGACCTGGAAACTACAGGCTCTTTCTTATAGGTTCTTGATGATGTCAGGCCTAAAGGATTCTTGAAAGAAAATAGGGAGAGAAAGAGGCATCTCAAGAACACAACTGATGTCAGATTTGTGTGTGTGTGTGGGGGGGGCGGATACTTTCAGGGTCAGATTTAAGTAGTTTTATAATTTTTTATTATTATTTTAGATCTTTTTAAAAAGATTATATTTATTTATTCATAAGAGACACACACACAGAGGCAGAGACACAGGCAGAGGGAGAAGCAGGCTCCCTGTGGGGAGCCCGATGCGGGACCTGATCTCAGGTGGGATCATGCCCTGAGCCATGGGCAGATGCTCAACCACTCAGCCACCCAGATGCCCGTATTATTTTAGATTTAAGTAGTTTTAGAACAAATAAAATAATGCAACTTTCTCACATACAAGAGCTGTGGTCTAAACTCATACATGCTTCATCTAAGTGATATTTCCTAATTTCTCAAAGGAGAGTCACCCTTTCTCTTAGAGGAACATTTTTCATTCCCTCCTCAATTTGTTTGTACTAATAAATGAATTTGGGCTTTATCCCACCCATTTCCCTTTCTTCTTGTAGTTTTAAAAACTGTACTTAGAAGAAGTCCATGATAACCCTGCTTACAACATGTATTTTGGAGAGCCTGTGGAAAAAGCCACGCCTTTCAAAAGCTCCAAGCCCAAACCAGATATAAGAGTTCATTAAGAAGGGCTGTCTTAATGTCAACCTTATAAAAATGTTCCAACTTAATTCAGGCTTGTTATGGTGTCAGAGTGATCTTCATCTACAAGAATTTCAAAAGGTTATCTTAGAACCTGAGGTGATCGAGTTTCTCCTCCTTGTGAGGCCGTCCAGTTGTCAAGGACAGGATTTCAGATTTTTTACACAAACGTGGTGGGACGCATTCCTGCTCTTCTCCGTCCCAACTTAGCTTTTGCCAAACAGGTGTCTGGATCTTTGTTGTGCAGGATAAGGAAAAGTTGAAAGCAGCAGGGAGGCAGGAAGAAAGGGGACATGAGCAACATAGTGTAGCTGGAATTCATCCCCACCAAAGGGAGCTGTGGTGCAGGAGGGGAGAGAATGAATGCTGGGGCCTGGGCTGGGGAATTTTGGGGTTTGGTGTAGGAGGCCCTAGACATGAGAGCTATTTCTGTGGGTTGGAAATTGGATCCTCTTTCATGGTCTTTAGGGATCAGGAGTAGACATTGGATTAGAATTCTTTTAATTACTCTTTGACTAATATGTGACTTTTTTTTTGCAGAGCTGAGCCACTTGGAGCTCTACTATTTTCTAGGATTCTACAAGTTTAGTCTCTACTAGATTTACGACAGAACCGTTCCTGTAAGGAGAATATCAACCTTTCTGCCCAAGGTCTTAGTTAAGCAATTTGAGTCTGGATCCAGGGAAGCCTTCCTCCATCCTTCAGCAATTAGCAAGCTCCTCGACATCCCAGCACCAGTTTGGTTATGGTTCTGTTTTAGAGTTCATCCTCATCCCACCCTCCTCGATATGGTCCTTTGTCAGTTTATGTGTTTGTCTCCCTTCCTTGGACTGAAAGCTCTGGAGAATAGGAACCAACTATGTTTTATAGCTCTTTACAGATTCAGCCCATAGCTGAGACCATACATACTTGCTGGTACGCACCAGGTAATTAGTAAATGTTTTTTGAGCAAATGTATGAGGTTACCAATGGCTGAGATTTGCTTGAGACGTCTAAATCTCTCTTTAATTAAATCCAACAGCTACTAGAAACATTCAGGCAGTATAGGATGGAATAGTCTAATAAATAGACTCTAACTTGTTACCTCTGGGAACTGATCTAACTTAGGAAATGCATGTACCTGAGAAATGGTGTTGGGCTCCTGTAGTCGACTTTCTTATAAATGATTTGGGGACTGGAAAGATGGTGCCTTGGTGAGTTTGCAGCCGATTCTAAGCTGGCCCCCAAATTTAGACTCATCCTCCACTTCTGTTGTTCTCTTGGAACCCACAATCAATCCACACCACATCCTGTTGGCTTTATCTTCAACACATAGCCCAAATCCTACCACTTTTCACTACCTGCCCTGTCCCTAGTCCACCAATCCCAGTCAGGTTCTCGCTCACCAGGACTATTGTAATGACCTGCTGACTGGTCCTACTTCCACTCTGGCCCCTGTGATCTGTTCCCCACCCACCAACCAGATCATGACCCTCCTCCACTCAAAGCCCTCCGATGGCTTCCATTGTGCTCAGAGCAAAAGTCAAAGAAAGTTCTTTCAGTCTGGCCCCTGTAGCCTCCCTAGCCTCCCATAGCTCCAGGAACACTGGCTTCCTTGCACTTCCTCAAATGCGCCGAGCACATTCCTATTTCTCCTGCCACACAAGGCTCTGCCCCAGATATCTATGTGGCTTTCCCCCCTCACTTCCTTTATGTTCTTCCCATTGAGGCCTCCCTTCTCCAGCCTCCCCACGGCAGATTGCAGCTCCTCCGCCTGGCCTGCCTCCTTCCCTATTGAATTCTCCAGAGCACTTACCTCCATCTGACCTATATTTTGCTTTGTTATTTGTTTCTTGTCTATCTCCTGGAGCATGAGGGTACGACATGAGGGGGAGGACTTTTGTTTGCTCTGCCCACCATTGCATCCCAGTGCCTGGCACAGCACCTGGCACAGAGAAGTGCCCAAAAGCAATCGGAGAATAAATATCGAGAGCTCTCACGAGTGATAGGCAATGGGTGGGCCGCTCTACATGGCACAAGCCTCGGTTTCTGATCATGATAATCGTGACAAGATGATCGTGTATCCATGTGGAATGTCTGTGGCTTAACTGTTGAGGATTAATATGTAATTCTTGCCTTGTTGCCTTCTTTAAGGGAGGTCAAGTAGCTTTGGGCATGGAAGGCTAGCTGAGTAAAAGAGAACCTAGGTGTCCATTGTCTGGAGTTCCAACAGTGGATGGAAACCAAAGCAGGTTATGTTTTGTGGTTAGACCTCTGGATACACAGAACCTCAGAGGAAAGGCCCTGGTCCCGGAGGACACATTTGGCTCAAGGGTAAAGGACAGAGGAGCTTGGCCCCGAGGAAGCTTTGCCTGGGAGGAGAGGGGTGTGGAGGCTGCTCTAAGAGGCAGGCTGGGGCTGGAATTGCCTGCACTTGGATCAAGTTTCCTGGATTGAAGAGCTTATTTGTTTCCTAAATTGGATGGGACTGGACACTGGATTTATACCCTGTGCCCATAATTTTTTTTCAACTTGTACAGAGTTTTCATTTTAATAAGTCTTAAACTTTTTTTTTTAACTGGACAATAAGATTGGCCTGGGGCTGGGCAGTGCTGCAACAAGGAAGAATGTCCTGAGGTTGGGGTGTTTCTTCTACAATGACCCAGGGAGTAGAAGTTTTTGGTTCCAGTGGTCTCTGGGACCCTAGTGGACCAGGCAGATGGCAAAACCCTGGTATGGCTCTGGTGCCCGGGGGTGCAAAGCAGTTCTCAAATTCTCGTCCTCTTCCAGCTGCTCTGAGTGCCCAAGGCCCTACAGAGGTTCAGTGAGACCAAGGATGGGCATGGACTTTGTGTTTGGGGGGGATCAGCCTATAGGCTTGTCATTTCTTGGGGGCCACCCCGATCTCCCTCTTGGATTGTCATAGGTACGCATATTATGTTGGAGTATTATAGCATGTCCTGGTTTGCAGTAGGTACCAACATGGTCCCTGGGAATCCTAACAAAACAAACACAACAAATAAGAACAAAGGCTTCACAAAGCCACAGGAGTGAACGAAATAATGGCAGGTGTAAAGGGAAAATACTCTGACCTTTATTGGGAGGAAGATGGGCCCTGGACTGCAAATTTCAAACCAGGACAAGAACCAACGTCAGGGCAAATTCCTCCCTTACCATTAGGGGACCTGCTGCCCCTGCCGGAAGAGCAGGGAAGGGATGGTCACCACTGGACAGACTGTTGGAGATTATTGTGGGACTGGGCAGAGGGAGGCCAAGCAGAAAGGAGCACTCAACATGTGCTGGGCATTTCATGTTCCCATTTTACGGATGAAGACAACGAAGCTCAGAAGTAGATCATTTACTGCCTATCTCGCAGTTTCCGAGTGTTGGAATGGAGTTCAGACTGAAGGCTGTCCTCCTCATCCATCTCTTATCCAGTCCCTTCCTTCTTTTAGGACATTTGTAACCAGGGCCCCATCATCTGCCAGGCTGGGTACCCGGCCGTGGCCAAAGCAGGAATGTTCCTGTCCTCATGAGGCTTCTGATCTCCCAGGAATATTGACAGTGAGCAAGGCAGACGTGATCATCACAGCTGTGATAGCGCCACAGAGGGGGCCACTGGGTTGCAGTGATGGGGAGAGAATGGGATGGGCTGTCCTTAGGCTGGAGGAGTCGGGGACAGAGAGAAGACAGAGCCCCGCGTGGGGAGGGCCAGGTGGGTGAGCAGCAGTGATGCCAGGGAGGGACAGGGTCTACATGTCACAGGAGCGAGCAGAGGGGAGCGTGAGTCAGAAGGTGTGTCTCCAAAGTGTGTGCCCGCTTTGCAAGAAGGGAACTCCAGTCAGAAGAGGAAATGCCACGCTGCCCAATGGGTAGGGAACTTCCCGCCTTTGGAAGTCAAAGAGATGATTGGGGCCAGAAAATACCAACAGCTTCCCGCGAGATGTGGATCCAGTCCCACTGAGAGATCATCAATGAACGCGACATTAAGGCAAATAGGAAGGCAGGGCTCCATCCCCTCCATGGGAATATCCTGGCCAACAACCTGTCTTCCCTCGGCACCAGCTCTGATCCCAGATCAGAAAAGAGGCTGGGGTGAGGCCCCATGGGAGTGGGAGTGGGAGTGCGTGGGGGTCCAGCGTGGGAGGAAGCCCATCTACCATGGAGATCCCGAAGGCATTTCTCACCGAGGAGAAAAGGAGAAGAGGAAGGGAGGTAAACCTGGTCAGATGCCTTCTCTGCTGAGAACTGGGTGTTAACCACTCCCCATGCCTCACTTCCTAGAGGCCTCCCAGGTCTCCATCTTATAAGAGGGAAACTGAGGCTCAGAGAGGTTAAAGTAACTTGCCCAAGGTCACTCCGCTGGTGAGGGTGTGCTGACTTCCTGACTCCCAAATCCAGGTCCTTTCCTGTGAACTGGGCTGAGTGGCAGCAGATCAACCGGGAGGGAGTGAGACCAAAGGAGCAGCACCTAGGGGTCATTCTGGGGGAGGAGACCGAAGGCAAGAAGGGGGATGGTGAGAGGACCAGGTGGCACAGTTGGAACTCTGGGGTACTAGGCTGGGCTTTGCTTTCTGGATCAGAGTGACTTGGGTTTGAATCCCCTGGTGCCAGTTGCTGAAATCCAACAGGGAGAGGGGACATCTTGAGCACCCTGGTTTTCCATGCTGCCCTCCCCCAGCCTGCCACCCCCAGAGGAGGCCCCCACAGCTCCTCTTGCCTCTGGCTGCCTGAGTAAGCAGTCCCCCAGAAGAGCCTGACTCATTCGCCTTGGCTCCCTGCCACCTGAGCCGCAGGGAGGACAGTGGCCCAGTGGCCCCATACCTTCTAGCTTGGTCCAACTGCCCAGCCCCCTCCGGGGGACAGAATGGGACAATCCCATCAGGACTCTGCCGCTGCTACCTGCAGAGGCCTCGGCCGTCCAGGTGGTCCCTCACCACCCAGCACACGCCTGTGCTGCCTTCCTGTACATGGCTGCATGTCAATGTGTCACTGTCCCTCACTAGACTGTGAGCTCTTACAGGGCAGGGATGAGCCTGAGTCATCTCCTGTCCCCGGTGCCCACGACAGGATCTGGCACGACATAGGGGCTGCTCAGCAAATAATTGTTGAATTCCCTTCCTAATCAAACGGGAAATTTCCCCACCCCTGCCCGGGGACGATTGCTGGTGGAGACAGAGCCCTGTGGCCGCAGCTTGTATTCAGGAGGCTCACCCTGCTGCAGCGGCCCCGGGGTGCAAGGCGCGCAAGGCACCTGCCACATTTCGGCATTGTCTCCTCCTGAGGCTTTCGTTCCGGCCCATTCTCACTTTCTGTCTTGGAAAATCACAAGGAAACTCCACGCTGCTCCTGGAATTCTTGCCAACGTGATTCAAGCAGAATGGAGCACATGGCACTGGGTTCCCACACAAACAAAGACGTTGCCACTTTCAGCTCGGTGGCTTCCTTCCTTCTGCCAGCCTGGGCCCCCCACCTTGCCCAGGCAAGAGGGGGCAGCCTGCGTGCCTGGCTGGCCACGTTCTCACCCACAGGGCGCCCCAAGGTGGGGGCACCTGGGGTCGGGTAGTGGGTAGTGAAGTAAAGAGAGGCCAGTTGCCTAGGAACAGCCCGGACACTCGCCGCACCCCGTCCCTACTCCCTGGCCACTCACCCAGGGTTTCTCAATCAGGCCTCTTTCTCGATTCTCGCTTAGCTGTGCCACCTGGAGCAAATGACCTACTATCTCCGTGCCTCGATGTCCTCCTCTGGGGCTCGGAGATGGTCATGGCGCCTGATGGCTCTGGGGATTCAATGTGATACAATGAAAGTGCCGCGCCGTGCTTGGTATACAGTGAGTGCTAACTGTTGGATGCTGAGGTCGTGGGGGTCGGTATTAGCACTCGTTCTGGGAGCTCGTGCCTGCCCAGGCCAGTGCGTTCCTGGGCCATACATCCCTGGCCTGTGAGGTCAACCGTGTTCCTGGGCGTGCCGTGTGCAAGCGGGTTTGGATTGAGGCTCCCCTCCAAATCCAGAGTCAAGAAATGGAAGAGGAGTGGGGTGGACCAGTCGGTAGACACATCACTGGCCTACCCGTGGTTCACTCCACTCCCTCCCTGCAGGTTGGCGAGCGAAATTCAAACGCGGGGCTCCTGAGAACACATTTTAAGCTGAAACACATCTACTACTTTGTTCCCTTTCTCCGGCGCCCATGCCCTGGACTGTGAATGGAGTTGGTGACTGTACCTCACAGGGGGTGTTAGGGACTCGGGGCCATCTGGGGTGTCATAGGCTTGGCAGGGGTCTGTTCCTAAGAGCTGGCAGCTTGACCAGTGATGCTATTGTCCTGAAGCCTCTGGGGTTTAACCGGAGCCCCTTTGCGAAGGGTTGTTATCCCCGCTGGGAGGCGGAGCCCCACTGCATGTCACCAAATGGAAGGGACACCAAAACTGATGGTCCCCAAGGTGGGGGGACCCGGCCCAGAACATGTCACAGGACAGAACTTCTGGGATTAGGGGTAAAGTGGCCTCATGGGCTGTGGCGTCGGAGTGACTGGATTTGAACGGTGTTTCCACACTCACCCCAAGGGGGACCCCAGAAGTTCCCTAATATTTCTGAGCCTCAGTGTCTTCACCTGAAAAATGGGTGTGATAATATCCTTCTTTGTGAGACTAGAGAATGTATAACAGCTTATTAATTGTATTCTAAGGCACTCTTCTAAGCCATCCCAAGAGGCACTTCACAGTTGGGGAAACTGAGGCACAGAGCAGTCAGTAACTTGCTCAGGGTCACTTGTTCATGCCATTTCCTGACCTGGTCCCTGCTCCCTCCTCTGCTCTCATATCCTGCTCACCTGTATGTGGGGATCATGACTGAATTGTTCACATTTCCCCAAACTCGCCAGGCTAATCCACGCTTCTCCATCTTTGCCTTCCTTCTGCCTTCTACGACTGTCTCCTCATCTCTACCTGACTCGGTCTTGTGAGTCCTTCAAGCTCACCCCAGGTGTCGCCTCCCCCAGGAAGCCCTCCTGCCTAGTCACTAGAAGTAGGTGCTCCCGTAGCCTGGCCTCCCCTATACGCAGGCTCGCACCACCTGCACAGGACTAATGGATTCAGTTTCCTTCTTTCTCCCGGGCATGTGCCAGGCCGTTTGTGCCTGTCTCCAGTGGGGTTGCCCTTTTCTCCGTTTCATGGTTGAGGAGACAGGATTCGAACTCAGGTTAGTTCCCAGAGGCAGCTAAGTATGCACTCCTTTTAACTTGTCTCTTCTGCTGGACCCTGGCTTATTTACTCTGTGTCCCCACCGCCCTACACCACATAGGGATTCAAACAATAGTTGTTGAATGAATCCTGAGCGCTCATGGTTTCTAGAATAATAATAGTTAAAAAAAAAAACAAACAAACAAAAAACAAAACAGACAGATCTCAATCAAGTGCCCCAGGTTCCCATCCCATCCCATCCTCCTAGCTGGTTGAAGACAAGGCCTGATGGGGGCAGAAGAGCCCAGACCGCGAGCGCAGACCCCTGCCTGCATCCATCCACCCGTGCCCATCCCGGGGCCTGGCCGGAGGAAGTGCTCAGAATACACGGAGGGCGCGTGGGTGTGTTTCCTGGTCGTGGGGGCATCGCAGACAGCTCTGCTCTCTGGGAACCCCGTCAGCTTGGGGCCCTCCCAATCTGAAGGTCTCTGCTTTGGGCCAAGGGGTGCTTAGAAGAATGAGTGATTCCCTGCCTCGCCCCCACCCCCAAACCAGAGAAACTGGAGGTCCGATGAGCGCCGCACGCACCGGTGAGAAATGACAAAGCGATGCAGAAGTGAAAGCCCGCAGAACACCATCTCCTCCAGCATCCTGGGTTTTTTTCCTTTTTAGAGCAAAGCCCTGTAATATTAATAAACGGCAGCGAGAAGGATAGAAAGTGACTCTTTCCCTTTGACATGGCGAAGATCACAGGGACTGGAGGGACCTTTAATCTTTATTAATGTGTCTCAGGGGGGCCTCTCCCACAAGCTGTGGGAAGCAGACATGCAAAGAGTATGCTTGCTCGCGGTCCTCAGCATCCCCGGGCGCCTCAGATGACTGCCTGATACTGTTCAGAGTCCAGCAAAGCCACGTCACGGGGACCCGCTGTGTCCCGGGCAAGAACAAGGCAGCCCTAACCCAGCTCCCATCTGTGGGGGGCAGGATGACAAGGGAAATTCAGGACACGGGCCTCAGTCACATGGGCCCCGCTTCTAACCAAGGGCACCCGATGCCCTGAAGAGGCTCGCGGGGAACGAGGCTGTTAGTGGCTGTCGGTGGCAGGGACGGGCACAAAGCATGCCTGGGAGGGGCCGCACCTGAGTTCACCAAGGAGCACAGCCAATAATCAGCACCCTCATTTCCAAGGGCTCCCCGCCCTACTGCCTGGCTAATGGTACTTCTTCCCACCCCTCCTTCCCTCCGGCTGGGCCTTGGCGCGTGAGGTGGCCAAAGAGGTCTGTAACTTGATATCATGCAGACCTAATTCCACAGACTGGAGTGAGTCAGGAATCGCAAGAGAGGTTCAGGCGTGGGCCACAGAATTGAAAAGTTTTATAGTAAGGATGTAAGAGCCGAGAAAGTTGCAGGGTCTCTCTCTCTCTCTCTCTCTCTCTCTCTCTCTCTCTCCCTCTCTCTCTCTCTCTCTCTCTCACACACACACACACACACACACACACACACACGCATGCCTGTGCATGTGCACGCTGAGAAACAGAAAGGCACATTTTGACATTTATTCTTTCAAAACCGCCTGGGTGCTAAGCACCGTTCCAGGCACCAGGGAATCCAACGGTGGACAGGGCCGCCGAGTTCCTGTTCCCCTGCACCCCCCCGCCCCCCCTCCCGGGTTTATGTTCATCCCAGGGTCCTCGGGGGAGTTTCTCCGGGAGCCAGGATGGCCCAGGGTTAATCTCACTAAAGCCACATTAATAATACAAAGTAGGCGGCCACCCCCGTCACCCCTACTTTCTGGACAAGGGACCCAAGCTCAGGGAGACCCGCCTGTCCCAGGTCGCCCACTAGCTTGGGGACCGGGGATCAGAGCCTGGTTTCCATGTCTCTTCCCTTTCTACTCGCTGCTCAGAGGCGACAAAAGAAACCCAGGCTGGGAGGGCTGGTGCAATCCGGGAGGAAGAACCCGGGTGAAGTGTGCTCAAATAAAGCATCACCTAATTCGATTATGTTTGCTAGACTGCAGTGTAATAAAGCGGAGTTCCTCATAAGCATCATCTTCTGATGTTTACAGAACAAGAAAGCAGAATTAAGATAGGAATTTCCAGGGAGAAAAGCGTGTGTTTTGCGCTGAAATGTAAAGAGAATAGACCCAGAAGAAATTGATTCCTGATTTTACAAGTCAGCTCTGATGAGGGGGTGCTGGGCGCACGGGGCGGCTGGTTCCTCTGGGAGGACTGCGCGGGTGCCCGGGGGGTGCTGCTGGGTCGGGGGGTGAAAGGTCCCCCTGGAAGGATCTCCGGATGGGGCAGAGGGGCCAGTGGGAGGAGACTCGTTAGAGGCAAGAAGTGCTGCCAAAGCAAAGGCTTGGGGGACCTGCTGGATTTATTCCAAACATCTCCTTGCTCCCCTCCAGCCTCTGGCTGGTCCTCCCAGCGTCCTCCCTCACATGCAGACCGAGTGATTTTTCTAGCCAAGAGTAGAGTCTACTGACTAGCGTGTGGATCCTGGGGACACGCTGCCTGGGTTTGAAGCCTGCCGTGCCACTTCCCGAGCTGTGTGGCCCTGGGCAGATTATTTGCCCATTCTGGAAATCCATCTCCTCATCTCGAAGTGAAGGTTAAAGTGGTGCCAGACTGGCAGTTGCCTTGAAGATAGAATGAGCCAGTGTGCCTGAAGCACTTAGAGCAGGGCCTGGCACACAGTAGGTGTTCAATTAGCTCGTGCTGCTCTCATTATTTTAAATCTGTATATACCACTCCCCTTTCTAAAACCCAGGAATAGAGGCTGTTGATTGCCCTCAGAGGAAAGCCACACTTCCCAGCCTGGCATTCAAGGCTTTTGGCGATCTGGGCTCTGAGGGCCCTTCCAGAAGGTTTTTTTTTTTTTTTTTTTTTTTTAAGATTTTATTTACTTATTCATGGGAGACACAGAGAGAGAGACAGAGACACAGGCAGAGGGAGTCCCCCGATGTGGGACTCGATTCCAGGACACCCTGAACCAAAGGCAGATGCTCAACCACGAAGCCACACAGGTGCCGTGGCTCCCTCCCTGCCTTCCCACTGTCCCCCATGACCAGCAGCCCCTGCCAGCACTTTGCTCTTTCCCTCCTCTGGGCCTTGCTTGTACTTTGGCCTCTGCAAGGATCCCTGAGCCCCTGACCATATGCAACATGGAATTAGCTTTCAGACTCAGCTTCTGCCCTGGAAAGAACTATCAAGACCCTTGTGTCCACCCTGGAACTCACCATTCCCTCTTCTGTGCCTCTTCTGAGCCCCCTGTAGAGTCTGGTCCCTGGTCCCCTCATGATTTCATTGTTCCACCCTGTTCACACAGCCCCCAATCACCAGTTAGGGGTTGGCCCTTTCTGAGCTCCTGGGCTTGTCTGGTACGAAGCCCTGGGCCTCAGCCACTGGCTACTGGATGAATCTGTCCATTTAACAAGGAGAAAGTGTAGGTCAGAAGGGGCACTTGCAAACCAGTTATTATGATAAAGTAAGCACGTGCCTAGTGATGGGGAACACTAAGTCCTCGCAGAACATGAAGGGGCTGTTCAGATGATTCCCTGGTTAAAAACCCTTTGAGACAAAGAGTCAGAGGGGAGGAAATGCTGCATTTTGCCATCACATCGCCTCTGGATCAGGGAGGAATAAAGCGAGGGTTCATGTTTCTCCTTCGAGAAATTAGGTCACTGGGTGTTGTTAAGTGTGCCTTACAGAGCTATGCTAATCAGTTCTCTTCTGGCCTAAATATCTGGTAATTATCTTGGTTTTTTTGCTTTGCCAGACTTGGCTTCCTAAAGCAGTTCATCCATGCTGTTACTTCTCAAGATCTTCAAGGGTAATGTTAACCATCACCACCACCACTGCCACGACCAAACGGCAAGCACATCCGGCTCCTGCCTGGTGCTGGGCGCTGTTCTCAGCGGTTCAGGCACCCAGACGGCTCAGATCTCTGCACAATCAGAAGGCAGGTGATACTATCACTCCTTGTTTCTGGGGCCTTTGCCATCTTTGCTCAGCTCCCAGCCCTCTCTTTCTGCTCCCCCTGTTTTCTACTCCCTGCTCCACTCCTCATCCTGGCCACACAGGGCATCCCAGGCCAGAGCTGGAGCTCCAGCTCACAGGGTGATCTGGGCTCCCTGCCTCCTGGTTGCCCCTGCCCACCACCCCGGGATGTCTGCCTGCCTCTGGTCTGTACCCTGCATGCACCCTCTGGGGTTGCCTTGAGTCTAGACTTTGCCAGAAAGTTCCGTCTGAACTCTCATTGCACTCAGAGTCCAAACACCTGCTTTAATGTTTAGCGGTTCACTGGTTGTGTGTGCATGTGTGTGCACGCACGAACTTATGTGTGTATGAGTGTGCATGTATGAGCATGTGTGTGCATATCAGCATGTGTGAACATATGCGTATGCATGTGCATGTATGAACACATGCATGAGTGTGCGTGTGCATATATGGGCATGTGCGCATCAGCATATGTGCATGTATGAACACATATGTGCCTGAGTGTGCATGCATGTACACGTTCCTGTGATCACTCTCTTTCCATATATGGATTTTATACTGTTTGAATACAGGGATCAAGTCTCCTTCTGTCTCTCAGCTTCCATAGAACACTGATCCAACTATAAGATTCTCCTTATAGACTTTGTTCATTCGAAAAAAAAAATCAATAACAAGATGTATTAAACATCCATTGTGTACCAGATACTGTGACCAGCTCTGGGGCGTCAGGCTAGACCATGACTGGCTGCTGATGGGAGGGCAAACATGATGAAAGGGTTAAGGAAAAACCCAATAGGTTTGGGGCAGTTCATCTTTTGAAGCTCAAGATTCCACAACCCAACTTTTGACCTAACGTATCAAATTATGTCAGTTACAAATAACATTCAACATGAAATGTAAACGCAGATTCCATAGCTTAGCATCTTCTGACAAGTTGGCTTGTTCGGAGGGATCTGTTTTAAAGTTTGTATCTTCATAACCCGATGATCTTGCTGGGCCATTACAGAACGAATGATTATCATAATAGCCAAATAATTGAGCTCTAAAATAGGCTCTACCTTCAAGGAGTTCAGTGTCCAGAATACTCTCAGGGCAGGCCTCCTCAGACCTGTTTTTCTTTCTTTCTTTCTTTCTTTCTTTCTTTCTTTCTTTCTTTCTTTCTTTCTTTCTTTCTTTCTTTCTTTCCTTCCTTCCTTCCTTCCTTCCTTCCTTCCTTCCTTCCTTCTTTCCTTCCTTCTTTCTTTCTTTCTTTCTTTCTTTCTTTCTTTCTTTCTTTCTTTCTTTCTTTCTTTCTTTCTTTTTTTAGACCTGTTTCTCTGAAGGAGAAACTGAGGCTCAGAGTTTAAGTCATTTGCCCAAAGGGCAGGCAGGGCTGCTGGGATCGCCACCGAGTCCAAAGTGTCTGTTCCTTACTGTACTGGGTTTCTATGCCTACGCTTTAAAGTTCTAAAATTATAGAGAAAGAAAGAAATGTTTTGACCTTGTGCTAATACATTTTCTATAAGGTCAGAAATAAATAAGTGAAAATTAATCTGACAATCTGCAAGCAGGCTGAAAAATACCACTCTACTTTCCCCTTGGATTCGACCCCCATAATTGTGCCACTCATTGACAGCTGATTGGTTTAAATAATTCATACCCTTTCGTGAGGCCTATTGCTTGGAATTGGCATTTGCTTGATGAGGTCTGTGACTGACGGGCGATTATAGGCTGACATGTTCTAGAGACGGGCTCAGAGCTGCCACCCACCCCCCCGCAACCCCCCCACCCCCCAGCGTTGTAAGGCAGATCTCTGTGTGAGGACCTCACTGCTCTGTAAAGCACAGACTGTGGTCAACCGACAACTTTTTGGATTTTCTGACCAAATGTGCATTCCCAGGCTTCCTGTTGACTGAAGGGAGAGGGCTGGCCGTGTTTCCTGGGACACTGGAGACACTTGGGCTCTAAGTTACAGATGGGACTGGACCTCTGTGCTCCAAGGGGCCCTTGCCTCCACCTCCTGCAGGACAAAGCTCCCATCTCCTTTCTGGACCATCAGGAACCCAGAGCTTCTGCTAGCAGGGTGGGACTCCAGTTTCTCCCAGCCCTTCACCCAGGAAAGAAGCTTCCACTAGTGGGAAAAATGACTAGCCTTCTTGAAGAGCAGAGAGGTATATCCAGAGAGAAGAGGGTAGGGATGGGGAGGGGCTCAGAGGGGCAGGTCAGTGGTAACCCCAACAAAAGGCAAGAAAGACGGGCATTGAGGAGTGATGGGGAGCACGACCCAGATGAAATTTACAGAAAGGCTCAAACCCTTTCCTTGGATCCAAGGTAGGAGAGGAAGGGAACACAGCTGCTGGGAGTGTGTGGAGGGGAGGCCAGAGAGGGGCGGCCTTTCGAACAGATAGGAAAGGGAAGGGGTGCGGGGAGAGGCTGGGAAACCATAAGCACAGGCGTCCTCCGCCAGGCTGGCTTCAGTGAGGCTCTGTGCAAATAGATAGTGGCGACTCTCATTAGCTGGGTCTTAGGATGTTAGATACCCCCAGCTTGTTGGGGTGACCGTGAACCTGGGAGCAGTTTTCTTTCCCTCCCAGCTCTCCATTCACGTGGTCAGTCCTCCGTCCCCATGCTCCTGCTGACATGCTACCTCCCACATCATCGCCACCATCCGACTCCACCAGACCCCCTTTTACACATGGTTTCCCCACAGCAGTGGCCCACCCAGACCCCCTGAGTCTGAACCTGTGTTTGAACCAGACCTCTGAGGGGCTTGGTACCACTGGGCCAGGCTGCCGTCTTGGCTCTACCACCCCTGAGCAAGGGGAGGGGCGACCACGGGGAAAGCTACTTCTCCTCTTCCTCAGCGTGAACCCAGGATAAGCTCATTTCAGCCTCGTTTAATGCTTAAACCACACCCATGACAAGTACCCTCTTAATCCCCATTTTACAGATGAAGAAGCCAAGGCCTAGGCCAGGCCGCTGAAGAGCTGAGTTGAACGCAGGCCGTTGGAGTCCCTAGACCATGCTCCAACCCACGGTGCCTGTACTGCAAGGGCTCAAGGCAGGCACCCTGGGGGCCGACTTGTAACCTGCTTTCTGGCTGTGTGAATTCCCCCAGCCTCTTTCCTCATCTGTGCAACTTCAATGATAGGACCATCTTAGAGGGTTGTTGTGAATCAGAATTCAAATAAAATCACGCAAGCCAGTCATTTCGAACAGCACCTGGCACATAGTTAAGTGCCCAGCGAGTTCTGGCTCTGGGTATTCGTAGGCTTGGGGAGGATGGAATGTGGCAACTTAACAAGATGAGTGATAGAAACAGTATCCATCCTTTCCCCTGTTCTTCTTTTCACACCCAACAGGTAAGCTCCGGCGAGTTTCTGAAGCCAGATGGAAGTGAATTCCATCCTGTGACACCGGTGCTTTTGGATGTTGACTTTTTTCAGAGAGCTGGCAAGTCTCATGTGTATGGATAACGGTCCTAGGAATTATGTCCCATCAAACAACCACGGGCCTGCTGGGCTACATTAAGTCTCTGGGGTCACCCTGCCAGCTGAAGACACGGCTGTCATTGCGGTGTCAGGGGCTCTGCAGTGCCTAGCTCACTGCTCCCTCCCTCTCCGTAGGGAGATATTTGAGAAAGAGAGAGAGAGAGAAAGAGGGAGGGAGAGAAAGGCCGATCTGAATATTCTGTGACTGCCACTGAGCACAGAGGCTATCAACAGGCATAACAAGAGGGTAGTGGCCTCCATCCTGTGCTACAGGGCTGGACCCTCACGGCGACCCTAGGAGGCAGACATGCCCACGCACCCCTCATTTTAGGAGGCACAGAGAGGGAAGCAGATCTGTGTCCACGTGCCTGGGAGGTGGTGGGGGCTTCCCAGTCAGTCACACCTGACCAGTGGGGTGCAAAGGCTCCCTTGCGGCCCCTCCCCAGCCCTCGTGGAGTGGGCTTGCCCCATGCTTGGAGGCCAGACATGGGATGTGGGCTGCCACACGTGAGTTTTCATAGACGCAGTTGATCGACCCTCCCTGTAGCCATAACCACACACCAGCAGTCTGCCCTTGGACCATACCTTAATTACTATGGTCTTGGAAGTGCCTCTTAACCTGACTCTTGGGTGGCAGCAGCAGATCCTTCTCCGGTTGGGACCACGGCCGCCTTTTTAGGGGAAGGCTATCTGCCACCTGTAACTAAGGCGTGTTTCTACCACTCATGGTGTACCTGCCATGTGTCAGGCACCTGTCGCAGGTCAGGAGCTCACTGGCATTGCAATCATTCATCTTGCAAATGAGAACAGCAAGGCTCAGAAAGGCTAAGCCACTGGCCTCAGGTCACCAGCTGACTTTTATTTTAAGTCACTGGAGTCTCAGATCCACCGTGCGAAGCCCGGGCCTTGCCAACACCCCCTTTCCTGGGAGATGGCTCGGGGGAGGCGCTCTGCCTCTGCAGGAAGGTCCTCTGTGGACTGTGGCTCACTCCGGAGGTGTTAGGGATCATCTGCCCTCTCTGGTTTACAGAGGGACAAAGGGCCTCGGAGGGTGAAGAAAGGGCCTCCATCAAGGTCACCCGGCCCTGAAGTGCAAGAGCAGCCCGCCTCTAGCCCAGATTTTCTGCCTCCACACCTGGTGCCCTTTCCCCTACCCCGCTGCCTGGGAACATCTGCCCGCCAGCCTCGGGGAGTGCCCTGGGAAAAGGGCAGGGACCTCATTTCCCTCAGCTGCCGATCGGAAGACCTGTCTGTGTCTCTTTCTGCCTCTTGTAATATGAAGTGTGTGCGCGTGCACGCGTGTGTATTTTAAAAATCTTTTGTCAGCACCGAATTCATCTGAAATTGCAGCAGGAATAATACTTCAGTGTCCTCTTTACGCTCTTTGGTTCTAACAATCTCGCAGTATCAAACGGCCTCCGCTTCAGAGAAAAATAATAATGAATGACTTAAAATAACTCTGCGGAGGAAAATGAAGGTTTGATTTGAATTGCAGAGGGAATGGCTCTCTTTCAGTCCCTCTGTCTTCACTTCCTGGGAGAAGGCTTTCAGACTCTGCAAGATCCTTCTGCATTCAAAGATTCCAAGAGCCCAGGAAAACCAGAGTCAAATTATTCCATCTAAAAGTGTCTTTGCTGGGCGTCTATCCCCGTGATTCCAAAATACCCCCAGTATCACCTTAAGAATCCTATTCCTAAGCGTTGGTGCTTTGGTCTGTCCTTTCTTAAACACTGTACGGGCTACAGAGGATGATCCGGTTTCCCCATCACTGTACTGTCTACACGAGCATCTTCCTCTGGGATGCGTCCGAGCGGTCCACACACCGCAGAAGCCTATCTCATTAATCACTGTGATCTGTATCAATCGAAGGGAATTCTCAGAAGAAGCTGAGAGGCAGATTTAACCAATGAGGTCCTATCCGCGCAGATTCATCGAAACTCCTTACATAGGTCCCAAGAGGACATGGCAGGTCAGGAGTGTACCGCCCGCTTTAATAGAAACCCTACTTAACCCACATGGGCATAAATGAAGCTGAAATTACTGGAGAAGTTTATCCTGGCATGTGCTGACCCTGTGGCTCTGTTCAATCGTAATAAAGTTCTGCAGATTTAATACATTTTCTCCGTAGAGTGTCACAGCGGACAGAGTTGTGAACAGCACATTCTGTTTTTGCCTTGAGAATAGTTCTATTCAACCAAGTGGCCAATAAGAACTCGGTTAATTAATAAAATACCTTCCTTTTAAGTACGGCTTGAGTACTGTTGTGGCTTGGCGGTCTCCCGATTGCATGGACTTGAACAAAGCCAGTTTGGAGGTCGCTAATATGAATTTATTACTCAGCTGTTATTTACAAAATGTGCTTTGAGGCTCCGAGTCATGAGGTCAGGCAACGATGCCAGCGGGTGGAAAGAAGAGAGAATTGGTGTTGAATTTGTTGATACCCTGGAGCCGAAAGGGAGGGTGGCCGCTCACCAGGCTTACATTCCTGGGTAAAACGAGGCCACACCAAGCGATGGAATTGTTACCTTCCCCAACGCCAGTTGGGGCTGGCTTGCAAAGCGCTGAAGAATGAATCACACCCTGTCCTGGCCGAGGCTTATGACACACAATTTGGGGTAGGAGGAGGAAGAAAGCCTGACTTTGTCCAATGTTACATGAGGGAAGCCAGCAAGTCACCAGAACTGGGAGAAAATGCCCATCGGTCAGAAGCTCAGTTTTTAACCCTTGTGTGAATCAAAGGTGCTTCCTCATCCCCTTCCCCTCTGATCTTAGCGAATCAGCCCACTCTATCACCTTCTACTACCCTCTTTCCACACACATTCACATTTGACCCAATTCCCCCTTCTATCCAAAGACGCGACCCAATTCTCGAGCGTTCTCCCCTACAGTTCTGACCCAATTCTCTCATCATTTCCACAAAGACGTGACCCAATTTGGCTCCATCCTTCCCCATGCACATGCGATAACATTCCCCCTACGCCTCCCCACACTACAGATCTGACCTAATTTCCACCTCCATGCTAGTCATTCACACCTGTTCCCCCCTCCCCCGGCCCAGTGGACCAGAGCCAGATGGTTACCTTCCCTTTCTACAGGTGGCACCAGCCCCTTCTTTTAATGCTGAAGACACAGCTTACCCCTGGCAGCAACCTTTTCCCTCCCCAGGTACGTTCACTCCTCAAACCCTATCAGGCCATCGATGCCATCCGAACCCCCTCTTCCCAAAGACATGTGGTTTGTGTCGTTGCTGGAACGTCCAGCCCTCTGACACAGCCAACATTCCCAAAGTTTTCAGCACAACCTGGAGCAGGACATTACTTTGGCACCTGGTATGGCCAGAGGAAACCACAGAGCTGCCCATGCCTTAACCTGATGTTCGGTTATTAGGTTATTTTTGAAGAAATCTTTTGTTGGCAGCATATCCATCAGCATTTTGAGTCTTTCTTTCTTTCTTTCTTTCTTTTTCTTTTTTAATATGATATGTGAACAGTTCTGGTGAAGTGTTGCAGATAGTTAGGGGCTAAAGACCTTTACAAGAAAGGGTGGAAAAAAGCACAGGCACCAGCCACCGAATGCCCCCCTTGCTATGTCAGTAGGACTCCTAAGAGGTTATAGGAGATTGCTTTCCATGGACTCCTCATTCTTGGCTGCTACCTAATTAAAAAGTGAATATGTTTCAATTATCACAAATGATTTTTATTTAGCCACTAGGAACCAGATCACAATCATTTTTGTGTTTTATAAAAGCTCCTAAACAGCTATCAGGTGACAAGGGCATTATGTACTATCAATTTTGGGGACTGATTTGGGTGAATGACCTTGGGCCGGGAGCAGCTGGTTGAGGGAGGGCAGGAGAGCACTTTCGCAGCCTCGTCCTCACTTCCATAACTGTTTACTTGTCCCTGTCCAGTGGTGCACTTGTGTTTGATGCAGGAAGAGCCTGCTGCTCTCCTCACTTTTCTCTGAACTTGGCTGAGCTGGGGTGACACTCAGGGTGGAACCAGAATTGGAAATAGTTGTTGTTTGACAAATCCAGCATATTTCTGTGAACAGTTTCTCTACTAAAATGAAGGCTTTGGATACTGTGAAGAGTGTTCCAAATGATCTTATTATAACGACAATCCTTGTGATCATCACTGCCATCACCATCTCAATCATCACCACTTTCATTACTACCTCTTCATCACCATCACCACCACCACCATCACTACCATCATCACCACTACCACCATCATCACCACCACCATCACCACCATTACTATCACCACCACCACGTCACCATCATTACTGCCACCATTACCACCATCACCCCAACCACCATCACCACAACCACCTTCATCGCCATTACACATCACCATCACCACCATCACCACCACTACTACCATCATCACCATCATTACCACCACCATTACCACCATCACCACCACTATCACCACCATCACCACCACCATTACCACCACCATCACCATCACTACCATTACCACCACCACCACCATCACCATTGCTGCCACCACCACCACCACCACCACCATCACCATCATTACCACCACCATCACCACCATCACCATCATCACTATCACCACCATCACTACCATCACCACCACCACCATCACCTCCTTCATCACTACCTCCATTGTTACCAGAATACTGCATCTAACAACTTTGATTCTGTCCTGCACTCTTCCATTCTTTTTATCCTGTCAACTTTAAAAAAAATATTTTATTTATTTATTTATTTATTTATTCATGAGAGATACAGAGAGAGAGAGAGAGGCAGAGACACAGGTAGAGGGAGAAGCAGGCTCCATGCAAGGAGCCTGATGTGGGACTCGATCCTGGGTCCCCAGGATCAGGCCCTGGACTGAAGGCAGGCGCTCAACTGCTGAGCCACCCAGGCGTCCCTCCTGCCAACTTTTTTTTTAAAATTTTTATTTATTTATGATAGTCACACACAGAGAGAGAGAGGCAGAGACACAGGCAGAGGGAGAAGCAGGCTCCATGCACCGGGAGCCCGACGTGGGATTCGATCCCGGGTCTCCAGGATCGCGCCCTGGGCCAAAGGCAGGCGCTAAACCGCTGCGCCACCCAGGGATCCCTCCTGTCAACTTTTTAAAATTTTATTTTTTATTTAAAAAAGATTTAAAGTTTTATTTTATTTATTTGATAGAGAGAGAGTGAATGAGCAGGGGGAGGGGCAGAGGAAGAGGACGGTAAGCAGACTCCTCACTAAGCCTGGTGCCCAATGTGAAACTGTCTCACAATCCCATGATCACAACTTGAACTGAAACAAAAAGTTGGATGTGCAGCTGACTGAGCCACCCAGGTGTCCCATACATTTATTTTTTATAAAGAATAGGAATGAAAAATAGAAAAATCATTCCCTATGCTTTATTCTATGTAAAAATTTTTATCTGCCTTCTTCATGAGTAAGTTAGAAGTTCAAGATCTGCCTATCTATATCTATCGATTGATCTATCTATCATCTGTCATCTACCTATCATCTTTTTCTTTCTCTTTATGGTTATATTTCTGTGACTTTTTTTTCTTTTTCTTCAGACCTCCACCCTCACTTACAGTGGTTTAGAGCTCAAAGCCTAAAGCTAACGGTGCAGCAACTTAGCACATAGAGAATGATTCCAAATGCCCTTGTACAGAGACCAGAATTATTTATTTGGAAACAGCACAGTGAAGATCAACTAAGTTATTTTATCTTTCTGTGGGGAAAAGAGTACATCTCTTTATTCAGCATCAAAAGTTCTAAAATGGAAGAAGGAAGTAAATCCAAACCTTTGGTGGCACCTGGTGCTTTAGGGCCATGATGTACACATTGTTGACAAGCAGTGAGTGCCTGCTGAATTGGATTTGACTGTCAGCTTTTGGACAGGAAAGGACTTAAATCCAAAGTCCCTTGGGCAGCTACGTTTATTCTGAGTCTCTTCTCGGCTCACAACCTTAATCTCCCTTAATTTCCCCCACTCCTTTCTCTTGTCCTTTATCAAAATTCATGACCCTGATACTGAAGTAAAATTGATTACTAATGTTTGGAATCCAGTATCCAGAGTTAAATCCCAACTCTACCAACAACTAACCTGAAAAGATAATTTCTCTTTTGGCCTCAGTTCTTTCACTTGTGCAATGGGAATCACTGCCATGCAGGAAACACTGTAGGAATTGAGTGAAAAAAGGTCTATACAGTTGTAGTTCCCAAAGCATCCAGCCCATGGTAGGCGTGTGCCTGGTACATGTACACTTCCTGCAGAATGTCACTTCCTCCTCTCTCTGTGGTGTCCATTTCTGGTACAGCTAAAGGACGCCTCGGCTGCATGCTCTTGGGGATCAGCTCTCCTTCTACCATCAGCTTATCTTTACAATGCTCAGCCATTAGGAGAATCTGATCATTGAATTAGGGAAGTGTAACATCGGCAGACCAGGGAGGCAGGATGCCCCTGTGAATTTGCTGCCTTTTTACTCACTGCAGGAAGGCTCTGAGACAACCCATCTCCACGGACAGGGATGGTTCTCACAGCATGGTGATGCCTGGAGAAGGAGCTACAGGGCGGGAAGCCCCCTGCTGGAGGCTGAAGAGGGAGCCCTGAACCTGACTCCCACCTCTGCACCTGTTAGCTATGCTTCTTTGGACGAATTAACCTCTCAGCTCCTTAGTCTCCTCCCTGCTACACAGGGACCCTAACACAGATGCTGCGTGTTGTTCTGAGGATACAATAAAAGCACTTAACACGGGATCCCTGGGTGGTGCAGCGGTTTAGCGCCTGCCTTTGGCCCAGGGCGCGATCCTGGAGAACCAGGATCGAATCCCACGTCGGGCTCCCAGTGCATGGAGCCTGCTTCTCCCTCTGCCTGTGTCTCTGACTCTCTCTCTCTCTTTCTCTGCGTGTGTGACTATCATAAATAAATAAAAATTAAAAAAAAAGCCCTTAACACCTGGTGGTGGGGGGGGGCTTGCTCAGTAGATGTTTTCTTCTCTTCCTTCCCTCTCTAGCCTCGCTTTCTTTTTGAAGACCTCCTTTTCTTTGCATTTCCTCCTCTTCCTAGACTTTGTGACACAAGACCTTGAGAAACGCTGGCTGCTCACTGGTGGCTTGTGCAGAAACTGTAGTTGCTAGAAGGATGGCCACTAAAAAAATCCAATAAGCAATAAATGTTTGATTGTATAAATAAGGAGAGCAACAACACAATTATTTGGGATCATTATTAAATTGTGAAATCAAATGAAGCCAAAGTGATAATAATTGCATTGAAAGTCAGTGGACAGCTACACCCTCTAATTTGTTGGAAAATACTACCCTACTTTATTATTGATGCTTAATCATGCAATTATTAAAAAGAAGACCTCCAAACTGACAATACTAATAATGGTGATAAATCTTCCCGACACGGAGGGCTCTCACTTTGTTTTAATTGAAGGGAAGCTATGGAAGTGTTTTCCCTCATTTGAAAAAAAAATCTTCCTTTTTTTCTCAGGCCATCTGTCTGGCTATTAAAATCCCATCAGCTTCATTGCGAGAACGCTTACTTCCCCCACGCCTGCCATCCCAAAGGGGGCTCTTAGAGCCAACTAGTTCACGACAGCTCAGACCCCTCCAAAGTGAAAGCACGCTGCTCTCGATTCTTTCTTTGATACATCCTGTCTTTCCCAGCCTCTCTGTTTGTGGCCACATAGATGGTGATTTATAACCAGGCCCCCACATTAATACCCAGCAATTAGTTTATACCTTTAATAACGTGTTGATTTGTTCAACTGTTTAAGAAATAACTGTCTCTTCTCAGCAGTCTAGGCTGTAACAAGACAGTGCTGGATCTTCAGGATAAACACGCTTGGGGTGAAGTTCAACACTACGATTTCAAGAGCACGCTCTACAGATGAGCCTGTGAAACTAAGTGGTTGAGTCAGGACCAAAGGTAGGGAAAGACATAACCTGTGTTCCTCTGCTCTGACCCAACACCTGGAGTCCTAACCCACATTATTCCAAACCTGTCCTATATCCCTCCAAATCCTTTCCGCTGTTACTGTCATGCAAGACAGTCATTACTATTACTACAAGGCTGGCCTCACCCTGGAAGGACAATCGTTCCTGAAAAATCTCTTAGCACCTCTTCACACTGGGGGCAAATCCCTCAATGTCTGAGAGCCTCTAGGGTGGAGAAAGAAATCCCTTCACTTCCAGTAGATGCAGAGGAAAGAGCTAATTCCTCTCACTCAGGTGGTCTTGGTAGGGGGCATCTCCTGAAGACCCTACAGGAAAACAGAGGGAAAGTCCTCTGTCAGCAAGGGCGATAGGCTCTGGGCTCTAGTCCACATCATTGGATATAAGAATGGGTCCAATTTTAACGAGGAGCTGAGTGTTCCCAATGCCATAGAAAGGCTCTTGGGGTCCGAGCAATTTTTGTGGATTGGCCTCTGACCTTCTCTTTGCTCTCCATCCCAGTGTCCCTCTATCACGAAAGAAAAAAGCCGATGAGGAATGGGGATGAAGGGACACCAGTCTCTCCAACTTTTTCAAACCCGATGGATGGTTTATAAGCCAGAATGGTGCTTTTGCAAAGTGAATGATGGGCTGTTGTGGTATCTGAGATGAATTTAGTTGGTATAGGGATGAACACTTCAACAGATTTAAGTGCAGTATTTTTAGTGTGTTAAAATTTTAACTGGCGAATTAAGCCAATGATTCCTTGGCTATTATCACTTAGGATGAGGCTAAAACAGGACCAGTTAAAGATAAGTGTTCAATTAATAACAATGTAGGTGGTACCTGGATATGGCAAACATAATGAAGGTGGTACCCAAGTGGCTGAAGAGTGGGAAATCTTGATTTACAATATCAATGATCTTTTGAGCCGCTGCTCTCTGTAGGAATCGAGTTTTATCGAGTTTTTTTTTTTAGGATTTTATTTATTTATTCATGAGAGACACACAGAGAGAGGCAGAGGGAGAAACAGGCTCTCTGTGGGGATCCCGATGTGGGACTCGATTCCAGGACCCCAGGATCATGCCCTGAGCCAAAGGCAGATGCTCAGCCACTGAGCCACCCAGGCGTCTCTATAGCGATTATTTTAAGTTTGCTAGCCCGCTGCAGGGTAGGCATAGTTATTCCTGTGTTCTGTGGCAGACAAGAGACGGCAAAGAATAACTCCCCTCCCCGAGGTTGCTGGGCTGGTCGGGACTCAAACCCACGCCCGGCTGATGCCCGAGCAGCGAGCGCTCTTTCTGCTGGACCACGCTGCTTCATCAACCAGGGAAGAAACTAGGGCAGGATGTGGTTGGGTTCTAGGGAAAATCTATGGTCCCAGGCTGCTCTGGGGTGCGGTCCTGTTGCCTGGCCTGTAATTTTAGCTCAAATCCTGGCCACAGGCTTTGCGGCTTTATCCCTCATCCACGAACATTCTACCCCTGCCTGGTTGGTCTCTGCACTCTTTGGGTCCCAGTGAGTTCTTCCACAGGGATTTCGGGGCTCGAAGGGTGTGTGTGTGTCCCCGGGCCTCTCTCCTCATTCTGCTGCTGCTTCTCTTCCCTCCGACCAACTGTCATGGACCCTCTGGCTCCCCTGTTCCATCTGCTCCTAGCGGGGATGGCCCCCATGCCCGGCGTCTTCCTTCCATCCGAGCAGCGGCCTGTGCCCATCCTTTGCACGCGCTCCCCCCAACACCAACCTCATTTCTCAGAGCTTCTGCTTCCCATTTGTTCCTCAGTCCCGCTCTCCCAGGCTCTCCCTTTTTAAGTCTTAGATGCGGGGGTGCGGGGGGCGGCTTCCCTTCCCCGGAGCTACTCTTCCCTGGCATGCTTCGCCACCCCACCTGTTCTGCCTCTGGCCATGTCCTTGTCACCCCGGTGTCAGGTACCGTGGCCACGGGCCCCTGGGAAGCCCGAGAGGCACCGTGTTCTCAGCTGGAGGGGAGGCCCTTTGAAACAGACTCTGGGCCAGGTTATTCTGTCCTCCTGGGAGCTTGGTCCCGGGGGAGGGCGTCTGCTATTGCAGGGCTGAGGCAGGAGAGCAGCCTGTTCCTGAGCCGCTGCTTCCATGGCAGGCCGAGACTCAGACCAGCTGATGCCTCCCTTCCTGCATCTGTCTTTCCATCCTTCTGTTCCTTCCCTCCTTATCTCCCTTTTTTCCTTCAAATGATTTGCTGAAGAGCCAACTATGTGCCTGACGCTGGCTTGGCTATTTTGTTCTGATGGATGGGTCAGGCCCCCACTTATTGACCAGGTGCGTGTCATGTGCCAGGCAACCCCCTCCGGGGGCAATGGGGCACAGAGGCACCTCGGACAGCCCCCCGTCTTCCCGCCTGCTTGAAGAGACGGAGGCTTGAAGACAGAGAAGCCTGGCAAAGCATGAAGCATCCTTGCGCACACCTGACGCGGTCAGAGCAGCAAACACCTCACCTCTGGCATTCGCGGTCTGGCCTGTGGGAAGCCGGAGAGGGTTGCTGCCTGGCTCCGGGCTTTACTCAGCCTTCGGCCCTGTGCTCCACCTGTGTCCACCTGTGTCGGTGTAAACACGGCCACTGCGGGACGCCAGGCAGCTTCCTGCCACTACCCCGCCTGGACCTAAAGCCCCGTCTCCGAGCAGATGCCCCGTCCCTCTGTTCCTCAGCGCTCCCTGAGGCTCTGTCTTGCCAGATCCTACTGCCCTCACCCCACCCCGTGTGACTTTGTAGGACTGGCCAAGAAGCCCGGAGCTCACCCAAGGGTGCGCAGAGGCTTAAGCGGGAGCAATCGGATAGAGGTCCAGGAGCACAGGCGGCCCTGCCCAGAGAGGCAGAGCGTATGGTCCCGGGGGAATTGCTTGGTGTTGTGGGATGGCAAGATCCCTTTGGCCCCACAAGCATTATTGAGCTCCTACTATGTGCTAGGTGTGGGGCCTGCACTAAATGCTGGGATGGAGCAGGAATGTACAGGTCCTAGTCCCAGCTCTGTCGCTGGTGGGCTCCATGGCAGGGGTGGAGTCCCTTCCCTCTCTGGGCCTCAAGTTCTTTGATCACAAGGTGAGGGTCTGGACCCAGTGGGCTCCCTGGATACACTTCTAGATACTTTCCCTCAACCTGGAATAAAGATTACATTTTTCAGACTTCCTTATAGTAAATGTATGGTCAGGTGACACACTTTTAGCCAGTGACACACTTTTAGCCAATGAGACCAAAGCAAAAAGGTTGTGTGATATCTTTTAGGAAACTTCCTTAAGAACCATGTGACAGGTGCCCTCTGCCTGGGTCTCTTTGTACTATTCTATGCCTTGATGCCTGGAATGAGAAGTGGCTGGAGCGCTGGCAGCCATTATGGACTGTGAGGTTGGAGGCCACACCACAGGGATGGTGGAGCAGGGAGCTGGTGGGCACCTGCATTGCTAACCTGTCTGTGGTGCCTCTAGACCACACTTGTACTACCTGTCTCCAGACTGGTTTCCTTACGAGAGGCTAAACTTTTGTCTTATTTCAGCTTCTGCTAATTTTATGTTTCTGTTACTTGTCAAATCGAATCCTTCCTGATACAAGCTCTAAAATCCCTTCCACGAGTACCATTCTGAGGTTGTAACATTAGGGGATCTTTAAACACTCACTTCTTATACTGGGCAGGATAATGGCCTCCTGAAGATGCCCACATCTCGGCTCCTGTAACCCGTGAATATGTTACATTGCGTGGCAAGGGGGAATCAAGGTTGCTAATCGGTTGATCTTAAGAGAGGGGGGATTATCCTGGATTATCCAGGCAGACCCAATGTAATCACGAGGGTCCTTAAATGTGGAAGAGGGAGACAGGAGCATCAGAGTCAGAGGGATGCAACAGAGAAGGACTCTGCCTGGAACCTGCTGGCTTCGAAGATGGAGGAAGCCTTTCTGCCCCAATAGAACGTGGACAGCCTCTAGCAGCAGGAAAAGGCCAGGGGACAGAGTCACCCCTAGAGCCTCCAGAAGGAACACAGCCCCGTTGACACCTTGACTTTAACCCAGTGAGACCAATTTCAGACTCCTGACCTCCAGAACTGCAAGGTGGTAAGTTGGTGTTATTTTAAGCCATTAAGCTTGTGCTGATTTGTTACAGCAGCCGTAGGAAACTAATACACTCCCTCTGGTTCCCCCTGGGAAGCTGAGAATCATAACCCCCACACTATAGAGCACTGTTGTGGCCTAAGCAAGGTGACATGCATGTGGTCCTGAGGACACGGCCCAACACACAGGAGATCTTCAAACACCATCAGCTCTTAGGGAAAACCATCCATTCCTGTCACACCTGTGGGCACCACCTTTAACCATAAATAACAACATTAGCTGAAGCATCCTGATTGGAAGTGCCCATGGGATGCCTGGGTAGCACAGTGGTTGAGTGTCTGCCTTTTGCTCAGGTCCTGGGATTGAGTCCCACATGGGCTCCCCGTGGGGAGCCTGCTTCTCTCTCTGCCTGTGTCTCTGCCTCTCTCTGTGTGTCTCTCATGAATAAATAAATAAAATCTTAAAAAAAAAAAAAAAAGGAAGTGCCCGGGACTGAGCTAATGGCTTTACCAAATTCAGGCGCTCTGAATTTAGGCAGTGCTTCGGAGGAAGATCGTTATCTTCATTTTAGAGGTGAGAAAACAGGCCCAGTTGGCTGGTGGCAGAGGTAGGATTTGGATCCACGTATTCTGGCCATGCTCCAAAACCTTGCTTCTCAAAGTGTGGCCTGCAGACCTGTGACATCAGCCTCGCCTGGGAGCTAGAAACAGCACCTCAGCCCCTACTTGGACCTTTGCATCAGTACCCCCCCCGCCCCCCCCGCAAGGTGGTTAGTATTTACATCACAGTTTGAAAATGCTGCTCTAGAACAAGCGCTCTCCTCTCTCCTTGGCTCCCCTCCCATCATAGGGGCAGCTTCAGGTGGTGTCCTGTCCATCTTTGGGCCTTTTTCTTCCGATCTACTTGGCAAACTCTTATTCATGCTTCAAAACCCACTGTGGAGGCATTTCCTGAAAACCCCTTTCCTGACCTCCCCAAATAGGGTTGCTGCCTTGTCCCGCCCCTTCCCCACACCTTTATCAGTGCCTGACCTCATTGGTGATGCTCTCGTATGTGTCTGTCTCTTCTTCTAGGCCCCGAACTCTTTCAGAGCAGGGGCATGTCTTCTATCATCTGGCAAACATTTACTAAGTACCTAATATGTGCTAGATGCTGATCTTAGTACTGGGGTTATGGCAGTAAACAGGACAGACAAGGGCCCTGGTCTCCCAGAGTTTTTATTCTGGTTAGAAGAGAAATAATACACACTCTAGACAAATTCAGAGAGTAGGAAGCATGATGCAGAAAATGAAATAGGCAGGAGAGGCTGGAGGATGTCAGCAGGGGTGATTGGGGCAGGCCCCCTTCCCCGGGAGCTGACTGGTTTCTGAGCCCCACGAATTAGCACAGAGCCTGGTGTACCAGACATCCAACACATGTCCAACGGGATCACAGTTGACCAGTCTCCCAGATCAAACTGCACGTCTTTACGTTCCATCCTACCAATTCTGAGCAATTGCCAGGTGCCTCCCGCCCCCCACTGAAGACTCTGGAAATGTCCCTCTCCTCTCTGAAGCTTTCTGAGGCAACAAGAGAAAGTAAGAGAATCCCCTGTGCCCCGGGTGCTCCAGCAACACACCCCCTCCTCAGCCAGGCTGACAATGTGGGCTGTCTCCCTGGCGCCTGCCATTTAGTTATTGAATAAAGCACACCACGTGGTCTGCACAACAGGGTGCACTTCCCGAACCGGGGTCAAGGTCAGAAAATGTCAACCTCTGAAAGAGAAGCTATGGGGGTGGCACAAAATGGGTGAGACCTCTCTTTAAAAGCATCAAGTTACCGCAGAGATGCTTTGTAGAAGGGGGCCGTGAGGCCTGCCTTCCACCCGAATCTCTCGAATCTCGAATCGAATCTCATCGGCAGGCACTGCCGGGAACGTTGGCTCTTCATGTATTTATTTACGGAGGCTCGGCTTGGTTCACTCCCTTGGCTCTACCCTGCCTGGGCTGCTCTCTTGTTTTGCTTACATTTTCAGCATTTTGGGCCATCAGAAGACAAAGGCTCCGCCTATAATTTGCCATTGGCATTAGAGGAGCTTGGCATTCGAGGCGGAGCAGCCAGGGAAGACACTTGGGAGCCCAGGGGGTTTGGGGGGAACTGCAGAGCCCCTGCCACACCTGAAGGGACACCTGCTGCCCACCCAGTCCCTGCCAATGGTGGCCAAACAGAAAAGGGGCCTGGGGTTATGAAAGCCTGATTGTTTTTTCCAAGAGAAGCCCCAAATAGGGATTTTTGTAGGAAAGTTCTTCATTTGTGGGAGATTTGAGGGATAAACACAACTCACTTGCCAGTCACCATTTGCAAGTGCTAGGTCAGAAAGCGTAATCCATAATAACCACTTGATGGATACGTACGGCAGCTGGCCTTTAGAGAGCACTTACTATGTACTAGCATGTTGCCGAGCACTTTACATGGAGCATCTTACTAAAATTTCAGAACCAACTCATGAGTGAGATACAACTTTTCCCATTTATACATGAGAAAATTGAGTCAGAGAGGTAACATTCCTTGTCCAAGGTCACCTAGCTGGTAAGTGATAGGATTGGGATTTGAACCCAGGCTGTCAAATGCCAGAGCTGACATGGGCTCTAGGCCTGGCTGGAATACCCTTTGATTATGATGGTGCCGGAGAAAATCTGAGGTTAAATAGCCTAATCTCTAGATGCAAAGCTATGTTCTTTGTCTTTTTCTATATTCCTTCCTTCCTTCCTTCCTTCCTTCCTTCCTTCCTTCCTTCTTTCCTTCCTTCCTTCCTTCCTTCCTTCAGCAAACACTGACTGAGCTCCTTCTACATGCCCAGCACTGAGCAAGGCCCAGGGGACACAGGTATGGAATCACTCTACCCAAGATGAAAGGTCCCCATCTTCTTCTTTCTTTTTAAAGATTTTATTTATTTATTCATGACACACACACACACACACACACACACACAGGCAGAGACACAGGCAGAGGGAGAAGCAGGCTCCATGTAGGGAGCCTGACGTGCGACTTGATCCTGGGTCTCCAGGATCAGGCCCTTGGCTGAAGGTGGTGCTAAACCATGAAGCCACCTGGGCTGCCCCTGGTCCACATCTTCTTTCTGCAAATTTCTCCTGTTTGCCCCCCGACTCAGGCGAGGTCACTCACTGTCACACCTTATTCAACACAACAACAGTCTCCAGGTCCAATGGATCGTCCAGGGTCAGTCCCCTGCCCTGGGTCCCGAACCATGCTCCCAAAGTGGGAGTTTGACCATGTCATTCCCTTCCTGACATTCTCCTCTCTGGTCTCTTTGCACAGCAGAGCGGTCCCTCCACGATATGGGACTGATCTTGTCCCTCGGTACTAATACCTTCGCCTCCCTCCCCTCCGAGCAATACCAGAAACTTTGTGAGGCCCTCTCACACCTCTTCCTGGGGCAAGGTCCCCACCCTGACTGAGTGTGCTTGCTGGGGTCCCTACGTCCCCCACTAGAGCACAGGCTCCTGGAGGGCAGGGGCTGCGTCTTCTCATCTTTTTTAAACCTGGAGCCTAGCATGGCATTTGGCACATAGCAACTGAGTGCATTTGGTTGATGAAGTGGGTGAGGGAACTCGTGGTCTAGAAGTGGAAATAGAACTGGAAACAAGCAACGGGAGGATGGAAGATGAGTTAGACGCATGCGTAGATGCTGTAGAAGGAAAGAGGGATGTCGGTGAGGTGGGAGGCAGCTGGGATGCTGGGGAAGCAGCCATTTAGCCTAATCCTGGAGACAAGCAGAATGTGGTTGAGAACAGGCCATCTTGGCAGAGGGTGCGGGTGAGGGACCCTTTCCCCCTCCAAAGTGAGAGGGACATCCATGTGTTTTGAGGTGTTCTTCTGTTCTCAAAGCAATGAGAGAAACTGGTGGTGCCCTACTTTTCCCCACTGTGCCCTGCGTAAGGAGCATATGTGAATTTAAGCTTCAAAGTTTTGAAAGACTTTCACGCGTGAGGTACAGACAGCAATTTCTGCTCAGGCTTGCCTTTACCCTTTCCAAGAAACGTATTTATAAATTGGGGGGCTAGGGGAAAAGTGTAAATATAATTAGTGTTGTAGAAGGCTGCGCACAGGTTTTGGGGATGGACAGACTCGGCCTGGAATCCCAGCTCTGCAGCTCTGCTGTGTGACCTCAGCTGAGTTACCTAACTTCTCTGAGCCTCTCAAGATGGAGATAATGGGCATCACCGCATGCATCTTCAGAACTGTCAAGGCTAACTAAGAGCTAACCTCCGAAAATCATCTAAATAGTGCTTAGCATGAAGAAGCACTCAATGAGTGATTGGCTATTATTATTATTATCATAGTTATTATTGGTTTTGAAGTGATACCCGGGTTACCTTCTTTGCAAAATATGTTGGATGAAACCTGGAGAGAAGAGTTTCCCAACCTTAGGGAAAATTCCAGGATGAAGGATTGGACGTGTGCAGACCAAGGTAGAGGAGTGGGGAGTGACAGAAAGGAATGAATGATCCTTTATGCAGAAACAGGAGAGTCATGGGGTAAGACTGGAATAAAGAGAGGTCTCCCGGCCAGGCCAGGGAGAGGCTGGCGCCCGGGGATTTAAATGGCCTGGTGGATGGAGTAGCCGAGCAAGGTGCCAAGTCTCTGTACGACGAGGCTGTGGCGACCGTGCACCTGGGATCTCATACTTAATCCCCGGCATTTTTGTTAGCGGCTGGAAGACACCCCAAGGTCAGGGAAGTTCAGGGAAGAGTGAGTGAAGCATCATCGAGGGGAAGGAGTGGCGGCTCCTCAGAGCAGGCCCGGGGCTGCTAAGTCAGGGCCTCTGGGCCAGGTGATAACGAACAAGGACTCAGATGGAGAGAGAAGGGGACTGCTGCCCGGGAGGGAGCAGCTCGCAGCGGCAGCTCAGCAGCTTCCTGATGCTTTATGGCAAAGCTGTGGCCCAGAGGCACCCCAGAGAGCCTCCCAGAGTGCAGGGCACAAGGGGAACACCTGCCAATTCTCACATCTCGCACAGCGTGGTTTCAGCCAAGCCCAGAAGAAGAGACTGGTGGGGAGGATGCTGGGAGTTTTGGTTTAGAAGCCCGCCCCCTCCCTCAGTGGGAGCTCCTTGAGGGCAGGAGCTGTTTCTTTGGTCATTCATCCAACGTGTGGCTCCTCAGCACGCTCTCGGTGCCAAGGCAGACACGGCGCCCGCCTTCCAGGAGCACACCGTTACAGGGGACACAGATCACGGACAAGGAAATGCTAGAAAGGGAAAAGTCAATGTTAAAGGCTGAAGAGGGCAAAGGAAAGAAGGTGACAGGACCGGGGGCTTCTTTAGAGAGGGTGGTCAAGAAGGTTCCTTGAGAACACAACACTTGAGCAGAGACTTCCTGCATCTTTGTAACCCCGGGGGGTTATGCCGGGGAAGTCAGAAGAGAAGCGAGGACCTCGGTGCACCTGTTCTGTGCATTCCTTACAGTCTTCTCGCTCCTCTCTGTTTACTACAACCAAGTCCGTGAGGTCACCTGCTTATGGCGACAACCTCCACGTGGCGCCTCGCCCCTTCCCAGGATCGTGCACCAGCTGCAGCCGACCCCTGATGCCCCCCGCGGGAACCTCAACATCCAGTGAGCTCACTGATGGCCAAGCCACTGGCTGCCCTTGCGTGCGCCTCTCCGGGCCTCGTGTTCTCCCGTGCTGAAACCCGCACGGCCCCGTGAGCCATTTCCAGCCCTTCGGGAGCACATCTCCACGGCCTCCCAGGCTCTCCCTCCCAGCTGGGCGGGGGACCCTCGGCGTGGCGGCCTGGGCATCTGTTTCTGCACCTGGCCCTTCCTTCGCTCTGAGACGCTTCCTCTCCCTACTTGCTCACCCCTATGCATCCTTCAGAACCCGGTCTCCCGCAGCATCCGCTCCTCCCCAGTCTCTGTGCTCCCAGAATCCCCTGTGCCTCTGTTTCCTGCTGTGCTGTCATCACAGTCTGTTCACTGGTGTGTCTCCTCTGCTAGACGGGAGGTCCCCTCCTCTCCAAGGGCAGGGACTAGGGCTTTACCTCTGTCCTAGACTCTCACACGCTACCTGCTAGTGCGCAGAGAACAGCTGTCGGACAGAGATCCAGTATCATCCTCTTGCTTGGCAAGAGAGGTGCTGGGAGGACCACAATCTTCTTCCCTCTGCTGCTCCCTGAGTCACGGGATAGGCACCAGCTGTGGGCCGGCGACATCCCTTGGGCTCTCTCAGCACCCTGCCTGCATTTCCCTCTGCCAGCAAGATAGCTTCCCATCTTCTTTAGGTTCTAAGACACATATTTTAGGTTCCCAGGTTTCTGAACCTAGAGTGTGATTCATAATCGATGAGTCTGTTAAATTCCTTCTCCCCTCTCCCAAAAGCTGTTTCAGTACATAATTCACTTTATAACTGATGGCACCTTGGAACCGAGGGAAGACAGGACTGGGAGAAGAAAGCCCTTTGGAGCCAGGAGAGGGGACCAAGATGCCGCGAGGCCCGCGCAGCTCAGCAACAATCCCACAATGGCTGACATGCATTTCTTGGCATCGGGGAGCACAGTGAACATCTCTCCTCTTTCATCCCTATTTTCAAAAAGTCTGCTGGATCTAACTGAGCCACATTCAAATTCCAGCTTAAATCCTCGATGCTCCTAACTGATTGTAAGAGACGCCAGGAATCTCTGAATCTGTGGGAGGGGGAGGCGTGGCGGCAACAGGCTATGTCAAATGTCTTGTATGGATGGAGTAGAGCTGCTTTGCAAGATGCCTGTTCTTGGGGATCCCCTGAGGGGACTCACCTGGATGGTCCTCAGGCAGGTGGGGGTCTGCTCACCACTGCCTTCCTGTGTTAGCACAGGCTGGCACCTGCCATTAACACCTCCACTGAGCAGGTTTTGAATTTTGCTGATTGGACTTGGGTCGATCTGTTCCCTCCCTTGTTTGCGCTGTCAGGGGAAGCTCGGAGGCCAAAGAGACCAGCACCATCAGATTGGGATGGAAACGGGAGGAGCACAACTAGAAGAGGAGGGAGTGGGGTTCGAATCCTCACGATGACCCTGGGGACAGGCACTGTCATCTCCACTAAAAGGATGGCACAAAAGAAGCACAGAGATGGAATTAACTAGTCCAAGATCACACAGCTTATAAGCAAGAAGCCAGAAGTCAAAGAGCAAAAGTTTTTAACAAGACTCATAAGGCCCCACACCTTTGGGACTTAACTACTTCTGCACCCCCGTCCCCACACCATCCAGCACTGTCCCCCCACTACATACTCCAGCTCTTTACTCCAGCACCCTAGTCTTCACCCAGGTCTTGTCTTGCTCTTCCTCACTGATCTCTGCACTCGCTGCCTTCTGACCTGGAATGGTCTTTCTTCCTCTCTTCACCCAATTAACTCCTACTCCTCCTTCAGATATTCATTCTTGTGTCCCCTCCTCAGGGAAGCCTTCCCTGATTAGATACCACCTTAATATTCTGAACTCACAGCCCCGTGCGGTCTCCCTTGAGAGTGCTTATCATAGTTTACATAGATGTGTGCGTATATATTCTTTGAATTGGGGCCTATCTCTCCCAGTAGGCTCTCAGGACTGACGGTGGTGACCCTGAAAGGAGTCCCTTCCCAGCATGACTTCAACCTGGTGCTCTGCGGAACTTCACCAAAGATTTAACAAATAAATGAGTTGAGGGAATTGCCTAATCTGTACCTACAAACGAACCCAGAAACTTAAAATACGTCTATCATTTGAATACGGGTATTTTGGCCAAAATATTTATATTTGAGACTAAAGCGGAACCAGTGAATTTTGAACAGGTTAAAAATCTCTTGCACTATTCATATGGTATCTTCTCCTCCCCCCTGACCCGAAAGCGAACACTCACACGGGAAGCTCTCCCTGAGGATCTCTGTGACAGCCGCTCTGGATGATGTAGAGGCAGGAAAGCATGGCCAGGATCTATTTAGAGGACGCTCACCCTCCAGCACTTCCTTCTCAGGCATTTATTTTTTCTCCAAACACTTTCCTTTTTGTTATCTTTCTTTATTCTTGTCCCTTGTGTGTTGAACGCCACCCTCCCTTCTCTCTCTCTCCCCCCACCTCTCTCCTCTTTCACTACCTCCCCACCGACCCGCCCCCACTGCCACCATATCAAGTTCACTATTTTCTGGAATGCCAAAAAAAAAAAAAAAAAAAAAAAAAAAGGATCTTTTGCCACCACTGATCACTGTGTATCACTGAAAGAACAATCCTTTGAAGGTGTGAAGGGACCGCTACTTCCGAATCCCCACCCCCCAGCAGGCAGGGCGAGTTTGTTCATTCCCCAGCAAAGGTAGGGTAGGCATCTTGCAACATCCTAGTTGCCGTGGCTACAGCAAAGAACAAAACAGACAGCAGTCCCTGCCCTCATGGAGCTCACAGTCCAGGGGTGGAGACAGACAACAAATATCACGAGTAGACTACATGTGCTACAAGGTGGTAAGTACTCTGTAAAGAAAAAAGAAGACAGAGTAAGAAGAGTAAGACTGCAAGAGGGGTATGGGGGTGGGGGTGGTGTTGTTGATTGCAACCACAAATAAGCCGGTCAGAGAAGCCACCCCGTGAGAAAGCTATTTTGCTTTCTTTTCACAGAGAGGGAACCAGGCTTGGAGAGGTTAAATAACTTGCCCCGGATCTCACAGGCTGCAGTGCTTGGAATGAACCCAGGCCCATGTGGCTGCAAAATTCTTTTCCCCACACCACATGCCCCAAAGCTTCATCCGAAAACTTCCATGACTTACAGAGGCCATCCATTTGCTATTTTCTGAGAAAATGCTTACAAACATAAAACCAATGGAGAGTTTGGTACATTAAGGACGCTTCCGAAAATGAAAGGGCAAACCCAAAGAGGCACGTGGTTGGGTCTGGCCTGAAGTTCAGTGTCGCATTCCCTTGGCCTCATGGGAGTGGGGGGATCACGGCAGAACTGCAAGGCGCAGGGCAGCGGGAGGGAGAGGCTCGCTGGGGAGTCAGGTGGGTCAAAGCTCAGATTTCCTGACAGGCTCAGGCTGGACCCTTGACAGGGGGTGGTGGTGGGGGGTGGGGGTGGGGTGGGTGGGTTGGGACACTTAATGGGACACAGACAGAATAAAATCCAGTGCTAGCAGTGAATATGAGCACAAGGCCACAGTATGTGCAGAGAGCCCTCTGGAGGCTTGCAGGGTGGAAATGAGGGGTTGGATTCAAGTTCTGGCTCTGCCCATGTGGCCTCGGTATGTGACGTCACTCCTGTGTGCCTGGTTCTGCTCAGCTGTAAAGCGCAGCAGGCAGTGTGAGTGGGCAAGTTTGTTCCTCCATAAAGGGTTCAAGTTTGCCTTCTCAGGTGAGGATGCTTAGGAGTGTGGGGTCTGGCTCTATGGAAAGCTGCTGGTCAGAACCTGAGACCTTGGGGACTGTTCTCGGCATCCTGGGAATTGGGTGGGGAGGTTTGCTAGAGAATAGAAGATTCTGGGGTACGTAAACGGGGACAGTCCAAAAGCCCGCTCTCTACCTAAAGTCTATTCCAGTGACTGTTCCAATTCAACTGGACTTTGGGGTACTTTAAAAGCAGAAAAGAGGAGAAAATCAACTGGTTATTTTTTTCCTTGCTTGCAGAGACGGAGTCTACTGATAATTTTCTGCTAGCCAATTAGGAGCCGCAGAACCCTAATGACGGACTCCTTCTGAATTGAATTAATGAATTCGGTGACTCATTATTATTCTTTTAAAAAAGAAGCCCCAGGAAGAACAAACCAACCATCCTGACTTCCTCACCTCCTTCTTTCTCTCTTGATTACTCGCTTGGCACATATCCTCATGATGTTTCAATTAATTTAAATCATTTTAAGAATTTCGAAATCCATCCACGGATAAATATTTGTATGCACCTATTGTGCGCAAAGCGCCTGTAAAGAGTCAAATTATCTTGGGAATTCTGGAGCGATATGTACATCACGTGACGGCCTGTTAGTAACTCCCGTACTCAGCTCCTGCACACTTAAAGGTAAGCTTATCTGTTGGCGTTCCTAAAATAAAAGATGTATACTCTCCTTCTGGGGAACAAGAGAGCCATGGCTGAACCCAGTGTGGAGCACTCGCCACCTCGCAGGCCAAGCCAAGGGGAGGCAATCATAAACTTGGCAAAGACAGTGCAGGAAAATCGAGACACTTCTTGCTCAAAGAGAGAAGGGATGTAGGACGGGTGGCAGAGCCACCGGGAGCAAGCAGCACGTGGAAACCAAGACGGGAGAAGCTGTGGATGGAAGAGGAGCTCAGAAATTCAGCAGAGAGAATGTACCAGTGGAGCCAGAGAGGAAGATTTCTGCGCTGCTTCACAGCAAGGGAAGGGGCGAGGGGGGAGGGCGGTTTGTGCTACAGACCACGTTGTACCGCTAGGCGTTGGCTCCTCCTCTGCAGGGCTGGAAGTCCTCTGGGGGAGACGAGGAGCCCGAGCCCCGACAGACAGAGGGGAGGAAGGCGCAGGAGAGAACAAACACACAGTGAATTTCTTGCTGCCCCTGGAGGATTCCTTTCGGTGACAGCAGAGGTTAATATCCTGAGCAGCAAGCCACAGCGTGGCCCAGAGACGCGGCGCTCGGAAGGGTTGTTTTCTTGTCCTGTTGTGGATTGTATTGAACTATTCCCTGAAAGGGCCAATTCCTCTCTCTGTTCAGAGGCTATCTCGGCGCAGCTTTCCTGAAAAGTTCAAGGACTTCTCCTATCATGCTCCACCCACCAGGATCCACCTGCAGACTATCCCACCCCTTCCCCTAAGGACCCCAGTCTGCTAGGGAGTTCAAGTTCACACACAGAGACACCGCTGTTTACTCTGCAGAGGGAAAAATAATAAAGGTTGTAGCCTCTTGGTTTCTCTGGTGTCCCACTGTCTGTCAACCCCTAACAGGTGGTCCTGTCCCACCTCATTCCTCAGCAGACTGATTCACTTCAAAAGCAGCTACAGAGGCAGAGAAATATTTTCTGATTTTTATTTTCATCAAGAAGTGAATGGAAATTAAGAAGGGCACTGGATGTGATGAGCACTGGGTGTTATACTATATGTTGGCAAATTGAATTTAAATAAAATATTTTTAAAAAGTGAACAGGAAAAAAAAAAAGCATCTCAGGTGACAAAAAAAAAAAAAAAAGCCCGAGTGAAAACCAGAAAGTGGAAGAGGTCAGAAGCAGACAGGATTGTTTTTTATCTGGAGTTATCGGCAGCATCTTGGGGGAGATTTGAAGTCTGTTTATAACTTTTTTGGGTATGGGCAGGAAACAAAATAAAGAGGTGATGAGGGAATCTTTTCTGAAAGTCTAATTTCTCACACATAAAAACATTAAGATTGGGGGAAACTGAACCACTGACAACCTGATTTCCATAAAGGCTGACCCTATTTTGAATGCTCCAAAAAGCAAGCACAGAAACACCCCACGAGAACCATCTACACCAATCTTCGGAATTAAGTGCTTTTGTGGTCTTGGGGAACCAGTGCAGTCTTTGAAAATAAGTGACTTAAAATCCTTAAACCACTTCCTAAGTGGCCAAGGCCCAACTTCCTAAGGCGGTCTCAGGCCCGCAAAGCCCCATTGGGACAGATGCTTTGGAAATTGAAGGCAAGGGTCAACTGGAGCCCCAAGCACCCACCCTTCCTGCCCGGGGCCTTGGCTAGAAGTGGAAAAAGAATAGCATCCTGAAGGGAGCTTGGCCCAGCCCTCCTCTCCCTCCCCGGAGGCCCCAGGCCAGGGAGAAGGGCCAAACCCACAGCTCCCGTGCACATCACACAACCCTTGGGAAAGTGTTGTAATCCTAACCCTTTGAGGGAGAATTCAGGGGTGGGGGGAGTGGCAGGGGGTACAGCGTGGAGAAAAAGTTAAAGGGGGTGGACAGCACATTTGGGGATGTAGACACCAAACAGATGGAATTTAAACAAAACTACTTCAGCCTTTTTTAATACACAAGTGATCTGAAGCCACCTCTAGCCCTCTTGCCTTCTGGGAATTCAAAAATTGTTTCAAAGATCACAGTACGGAGAATTTGCAAGTAAAACCCTGATAACAAACTATATTTAAACCAACTTACCAATTTCTGAGTATATTTCTCCTAAAATAATGTTCCGTCTTTCCTCTAATTTCTTGGATGCATATCTCCATCCATCTAACTAAAATCCAAGCAAGGCAAATTGCTACTATGATCATTTCCCTAAAGCAACTCTCATTCACTTTGCTTTTCTTCTCTTTTGGAATAGCAGTCTGCCATAAATGTTTAATTAAATGGAAGCCTTTCCACTGTTAATGACAAGCTGCTTGAAAGGCTTTTCATTTTTTAAGGACGGGTGTGTTTAAAACAGTCCCTATTAATTTCCTGATATTGATTCCCTGGCTGGGGAAGAGCATAGAGTATTCAGCATACAGCTCCTCTGCAGACTATGTTCAAGGCAGCGGTTTGGATTGAGAAAGGGCACCAAATGCAGTATGCGTCAAATAGACCATCGCTCAATGAAGTCACTTAGCTATTCAAAACATGTTCAGCCATCACTCAACCGTTTGCACCAAGAATGTTGGGAGGGGGGCAGAAACTGGTGCTCTTTCCCAGACATAACCATTTCCCAAAGAGCGGCTTTTGCTCAGTTTGGGTTAGACCCTGGGGCCACCTCAGTTTCTCCCTCTCCTGTCCGCTTCTCTCTCTTCTCCCCCATCTCCTGGCTTCAAGTCCCTGCATCACTATCCCATGTTGAGCTTAACAAACAATCCTGCAGTCCCGGCTTCCCAGCGCTGCCTCAAACGGCCTCCGGCATTGGTTCATGTCAGAAGCAAAGCACATAAGCCTTTCTCTCCACACAGAAACATGTATCTCTCTGTTCCCCTCTTTCGATGGGTGGCTGTAGCTTGTACATCCACATATGGATATATATAGAGCCACTCAAATGCAGTCCCTCATATTCAAGTCTGTTGCTAAATGCAGGCTGTATGACCTGCAGGAGTTTTTTTTTTCTTCTGTGCTTATTAATGTTTCTCAGAAACACATGCCTTCATCTGTACCCTGATCTCCCAGGCTTGACACCGTGGGGACCCCTTGGCCCACAGCACATGCACAGGCACACATGACTCAGTGACCCTGCAAGATCAAGGCAAACAGCTAATACCCCCAGTCCACTGCCCCCCCCCCCGCAAGCTCCCCAAGCCCTCGCCTCCCTCCCAGCCTCCCTGCACAATGTCTGATGCTCAAGCTGGCTGCAATGCTGACTGTACTCGCTTCTGGATAACAGACATGTCACTCTGCGTGGAAGTGAATTGGTTCTCCGCCTAACCTGCAAGTGAATTGCTGTTTATTAGAACTTGGGCTTGTTTCCTGTGAGAGACGTATGTATTTTTAGACTTTGTAAATGTTAAAATACACACATACACACACGCAGCCAGTCGCCCCAAAAGATATGTGTGGTTCATAGACATTACGAAATGCTCTTGAACTCAGCTTGAGATCCTGGAATAATTAGGATTTACCAAATAAGGATTCTTAGAAACAACAGATTTTTTTTTGTTTGTTTGTTTAAAAGGAGATTTGCAGATGATGATGTGTCTGGGACTTTTGGGGAGTAAGGGGGAGGAGGAGGGGGAAAGGAAGAGCATTTTTGAATTCTTCATTACGAAAAGAGGAGCAATGTTGAGAGAAGCAATTATTTTCCCCCCTCGTAGATGGCAATGCTACACCAAATGGCAAATCCTAATGATTCCAAAGCAGGCAGAGCTCATTCGACTTTTAAAGACAATCTCTTGTTGTTTTCATCATATCATAGATTATTCCAATGAAGAGGTTTAGGGGAAGGAGGGTGGTGGAGGCTTGAGAGTTGAGTATGGTTTTTGCTTATTGATTTTCTTTCCTCTGAAACTAACCCAACCAACCTTGATCTGTGGTGGAAGGAGTGAAGTAAGAAAATGGTGGAATGTAAAGGGGACTTATTTGGAGGAGGGTGGGGAGGGGGAGTGAAAAGGGGAGGGGTGAGGTGGAGAGGGGGAGGAGATGGGAAATCAAATACCTTCTAGGCAGCAGGTTCTCCATAATCCAGAATGGGTCATAACTTCCTCGTTCTTTTTGCTGGTTTCATTCTCACTGACACTTTTGGTCTTGCAAACCCCTCTGGAGTAGAGCCAATAGTCGGTTCCCACAGCTATGGTCATCAGACTGAAGGCAGCGAAAGCACCAACGGTGGTTAAAAGCATTTGAACACCTCGATCAAACAGCCCCATAATTCTTCATTATATAAACACCCAACCGACTTCTGGTTCTCGGGAGAGTGTGTGTGAGGGTGCGAGTACTAAAGCAAAAAAAAAAAAATAAAAAATAAAAATAAAAATAAAAATAATTCCACTACTAATATAATGGATATATGTGTGAATAGAGACTATGGAGAGATATAAAAAGAGGGAGGTAAGAAAGCTCACGGAAAAGAGTGTAAATTATAAAGATCACACGGGAAGAGAGGCTTGCCTTTTGAGATCAGAAACTGTTCCAGTTGCAGTAAAATTTTTTTTTTAAAAAAAAAAGGAAGGAAAAAAATAAAAAGACACCCCCCACCCCCCCAAGTGAGATGCCTTAATCTCTTTTCCTAAAATTCTGGTCTCCAGTTTCCATATGTGACAGCTAATTTGGAGATGGCTTCCACAGTGAACCAGGGAACAGCCGCATTCTCAACACAATCTCTCATGGTCGGGACCTAGACAGTTAGAGACTGTAAAAGCCGGGATGCAACCTTCGGTCTTCGTGCTCGGCTCTGCGGCCTGCGCCATGAAAATCCTTCGCTTCGCCAGTTCTCTTCCTTGTTGGGGGGGGGGGGGGTCTCGGGCGCTTTCGTTTCAGACCAGACTTCCCAGTATTCTGTAAGCCCTTGATCTCAGCTGAACAGGTGCGGGGGTCTCGCCTTCCATGGTGTTGCCCCGGCGGCGGCGGCGGCGGCAGGGCGGGCAGGGCGGGCAGGGCGGGCAGGGCGGGCGGGCACGGCGGCGGCGGCGGCGGCGGCGGCGGCGGCGGCGGCGGCAGGACGAGCAGCGGCGGCGGTTATTGTTGTTGGCGGCGGGGGTAGTGTTGGCGAAGTGGGGGAGGGAGGGGGTTTCTCCCGGAGAATCGAGGCGGGTTTCCCTCCCCCTATCTGCAAAGCTCCTGGAAACGAGGGAGCCGGCGTCTTGCTGCAGGATGGGCCGCCCGCCCGCCCCCCCGCTGCCGGCTCGGCCCCCGGCGGAGGCGCTCCCACCTACTGCATTAGCGGGTGGTGCTGAACTGGACAGCTCCCTGCGCCGCCCGCCCCGGCGCTCCCCGGCTGCTGGGCGGCCCGCCAGGAGGGGGGCGCGGGCCGGTGCTCCTCCTCGCTCCGCCGCGGCCGGGGCCGGAGCGGGGGCTGCCTGCCTCCGGGTACCCCGCTCCCCAGCCCTCCAAGGCGCGCTCGCTGGGCTCCCGGAGCTCAGAGCAAGGCGTAGCTAGAGATAGCTCGCTCCCTCTCCCTCTCCCTCTCCCTCTCCTCTCCCTCGCCCTCTCCCTCGCTCTCCCTCTCCCTCTCTCACTCTCTCCCCTGCCCTCCCCCCCCTTGGTGTTTCTTCCAGCTCAGCCTCCTTCTCATTCCATCTCTACGTGCCCAGAGCTTCAAACACAACCCTCCCATCACAGTCAGATGGCACAAAACTTCAACCCGCCGTTTCTCTGCCTGGAAGCGGTGAAAATATAGCCTGGATGGGTAATTACAAACACGGTCTATACGTGTTTTCACTTTGCTGTTTCGGGGGGTTTGTTTTGTTTTATTTCATTGGCACGTTAGCCGCGTCTCCTTTCGGTGGTTCCTCTCTCTGTCTCTTTGTCTCTCTCTCTCTCTCTCTCTCTCTCCCCCCCATCCCCGGCTCACAGGGGGTGTGCAGGGCACTGTGTGTGTGTGTGTGTGTCTCTCTGTAGTTCTCCGTGAAATTCTGAATCTGCTTCTACAAGCAGACATTTTGGAAGGATTATTCACGGGAAAGGGGGGTGCGAAAGGGTGAGTGGTGGCTGGGGCTCGGGCAATGGTTTTCATCTCGGGGATGAACATGTTTGCAGGGGAAGTGGGTGAAATGTGAATCCTTCTAAGTTTCCGTGTCATTCACAAACTGGATTGGAAGAGATAAAAATCTCCCTGCTGTGAACACTGAAGCACATCAGAAACCAGCCCCCCTCTCTTCCTCAACAGAATGCTATCTTGGGTTAATTACAGCGCTACCTCTTCTTTTTACATGTGCAACTTTTCCTTAATGTGACTCCGGGAGAAAGAAGCCCATCAGATTCCTGCTGTTATTGATTACATTTTTCTCTGATCAGTTTCGTAGTTAAGTGAGTGAGAGCACATGAGGCTGCGTGATGTAGGTGCACTGGTTTTCATTTTTGCGGGGAGGAGCCTAGAGAGAGGTGTGAGTCTGGTGGGTCCGTTGGGGCTTAGAGATGTTTTAATGGCATAGCTCAATTATTCCATACTTCCTTCTCTTTTTTTTTTTGTCTTGAGATCATTTGTTTGACAATCTCTCAGTGATTTGATGATTATCAAAGAGTATATAATAGACGACTGAATTAAAAAACCTTTTTTTTTGATGTTGTCTAACTTTTTTCTCTTAGCTGAGAGTTGGTCTGCAGGTATAACCAGCACATACTTCTTGGTGTAGAAAGATGACCTGTTTCTCCACTCTGCATAAAACTTCCTTTTCGCATGCTCTGTTCCTTTCTCAGTAGGGAAAGACTCCTACGAGGGGCAATTGCTGTGCTCCTGTGCTCCGGGAGGTGGTCCCGGTGTCTGGAGAACAGAGGCACAATTTTAGCAAGTCCTGCTAAGGTGCCTTTAGGATATAGCAAGACACTTGCAGACTGAGGATTTCTCCAGTTTGGTTTCTTGTTCTGTGAGGACGGGGATGGGAATCGGGATGGGAGAGGGGCTGATGTGCTGTTCCACTGAGCAAGGAACTTAGCAAGTTCAGCCAGTGTTCAGGTGGGTGATTTTCTTGGCTATGGTCTATAAGGAAAAAGTGAAGGGCAAGCAGGAAGGCTCCTTACATGGGCTAGGCCTTTCAGGGGGGAGTGGAGAGACGCTTGGCTGCAGCCACACAAGACTGAGCAGCTTGCCTTCTCCTGTGCTTGTCACCTTGGTTGCCTCTGATCTGTCCATGAAGTCCCTTCAGACTAGAGCTAGAGCCCTCCTTCTTATCCGCCCATCCCATTTCAGACCAACCCCTAAGTCTTTTGCCCAAATGGAATCAGTAACAGAGGCTCAGAAACTTCTGTTTGTCTACAGAAGCAGCTAACGTCTTAGCCACTGACCGTAGCTGCAGCTTTAGCGGCTTTTGATTAATCTCCCGGCTAGATAATCATTGAGAAAAAGGAAAGGGGGTTGGGGGGAGTGTAACAGCTTTGGGCTGTCAGTGTGGACAGAGCAGACTTCTGGAGACAGAACAGGCCTGGGGCCACAGATTGCCTCTGCTGCTTAACTGCAGGACTGCAAACTAGTTGGCTTCCTAGAGCCTCAGTTTTACAGTACCTGCCTCTTCCTCCTTTCTGGGGTTGTTCCTAGCACCTCCTATTTTTCACGGCTGCAGCCACCACCATGCTCAGGGGTCAACCATCCCATTTCTAGCACTTTGTTGTGCATGCATCATCTCTCTCACTAACTTATGAGCCCTTGGATGTGTCTTGTTCACTGTGATGTCTTTGGGACCTATCTGATGCTTGATAGCAATGGCTGAGTGATGCTAGTATGAGATAGGTGATGTGCCCTGCACACAAGAGGCACTCCATAAATGTGGCTTCCTCTCTTTATCTCCCCACTTCCACAGCTTCCTTTGGTTCCCAGCTTCCTTCACTCTAACTTCTGTTCTGCTCCCCTTCACCCTCACTGACCCAGCCCTCTCCTCAGGTCCCTTCTGCAGACCAGACAAGGCTACCTGGGAAGAGCTGGCTTGGTGTGAGCCCTGTTACATGGTTTGGGTCCACCAGGCACACAATCTTAGCAGCTGCTGAATGGGTGCTCTTAGGGGAGCAGCTTTGTGTGCCTGCAGTTGGTTACTTGGGAAAGGCTTAGAGGAAATTAGCTGAAATGCCACAGGCCTATTTTGAGCTCCTTCTTTGATGGAGTGGAAATAACATGGGATTTGGGTGCAGCAGACCTGGCCTTGAAGCACAAGGCTGCCATTTCCTTATTTTTGACCTTGAGCAGTCTCTTAACCTCCCTGGAAGCCTCTCTTCATCTATCAAGGAGGACCATGGGAGGAGCCTCACAGTGTGGTTGTATCACAAGTTAATAGCAATAACAAAAGCTAACATGCCTGAGACTGATCTAGGCTGAACCCCACAATAATTCTATGGGACACGTATGGTCATGATTCCCATTTTACAGATGAGGAAACCAAGACATGTAACAATTTAAGTATCTGACCTAAGGCTGCCCAGTTAGTGAGTGACAGCTGGGAGTCTAGTCTAGCAGCCAAGCCTAACAACCTATGGCTTACCCACTGTTCCTTGACCCAAGATACGACCTCACATTGAGGTGAGGAGAATGTCAGGTGAAGGATGCTGGGGGCTATGAAGTAGGGAGACCAAGCCCAACCTAGGGGGTGAAGGACATCCCCCCAGGAAGACAAGATATGTAAACTGAGACGTAGGAATGAGAAAGAGTTAGCTAGGCCAGGATGGGGGTGAGAGGATGAAGAGGAGCTGAGAAAGGGAAGAGCATCCTAGGCTGAGGGAACAGCATGTGCCAGGGTTTAAAGGTATGCACAAGTGGGAAAAAATGATTGCCCCATTTTAGGAAAAACATGCTAAGTATGGCCTATCTAAAGACAGTGATGGGAAATGTTTTAGGCTAAGAACTGGAGGCCATGGAAAGGAGGTTGGAGCCTAAGAAGCAACCCAGAGGAGCTTGGGGGACAGGGAATGTGAGAAGCAAACCCAGGGGCAGGGAGACACCAGGGCAGCTGTGGTGGGGGTCCCCAGCAATAGACAGTGGTGGCTTAGACCAGCAGTGGCAATGGCGATGGAAAGAAGTGGAGGTATTGGGGGTGTTGGGGAGAAAATTAATGCATATTGGTCTGTGTTATTGAGATAGCCACTCTGAGGAAGAAGCAGGCTGGGGAGGGAGTGGGTGTAGGGAAGGGGGAGAATTCTGCTGAGAATTCTGCTTTGGTCGTGCATGTCCTTTTGCCACATTCTGTTGCCTCTTCACTCCCTGCTCCCATTCTTCCTCTCCTCAGCATGTCCATTAATTAATTAAGACTAGGGATCCCTGGGTGGCGCAGCGGTTTGGCGCCTGCCTTTGGCCCAGGGCGCGATCCTGGAGACCCGGGATCGAATCCCACGTCGGGCTCCCGGGGCATGGAGCCTGCTTCTCCCTCTGCCTGTGTCTCTGCCTCTCTCTCTCTCTGTATGACTATCGTAAATAAATAAATAAAATTAAAAAAAAATTAATTAAGACTATAAATCATTCACTCCATTACATTCTATCCCCCTGCCCCGAATTAAGCCTCACAAACTCAGGGATTTTGGTCTGTTGTGTTCACATTGTATTTCCTTTTTTTTTAAATTTTTTTAAATTTATTTATGATAGTCACACACAGAGAGAGAGAGAGAGGCAGAGACATAGGCAGAGGGAGAAGCAGGCTCCATGCACCGGGAGCCCGACGTGGGACTCGATCCCGGGTCTCCAGGATCGCGCCCTGGGCCAAAGGCAGGCGCTAAACCGCTGCGCCACCCAGGGATCCCCACATTGTATTTCCAACACTCAGACTAGTGCCCAGCGCATAGTAGGTGCTCTATAAAAAAGAATTTATTTGTTGGTACACAAATCTAAATGCATGCATCCAAATGCATATCTGCTCTGTGTCAGGCAATGTGCTGGGAAGTGCTAGGGAGGCCGATGAGATTAAAATACCCAAATCAGGGAGGTTGGCAAGCAGACAGCTAATTCTGGGACAGTGTGACCAGCCCAGGGAAGATCTGGGGTATGTGGCATTCCCCGCTGTGTGCTCCCACAGCCCCCCAGGAGTTCTCCTCTGTCGTACTTATCTCCAGATTTGGAATTTCGGTTTAATGGCGGGCACATAGTAGGCCCACAGTACATATTTGATGAATGTATGAATGAATAATAAATGAATGAAATGAAGACACATGCTACGGAAGTCCAGAAGGAAGCATCTATTTCTCCCTTGGAGTGGCTTCGACGGCAAGCTCACTCTCAAAGTCCCGGAGGAGTGGTCACAGTCGGTCAAGGAGGAGAGGAGGGCATTGAAAGCAGAGGAACAGCACATATAAATACAAAGAGGTCTGAAGCAGTGTGAGCACTCAGGAGGTCGGTGTGGCTGATGGGGATGGACAGGAGGAAGGCTGGGGCTGACTCCAGAGAGACTGCTGTGCCCAGGGGGATGGGCCACCCATTGGTGTCACTGCCCTTGTGGCCCTTGCCCGGGGAAGAAGCAATGAAGCTGGGTTTGAATCCCCGCTCTGCTGCTTGCTCTCTATATGACCGGGGTGAGTCTCAGTCTCCTCATCTGTAAATGGGGGTAATAGGTGCCCAATCCTTTCCTACCTGAAATCCTTTGCACTTACTATTCCTTCTGTTGGGATGCTTTCCTCCCTAAACACTGGATCCCTGGCTCATCATTCAGGTCTTTGCTGAAAGGCCACTTCCAGAGGGTCATTGCTGGTCCTACGACATGCCACTCTCTACAACACTGGCCTGTTCTGTTCACGTCATTGCACTTGTTGCAACTTGACCTTTCTCATTTATCATCTGAAGCTTCTCCCTACCCACCTGCCTCTCCTAGGATGTTAGACCACATTGGTCTTGTTCATTATAGTATCCCCACTGCCTTGAAAGTGCTGGAAATATTGTAGGTGCTCAGAGAATATTTTTTGAATGAATGAATAAGGTCATGGTTGTGAGGATTAAACAACAGGGACCAGATATAAGCATTTGGAAGATAGTGGGAGCAAGCCTCTAGAAGCTCCTGACACTTGGTGGGTGGGGGTAGGGGGGAAAGGGGAAGGTGGTTCCAAGATGCTACAGGAGGCCTGAGGGGGCACATGAGGGGGGGGGGCAGTTCCTACCAGTGTCAGGCCTGGGGAGGCCAGGTTGGCCCGGCTTCTCCATGTTGCTCCTCCTGGGCCTGCTCTGCTCTCTTGACCCCACGCACAGGCCACCATGGGTGTTCAGAGCCTTCTAGTCCCCAGAGCTGTTCAGCCCCACGCTAGAGCAGGTGCTGCGGGGAGGCCCTGATGGGGTCAGGAGGGAAGGAGATGCTGGGAGACATGGCAGGTTTCATGCCTTGTAATGCTGAGGGCAGTCGAGAGAGCCTCAGGGAGCCCCAAGTGTCTGCTGCCCGAGGGGGCTGGAAGAGTGGGCTCCCTGCCCCCCAGCTCGTAATAGAGTATGTGGGGTTAGCCCTGAGCCTGGTGAGAACCAGAAGCTGAAAATCCACACGTGGAGATGGCCATATCCAGAAATCCCACAGAGAAGGAGCTTTCCCACCCGGGACTTGCAGCCCCAGTCCGAGCTCGGAATCTGCAAGGCTCTGTCCCACTCCGCGCCATCCCCCCGCTGGTGTGCTAGTGCTCCAGGAGCTCAGCCACGGTAAAGAATCTTATGATAGAAAATCAGTCATAAAGTTACAGAGTAGAAAAAAATAATACAATAAAGAGGACACGTAAAGATGCAGAGGTGAAGGTAGACACAGAATGTTAAAGGGCAGAAGGGCATGGCGAGAAGGCGATTTCCAGGGACTCCTTAGGGAGAAGGAATCCAGTGATGGCACAGGTGACAGGGAGGCAGTGCTCCTGGATAAGCAGGTTTGGGAGGGGACAGGGAGTGGGTCCTGGGTGTCTTCATGACCAGGCTCAGCCAACTCGAAGCCCCTCCTCTGCTACTTCCCTCTCTCCCTCTTCTCCTCCAGTCAAACCAGACTCCATGCCTGGATCCCACTGTCCCACACCTACCCTAGGGCCTTTGCGTCACAGTTTTGGTGTCTGAAATGCCTGTCTTCTGGCAACTGATTCAATCCCTCCTCCCCACAGCTGTGTCTGCTCAGAGGCCCAACTGACCACCCGATAGAGGAACCCACCCACCCCTCTGCCATCATTCTTTACCTGCTGAAATTTTCTCCTTAACCCTTAACAGCACCCCCTGCCCCTGCAACCCTGTGTACGCATTTATTTTCTGAATTCTAGTGTAAGGGTAGGGGGCTGGGCGATTATTATTATCCTCCTTGCCTCTCCCACAGTGTCTGGCACATAGTAGGTGCTCACCAAGCCCATGGGCCAGTAGGAGGAGAAACAGAAGAAGCTCCAGCACATGAGAGGGGGCAGGAGATCGGAATGGCCTGGTTGGAATATCCCGGGAGAGTTGGCCTGGAACTCTGCACAGGGAAGCCAACAGTGTCTTCAGAAGATGCTGGAGGTTTCTGGGAGGAAGGGGTGGGGACTTCCAAGGTTCCAGGGCAAAGTAGAGAACTTGGCCATGTGACAAGCAGGAAAATAAAAGGGAAGGAAGGCACTCCTCTCCGTGCAGATTTCAGGCGGATCAAGTGGTGGGGGGGCTGCTGAGGCGGCAGGGCAGGACCACGCAGGAGCCGAGGGGTGGGGTTCGCATGCTTCCGTGCAGCCTGGCCCTGGGCAAGCGACCAGACATTCCCAAGTCTCGGCTGGCCTGACTGGAAAACGGGGCACCGCCACCAGGCTCAAGGGGCTGCGCTGATAATGAAATGAAATAAAAAAGTACTTCTAGTGCCTCCTTCGTGGTAAGCCCTAAATAAATATTAGCTGCATGTTGAGCTCCTATTGGGTGTTATGTGCTTTGAATAAAACACAAAAGTGAAAAAGATGTGGTCCCTGCTCAAAGGCAGTCAGTCAAGTGGAGAGAGACAGGCCAGCGGACCTCAGCATGATGCCGATGGAGGGCGGAGGCGGGCACGTGGGCACCACGAGCAGGCAAGGCAGTGCCACCTGGGTATAGGGCATGGGACTTGGTGGTGGTGGAGCCGGGGGGGATGAGTGGAGGACAGGAGCAGGCAAGGCCACGCACGGGTTTCTAGGCAGAGGCAACGGAAGGTCCAAAGACAGAGGAGGTGAAACATTCACTCACCAAGAATTTGCTGGAAAATAGACACTTAAAAAAAAAAAAGGTTTAGAGAATCAGTCTCTACATCTTTTAATTATTTTTAGTGGAAGAGGTTTGGGCAAGTTTTGCAAACTATCTGTTAAAAATTAAAAGGACATTGTCTGAGACAATTTTTTTGGTTGAGCACCTGCTACGTGTCAAGGTGCATGAGTGAGGGAGCCCGGATCCCGGCTCCGGGATCACACACGCCCAGGAGGCAGACCCTGGGGGATCAATTATAAATGGATTGTTTAATTGCAAGCACGTGTGTTTGGGGGGCTGCAGGTGATTCTGTTTTGCCAAAGCGCTGGGGGCTTGTGGGGGGGACCTAGCAGAGATCAGGCTGGCAGCGGAGGTGGGCCAGGTCGGGGAGTGCCTTGCATCAAGTACAGTACTTACTGGGTGACCGCTGTGTGCGGGGCCTGCCAAGGGGACACCAGGGTCGGCGCTGGCAGGAACCGATGACCCAGTGTGCAGTGGCAGGAGCACGGCCTGGAAAAAACAGGGGGAAAGGCTTCCTGGAGGCGGTGACTTTGCCTCTTCCTCCAGTGGATTAGAAGTCCCAAGGCCAACTGGCCTGCCTTTCAGCAGGGGGGGTGGGGGGAGCTTCTGCACCTGCAGACTTGAAGGGGCACTAGTCCCGCCCAGGGGCGGCTCCAGAGCAAAGGGTTCTGGGCCGGGCAGAGTTCCTTCTCTAGGCCTTGGATGTAAGGGAAGGAGGAGTTGGCATCACACTGAGCTGTTGACCCAAAGACCAGAGCGTGGGGAGGACCAACAAGGCTGCCTCTGTGCGGGGGAGGGGGTGGGAGGGGGCAGGGGTGGGCAGAGCTAGAAGTCCTGCCTCCACCCCTGCCTCAAGGCTGCGTGAGCTCCAGAGGGTTAACTGGCCTCTCTGCCTCTGCATGCTCCTGTGTAAAATGGGTGCCGTGGTGGCTTTATGGGGCTGTTGTCATCATGAAGACTGAGCGCTGGTCTCCCCTTGGAAGCTTTAATTACAAATGACTCGTCGTGACGGCCTGCCGAGCGGACCACCCATTGTGCAAGTGTGGCTGACCCTGTAGAAACCGTCAGGACGGCTAAGGGGTGGGGTGCTCCGTGGGAGGGGTGGGCAGCCCAGCCAGAGCCTGCGGGATGCGGATGCAGCCCAGCACCCCCGGCCTGCCCTGGGAACACGTAGCAGGTAGAGACCTTGCCTCCTGACCCGATGGTTCTGCAGGTGTCAGGTTCCTCTTTCCCTAACATAGGGCTCCCTTCTCCAACTCCTGGGCGCCCGCCTGCCCCTGTTGGTGTCTCTTGCAGGTTGTGGGCTCTTCTCTGAGCCACTACCTTCTGGCAGGATAACGCATCCCCCTGCCCCAGGGCCCGCGTGGACTTCAGGCCGAGGGGCTGCCTCCCGGAGGGACATGGGGTCCCTTCCAGGGGCCGGGGGTGGCGGCAGGTGCAGCCTGGCCCTCACCTCCTTGTGCTGCAAATACCGTGTGTCGTCTGTCTTGGTAAGTCCTGAGTCCCAGAGAGGCTGGATCCTTCTCCCTGGAGCTCGTCACTGTGTCCTTCGCATCTCGCGCAGATGTTGGCACAGAACAGGCACTCAGCAAGTGTTTGCTGATAAATGGGGTGGGAGTGGGTGGAGGGAGAGAGAAGAGGAGCAGAAGTGATACAGCAGCACATCTTCAATGATGGGCGGTCCTCGTGACCAGGTTTGTTGAGTGCGGCCTCTGTGCCGGGTGTGCTGCGCATCTCAGATCCTCACAGCGAGCCCTCCAGGGGACATCTCTCATGGTTCTCATTTTACAGGTGAGAAATCCCAGCACAGAGAGGTTAAGCAACTTGCCCAAGGTTGCACAGCCAAGAAGCGACGGAGTCAAGATTCCAGTTCTCATGCTTTCAGGCTGTAGAGTCTCATAGCTGTTGATTGCCTACTGTGTGCCCCCCTCTTTGGCCTTTAATACTACAGAAAACCTGGAGAAACTGAGGCTCAGGGTGGTGGACCTGCCAAGCCAAACCTCCAGCAAATGGCAGATTCACGATGATTGGCACACAGCTCTGCCTGTATTTGGTTTCCGCCCCAGTGTGGGGAGAGGTCCTGTGGGTCAACCGTCAGGAGTTGCCTGAGTCAGTGGCAGGTGGGCATCTACTGGGCTCCTGCCTTCTTCCTGGCCTCACACCCAGGCCCGTGTCTGCTGCTAGGGGGTTATCACGGAATAGAGTATCAGAAAGAACATTGAGTCTGGAGCCAGAAGACCGGATTAGAGCCCCAGGGACATTGGGGAAGATGCTTCCCCTCTCGGAGGCTCAGTTTCTTCAGCTTGGGAATGGGAGGAATCACATGGCTCCCTGAATTTATGCCAGATTCACTCAGACCATGTACCCAGGGCCACATGGAACCTCCAGAGCGCCCAGGAGGAAGGGGTGAGATGGAGGCATCTCCCTGCTGGGAACCTCCAGTGAGCTCCACACTGTGAGGCCCGGCCCTGTGCCCTCCAATCTTGTCCGCTTTATCCCGCCCGGGACCCCGACCCCACGTGGACGCTGCGTCCCAGCCACACTCGCCTTCTTCCCCTGGACAAGCCAGGCCCTTTGGTGCTGCCCATTCTCCCACGCGCCCTTTCCCCTTTCCCCTGGGATCCGTGTGGCGATAACGTGCAGGGGGCTTAGCTGGGACAATACCACACACGCCGGATTTCTCGGTCTTTCCTTTTTCCTTTTGCTTGCCTCCCTCATCCCTTCATCCCCGTGTAAATAACCAGTGTATTTCCACATGTTCACCAGTTGTAAACAAAACATCCCTGCAGCTAACGTGCACACGTGAACACACACCTGCATCTGTTCCCACGCATATGCAGGTGTAGGGCCTGGGCACTGTTTCACAAAGGGGGGCCGCGTGAGGCCCCCCTCTGCATCTTGCTTTATCGCTCAAACAGAACACCTGTGAGGCTCTGAGTCAGCTGCAGCAGCCCTAATTCATTCTCGTAATGGCAGCATTATATTTCAGAGTGAGCAATAACTATGGTTTCCTCATCCGGTCTTGTCCTGATGGGCATTCATTCTACATCCTGTCCTCCGGCTGCACCCGAGCCTGCAAGCAGTGCAGCAGTACACACCCTGGACATGTGTCCTTCAGCGGGAGCTCTTCAGTGGACTAGAGCCCCAGGAGTCGCATAGTTGACGGGTGTATGTATTTTTTATTTCAGCTCGCTTTCCAACAATGCTGTACCTTGTCACCTTTCCAACAACAATTTTATGAGTCTATTTACCCGCATCCACACCAGCAATAGGTGTTAGTAGTATTTTTAGTTTTTGCCAGTCTGATGGGGACAAAGTGAAATCTCACAGTTACTCCAACTTCAGATTCCCGTACAATTAGTGAGTTAGTGCCTCCTTCCATATGTTTGTTGGACACCTGGATTGGCACCACATCCTGCCGAGTCTTATCCTTTGACTCAATCCTCCTCTTGAGTTTCTTATCAGTTTGTAAGAGCTCGTTGCATATTATAAATATTAACTTTTTATTTGACATCTGTGCTGGGAATAGTTTATTTGAAGGAAAATGGCATATAACCTTATATTAGTTTCAAGTGCACAACGTGACTGGCCCCTTGTATACACTGCCAAATGTCAAATAGTTTTATAGTTTTATACTTGGATTCCTTATTTTCATATTGACTTCGTGAATGGAATCTGTTGCCACAAAAGTAATTTTGGGGAGTATAATGTCTTTTTATGTATGACTTTTTTTTAGTTAGTTAGTTAATTAATTAATTAATTAATTAATTAATTTAACAGAATGAGAGCACAAGTGGGGGGAGTAGGAGAGGGAGAAGCAGGCTCCCTCCTGAGCAGGGAGCCCAATGCAGAGCTCCATCCCAGGACCCTGGGATCATGACCTGAGCTGAAGGCAGACGTTTTACTGACTGAGCAACCTGGCACCTAATTTTCTCATTTTCTTATGCACTGAAACTGATCCTGTCCTCTTCTCCATTTTATCCCAAGATATTTATTGTTTTACTTTATTTTTTGGATGTTAACTCATTGATCCATCTGTCAAGTGAGGTTTCCACTTTCTTGCAAAAGAGAGCTGGTTGTGCAAGGTTCATCAATTAAACAATTACTCCTTTTCCAACTGAATTGAAATATCATCTCTGCCCCATACTGAATTCCCGTGAATATGTTGCTCTGGTCCTGCTCTTTCTGTTCCACTGATCTGTGCATGGCTTCCCCACCGCACCAAACTGAGTTTGGTAACAGGGGCCTCCATATTTTCTCACTTCTAGTAAGTCATGTTCTTACTTGATATTTTCCCTTCTGTAGGATCTGGTTATTACCAGGTCTCTCTTCTTTGCGAACTTTGAGATTATTTTAGCCAATGGCATGTTGGTCACCACTGGATCCCTGTGACTTACGTGGAGTCAAGTGTCCAACTGGGGAGCAGGAAATAGTTGTTGAATGTTGCAACTGCACTTCTCTTTCCACAATGGACACGATCCTTCCACCTTGAGGACTGTAAAAGGCATTAAAGAGCTACATTCAAGGCAAAAGTGAGCTAACATGAAAATGGATACAGGGTAGACAACTCTAACTAGAGAAAGCCTCAGAGATGTTGAGACTCTTGGAGACATTTGAAGCAAAAGGAGAGAATCATTGGTTTTTCCCACCCCTGTTTATTGAACAACTACTGTATGCCGGGCCTTATTCTAGGTCTGGGGATTTAGTGGTAGCCAAGGCCAAGACAAAAGTTTGGTTTCTGGGGTGTGACAGTGGTGTTGTGCTCCTTATTTTTCAGTGTGATGATGATATTGTGGTTATATAAAGAGTCCCTGTATTTTAGTGATACATACTGAAATATTTCCAGATAAAATTATATGAAGTCTGGAATCTGTTTCTAAATAAGCTAAGAGTGGGAGAAGTGAATGAAAGTACAGCTCAAACAAGGCTGAGTTGATCATTATGGAAGCTTAGTGACGGTTTCATAGGGCTTAATGGCTTCATTGCATAATATTTATTATGCCACTCTCCCTACTTTTATCTATGTTTGAAATATTCCATAATAAAAAAGTTTTAAAAATGCATACAGAGCTTATTATGTTTCAGGCATTATTCTAATTGCCTTACATCCATTAATTCATCAAGTCCTCAAAAAAGCCCTGTCTTCGTCAGCTGGGGCTGCTATAACAAAATGCAGGAGGGCCAAAATTAAGGTGCCGGTGGACTCGGTTCCTGGTGAGAATGCTCTTTCTGGCTTGCAGACGGCTACCTTCTTGCTGTGTCCTCACAATGCAGAGAGAGAGCAAGTGAGCAAGCTCTCTGATGTCTTCTTATAATGGCGGTGAGTCCCTCATGAGAGCTCCTTCCACAGATCCCACCTCCGAATACTGTCACATTGGGGGTTAGGACTTCACACAAATTTAGTGGTGGTGATGATGACAGTGGGGGACACATTTCAGTCCATAATAAGCCCTACAATGTGGATATTATCATCAAAGTTGAGAAAAACAAGTCCCCACAAGATTCAATAACTTCCCAGGATCATTGCTGGTAGGAGCAGAACTGTCTGGCTCCAAGGCCCTGCTGTCAAGCATTGTGTTCTATTTTTTTCTTTTAAGATTTTTTTAAAGATTTATTTATTCATTTATTATTATTATTTATCATTCATTCATTCATTCATTCATGATAGATATATAGAGAGAAAGTGAGAGGCAGAGACACAGGCAGAGGGAGAAGCAGGCTCCATGCCGGGAGCCCGATGCGGGACTCGATCCTGGGCCTCCAGGATCGCGCCCTGGGCCAAAGGCAGGTGCCAAACCGCTGAGCCACCCAGGGATCCCCTTCTTTTAAGATTTTATTTATTTATTTGACAGATAGAGAGCACAAGCAGGTGGACCCACAGAGGCAGAGGGAGAAACAGACTCCCCACTGAGCAGGGAGCCCAATTCAGGGCTTGATCCCAGGACTCTGGGATCATGACCTGAGCCAAAGGCAGATGCTCAACTGACTGAGCCACCCAGGCGCCCCCACTGTGTTCTACTTTTATATCTCTTAATTCCAGTGAGCCTATAAATGAAGAGCTCTATATAAAACATATGATATAATATCTGTAATAAAATAATTTCATATAGCAGAAAGGGCTATGAAAGATTAAAAAATAGAATTGTGGTAGAGCAAGAAAGAAGACCAGCAGTGGGAAGAGGAGGGTCTAAGGCTGTCGGGGGTGGGGGGTCAGGATCCTTCTTCAGCAAGTGTGGCCAGAGAAGGGTCCTCCAAGGAGCCAAGACCTGAACAAAGATGGGGAAGCCGTGTGGAGGTCTGGGAGAGACGTTCAAGCAGAGGACTGACAGGTGCAAAGACTCTGAGACAGAGACAAGGGGTTTGGTGGGGCTGGTACGCTGTCGGTAGGGATGAAGGCGATGTAAGCAGGGTGGCAGGAGCAGATCTTACTGCAGACCGTGGTGAGGCACTTACAGGTTCAGACAGAGGAACTAAGAGATCTCAGTAGGATCAAAACGATTTATTGGATTTATTAGCCCAATGATCATTTAAATACATTTTCCTACATTTTGCTGTGCTAAATTCATCTGTAACAGAAGAATAATTTAATTCCGAAGCCAAATTAACTGCTCTTTGCCTTCTTGCGAAGTCACCCGCTTTAATTTTTTTTTTTGCATAACTTGATTCAATTTTTCCACTCTTGCCACATTTTCTCCAGCTCCTACACACTTTTTGAGGTGGTTATAACGTTATTATCTTATTATTAGTCACTACCAGGGATAATTCACTTTCCAATTGATCTATGCTGCTTATAAAATGCCAGATCTACTGGAAGCCAAGGAAGCAAGTGGTTAGTGACTCCTGAAAGCCAGTGTAAACAGAAAACTGTGCTTGAGAGGCTGGGGGCCAGGCTTTGCCGATCTCTGATGAGGTGAATTTACCTGGTCGAACAGGGCAAATGTCAGAAGAGCATCTACGTGGCAGTTTGTCATGGGCGTAGGTGGCGGTAGCTGCTTGCCTCAGATTCATGTTATGTGTGCTTAATATTTCTCCTGGTTCCTGCTAGTTTGTATTTGTTCTAAGTATCCAGCAATGTCAAGTTCAGTGGATTCTGTAGATACACTGTGTCCAAGCACAATGTTTCCCTTGAAAAAAAATTGCTGGCAACACCAGGACATTTGTCCTGTAGCCTTCACACAAGCCACACATATGAGGGTCAAGTGGAAATGCGTATGTGGGGGCCAGCGGGCCCTTCTGCCATTGTGATGCGAGCCTGGAGTCATGGACGAGCAAGGTTTGGGGTATAGACGTTTGCTACTTTATTTTATGCCAGGTTCACCTCTGATGTTGCAAGTTGGAAAAAAAAAAAAGCTGAGGACCAGATAATAGATGGACAAAAAGAAGAGGCTATAAAATAAAACTTATTCTTTGGGTAAGGGGATACCATTGGAAAGTCCTTTTATTCTGAAGGAGTGTTCCTGGTCTCTCCTTTTAGGCTGTTAGCTAGTGAGGTTTGGCTGAGGTTTTGTTTTGTTTTGTTTTGTTTTCCTTTCTGATTCTTGATTAGTTTTTTTGGTGGGGGTGGGGGTGGTGTGTGTGTGTGGAGGCCACAGAATCAAGAAGAAAGGGGCAGAAGGAAATGACAAGCCCTCATTTAAGGCTCGGTGGGGGGAATTTTTCAGGGTGCTGGAGGAAAGCATGTAGAAGGAACTGTAGGGGAGGTGAGAGAGAATGATGGGAATGGGAAGGCAGATTTTAGGAAATTCTGCTGCAGTGTGTGTGTCCCTCTGTGGTGTCGGAGACACATAATTAAGGAGCTTGAATTATCTTGAGTGTTTTGGATGTTGGATTGATTCTTTGTTACACACCCTTGTAGACTGGATCACATGAGCTATGGCTACAGCAAAGCTCCAGGGAACCAAGGCCTGGATGCTCCGGGAGGCTGCTTGGGGTGGATGGCAGATTGGCTAAAGATCTGGTGAAATTTCATGTCAAAGAAGACAACTTAGACGTTAGACATTTGTCTTTTGGTTTTAGGTGCTACATAAAAGAAGAAAAAAGAAGCCAAAAGAAATAAATAGCTCTGGATAGAGAATCAAGAGACCTATATATCTGTCTTTGCTAATTCATTAGATGGTCCTTTCCTTCATTCCACAGATCTCTGAGTGATCAGTTCTACATGCCAGGCTGGAGCTGGGGGGAGGGTGCATATAAAGATAACTTGTTCATCTTTCTGGGAATTTTGTGTTGTGTGCTGAAGGGTGGTGGGAGCTTATAGAGAGGCAACGGAAGGAAGGGAATTTTAGGCAGAGGGAACAGCATGTGCAAAGACATAAAGTTAAGTTTAAAATGGCAAGTCTTCCAGAAGCAGTGAGCGGTTAGTTAAATGAACCTCAAATGTAGAGTCCCTGTTGTTGGGAGAATATACGATTGATTTCCTAATTGTTGGCATTAAGGATGTTTCCGTTTTTCATGATTATAAAGAATGCTGAGGCGAACATCCTAAAACATAAAATGGTTTCTGAATTTTGCTGTACATTAGATTCCTACGAGTAAGAATCACAGTGAGTTTCAGTGGGAGAGTAGCCCGGTGGGTCTTGCTTGCCCTGTGGCTTTGTCCAGGTCGTCGGCCCTTCTGGGTTTCCATTTCCCTGTCTCAGAACACGGATCCCAGGAATGAAAAGACCTTCCTAGCTCTCACATGCAGACACCTGGTGGCATCTTCAAACTGTGCTTTGTCCGGGACTTGCGAGAGATCTGGATTCCTGCCACCTGAGAAAATTATTCATTATTTCATCTCAAGCATGTCACATCCCTCCTGTGTGCCTCGATTACTCTATTGGCTCAGCAAAGATCCTATAAAAGGCTTTGGGGGCCCCAAAGTGGTATTCATGAAGCTTCTTTAATGAAAGAATTCTATAGTCCAGAGCACAGAGCTTCCTTCCTCACCAATCCTTTTATGCAGCCTCCTCCTTCTCTTGCTCTCCTGTCCCCTGGCCCATTGACCCCCTCCCTCCTCCTCAGGGGGCTGGAGGAGGATGCACCCTGGGAATGACATCCTTCCTGAGGGTGGCCACTAGCTTTATCCATGTTCAGCAACTATTTGTCACCACCAAGGCGCTGATATGCCCTGAGCTCCTCTTCCTGGAACCCGTTCTCCAGAGACTGCACCCCTCCTCTGGGAGGGGAGTTCCTGAAGCTCTAATAAGGGCCAAACTCACTTCTTTTTTTTTAAATATTTTTTTAAATTTTTATTTATTTATGATAGTCACAGAGAGAGAAAGAGAGAGAGGCAGAGACATAGGCAGAGGGAGAAGCAGGCTCCATGCACCGGGAGCCCGATGTGGGATTCGATCCCGGGTCTCCAGGATCGCGCCCTGGGCCAAAGGCAGGCGCCAAACCGCTGCGCCACCCAGGGATCCCTTTTTTTTTTTTTTTAAGATTTTATTTATTTATTTGAGAAAGAGAGCGTGTGTGTGTGTGTGTGTGTGAGAGAGAGAGAGAGAGAAAGAGAGAGAGAGAGAGTACACATGAGCAGGGGGAGGGGCAGAAGGAGAAGCAGGCTCCCCATTGGAGCAGGGAGCCTGATGCAGGACTTGATCCCAGGACTCTGGGATCATGACCCGAGCTGAAGGCAGATATTTAGCCACCTGGGCCACCCAGGCGTCCCCAAAACTCACTTCTTTCATGTGTCTTCAGTCTTGGGATTGGGCCACCACCATCAGACTGGTCTGGAGGTGTTATTTTCTGTCCGCGCTGAACATACACCAAGTAGTCATTTATTCTCTGGGTTTGTTTGGTTAATGAGCTTTGAGAACTTATTCTTCAAGATTCCCAGCCCTTGCCTGGGTAGCTCAGTGGTTGAGCATTTGCTTTGGCTCAGGGCATGATCCTGGGGTCTTGGGGTCGAACCTTATGTTGGGCTCTTCGCAGGGAGCCTGCTTCTCCCTCTGCCTATGTCTCTGCTTCTCTCTGTGTGTCTCTCATGAATAAATAAATAAAATCTTAAAGAAGAAAAAAAAAAAGATTCCCAGCCCCTCCTCTGTGTTGTATGAACCAGATGATCTGGGCTTACATTTTTGCTGTCATTGAATAGCTTTGTGAACACGTGTGAGTACCTCTGCCTCAGATTTTTCAGATGTAACATGGGGACTTAAAGTAGAACTTCTAGCCTTAGTTATTGTCATGCATCAAAGCACTCCCAAACTCAGTGACATCAGCAACAACCATGGTCACTTCACTCATGCACCTGTGGGGTAGGAGGGCTTGAGTTTTGCTCCTGTGAGGGGCTTTCTGAGGGCTGAGCTCGGAGCTGTGGATTAACCACAGGTCTCTATTTGTCTTTCATGCTCTTTGTATCAATGGCCACCTGGGGTCATGTTCTCCAGGCAGAAGACAGGAGTGTAGGAAGGTGAGGCCAACTATGTCAGCACATCATCAAGTCCCTACTGAGTCACATCTGCTATATCCAATTGGCCAAAGCAGGTCAGTGGGGCAGGGACCTATACTCCCTCCATGGAAGGCTGCTGTTGGTTAGTATTTGTTGAATAATAGTTTTATCAGATTAGGGGCACCTGGGTGGCTCAGCAGTTGAGCGTCTGCCTTCAGCTCAGGTTGTGATCCTGGGGTCCAGGGATCAAGTCCTGTATCAGGCTCCCTGCATGGAGCCTGCTTTTCCCTCTGCCTATGTCTGCCTCTCTGTGTCTCTCATGAATAAATAAATGAAGTCTAAAAAAATTAATTTATCAGATAATGATATGGTTTGTTGTGAAGGTTAAATAAGATAATAACTTGGGGGTCCCTGGGTGGCTCAGCGGTTTAGTGCCTGCCTTCGGCCCAGGGCATGATCCTGGAGTCCCAGGATCGAGTCCCGCATCGGGCTCCCTACATGGAGCCTGCTTCTCCTTCTGCCTGTGTCTCTGCTTCTCTCTCTCTGTATCTCTCATGAATAAATAAAATAAAATAAAAAGATAATGACTTTTAAGTGCTTAAAATAATACTTGGCACTTAATATGGTCTCAGTGACAAATACACTGTAGTGAATATTAATACTAGGAGCAATATTAATATTGGCATTTGATTAGGATATGAAGATACTCTTCAAAATACACATTCACACTACAGTGTAAATGTCTGATAAGACAGCGTGACACAGACCTCAAATGTTTATCTCGGACAGCAGATGTTCAAGCCCAAGGGGTGAATGCCTAAACATGGGCTTTTTGAGAATCAGTAAGATCTAGCAGCTGAGAAGAAGGGTTCTGGAATTAGTCAAATGTGGGTCATAATTCCAGCTCTGCCACTTTTTTATTGAGTGATCATGGGCTTGTTTCTTACCTTCTTTTTGTTGTTGTTGTTTGGCTTTGTTTAAATGGTTGAAATTTTTTTTTAAGTTTATTTATTTAAGTAATCCCTACACCCAATGTGGGGCTTGAACAAGCAACCCTGAGATCAAGTCGCGCGCTCTTCAGACTGAGCCAGCCGGATGGTCCTGGTTTCTTGTCTTCTCAGTGACTCACAGAGCTGTTGGGCAAATAGGAGACGGTACTGTAAGTAAAGCATGAGGTCAAGGGCCTGGCACACAGTGAGGTCCAGAAACGCCCATGATGAGAAAGGTCTGGAGTAGAGGAGGGTGGAGGCGAAAGAAAATCTCCCACTGAGCCCTGACCCCTCCCAGCCAGTGGGCGCTGCTTCCACCCAACAAACATTCATTAAGTACCTACTATGTGCCAGGTGCTCCTCTGTCTGGTCCGTGCGTTCCCACAGTTCACTTCCTCGTGGTAAATTCCATGGAATATTAGTTCCACCTGAGGCCTGAGGCCTGCGGGCGTTGGGTCTCCTGTGACCACAGACTCCCTCCTGCTGAAGCATCCGAGGCTTCCTCCACCTGACCTGAGCACACATCTTCCTCTCCATCCACTGCCACCGCCTGTTGGAGCCGTGTCCCCACCTTACTGGCTGATATGGCTTCAGTCCTGGTCTCCAGCCACCCCTCACTCCGCCCCCCAGCCAGGGGAAGCAGAGCTGGCTTTTCAAAATTTATGTCCTTTGAGCCACATCCTGTCCCCTGACACACATAGTGCAGGGACCTCCTCTCTCCTTTGCCTTGCCCGTTCTGTTCCCCTCCCAGGACTCTATCCCTCTAGGGAGACTCCTGCTGTCGGGGTCTGGGATGGGAGCCCCTTTCTGGATCCTCTTGGCCTCTGCAACCACCCTCTCTCCTGCCTAACGGTACTGCCTGGCACCCACATGCTTTGCACTGTCTTCTTCCCAGCATCTTCTGGGGGCCTTAGTGTGGGGACCACGTGGCTAAGCTGCTATGCCCTGTGGCCAGATGGTGGGGATTTGTGACTGTGGGAATCTGTCTGAGCCTCAGCATCCTGCTCAGTGGAATAGGAATCATGACCATAGCAGCTCGCAGGATGCCACGCGCAGGGTGGCTGTTGCTCTCCATTCCCTGTGCCCCTCCCTGGTGGGGTGTTGACAGAATGTAATGGAAGGAACTCAGACCTAGAGCCTGGGTTCGAATCTCAGTTGTGAGACAAAGAGCAAGAGGACTGTACACCTTAAAACCTAAACTTCCCTCTCTGCCATATAGGATGATTCTGTTTCCCTTCTATTGGGCTGAACTGAGGATGACCAGAGGCTATGCACATACAAAGAACCAATAGAGAGAAGGTGTTTAATAGTTTTTTTTTTTTTTAAACCATTACAAGGCCTTGCATTCGATCAGCCCCACAGACCTGGGGCCTGTGGCTCACTGGGTTCCCTGAAAGCCAGAATGGGAAGGCCCCTTGGAGGACAGATGAGTCTACAGCCTCATTTACAGATGAGGAAACCCTCTTTTTGCTTCCCGTGTATCCTGAGCACAGCATGAGGGTCACCTGCCTGAGGATGCAGGAGTCCAGGTTGTACCTGGCTGGTCTAGTGCGATTTGGTGTGGCTGCATCCTCAGGGTCTTAGGCCCTCTCCACATGGCTAGGCGTGGTGGTGGCAGGAGGTGGAGAGATGCCACATTCCCTAGGCCCTTCCTCTGGCCTGGGTGCTGTGCTCCAGGCTCCCTGCACTGGCTGGCAGGTATGAGGGCCGGTGTGAATCCTGGGATCACCACACCCCAGCTATGAGACCTTGGCAACGTCCCCTGACTTACCACATCTCAGTTTGCTCCTCTGTCAACGGAGGGATGATGAAGCAATGGTGTTGCACGGATAGAAGGAGATAAAGCCCATAAGGCACTTAGCAGGGTGAAAGCAGTCATCATTATTATCCTATTTATTACCAACCCTTAAAATTGGGGACCCAAGGGGGCCGGAAGACACACTCTTCCGGTGTCTTTGGCCTCCAGGAGGGAAAAGTTCTATTGCCATTTTGTCTCGTGCTCCCAGGCCCAGTGGCTTGTCCACGCTCGGGGGCATTCTTTTAAAGTCGTGAAAGGCACAACCCAGCAGCAAAACCACTGGTGTTTGCAAAACCACTAGTGCCTGGCACGGGTGTAGCATTTCATAGCCCACAAAGCCCTTTATCCTGCGCAGCGCATCTCTGCCCCTCTCACACCTCTGGCAAAACCTTACAGCTGATCCATCACGAAGTGTCTGCCGGGGATCAGGGGCTCACAGTTGGGCCTGAGATCCTGTCTCTGGGGTGGCCCGAGGGGAGAGGCTCCCCCAGGAGTGAGGAGAGAGAGGTCCAATTCCGACTCTGCCCTGGGTGCCCCGGGTGCCCTGGGCCCGGCCTCCCAGCCTCTCCCTCTGCCTCCCCCAGAAGATGGAGCCTTCCTGAATGAGGCTCGGGAACGCTGCCACCGGTCAATGAGCTAATGTTGAAATCGGAAACTCAAGGGCTGGTAGCAGAGGCAAAAAAAAAAAAAAAAAAAAAAAAGACAAGCTTTGATTCATGGGCCGGAGGATCAGTGAATGGGGAAGACAGCCTGCGGTAACAGAGGAAAAGCCTGAGTGGCACATCCTTCTAGCAGAGTCCCTCCCAGGGAGAGGAAGGTCAGGCTGGCGGAGGCCTTGTCAGCAACGGAGCCTGACGGGGGAGGCGCGGGAGCACTGCGCTCCGAGCAGCCCCGTGAGCCTCATCTCTGAACAGGGCAGGGTGGGGGTGGCTGGACTGCCTGTCCCAGGGCTCCCCCAAACGGGATGTGTAAAGTTGGCTGGTAGGAGCTAGGCGCAAAATAGGGACTTGCTTGCAAAATGAAAACACCCAGAGACTTCTTTTATTAGGGCAGAGCGGAGAGGGCGTCCTGTGTCTTTAGAAGACGGGGATGAGATCTCTGGGCTGCCTCCACTAGTCTTGACTGAACGGACAAGGTCATTTTTTACACCATCAGATCTGGTTGCTAGTAGGGGGTAAGCAGCTGGGGGGCACGGAAACATTTAGAAAGGGAATGACACGTCTAAGGGGGGCTTTCCCATCCAGGCTCTTCCATCTGCTCTTCATCCAGCGTCACCGACCTGGGTGTTGTAATCACAGTCCAGGTGAGGACTCGGGGACAGAGAGGGGCAGAGATTTGTCCCAGGTCACACAGCTGGTAAACGGCAGTAGTGGGCCTCCAATCCCCAGCTCCTTCTCACACTTCGTCTTAACTTGGGAGGAGATGGAGATGCCGATGGGCAGCGGGGACAATGTTACAGCATAAGGAGCATATTATTGTACCTTGACTAGTTCCAGAAGCTTCCTCAGCCCCTTCATACTGGTGAACTTTTCTGCAAATGTGCCCTTTAGCATGAAGGCAGCAAAGCTGCAACAAGAAAGCCTCCAGCTCCTCAAATTTTGGTTTACACATCAGTTTCCCAAATTAATGGGGACTTCCTCTGTGTGCTGGGAGGGCGGCAAGAAAACTTCCCGGTCCTAAATGGGGCAACGATGGTAATTAATGAAGCCGGTTTACACGAAGGGCCTCTGCTGTCGAGGTAAACAGGAAAAGGTGATAATGTATTTTACTTTCTCTAGTAACTGCTTCCACTGTGCTCTCTTGAACTTTGTCTTTCTGGCTGGCTTCCTTCAGGACACTTCAGGCCCATTCCAGGCGTTCCCCATCACTTTTGGTCATTAAAAAGAATAATTTCATTTTGATTGTTAACACTCAATCTGCTTCATTAAAAAAAATTATTTTTTTATTCATGAGAGACCCAGAGACAGAGGGAGAGGCAGAGACACAGGCAGAGGGAGAAGCAGGCTCCCTATGGGGAGCCCGATGTGGGACTCAATTCTAGGGACCCTGGGATCACAACCTGAGCTGAAGTCAGACGCTCAACCGCTGAGCCACCCAGGTGTCCCAAACTGGTTCATTTTCAACTGCCGATCTCACTCGAATTGTGGAGCTCCCCAATGGGGCTGTGTGTGTGTGTACATGTTGTGTGCATGAGCGTGTGTGCATGCCCGTGTACATGTTCACATGTGCACGCATGGTTGCATGAGCATACAAGTGTGCACACATGTGCACGTGCTTCGGTGTGTGCATCTTCTGGAGTCGAGTCCAGGAGAAAGCTGGCTCCTCCTGTGACTGCCCCCTGCAGGTGGATTGGGCCCATCTGGTGGTTCAGACCCGCCGCCCTCTCTGCAGACAGGCCTGTGTCAGAGGTGGTGAGTTTGCTACACCTCTGCCCCATGGTTTTGCCTGTATTTCTGTCCAACACACACCGTGGGTGCTGGCACCCTCTGGGAGGCTGGAGCCTGAGGGCAGCTTCTCTCCAGAGGAGGTGCTGGTTGGATGCGGCTCAGGCTCAAACTCTACCTCCTTCCTTTAGTGCTCATGGGCAGGTAGGGGTCTGCTCACAGGTCTGACTCCTAGGGGCCCCGATCTTGCAGGTTGGCTCACAGCTTCAGCTCCCAGGGTCCCTCCCTGATCTTGGCAGTGGGCCAGGATGTTGACTTAAGCCCTGAGTATCTACTCTCATGTCTGCTGGTGCCATGGGAAACCCACGGGTCCTTGCCGCACTGAGCAGTGGGCTTCCTCCTCTCTGTCCCACTATCTCCCTGTCCCCTTCACACACCCCGGAAATCTCCCTGACTCAGGGGGGCGGGCAGGGGAGGTTGTACAGGGCATCCCAGGTCTCACAGGGGGGCGGCCGGACGCACATCCTGTACCCTTCCCCACACTCATCTCTAGCACGTCTCAGGGGGTAAACGCTGTCTCAGGGGGTAAACGCCGTCCCCCAGGTTGGTGTGTCCCACCCCTGGGGCTGGGGGAGGTCCTAGGATGCAAGGAGTCAGACCTCCTTTGAGCTGGTCCTGGAGAATTTGGTCGCTTTGTTCTCTGCAGTGAACCTCTGGAGTCCCCTCCTGTAACATGAGGTCCTAGGCCGCGCTGGGCGCTGCCAGGGACTTCATAAGCGTGTCTGGTGATGCTTCTCACGACCCTCAGAGCGTGTTTTGTCATCTCCGTTTTATGGGTGAGGAAACCGAGGCTCATACAGCACGTGGCAGGACCTGAACGGGAACGTGAATCCAGGTCTGCCTGTCTTCTGAGCCCAAGGCCCTGGGTGTGGGTTGTTGGCGGCCACCCAGTGATTGATCCCTCCTTCTCTGGTCTTTGGGACAATGACCTCTTCCCCATTGGGTACAGTCTTGGGGACACCATCGATTCAGGCAGCCTGCCCTTTCTTAGACACCTGACCCAAACTTGACTTACTGCACCATTGGTCTGGGACAGAGACGCACAGGGACAAACATCCCCCTTCCCGCGTAAAGCCACAGCGATGGAGAGTGCACTCCCGTGTCGGGCTTCCCAGGCTGTGGAGCTGCTGCTGTCTGGCCCTCGGGGAGCCCCCAGTTTTCTGGCTCCCCCGTGGCTTCAGCAAGCTAGCCAAGTCTTCCCTCTACCCCCCACTCTGCTCCCCGCTGGCCACAGGTGGTTTCTGTGGTTGTCATTAAAAAAGTCCCGTCTAGGGCAGCCCGGGTGGCTCAGTGGTTTAGCGCCGCCTTCAGCCCAGGGAGTGATCCTGGAGACCCAGGATCCAGTCCCACGTCGGGCTCCCTGCACGGAGCCTGCTTCTCCCTCTGCCTGTGTCTCTGTCTGTCTCTCTCTCTCTCTGTCTCTTATGAATAAATAAATAAAATCTTTAAAAAAAAAAGTCTCCTCTGGTACCCTAGGTGCAGTGTTGGGGCTCCCACTCTTTGCCTGATGGGAACCCCTCTACAATCCAAGAAGCCCTCAGGACAGGGCCTGGCACCCAACAAATGACTGTTGCCGTTAATATTCTCATTCTCCTCTTGGGCTTCAGTTCACATCAGGGGCCAGGTGGGGTGCGTGGCCACATCTGCCCTCCTGGGCCTCGGAGCTGTCGGGGATCCTTAAACGGACCGAGCTGACCGGCCTTGGCTCAACTCCCTCCTTCACCCCACATCTAACCCATTAGGAAATCCTACACTCAAAATTGATCATTTCTCTCTGCTTTTGTCCTGGTTTGAACTGCCATCCTCTGGTGCTTGGATCATCCCATTGGCTTCCTAATTGGTCTTCCTGCTGTGATCCCAGCTCTACCTCCATCCGTTCCCACTGCAACAACTGAAATGATCCTTTTAAGATGTAAGTCAGGCCAGGTCACCTCTCTGCCTGAGCCTTGGCTCAGCCACCAACACTGGTTCCCTTGCCATCACCCTGCACACCAGGCACACTCCTGCCTCAGGACCCTTGCATTGGCCACTCCCTCTTACCCTGGATGCACACATTGCTCATTCCCTCCCCTCCTTTGAGTCTCTGCTCTACAGGATCCTTCCTCCCTGACCACCTAAGATTGCATCACCCACACCCACACCCAAAACTCCTGAGCCCCTCACCCTGTCCTAGTTTTTCTGTTGGTTCCATAAATGCATTGCCTGCTGTCTATTGTCTGACTCCTGCTACTGGCGTGTTGGCTCCCAGGGCTGAAGCTCTTTGCCTGAGCTGCTCACCCCCATGCCACGGGCTTCGGGGACCCTGCCTGCACATAGTGGACACTCTGTGAATGGCTTCCTTATAGCTTCCCTCTGCTCCTCGACCTTCTCCCTGAAATTGGGGATCAGGAGACCATCAGTTCATCCACTGCACTAGGTATTGTTAAAATCCCCAGGAAACCAAGTGATCCTGCCAAGTCAGTTGCAGACCCAGTGCCTGCCCTCACTTCTAAGGCTCACTCCAATCTTGTTCTCACCTTTAGGCTCTATCCTTGTTAAAGTCCTCGCAGGGCCCTGTGCTATCATACCTCAGGGCCTTTGCATGTGCTGTGCCTCTTCCACCCGGTTGGACTTCCAGGTGTCATCCACAGCCCTGGTTAGGTATTGCCTCTTCCCTGAGGTCCTCTGTGATACTCCTACCCTCCAAAGTCCTGAGAGACTCCTTCCTTCCTGAGTGGCTTCTGTATCTCGTGTGGGTTTCTCTGTGTTTGGGTCCCCTGCCTCATGGGGATTCATCGTCAAGCCTGCTGCACGATCAGACCATGAGCGACCTGAAGGCTGGGCTCTGCGCCCCGAGCTGGCCCAGAACCTGGCACACAGCAACTGCCTCTCCAGTGTTTGTTTGTTGGAGCAAATCTGACATGAGCCGGGAGAGAACAAAGACTGTTCGAAGACCCTTTCAAGGTCACTGGCTGGCAGGGAATGAACAATGTCTTATTATTTGATCATTTATTTATACTCTATTTTCAACTAGGATTTGAGGCAGCCTGAGATGAAAGACACAGATACGACAAAAACAAAGCCCTGTGCCTCACACGCTTCCCTCTCTTCCTCAACTGGCTCTCCCTCCCTGGCCTGTAAACACTCCCCAGCCTCTCTCCTCTTAACCAAAGCACCTCAGCACTCTGCGGTTCTCCACACCCCTGAAGCTGGGCCTGAGACAACTGTCCGCCTCATCCCACCCGCTCGGCTGTCGGGGGAGCAGCTCCCAGGGAGGGCAGCAGCCCCCCTGTCACTGAGCGCTGTGGACACTTGCAGACCTAGGCCACCAGACCTCTTGACAGGCCCCCACTTCTCCAACCCCTTGCTCCCCTTGCCTTACGTGCTGCCATACTCTGGAAGTTTCCTGCCGCTTGGCCCCCTGGTGGACGGCCTTCCTCTGCCCATCCTATAAACACCTGCACCCCAGGCCCCCCTCCGCTCACCCTACACACTTTGCCTGAGCGGCCTTCTGTTCCAATGACTAGGCTGAGTTAGGGATTAGTTAGGGTCATTCTAGAAACAGATGCCCCGCACCTCGGTGGCTGAGCACAGGGCTTCTGTCTCACTTACATGAAGTCCCTTTGGCAGCAAGGGGAGGGAGGAGGCCCCCTGCTCCCCTGCCCCTGCCCCAGCTCTGTGCTGTGGGAGGAATGTGCCTCCGGACGAGGGCAAGTGGAAGAGGGGGTGTCATGGACGAGAGTGTGGCGTGGAGCACAGAGTGAGGCTACTCAGCCCATCCACGCGGCGGCCCCGCCTCTGGGGACAGTCACCTATCTCTCTGAGCGTCCTTTCTCTCTGGCTGGAGAGGAAAGTCCCACTCACCTTTAGGCGGTTCTGAGGCCCCGTGAGAGCAGGGACTCATCATGTGCTGATTCTTGGGCCCAGGAGGGACCTGCCAGTTTGCTGAACCCGGGAGTGAGGCCTGTGGTCAGAAGAAGGATTCAGGAACCAGCCCTCAGTGGCTTGCTGTTGGGGACGGTGCAGGGACATCCTGGCCAGAGGGCCACTGTGTGCCCGGCTGCCCCTCTATGAATTCATGGCAGTGTGGGAACTCACCCCGAGGACGGACTCAGCCTCCCGGGCCATGCTCGGAGCCTGTCCTGGACGTGCGGCCTGGCTGATTGTCAAATCCATCACCCTCGGTCAATGGCATGACAGGGGGCATATGTCACTGGCTCTTGAAGCCAGACAGGCTGGACTCTCTGTCCTCTTTAAGGAAAAGGGAGCTGACATTGATTGAGCACCTACTGGGTGCCAGACATTCTTCTAAGTGTCTTACATCTGCGCTTATTGAATTTTCACCACAGCCCTAGAAGGAGGGGCAGCTCAGCACCCCCATTCACAGGCTTTGGGACGCTGGGCATTTGGAAATTTCAGTAAAACCACAAGTGATGAGGAGGCTGCCCATAGATCGAGTGTTGCCAGGGTGAAGTGGCTGTTGTTTGAGCTCTCACCCGACCCACATCTTTGACCCTATTAGGCCCGTAAGCCAGAAAACAAGAGGCCCGGGCTGGGGACGGGAACACCTGGGCTTGCAACCTAGAGCCCAGCACTGACCAGATGAGCCATGTTGAAAAAAAACCACTTCTACCTCTTAAAGCCTCAGTTTTCTCATCTGTCAAATGGGCACGATTATGCTTAGATGTTTCTTAGGGGCTTCTGTTTACTCTGGCTCCTTCCTCTGCAGCCTCTTCTCTGCATAGCAGCTAGAGGGATTCATTTTTTGTTTTTTGGAAACAGAATCAGTTCATGTCACATCCTTGCTTAAAATCTTTAAATGGGTTCCTATGTGTTGCAGGTACCCTACATGATCTGCCTCTGCCTCTCTTGCCAGGGGTCTACCTCTTGCCCCCTGCCTTTAGTGCTCTCTCACTCTTCAGCCCCTTGGCCACAATTTAGTTCCTTCACTGCACTAGGCTCTCTCCTACCCCGGGACCTTTGCACATGCTCATCCCACTCTCTGGCACATGCTCTTCTCCCCCTCTGCACCCGGGCAACACCACTCCTCCTTCAGATTGCTGTAGAGACTTCCTACTCTCAGGGATGTTCCTTTCTGCTTCTTTTATCTCATAAAAGACCTGAGATATGATATCTAAGCTTTGATTTCTTTCTTTGTACAATGGGAGTAACTGGGTTGGAAGGTTCGATGTGATCTGGTATGGAAGTGTCCGGCACAGTGAAGATATTTTAAAAATGCTGTTCCAGGGGTGCCTGGGTGGCTCAGTCAGTTAAGCGTGGGACTCCTGATTTCAGCTCAGTCGTGTACTCAGGGTTGTGAGATCGAGCCCCTTGTCAGGCCCGTGCTTCGCAGGGAGTCTGCTTAAGATTCTCTCTCTTGGAGCACCTGGGTGGCTCAGTGGTTGAGCATCTGCCTTTGGCTCGGGTCCTGATCCCGGGTCCTGGGATCAAGTCCCTCAATCAGGCTCCCTGTAGGGAGCCTGCTTCTCCCTCTGCCTGTGTCTCTGCCTCTCTCTGTGTCTCTCATGAATAAATAAATAAAATCTTAAAAAAAAAAGATTCTCTCTCTTGCTGTCTCTCTGCCCTTCCTTCTCTTTGCATGCTCATGTGCTTTCTCTCTCAAATAAATAAATAAATAAATAAATAAATAAATAAATATTTTAAAAAGTAAAAAAAAAATTTTTAAGATAAAACTTCTATTCCGTCCCCATTTTACAAATGTCCCCACTCTCCCTGTGGGTGGTATTTCTCCCATTTTGTAGGTGAAGATGCTGAGGACCAGAGAAGGTTAGCAGGTAGCCCAAGAACAGCGACAGAGCAGGGCACGAGATGGGGTTCGCTGCACTTCATGTGACATCGGGCTGCACCGTCCACCTGCCAGCGGTTGGGAGCAGTTCCGGGATCCTCCGCGCAGGAACCAACCATGCCCAGAGAAGGCCCTCTGCGCTCACAGGCCCCCCCCCCCCCGAGGAGAAGCAAGGAGGAGCCTCTCCTACCCTAGCCCTCTGGTCTGAGAAGAGTCACCAGCACATCTGCCTCTCCTGCCCTGTCCCAAGTCTCCTCCTCACAGCTTCCCTCTGCAGAGCCAGCCCCAGGTGACCAGCTCTCCTCTCCTGGGGACCACAGGGCCCTGCTCTGCAACCGACCTACATTCCTCTCAAGTGCTATTCGCCGCCGCCTTAGTCCCCTCCCAGCCAGCGCACACCCCCACCCCTGCACAAACACCTCCATCCACCCAAGGACGTGGTAAAAATAAAATGATCACAACCTGGCCCGCTGGGAACCTTGGCTTTACAGCGTGTCCTGCTCCGAGGGGGAGGCATTCACAATCTGGTTCGCAATAGAGGAGGAGGGAGCAGACGCAGGCCCCCCCACCCAGAGGAGAGGCAGGGCAGGTACTCACCAGCTTCCCGGGGCACAGGAATGGGGCAGACAGGGCACGAAGACAGGGAGGAAGGGCAAGGGGAAGGGAAGTCACCAAAGTGGGTGAGAAGAAGCTACGGGGACCCCTGGGGTGAACAGAACCAATGGAGCCTCAGAAAGGGTGCTGAGTGGGTGGAAGCAGAGGAGAGAAGGGTCCTGGAAGAAAACCTGTGGAAGGGGGTGATCGGGTGAAGAGGGCAGAAGACAGGCAAGTGGCCAAAGCTGAGCACTCAGGGCAGGGGACCCGGCTTCTGTGGGAAATAGAGACTGAGGGCATGAGACAGTCCAAGAGGAGAGCGGCCTAGAGGCTGCAGGTCCCAGGGCAGGCCCGGCTGGCAAGACAGGAAGCAAGTTCAGGCCGGTGGGAGCAGCTGGGGCCTGGGGGACTGAGTCGACCAGCCTCGGGGGCTGCATGGGCTGTAGCCCCAGAGCCGGCAGGTGCAGCCTGCAGAGCTGGCTCCCACGGGGTGTTCTAGGGCTCCAGGTGGCGGTCCAGGGAGGCCTGCTGCCCTCAGAAGGCCTCGGTGGCTTGAGAACATCTCTCAGGCACTTTGAGGTCTTGACAGAAGGCTTTCCAGTCACACCTTGGATTCACCTTTAAGCTGTTTCCCTGAGAGTGACCAGGCTTTCATCTTAGCCTGGACCACATTTCCTCCTGTGGATAGATTTCGAGAAGAGTCTTCAAGCTCAGCAAGGCCTGGCTCTGTTACAGTTTAATAGTCTGTTCTTCGGCTTCTTTTACTGACAGAGACAGGATTTGCACCCAGGACCCTGGTCTCCAAGCCTGTGCTCTTGCTGAGAGACACCGTTGCCTCTGGTTACAGTGGAGCAAGTAGGGATTTGAGGAAGCCCTGAAGGAAGGCGGGGAGCTGAAGCAGGAGGGGGAAGGGAGGGCTTCCAGGCAGGTCCGCTGTATGGACAAGACCACGGAAATGCACGTGGCGGGGGGGCACAGAGAGGCATCAAGAATGCTGGACCTTTTGATCGCTCTCTCCTGTGCCTTAGCCGTCATAGATCGGCTCCTACCTCCTCATCCCCCAACGGCACCCTCTCTGTCCCCTTCTATATCTTCCACACTCCGTTCCACCTGTCAGCTGGCCGCTCACAGAGGTCCCGCCTTCCCCAGGAATGCCCCTCCTCGTCCTGCCCCCCTGGACGGTGCCTTACATACCCGCTAGGTACGGTGCCTTACATACCCGCTAGGTGCCTCCGCCTCCAGGAAGCCTTCCGTCCTAGTTAGGATATGCTAACTGTTATAAAAACATCCAGCACCACGGCAGCTTGGCAGGCAAGAGTTTATTTCTCACTTGGAGCACAGTTGAGTGAAAATCAGCTGGGATGAGATGGGTAGGCTCTGCTCCAGAGTTAATGGGGGCTCAGGTTCCTCCCGCAGTGGCTCCACCACCTTCTGGGACACAGATTGGGAAACTGTGACCTGGTTTTTTGTAAACAAAGTTTCACTGGGACATACCCACGCCCATTTAGTTGCATAACCTCTAAGGCTGCTTTAGTGCTGCCCGAGAAGCCACGGCAGAGAACCATGACCATAAAGCCTGGAATGTTTGCCCTCTGGCCTCTCCAGAAATGTTTGCTGATCCTTGCTCTAGGGTCTGGAGGTCTATGAAGAGAGAGTGGAGAGGTTTCTATGGGGCTGGGCCACGAAATGCTGTGCGTCGCTTGCTCTCACATTCCCCCGGTGACAGCTGGTCATGCAACACCCCCCACCCCACCCCGCCGTGCTGCAGGGAGCTGGCCAATGTATCGCCCCCGGTGCTCGGTGCTCGGTGCTCGGGAGGGAGGTGAAGCAGGGTGTCGTGAGCACACAGCCTTGTCCCTCCACACCTTTCCTCCCTGGCTTTGCGCCTCCTCTCCTCCTGCTCCCCGCACGCATGCCCCACGGGACGGGAAGCCCCGTGTCTGTGAAGGCTGAGACTTTGTCTGTCTTGTTTGTCACTGTCGGCCCCAGGCTCAGCACAGGGTACATCTTCTGGAAATAGTTATTGAAGAAAGGGATGAATTGGTCTGTCGTGTGTGCTCCCGGAGCACTTCGTGAATACCTCTGATCTGGCACTGACCTCACTGTGTTGGACTCGCTCTGTGCCTGCCCACCCCCCCGCGGGCCCCCCCCACCCATTTTCAGACTCCCATCTCTGTTCCACCAGCTTCTTTCTGGGCATCTCCTGTGGGGTTACACTGTGCCAGGCCCTCGGCACGTCTTTGTGAACAAAACAGACCCAGCCAGTCCTCAGGGAGCTTACAGTCCAGCGGGAGAGACCTGCAAGGAGCAGAGAATCCCACAGCCGTGCAAATAAATGGAAAGTGACCACAGTGGTTGCAGAGCTCTGCAAGGAAGGGCCCAGGTAGGTGCACTGAGCGCATCCAAGGAGAGGCGATCTAATCCGCGGTGATTCAGGGAGGGCTCCCCGAGGAGGTGATGTTTGGGCTGCAGTCTGAAGCACACGCGGACGTTAGGCAGGAGTGAGGAGGCTGGGCAGCAGAGTATGCCAGGGAGGGGGAAGTGAAGGCCCGGAGGTCAGAGGGAGCATAACCTCACTCATAACAACAACAACATCATTAATGTCATTACAGTTCGGATGCACCGACTGCTTACTATGTGACAGACCCTGGATTAAGTTCTTTACATGTATTATGTCCGTTAATCTGCACGATGCTATGAGAGAGGTACTCACTAGAGCACAAGCTGCTAACGTCTAGCGCCTAGTCCTGCAGTTCCCCCCAGAGGTCCCCTGAGGACGATTCTCATGCTTATCCCCAGCCTCCCGGGTGGCTGTGCCACCTGCAAGGAGTGGGCTGGAAGTGCTGGGGAGCCCACACTGCTTCCCAGGAGTGCCCTTGGCAGTGACACATGAGAATCGGGGTGGGGGGTGGGGGTTAACATCCCGGCTTCCTCGCCCCTGGGTGGGGAATTCGGTGCCAGGCCTGCCATGGCCTCTCCAAACCCCCCACGCCCCCCGACCTGGAGGCCCTGTTGCCCACAGGAGTAGCCCCCCCAGGGCACCCTTCCCTGGCTTTCTCTCCCTCCTTCCTGCACTGCACCCCTGTATCACCCCCAAAATAACCATTTGCTCATGAACTATTGCTCCTGAACACAAAACAGGCTCTGTTTTGGGAGTAAACCAAACGAAGACTCTATAAAGTGTCCCATTTCATAGATGAGGAACTGAGGCACAAGGGAGTTAAGGAAACACAAAACTGACACTAAAGCACTGTGTGTGTGTGTGCATCGTGCATGTATATAAAGAATTCATGTGCGTGCAAGTGCATGCATGTGTGTGTGCATGCGTGCATGTGCATGTCATGGAACGGGAGGCCGGTGGGTGCGTGTGTGCAGGCCAGGACAAGGATTTGGGTCATTAACTTAGAGTCACGGAGGCTGCTGGAGGGCTTTATGCAGACGGGTGATGGGTTCTGATGGCTGCCAGGACAGTGTCGGGGTGCTGACCCAGGCAAACCTGGATTAGAAGAGCTACAGCACATGCAGGGGGCGCTTGGCAGGCCCCGGGGGAGGGGTGCCCTGGGGACCCCCCAGGGCAGGGACACGGAGCTCACTCATTGGTCTCTGGAGCTCTGCAAGGCACCGAGAGAGCCAGGGCAGATCTGGGCGTCAGAGGGGCTTGGCTCCCTGTACGCAGCCCGGGGTTCATCTCTCAAGGGGCTGCACACACCTGGTGTCCCAGCTGCTCCCCTCCTCAAACCCCTTTCCTGCCCTTTTAGGTCATGGAAACCCCTTGCACCCCTGCCTGCCCACCTGCACCCCGGGGCCCCCATCAGGGAGGCTCTATGCCTGGGGCCTGGCAGCCCCTGCAGCCCAGCTGGGGCTGGCAGCTGCAGTGGGAAGGCCAGCCGGGCCTCCTGACCCAGCCTCCTGACCGGAGGCCAGCACGTGGCAGGCCGGGTGCCGGCTGTTTCTGCCCCAGAGCCCCATGCGGCCCCGCCACCGCCTGAGCAGATGGTCTTGGAAGTGAGGGCCGGCTGAACGGGGTCAGGAGGGTCCGCCGGTCCACCCTCTCCTCGTCTGTCTCTGCTGGGCTCCTCTGCCCTTGCCGCCGTCCTGGAGAGACGCCTGAGCCCGGCTGGCTGGTGGCACTGCGCAGCCTGGTGAGGTGTGACGCGGCGTGGCCTGGGCGTCCGCTAGTGCCAGGTCCGTGGGACGTGGATCTGGGGGTCTCGGGGGCAGCTGTTGCAGGCCAGGAGCGTGGGAGGGTGGCAGGAGAGCCGCAGGGGGTGCAGGCCACTCTGCAGATGCCTCAGGGAGCCCCCCACTGCACAGTGAGCCCCTCACTTGGAGGACCTCCACCGGCGTTCCCAAAGGATGAGGCCAAGGGAGCTCGCATTTGTTGAGAGGCTGGTCCTCAGCTAAGCGTTACCTCGGACTAGCGCCTGCCCCTCCTCACCACTTCACACCTGCTTCCACCCTTCCTGGGGGGGGGGGCTTTCTCCAGTGCCCCCTCCTGTGGGTTCCAGCCCCCAAGGTCCGGTGTTTATTATGTGGTCTTCCCTTGCACATCCTCCAGGACAGCTGCTTCCCTGCAGGCCTGTCCTCGAATGTTCCTGGCTCTGGTGTCCTTCCTGGGCACGTGCTTGCCCCCTGGGCAGCTGCTTAGTGCCCCAAAGAGCACGGATTCCATGTGGATCCTACCCCAGGACTGAGCTTGGGTAATTGGCTTTAGTTAAGTCTCTGCGTCCTCCTCCCTAAACATGGGGAAAACCATGCTCACGGGGAAAGGCTGGGAGGTTTAGAAGAGTTGCAGGCGGCCAGGTGCATAGCACAGAGAAGTGCCGCCTTGGGGGTCCTCTGCCTTTGCCTCTTGCGGGCCCTGTGGCTGGGGCAAGTCCTTCCACCTCCCTGGGCCTCAGCTTCCTCGGCCCTAAAATGGGTGCACTGTGCCCTGTCACATGGCGTGTGAGCTACAGGGGCTGTGCCCTGGGACATCTTGTGTCTGTATCTTTCCATCCAGGCCGTGAGAGGTCTGGGCACCAGGAAGTTATGTCCCCACCCCGCCCAGCTACCGTCTGGGGTCTTAGGGCCTCTCTTGCTCCATACGGCTCTCCCTCCCTTTGTCTCTCACTTCCAAGGGTCAGTGGAAGCCTCCCTCAGGCCTGCACTCTGATTTTGCAGCCCACTGATGGGTCTAGTGGTCGGTTAGTCCTGCATGGGGACCTCGGGGCCACTCAAGCTATGAGAGGGAGAGCTGGAGCCCCCTCTTAGCTTAAGGCTCATATCTGAGCATCTCGTCCCCAGTGTGTGGTGTCTGCTACCCTCTCGGGGCGGGAGGAGTGCCAGTACCTGGCCAAGAAGTGCATGTGGAAACCCCAGGAGAGTGAGGGCAGAGGAGGAGGCTCTACTGAGATCCACTACAGAATTGGGGCTGCTGCTCCTCTCCGCCTCAGGACCTTTGAACGTGCTGTTACTGCTGGCTGATAGAAAAATTTCCTGTTTTGCTGCCCAACTCTTACTTGTTCACATCTCAACATAGGGGCTTTTGCTGGACGACCCCCTCCCCAAATTAAGGTAGGTCTTTGAAACCTTGTTCAGAGGGCTCTGGTCTTCCCCTTCAAGGAGCTTTTACAACTGGTTTCCTGTGTGTTTGTGAACTTGCTTATTGTCTCTCCCTCACGAGATTGTATGCTCCATGAGCAAAGAGAGGGGCCTCACCAATCCTGTTCTTCCTGGAAGACCCTGCACATAGTAGGTGCAGCACGTAGTTGGTGCTCAAAAGGCCCAGGTGAATTGAGACACACTGTCCCTGTGCCTGTGGCTGGTCAATAAGCCACCTTGCCTGCTTGCTGTGCGTGGAGAAACAAAGGAGCTAGAACCACAGGACATTTCGGGATGGTTAGTCCAAGCTTGTCGTTACAGAAGCCCCTGAGGCTTGGGCCTCTTGCTGAGGGATGGGGTGGACTTGAACCCAGGTCTCCTGGGCCCTAGTCAGGTCTCTCTAGTCTTCTCTGGGCCGTGGCGGGCTACTTCCCAGGGGTCACTCGTTGGGGCTCAGGCCTCCCCCCACAGGGCTCCTTCAGATGAAAGGTGGGGGGCAGCACCAACCTTCCTTGAGATGTTTTCTGAGATTCACAGGTCCCCAAAGGTAGCTGTGGCCATTCCTGGAAAGCCATATTTGGGAACCAGGGTCACAGGCCCAGTGTGTCTTCAGCCGTTAAGGAGGGATGTTGGCTTGCTCTCCCGGGTTGTTTTAAAGGTTGAATGAGAGGAAAGAGCTTGAGGGAAGCTTGGGGGAGATCCTGGCATAAAGCAGGACTCTCAGGGGCCAAGTCCTCCTGCGGGGGCCTCCACTTGGCCCCGGAGCCCCCACAGCCCCCGGGAAAGGGAGCCACCATAGAATCCATGAAGACACAAAGGGTTGGGGACAGAATAGGTTCCCAGATGCCAAGAAGACAGCCTGAAGTCACAGAAAGAGGCCTGAGTCAGAGGGACCCGGGTTTGAGTTCTGACTCCTGCTTGCCAGGTGAGTCCCATCACCTGGTGGAGTCAGTTTCCTTTTGTGTGCAATTGGGTGCAAAATGTCCACTTCGAAGAGTTGCCATACAAAATAAAATGAGATAGTGTATGAGTCACCGCCCCATGCATTGTTCACGAAACGGTTTCTTGATCTTTGCTTGAAAACTTCCTTTTATACCAGCAAGAATCCACCATGACCTGGATCCTGGGTGCTCCTAATTTATGTACCATCTTATGAATGATACAGCACTTCAGAAAGTTCTGAACTCATTCTAAACCCATGAACTCACCCTACTCAAGTAGTCAGTGCTTTCAGTTGGGATGGCTCTGTCATTTGAGGATTGATAACTTTGATCCTTGGACTAGTTCTCCTCTGACGGCTTGTACTCCACAGAGGGACACTGAGGGTTTGAGTCAAAGGCAAGCAAAGCATCATGACGTCCCCCTACAGAGTGATGCCCCAACTTTACCCAGCCTGCAAGAGCCACAGCCAGCCCGACCTCCATTTTTGTGTGTAGGGCCAGGCCTCAAATGTATCTCAATTTTATTTACTCTTCTCAAACCAGCAATACATTTTAGTTTTTTTTTTTTAAATTTTTATTTATGATAGAGAGAGAGAGAGAGAGAGAGAGAGAGAGAGAGGCAGAGACACAGGGAGAGGGAGAAGCAGGGAGAAGCAGGCTCCATGCACCGGGAGCCCGACGTGGGATTCGATCCTGGGTCTCCAGGATCGCGCCCTGGGCCAAAGGCAGGCGCTAAACCGCTGTGCCACCCAGGGATCCCTACATTTTAGTTTTTAAGCCATAACCAAAAGGCGGTGGCAGCAGCAGCAGCAGCAGCAGCAGCAGCAGCAAGGTAGTTACCTACTATGTGTCCCGTGTGGGCCTCCCCACTGCCCCTCACGTCCAAGCTCCCTGAGCAGGTGCAAGAACAGAACGTCCCCTTGGCCTTTGGTGGGGAAAAGTCTTGCCCAAGTCCAACCTGTAACTTTCAGAACAGGGCCCCCTGGACTGTGAGCTCAGTGCCCAAAGCTCTTGGGATTTTAGAAAAACAAATAAGCTTTGAGCACAGCTGGGCTGCAGTTTTTTTTTTTTCCCCCTTCAGCCGTGGCAGCCTGCTCCTGATTTCTCTGGAAAGGCAGCTCCTAATTAGAATGGATCGAAGAGTCTTTGCTTCAGCTTTGTTCTCGGTCTCGATTGAATCGTTGCTTTAGGACTTAATCTGGTGCAGTTGCCGGTGGGCCGGGATCCTTGGCTCTCTGAGCTCCTCTCAGGCTTGGGCAGGCTAGCCCTGGGATTGGCAGTGGGGGAGGGAGATGTGGGTGTGGGGTACCCTGCTGGCACCCCAGACCTCTGCATCTCCCCTCTCTCTGCACCCTCTCCCTCCAGCTCCTCTTCTATTTTTCTCCCCACCTGCTTTCTCTCCCTTTAATTTCCTTTCATTAACAACCCAAGGCTGTCCAGGACGCCAGTCCCTGCTGGTGGGAGTGCAAATTGGTACCATTGCTCTAGAGGGCAATTTGTCAAATGCTATTAAAAGCCTCCAAAAAGTGCATAGGCTTTGACCTGGAAAGTCCCCTTCTAGGAATTTGTCCTAGAATATAATAATTGGACAGGGCTTCACAAATATGTTGCCCTCAGTGCTTTTCATGAGTGACAACCTGGAAACCTGGAACCCATAACAGGGGGTCATTAAAAATGACCATGTGATACACCAACTAGAAAGGAGCCCTTAGGAGCTAATTGGGGAAATTTTAATCTTGACTGGGTGTTAGCTGCTCCTGAGGAATGGCTGTTAATTTTATCAGGTGTGAAAGTAGCCTCACGATTGGTTTAGAGACACATGACAGGAGGGCCTGATATTTGTCTTAAACTGTTACAACAGTAATGAGAAGGAGAAAAGGAAGAAGCAATGCTGGCAAAATCTTGCGAGCACTTTTTTTTTTTTTAAAGATTTATGTATTTATTTTAAGAGAGAGAGAGAGAAAGAGTGAGCAAGTGGGGGGAAGGGTAGAGGGAGAGAGAGAGAATCTCAAGCAGGCTCTCCACTGAGCATGGAGCCCGACGTGGGGCTTGATCTCATGACCCTGAGATCACGACCTGAACAGAAATCAAGAACACTTAACCAGCTGAGCCACCTGGGCACTCCAAAATCTTGCAAGTTCTGAATCTGGCTGCCGGGTTATTTGAGTATCCATTACGCTCTCCTGATTTTGCACATGTTTTAAAAAGTTCATGATTTAAAAAGAAATAAGGGCAGCGGTTTAGCGCCGCCTTCAGCCCGGGACGTGATCCTGGAGACCCAGGATCAAGTCCCACGTTGGGCTCCTTGCATGGAGCCTGCTTCTCCCTCTGCCTGTGTCTCTGCCTCTCTCTCTCTCTCTGTGTCTCTCATGAATAAATAAATAAAATCTTAAAAAAAAAAGAAAATGATCGTATAGAAGTATATTTTTGACCTAAAATGATGTCCAGAAGATATTGCTAAGTGAGAAGAGAAAAATCCCAAAAAGCATATATAGCATTATGAGATTTTTTTGGTTTTAAAAAATATACATGGAATTTTATATGCAAAAGGAAAAAGGATGGAAGGGCACACACCAGAATGTTAGTGGTGGCTGTTCTGGGTGGTCGGATCTGAATCATTTCCATTTTATTTTTTAAACTTTATGGTTGTTTCTGACTTTTGTTTTTGCAATAAGCATACGTTACCTTTACGCTTATAAAAAAGCCACCGTTAACCAAAGAAAGCCTAGAGATCACCTACTACGGACGCACCGAGCGTTACTCTATGCCATGTCTGGCAAAAGGAGGTTTTTTTTTTTTTTTTTTTTCAAAAAGGGTTGGATGTATCTTAATTCACATGCAGGAATTGGTAAGGTTGACGCCGTTATGTCCGTTTGATGAGTGCGGAAGCTGGCCATCAGAGAGGGTGAGCGCTTCGCCTGCAGACACACAGCGCTGGCTCTAGTTCCAGAGAACCTGCAGAGTATCAGGCATGGGCTCTGCCCTCCAGGAACCGACACTGTCTGGTCCCTCTGGTCTCCTGCCCCCATGTTCTGCTCCTGAGTCCCCCCCCCCCCGCCCCAAGAACCAGTTACATAATGGTTTTTGCCGAGAACGCATGTTCCCCGCTCCCGTCACAGGTGACACTTGAATGCTGCACCTTTGATATTTTCTCCTAATGAGCCTTCCCAGGCTTCCTACCTTTTTAGGATGGAAACAAGCACTCTGCTGTTATCCCCCTCGTATTTATCAGCTCAGTTTACTGGCAGAGCGGAAGCGTGGACGGGCACTGTATACATAAATATCATAAAATCCACAGAGGGCTGGCGAGCTGGAGTTCTTAATCCAGGCTCCATCACTAACAATTTGCAACCCAGAGAAGTCACTCTCTCTCTGTTTTCTCTGTCTCTAAAGTAAATAAAGGATAACCCATTAGAAAAAAAATCAATTGGTGCTCTGAAGAAAGGAGGGGGGATAGACAACTCTAAGTTGGGCTGAAAATACAAGGTTTCTCAAGTTTTTGCTAACGTTGGAAATGGACAAAGCCTGGTCTCCACCTCGCCCCATCAGCTCTCAGCCAGAGTGCTGTGACATCTCTTACCTGGTCTCCAAACTCCATGCTCTTGTTTGTCTTTCCCCCCAGCTCTCACTGGCTGGGCACCCCTCACTCCTTGCCTTTGCTCTGCACGCACAGTTTCCAAGAGGGGTCCAAGCTTCATACCTTAGGGCCTTTGCACATGCTGTTCCCTTTGGAATGCCCTTCCCCAGCTAGCATCAGGTGTTCCCTGCAAGGTCCCTGGAAACCCTCCCTGCCCACCAGACCTGAGCTCCTCGGGGGGACCACCTCAGTTACCTCCAGCAGGTAGCTGGCCCTGTACAGACATGGACACGGGAATGGGGCAGGCAGGGGCAAAACTGAAGGCTTCTCTCTACATCTCCAGGATGGGCAAAACCTGTCCAGATTTGGGTTAGAAGAATACTCTTTCCATTCTAAGCTCCATTGAATCTGTGCTTATTGCCACCCCAGTTTAGGACAGGACATTTCTCTAATATTCTTTTTTAAAGTATGCCATTTTAGTACTAAAATGCATGTATTTTGTTTTCCTTGGGGACAAATCCCCATTCCTAGGACAGGGACCAGCACGTAGTAGGTGTTCAGCAAATGCTGACTGGGGCCATCTGCAGACCTACTGTGCATTTCATAAATGTTTGCTCCCTGAGAATGGGGTCTCTAGGCAAGTGAAGCCATTAGTAATCACTTACTAGATTCCCCAAATAGTGTGGGGCACTGAGTCCATAAAAGCTATGCTGTTATCCACTGGCTTCCTATTGCCTTTGCAATAAACCCCAAATGCCTTCCACTATGGCCTCTGTGCTTTACTTCTGCTCTTCCCAACACACAGCAGACTACACCTCACTGGCCGTCAGTTCTTGGACATTCTGAGCTTGTTCAAACCTCAGGGCCTTTGCATTTGCTGTCCTTGCTGCCCAATGGCTCATCCCTCAGGGGGTCACGTGGCTGTTGGGCCCTAGCTCAAATGTCACTTTTCCTCAGAGTCCATCCTGCCCACCTAACCCGGTTACCCCAGCACTGATCACAGCTCCATTTTATTGTCTGCATAGCACTTAGCATGGTCTGAAATGATCTTGATTGCTTATTTACTTGATATGTTTATTGGAGAATCTGGACCACCTTACTTTTCCTAATTGCTTTATCCTGTCACACTCCCTTGAGCCCCTCTTCCCGCTGGGACTTCATGGCAGGGAGATCCCACACAATTCAGGGGCTCTTGCTTATTAGAACTCAGACTGGGCCAGTTCAAAACCCCATCCTGGCTCAGAGCTCCTCTGTGGGGGGGTGGGGGGTGGGCAGGGATGTCTCCTCCTCTCTGGGCTGCCCTGGAGCAGAGGGCTCGGGGGTGGGCTGCTTGTTTCCCTCGTATGCCTCTTGGTCTGCTTCCATCTGCTGACGTCTCCGTGGAGATGGGTGCCTGGTCATTTTGGGGCTGAGACTCCTCCGTGGCCGGCACCTCCCCAGGAGGGGGTGTTCACCTCCAGCAGAATAGGCCCCAACCTTTTCCAGCTGGGAAGCAGCTCCTTTTGTTCAGGATCTGCCTGGGGGCCCAATGACTCTGCTCTAGGTGGGTCCTTCCATGAGCCCTCTGAGGGTCATGCACACCTGAGTTGGGGGCACCTGTTCTTCCTGCTTCTCCCCCCAGAACCGGCACACCTCCAGGGCATGGGTGCCTGCGGCTGGCACCGGGCTCCTGCGGCTCAGCGAGCATCCAGCAGGGCAGCGAGGTCTCCGGTGGGCAGCGCCCTCTGCTTCGCAGGGTTCTGGGGCGGAGGCAGGAGCAGGGGTGGTACCCACGCACCAACACCACATCCTCACTCCCTCCTCCCGACCACTCCGCTGTCTATACAAAGGGAAGGGAGCACAGGGCGCTTCCTGGCAGCAGGGCCAGTGCTGTCACCTGCCACTACGCCCTAGGGAAGGTGTCTGGCCTCTGCCTTTGGTGATCTCTTAACATCTTTGTCCATGGCTGTGGGTCCCAGGAACCAGTCCTGGGGCCACTAGAAATGCCACCCTCTATGGCTCCTTGGTTGTTTTTTTTTGTAGGTTTCCCTTGTGGGCCACGTGACACGAGACCAGCAGCTTGGCCTTGCTGGTGCCTAGAGAAACGCTGGACACACTGTAGGTCCTCAGTAGCCACCATCCGAGAGAGTGACTCAGCAGGGAGACTAGACTACTGTGAGCTCACGTGGGAAGTGACCAGGAGGGGAAGGAGCCGCGAGGCCTGACGGGGTGCCACCGTGTGTCCCCCGATGCCTTTCACCCGCTAGCGTACTTCTCCTGGTGAGTGATGACCTCCAGGGGCAGCCTAGCCACCACCCTTGGCAGATGGGTGACCTCCACCTGCTCTAGGCCAGGCCAAGCTGGGGGGGGGGTGCGAGGGGACAGTAGGTGTGAGTAGGGCTCTGGGTCCAAGATCCTGGCTCTGCCACCCCTTGGCTCACCTACTGAATTCTGACTCCGGTTCCTCGTTTGTAGAAGTGGGCTGGGAAGGCTACATCGTAAGGATGAAGTTAGCTGATACAGGTCATGTGCTCAGCTCAGGTAGAGACACGGCAGGCCGTGAACAGCAGCCAGTCATGTTCATGATCATCACTATCACTGGGGCACAGCCAGGCTGGTCTACCCCCGAAGCCGGCACTCTGCATGGAACCTGCCCCCCACCGTCTCCCATGAGGCAGGAGGGGTGGCACCCGACAGCGAGTGAGGGGGAAGCCACCTGGGGCACTGGGGCTGGAGGAAGCTGAGGCCCCCAGGAACGGTGACAGGCGGCCTCCCATGCCAGACCATGGCCCACGGCCCTGATGTAGAAGGCAATGAGGAACCTCTGTGGCTCTTGCATCAGGGGAGTGAAACGATGAAAGCGATGTTTTAAGAAGATTAATCTGGCAGCAGGAACGGATGGAAAAGACCAAGCTTAGTGCAAAGAATGATGACTGCCGCCGGGCTCCGAGAGGCCGGTCATTAAAGCCAAGTGGCCTGGTTGTCGGCTCCCTGAGCACTCGGGGTACCCGGCATTTGGGAGGGGCTGGGTGCCTCGCTCAGGAGGAGGTCCTGAGGGGGCCGGCAGAGGACACTGTTTGGACAGGGACAGCAGCCACTGCAAGGGAGCCCTGGCATCTGGGCAGCAGCAGCAGAGCCACACCCACCGGGAGGAGGCAGCCCGGGCCCCTTGGAGGCCAGGTCCGAGCCGAGCAGCCCGCCGCGGGCTGTGCTCTCCGTGCAGGCCCCCCAGGACGCAGACCACCGGCTCTGCCAGCCCCCGCGGCTGCAGGGCCACCCCAGGTCTGAGCACCGCTCCCGGGGCTGCGCTGGGACTGGTGGCCAAAGAGCAGGACGGAACCAGCGCTGCCCCAGCCAAGAACGAAGGAGCTGCTGCTGCTCCTACATCTTCTCATTTTATTTAGAGCTGTCAGGATATGTTGGAGGTTGCAGGGCAATTCCAGCTTCTCTCATCCCGGAGGAGCCGGGGCCACGGCCAGATCCCCAGCCTCCCCGGGGCCCTCACACCAGTGCCTGGAAAACCTCCACCTTCTCCCGGTACAGGTGGTGGAACTGCTTGGCCAGGCAGTGGAAGGGGGCTTCGTAGTTCTCCATCTCCTTCTGTAGAGACAAGGTGAAGAAGTTGGGGGTGTTACTGCGTTGCTGGGACAGGGAGCCGGAGCATGTTCCCTCTCACCTTGCATCAGGGGCCACACAGGCCTGGCCTCCTTTGGCCTCCATGCAGGTGGGGCTGGCTACCCCCTTTCCCTCTTTACAAGAAGGAAACAGAGACATGGACAGGTTAAGGTAACTTGCCCAAAGCCTCACAAAAGCCTCGGAGCTGGGTCTGCACTGAGATGTTTCTACAGAGCCTGTACTTTCGGCCATGCTCGCCCCACATGGGACAGGATGTAGAGTGAGACTCTTCTCAGTTTTGATGGAGGCTCCAGAGGCCAGATCAGCAAAGTGGTCAGCAAAGGTCAGCAGAGTGGTGGCGCGGAGCCCTGGGGTGCCTCTCCCTCACCTCGAGCTCAGTGGGTGGCTCCAAGAGAAAGGCCCAGAGGCTCAGGCCAGTGCTGGAGCCAGGCCTGGAGGAAAAATTGAGGTCAGACCGGGGCTGGCTGTGTTGACGGCCGAGCCAGGAGAGGGACTGGCTGGTGGGCGGAGCAGGAGAGCCAGCCTGGAGCTGCCCTAAAGGGACTCCCCAGGGCCAGGTTCCAGGAGGGGGCTGGGCCCCATCTAGAACAGAGGGCCAGGAACCGAGGCTGCAGGAGGGATGAGGAGATGTCACCCGTGACCTAGAAGCTGCAGGTGGGAGGGTTCTGCCCATGGGCCAGGGAAGGGCATTACTGAAGTGTTCCCGGGGTGCCAGCCTGGGACACCAGCCAAGTCCAGAGGGGTCATGGCAGGTCTCAGCAAAGCCACCTGAGCTCCCTCTCCCACAGGCTGCAGGCTGGGGCGTGGGGGTGGGGAGGCGGGTGCAGGACGGCCGACCACTGGCCCGGCCCTGCTCTTCCCACCGTAGGTGTGGGAGGAGGCACGGCTGGAAGTCGTGAGGAGTTTTTGGTCACCCGGCACTGTGCGTTTTCATAACAGAGGAGTGTTTTGTGACTAAAGGTGCCCAAAGGAATTCCTGTTCTCTGAGAGATTAGACAGGTCCTGGAACTGGGCCAAATGTACTCTACAGGGCGGGAAGACCCAGCGCCACAGGGTGAGCATGGACAAGCTCTAGGGGAAGGAAGATGGTAGCCTCTCAGCTTTGCTATCATTCTGTGTGCACCTGTGTATTTTTTGTTTTTTACGAAATAAGTTGGCAGAACAAAGAACCCACCACTTTGAGGAGGGAGGCTCAAGCTATGAGTGCACAAGAATCTGTCTTTGAACAAACCTTGGCAGCTGGCAAAAGCACAGCCTTGACAAGAGGCAATGATACATCTCAACGAAAGGGAAAGATTTCCAAACTGAAAGAATGTTCTGAAGTCATCCAGCTCAGTGCCCCTGCGTCCTGGGTGAGCAGTACATAGCCCAGGCGTGCAGCTGGTGTGTATAGAGACCAGCCTCGGGTTTGAGTTTCCCAACTGGAGATGAGCAGCCTTTCCACTCGGCCAGCCGGGGAGACAGAGACGCACAATGGAAACCAGTTCTCATGGAGAACGTTACCTGCACTTTCTAGCAAGGGAGAGCCCGAGGGGGACAGGACAAGTTAGCCAAGAGCGGAAACAGAGGTGCAGCTGCTAAGGAACGAGGGGGCAGCCTGTAGCCGAGATGAGCACCCGCACTAAAGCCATCAGCCCTGCAGCCAGACATAAATCACTCAGTCACATCTGCAAGGCACCTTTGGTGGTAAAGAACATAAGGTCCTAGGTAGTGCCAAAAATGGGACACCAGGGTGAGGGGGCGCGTGGGTGGCTCAGTCGGTTGGGCATCTGACTCTTGATTTCGGCTCAGGCCATGATCTCAGGGTTGTGGGATTGAGCCCTACATTCAGCACAGAGCCTGCTTAAGATTCTCTCTCTCCTTCTCCTTGTGCTCCTGCCCCTCTTCCTTCTCTTAAAAAAAAAAAAATTTACACTAGTTGAAAGCACAGTTAAGTAATGAGTGGAAAGAGAACGAGGCCTGCATAGGACACACACAAGGATTTCCAAATGAATCTTAAAACTCCTGAAAGCAAGATCTGGGGAGGATGCAACATAAAAAGTAAGGAATTTAGGTGGAGATGAGCCTCTGTACATACCAGGGAGCATCCTGAAGTAGCAGATGTAAACTGAACCATTTTCTGAATGCATTAAGAGGGTTTGCTGATGACAGGAATCGTTTTGTTAAATAATCATAATCTCACTGACATACTACAGAGTATGTTTGCTTTGTGTGAAAGATCCTTAGAACAGGTTCTCAGACTAGTGCTCCATCTGGCCTAGAATTCTGCCCTTGAGAGTCCCTAAGTAGGTTCTATGGGAGGCCAGAAGGTTCTCAAGCTTAGACTGGCATTCTAGACCTGGTTCAACCGCTCAAAAGCTGAACAACCAGCTAGAGCTACCCAGCCTTTCCGAGTCTGCTCGTCATCCATAAGACAAGGATAGCACTGGCTGTCTTATACAGCTGCTAGAAGCTTCAGCAGCAGATAATGTGTGCAAATACCTAGCACACAGTAGGCACTCAACTAATGTCAGTTCCCTTCCCTCACCCTGATGCAAGAGGAGTCCTCCACACAGATCCTTCTTGAACTTGCTTGTGTATAATACTATCCTACAGTAATGAATGGGGGCTTTTTTAGCTTGCTTAAAAAATGTTGTTTATTTTTTTGGTCTGAAAATGTCAAATATCGAGTGGTGTTAGAAAATTCAAGAAGGAAGCTCCTGGCTTAGTTGGTTAAGTTTTGACCCATGCTTTTGGCTTGGCCCCTTTTCTCCCCCTACCCTTTGGGCTCTATGCTCAGTGTGGAATCTGCTTGGGATTCTTCCCCTCTTTCTCCCTTTGCCCTCTCCCAATTTGTGTGCATGTGCACACTCTAATAAATAAAATCTTAAAAAAAAAAAAAAAAAGGTCAAGAGGAACCACAAAGTCCCCAAATAGCCAAAGCAATCCTGAGAAGCAACAGAGTTGGAGGCGTCACTCGTCCGGGTTTCAAACTATATTATAAAACCGAAGTCATCAAAACACAATGGTCCTGAAATAAAAACAGACACAAAAACCAATGGAATGGAATTGAGATCCCAGAAATAACCTGTGTACATGGGCAACTAGTATTTGACAAGGGAGCCAAGAATACTCAATGGAGAAAAGCTAATGTCTTTAATAAATGATGCTGGGAAAACTGGACATTCACCTGCAAGAGAATGAAACTGGACCCCTATTTCACATCATTCACAAAAATTAACTCAGAATGGATTCAAGATTTGACCTTAAGACCTGAAACCATAAAACTCCTAGAAGAAAAAATTGGGAAAAAGCTCTTAGACATGGAACTTGGCAATGATTTTATGGATATAACAGCAAAGAACAAGCAACAGAAGCAAAAATCAATAAATGGGACTACATCAAACTAAAAAGCTTCAGCATAGCAAAAGAAACAATCAACAAAGTGAAAAGGCAATCTATGGAATGGGAGAAAATATTTGCAAATCACACATCTGAGAAGGGGTTAATATCCAAAATATGTAAGGAACTTGGGTAACTCAAAAGCAAAAACAGTGATTTTTAAAAATGGGGAGAGGAGCTAATAGACATTTTTCCACCAGGTGGCCACCGGGCACACAAAAAGGTGCTGACACCACTCATCAGTGGGGAAATGCAAATCAGAACCACAAGGAAACATCACCTCACACCCTTCAGGATGCCTGTTACCCAAAAGACGAGAGATTAACAAGTGTCAGTGAGGACGTGGAGAAAAAGGAACCTCTGTGCACTGTTGATGGGAATGCGAGCTGGTGCAGCCACTGTGAAGAACGGCATGCAGGTGCCTCACCATGTTAAAAATAGAGCTATGATACAATCTAGCAATTCCACTACTGGGTAAATATCCAAAGGAAATGAAAGCACTACCTTGCAGACATACCCCCATGTCCACCGCAGCATCATCCACAATAACCTAGACACAGAAACAACCTAAGTATCCATCAGTGGATGAATGAAAGAAATTGTGGAATGCACATGGACACAATCGAGTATTATTCAGCCGTGAAAAGGAGGAAATCTTGCTACTTGTGACAACGTGGAGGACCCCTGAGGGCCTTATCAGTGAGATAAGGCAGACAGAGAAAGACAAATACTGCATCTTCTGACTTATACATGGAATCGAAAAAACCGAGGAAGTCACAGAAACACAAAGCAGACTGATGGTTGCCAGGAGTGGTGGGGGACACAGGTGAAGGGGGATCAAAGGGGACCAAGTTCCAGTTTTAAGATGAGTAAGTTCTGGAGATGGAATGAAAAGCAAAGAGAAAAGTCAAATGACCACGTGGGTCCCTCCCGGTCTGCAGGACAGTGGCCACTGCGTAAGGTGAGTGGAGCCGGGCACTAGGTGTCAAGGCTTGGCTGCGTCTCAAGCAGCATTGGGTTATATTTCCTTTCTAATTACAGCTTTCTTAACCGAGCTGCCAGTGGTGCTTCTGTTAGCATCAACTCGGGGGACTAGTTAACTTACACAGTTAATACCGAGTGCTTAACTGCAGCCTCCTCGGGCATAATTTATACCCACCCGTTTCAATAGCGTAGCAACAAACACCTACACAGAGTTTAATCGCGCAGCCCAGTGGCCTGTGATGACTCATGTGTTGGGGGTGGGCATTAATTTTTTATCTCCATCAAGAGTTCTGGGGACTATGGGATACTGGGGTGAGCAGGCAATTTCACAAATGTGAATGGAGGTAGGAGTAGTAAAATGTGGCTTGATGTGGGTAGCACTGCATATGCTTGGTGCAAAGGTGCGCTTATGTGTACAAGATGAGAAGCCCTCTCGCCTGGAAAAGCTAATTTGAACTTCATTAATTTAGTATTTGAACCTGGGTGGCAGTGGTTGCCTGTCTGCCTTCAGTTCAGGGTGTGATCCCGGGGTCATAGGATCGAGTCCTGCTTCTCCCCCTCTGCCTGTGTCTCTGCCTCTCTCTGTATCTCTCATGAATAAATAAATAGAATCTTAAAAAAACATTTTAGCACTTGTGATCACTGGGGTTGAGGCAAGAGGGACCTTTATCTTTGTGTGACTTATGAAAACAAAACTTTTTAAGTAACTATAGTATAAAGAAGATTGCTAGGGGAATGGTTACACTTACAAAGCAAACGTTTATAGGGTGCTTGCTACACACCAGACTTTGCATCAGACCGCGCTGTTTTTGTATTCACCATCTGACTTAACTCTCAACATTTGTCACTCAATAAGGAAAATACGTTCTTATTCCCATTTTAGAGGTGAGGGGGCCGAGGCACGAACAGGTCCATGAACATGCTAAGGGTCCCCCACCTAGTCGGGCGACCCCCATCAGCAGCCAGAGCACCTGCCCTACCCGCTACAGCTGCCCAAGGAAGCCCACCGCTTTGGGGGATTTTAAAAAGTTCACATCCACACAGCAATTGAATGACAGCATTTGCCAAGTTTTGTAAATGTGGCAACAGAAGCGCCTACAGCCCGAACAGAAAACAAACTCTAGGCTATTAACTAGCCCACTGGCTCTTTTGGAGAGCCAAAAAATCAAGGCCTGGAGGCCACAAGGCCAGGAGGGAGGTCCAAGTGATGCCCATGGGTGTTTTTCTGCTGTGTAGGGCTTGGCATGTCTCCCCACCATCCCTCCGGAGGGGCACTGCAGCAGCACCTTGGCCCCTGCTAGCTCTGAGATGGAGGTTTCTGGGTTGCTCCTGCAGGAGCAAGTTGTCGCTTTGCTCCCTTCTGGGAAGTCTCACACAAACGTGTCTGATTGGTGCAGACGGGGGTCACATGCCTGCACTGTGGCTGCAGGGAGGCTGGGACCTAGTCTTGAATTGAGGAAGGGGCTTCCCTGATGCTGGATGGCCAGAATTGTGATACAATGCTCTGAAGGGGCCGGCAGCAAATCCTGCTGGCTGTCCCCTTTTACAGGGGCTCCTGCTAACTCTGTAAAGATACCTTATGGCCTGGCATGATCCTGGGAGGAAGCAAGGTGACACAGGGAGGCACAGATCGTAGTCCTGGCTCAACTCTTTACCAGTCATATGACCCTGGGCAAGTCACGTCACCTCCTCAACATGGAAATGGGGCTTACGGACCAGCACCCAGGCTCCCGGCATGGACTCTGAGGATCCAGGAGGTAATGCTCCACTAGCACTGTAACCCACACTATCTCACACACCTGCCATGGGTTACTGCAATCAGACCCAATGCACTTGTATTTCTCATTAATTGAGATACAACTATTTCCAGGGCGGGCCACTGATCTGCTTTACTGTAGTGCACGAGGGAACTCTGCTATTTTGAGAAACGTTTTAGACTAAGAATGTAAGCATCAGTTTCCAAATTAGACTCTGCATATGGTGGAAGAACAACTCGATGCCTCTGAGGTCCCGTGAAAAGCCACTTCCAGCAGAGGCCCACTCCAGGCTTTGGCTACAGAATAATTGGAGCTTACTTACCACGGATGTTTCAAAACATTCCAGGCCTTGGCCCAGGGCCCACGACCGGGCCTGAGCTGAATCCACTGCTCGCCTGCTGGCCAGGTCTGTCTTGTTCCCCACTAACACACCTACTCAAAAGAAACAACCAAAGCATCTCATTTAACCATGGCAGCCTGGGAGGGCAGCTGGAGAGAGAAAAAAGCCAGCACATGAATTTTGAGGGGTATGAAACACTGTCGCGGGGAGGCTGCTTCATTCGAGGTGCTGAGCACAGCTGGGGAGAGAGAGAGGCTCCAGGGTTGCCCCCCGCCAAAGCTGCCCCCCCCAACCCTCAGGGCCGCGGGAGAGCCGGGCTTTGCTTTTCACACGCTGCTTTTGCTCAGCCCTTTTTCCAGACTTCACGCAGACCTGTCTGCCCTGTCTCCTTTGGGCTGCAAGGTGAGGGCCAAATTTATGTGAGCATTGCCGATAATTCCTAGCACATGGAGCAAACGTTAAAAATGGTCATTAATACTAATCTAAGGACTGGGCTCAGAGTCAGGGACTCAGAGGTAATTTAGAACCGTTCCCAGCTGCATCAGCTGCAGCTAATTTCTGAGCCCGTCTCTGGAGATTGCTTTCCCTGGTCTCTAATGAGGGGAATTTGTTGATCTCACATAGGGATGAAAAATAAACTGATTTAAAGCATTCAGAAGTGACAATAGGACTTGAATGTTTGCTTGTGCCCCACATATAGGAGAAAATGAGGAATTCATCCCCGGGGCTAGCTTTCAGAAATAAAAACTCATTCATATCACAGCACCTTCCCCACATTATTCTTGAGTCTCCTCTCCACAACCTTGTAAGGGGTGTGGGGTGCATCATCATGCCCATTTTACAGACTCACAGAGGTGTGTGTGGTAATTCACCGAGGTTTCCGAGGCTGCTAAGAGGCAGAGCCACTATACAATCCAGGCCACTGTACTCAAAGCCAGGGGCACCGCACCCTCTGTTGCACACATAGCTGCCTCTGCAATGACCCTGCGCTCATGAACTTGAGGGACGGAGGTGTTGCTGGAAGTCTCACAGGTGACTGCAGCTCCTACCTGGGAGCGAGGTGCCTGGCATCTGTGACCGAGCCTTCTCCAGCCACTTCCCGCAGTTGGCGAAGGACTGCTCGTTGGTCACATCATAGACGAGACACAAGACATTGGGACTCTCCCACTGTGCAAGAGGGACAAGATGAGCACGTCAGTAACAGTGGAAGCGATTTCTAGGCTGGTCTTCCGAGGGATATAATGAAGGTGGGGGTGGGGGTATGAAAAACTATAATGGGGATGGGAGTCAGAAAGTGGAGCCCACCCACAGGAGAAACCAATTCACCCATGGGAACCGATGGGAAGGCTGGGCTGGTGGTGAGGCCAGGCTGTTGGCTGGGTGCACGGCTGAGAACCTCCCAACTTTGCAGGGCTGGTCTCAATGTCCCTACTGAGTTCAGAGATGTAACTGACTTGCCAGATCAGACATGCTTTAATGACTGGGGCAGGACTGAGGCTTTTTTTCTACCCAGAAATGCTTTTGCTAGCCACTGGTTTCATTCATTCATTCTTTGTCATATTCCTATCGAGGGCTAGCTCTTATGCCAGTTATTGTTTTTCTGCTTTGAGGCCTAAAACAGCATCCTTTCTTCCATTAGCCAGCTCCTGGAAGCTTGTTTGCTGGCATCTTCTTAATAAGGGCTGGCTTTTCAAAATGCAAAGGGCACTTTCTGCTTCTCCTGCAGTGTATCAGCCTAATCCAAACCAGACCGACAACTGGACAGGGCTCACTGTCTCAATTAAGAACCAGGGTTATGCTCTTGGGGTTGTTGCCTTCAGGGGCACTCAGTCCTGGGACGTCGTCCTACTGCCTGGCACAAGGGCACAGGATATCCCTGCTCAGGCTGTGATGCTCGTCCTGGTGCATGAGGCTCTCACCATGCCTCAGTCTCTGGGGACCCCCATCCTGCACAATTACAGCCTGGTTTATTTCTGGTGTGTCAGTACCTCTCAGGGTGTGGGAAAGAATCCTTTTCCTTGAGTTGTCCTTGGAAGGCCGGTCCAGGCTTGGCTCTGGAGGGCTAGCTCACTGCACCCCAAGCCTATGCTGCCACTTTGACCAAACTGATGAACCCCCCCCCACACACCTTCATTCCACAGACTAACTCAAGAACTCTTGCTAGAACCACGGCTGACCTCTCCTTTCCACATGCGGGGGACACCTCCTTCCTCTAGGCCTCGGTGAGGGGACCCAGGATAGGCCTGGGATCCAGGTGAAGCCAGAGCAGGAGCCCCGAGTCAGGGCTGGCTGGAGGCAGGGTGTGAGCCGATTGGTACCATGTGGCTCTGGCTGGCACAGACACATCTTCCCTTCTGCCCAGTAGGGCAGCACCCAGCAAGAGGCTGTGCACACAGCAGGCACGTTGTAAGCATCAGAGATTGATGATACATGAAGTCAAGCCCATGAGAAATGATTATCATTAGATCTATTTCTCTTAGACAACAAAAAAAGGGCAGAAAACAGTTTCTATTAAAACGTAGCCGTTCTTGGAAAGGCAGGGGAGGGCTCTGGAGAGCTCAAATCTTCTAATTAGCTCACTGGCCCAGATTAGCAGAACTGTTACCTTGGAAGGTATAGGGAGCTGGATCCTGCGAGGATGGCAGGGTGGGCAAGACAAATCCTGGGAGGCAGCAGGGGCAGGTCCCAGAGCAAACACCCAGGGCTGGGCCCAGAGGGTGGGAGAAGGTGAGCCTTGCTGCGGGGCCTCCAGGGTGCCCCCTAGAGGGGAGGGAAATGTTTGCTCCTGTCCTAGGAGGTTGGGGAGTGCTGAAAGTGCACCATCAGGAGGGAGCTGTAGAAAGAAGGGGAGCCCAGAGTGCTTCGGGGACTGACTCACACAGCTCGGGCACATTTGGAACCTGGCCATTCCAGAGCTGGCGGGGAGGGGGGATCACATGCATGAGCCAGTCCTACTGGCCAAGAGGCTGCAAGTCCCAAGGCTGGAAGATTGCTGCTTAAAGAATTCCGCCATGGTAGCTCCTCTTGGCAGCCAGATTGCAGTGAGATCTCTGGGAGAGCGTGGGGGGCTGGGGGTGGTGGTGGTGGTGGAACTTTTTGACGGAAGATGGTAGTGGTAGTCAGGAAAAAGATTGCATGCTACTTGCCAATTTATCCAGCATCTCAGAAAACAGCTCCTTGCCGGCAGAGTCAAAAATGAAGAGTTCCTAGAACCAGAAAGGCATGTCCTGCGAGAGTCTACGCGGAGGGAAATCTCTGGCCACAGGTCACCGAGATGACACTCAGCTCAGCAGACCTGTCTTAGTGGCGAGAGACACCCGTTTTCCAATAGAGCCTCTACGTCTTCCCTGAAGTCTTCCCTGAGGCTCGAGGAAGAGGAAGGGGAAAGGAACGATCCCAAGAGCCTGGGACAGGCGGTGCAACAGTTTCCCACACCAACTAGCACTTTCTGCGAGGCAGCTCACCTCTTCTAACCCTGAGTGCAAAAATACCAGGAACAAGCTGACTTCCCACCTGGCAGAACAGAATGCTAAACAGGCTGACAAGTGCTCTGGTTTCCAAAAGGTCATTCTGCACTTTGTTAACCAAATTGATTTACAGATCTTAAAACAATTCTTTATAAAGCAGGTCACTGAGTAGGCCTGGAGAAAGCCTTTAAAGTAGGACAGCCTGCCTTCATTCCCCCCTGGTTTGGACCCAGGGCACAGGGTGACCCTTCCTGCCCCTGGACAGAGCCTCAACCAGCCCACGGGAGAGCCCCTCCCCGACGCTGCTGTTCAGGGAAGTCTCCCCCTTCAGCGCCCTGGGGCACGGGATGCCCCCTGGCTGGCTTCTGACCCCAGCACAGGCTGTCTGTAGGTCAGTGCTGTCATCTGTGTCGCATGCCGGTTATCTGCGCTGTTTCCCTTCTCCTTGCATCGGGAGTACTTAAAGTTGTGTTTTCTCACGGACCTCTTTAAGAAGGAGGAGATTCTTTAACCTTCTCTCCAGGAGACTACTACAAACATAATGCCTTGCGATTTCATTTTCAGAGTTGTGGATTCCCAGAGAAGGACCCAGGTCAGGAACCCGATACTATGTCAGTTCTGTGGGGGCAGGGCCCATACCCCCAGTTCCTCCTTCCTATTCTTTGGCCGTGTCAGTGACTCTTCCCAAGTGCTCAGACGAGCCTAGGCCAAGTCCTTGTACCGCATCCCTCTTAGGAGGGAGGATGCTGACCATGGAGACTCTGGGCCCAGCTGGAAGAGCACTGAGCTCTCTTGGGTCAAGGGCACCACTTACCACACTGTCCCCCGTGTCAGGGACTGGCACCGTCTTCACCACCAAATCTACCCCTGTTGTCTGCCGAGGAAAACCAAGAATATGAGCATCAGAGCGCCCCAAGAGGCGTGTTATAGGATACGAACACTCACTCAATGCCCAGGAGGCACAAGTGATGTATTCTGGACTCATTGTTGGTGCAGAAGTCAGACAGGACCAACCAGCCTTGGCCAACTCCCAGTCCAGAGGATTTGGTCACGGTGACCAAGCCAACCCCCAGGTGGTCTGTTCCACAGATAGCCTCATGCCCTGTGGCTTGTGGAAAAATGATCTCTACGAGGCCATTCAAACAGCTTCTCATCAGACCTCTTAGGGAATTCTGGAAAGTCACTCCCTCAGGGTTAGGGGATGATTACCTCTCTCTTAAAGCCTCAGCCAGCCCATGACTCCCACATCTCACCAGGGTATAGTTCTTTTGGAAATGGGCCCCATCGCTGCGGAAGATCTGTGCCAGGGCGGTCTTGCCCACCGCTGAGTCCCCTGTGAGATCAGATGAGAAGAAAATCATCATTGCTGTCCTGATCTGACTGGAGAATCTCCTACTCCAGAACGCTAGTTAGAAACCAGAAACTTCAATGACTTTTTAGAGAAAAGGGACTTGATTCTCTTGGGAATTGTGAGGTGGCTGGCAAGGCCACGCATCCATGAGACCAGTATTCAAAGCCCAGTCGCATTTCTTCAAGGGTAATCCTTTCATCCGAAAGAACTGACCCAAAAGCTAACAGAGCTTAAGGGGGGGCTTCAAAGCACGAAAAACAGAACTGACATATCTGCCAACTGAACACACCCCATGGGGAAAAACTCTCACTTTCAAACTTGAATTTACTTTGAAGTTGAAGGTAAAGGGGTGTGACCTGTTCAGTCTTATAGGCTCACCTGCCTAACAGAACCAATTCGAGTTTAGAGCTTCCATACCTAGGACCTGCATGCTTCTTTTAGGACAGGGCTGTGGAAGTTGGGAGGGTTTCTGTATTTGCAGGAAGCAAGAAGTCAGATGCTAAATTCATCAAGCTGAAATCTATTTCCAAGTGTATGTTCCGCCCCAGGTCCTATGCCTGAGGCCACTGCGGATTTATTTTCCTATGGGCCTCTCCACATCTCTCTGCGACGGCCACCTTTTCCTCCATACTCGCCTTCTCCCTATTGCAGTTTATCTCCCTGGCCTTCCATCATGAGTCAACAGCCCCATAAATAGGTATCTCCAAACTGAAGGTTTATGGCATAGTTTCAGTCTGAGATATGGACCTTTCGTGAGACTGTCGGGTTGGGAGCAATTTAATCCGGAGGTCCTCCCCTGCCCCCAAGGGTGCTGCAGGCTCTCCAGGCCCACCCCTAACTGCCCCCCGTGCCCCCTCCCTGGCCCAACCTTCCCTACGGATGGCTCTGCTCAGCCTTCTGTGACTCCACACTGTTCTCATTTGCAAGATCTTCTGGGCCATGATGCTCCTTCAGAACACCCGTGCTCTGCTCTCTCCCCCCCTGGCTCCTCAGCAAAACCATCACTGCATTCGTGTGCCTCTCTGACTTGTATCCTTTGCTGTGATCGCCTCACCTTCACTGTTTTATAGTCGGCTTCCTCGCATCTCTTCACTTGACTTCTCCATGGCCTGCTGCTCTGTTCACTTTTCAGTTTTGACTATTCCCACCTGTAATTTTCTCTTGCGAGACAATTACTTGACTACGTGTGGCATTTCATTTCCTGCAAACTCCTCCAGGACTGAGTGAGCTATTCAGTCTTGCTTTTCTATTTACCACCGTGACTTAGAAGGGAATCATTCACGCAATCCCCTGTTCCCTCCTTCCCAGCCCCCACCCCCACACCAGGACTGTCATTAACCTCATTTGGCAGATGAAGAGTTGGAGGCTCAGAGAAAGCCGGGTAACTGGCCCAGGATTCCAACATCTCACTCTCCCTGCTGGACCCCGCTCCTCTCCTAGAGCTTAGGGACACTCCTGACCCATTTCTAACACGGCCGCCACAGGCCCCCAGCAGCGCAGCCTTGCCTGACATCGGGGGCGTCCTCAGGCTGGACAGAGGCTGGGGACCCATCCATCTCTGAGCAAACAGAGCGTATCCTTTTCCTTCTTGTGCTGACTGCATCCACCCTCCTGACTCCAATTTTGCTTCTGAATCCAGTTGGAAATTGGCTCTTCCCACTTGTGAAATTCCCCACAGATTTGTTCTAGTTAATTTCATAAATCTTTCTTCCGACCGTCAGTCAGAGTCACCCACACTTATGAAAAGCCTTGGGTGTCGGCTGAGGAGGGATCCAGCACAGGGAAGGGGAATGACTGAGAAACACATTTTGCAGAGCAACACGATGACAGGTGCAAAAGTGAATAGCACGGACTGAGAACCAAAGCATCCGAGGACGCATGGAGGAAAGAAACCAACGAGCAGTCTCATCAGTGACTTCCCCGGGGGCGATGTTGAGCCGGGGGTGGGAGCAGGGAGGGGCACTGCTTGACAGAGACGGTGACACCTGCAAAGGCACGGTGCAGGGTCACCTGTGACCTCCTAACTGCCAAGTCCGATGGCTTTTTTCTCAGTTGACATGCTCCTTGGCGTCTCTGAAGGATGAGTCAGCCCCAAAGCAGCCCCCTCCTTCCCGAGTGCTCTGGCCCTGGCTGTCCTCACACGGGTCTGGTTCTCCCACCTTCTGCCTCCGAAGTGGCCACTCCTGTGGGTCTGTCCTTGGCCCTCTGTCCCAATCACTCTCTTTCCCCTGAAGCCCACTTCTTGGGCTGGGATCTTTCTCCCATGCTTTGTCTGTATCTGCGACAACCTGTGGATGTTTCCACCAGAATGCTGGCCCTTCACCCCATCTGGTTGTGGACAGCCAGGCTCGTGTCGCACGTCCAGATCCCACCGGCTCTTGCTCACCCATCACACTGGTGCTGTTCACGTCACCATTTGCCCATGCCTCCTGGCTCGACCCGGTCACCTCTGGCGGTGTCTCCTCGCTCCTCCCATGCCCTGTGCTCTTCTCCTCGCTCCTGATGTCCTCTGCTGTGTCTCGAGCCTGCACTGCCTTTGTTGTCACTGCGGACACCGCACTAGTTACTCATACCTCAACCTGGGCTCTGTGCCCTGCCTTGTGATGCAGGAGCCCGGACTCTGCAAACATGTGTCTCCTTTGCCGGGGGCTTCCTGTCCGGCTCTGCCAGTGCAAGTTCTAGAGAAAGACTGCAGCTGGGGGGAGGGGATGGGCCTGCCCCTTTCCCACCTGCCTGCTGTCTCTCTTAGCAGAACCCTGGCAATGGCCTTCACCCCAGCAGTAGGTAGTTATTTCTCTCCAACGTGTCTGCTTTTTTTTGTACTCGTAGACCAGCCTTATTATTCCCCATCAGAGATGCCAGCATCAGGGAGCAGTGCCCCCCTCTCAGAGATCTGCATCTCGGCTCCCCAGGGTCCTCCTGAGCTGCTGATTTCCTTTCGTCCTTCCAGGTCTCTAGCACCTGTTTGATCAACGCCCCACATGAAATCTCACTGGTGCAATACCTAACGTAGGTTCTCCTTTTTTGCCTGGACCCTCACTTCTATAGCACCGGTAACAAGAGTAGTCTCAAAACCCAGACTCTCAGGATGGCCCCGAATGGATTTGGTCATATCCTATGGGAATTCCCGGCCCAGTTCTCTGCCAGGGGGAACTGGGTCCTAGTGATCCATGGCATGTGGTGGCATCACAGGGTGACTGAATTCTTGAGGTCCCATCCCAGCAGAGCCGTGCCCCCGCCTCGGGGATCTTGATCCCAGTTCTGTGGGGTTCTTCCTCAAGCCTCTGACAACCCAACCTCTATCTCCCACTTCTGTGTCATCTTAATCTTTTCTTCTTGCTTTTCCAGTTCTCCAATCCCTGTTGAACGAATTCCATATAATAAGATGCCTAATGTATTTTCTGGTTACTTGACTGGGTCTCGCCTAAAGTGTTCCTCATCTGCCCTTCTCTGCTTTTCATTTTTCTCTTTGCTCTACCCACCCTGTCGGCACCAATAGATGGATCTTTCCAAGAAAGTGTCTGATCCTGTCACGCTCTCCCGCAAGACTGACCAAGGATACCTTCTATGGTGTACCCCCTCTACCATCAACCCCGAATCCACTTCCAATTTGCTCTCCGGCTACCCCTTACACCAAATCTGGGCCCTACACTCCCACCTACTTTCTTGCTCTCTGAGAATCCCTCAAAGGTAAGTTTCTTCCAGGTCTCCCGGCCCAAGGTCCAAATCCTCTGCCAGGCCAGGCTCAGTGTCCTTCCGCCACAGCCTCTGAAGGCCATCCCCTCCCTCTTGTCTTCTCCCGTGAGGCTCTCTGCCAGTAGCATCAGAGCAACCTTCTGGCTTCCATCAAGGGATAGTAAATCCTAGTACTTAGTAAGGGACACACCCCAGCTCCACCACTTACTAGCTATGTCATCATGGGCCAGCGACCTCTCTCTGAGCCTCAGCTGCCACTTCTGCAAAATGGGAATAATAGCACCTATCCCATATAACTGTTAGGAGGATTTAATAAGCTAACATGTACTGTGCCTCTTGTATATGAAGTAATATTTAAATTGCTTAAGTAAACAAAACAGATAAATGCCAAGGGTTGTAATCCCTCCTCATCTGAGCCAGAACAATTAGCAGCTCTGCCTTGAAGTATTTCTCTGGTATCTGGCAGACCAAGGGTATTCTATTCCTGTTTGTTGGATTATAAATTATTCTGCACATCCCAGCACTACCACGAGTGTAGGGGCTGGCCTGGTTCATCCCTGTATTCCCTCTGTACCTTGCACAGTGACTCACACATAGCAGGTGCTCAACACGTATCTGTGGAATGAACAAACACTTGAGTATCTGGTCCCTCAATGACTAGTTAGAGGAGAGAAAAAAGGACAGATAAACTCAACTTAAAGGACAGAAGGGAAAGGAAAAATAAAACCAGTGAGGAGGTGTAGGCGGTAGGGATGGTGTAGAGAATGAGAATTTGGTGGGTGGTGGTGAGGGGACCTGATTCATTATGCTGAGGTCTCTTTGGTTTCTGGAAACTTCCAAGAGGAAATGCCCTCAGGCCCTCAAGTTGAGGACTAGGCTGGAGTTCAAGAATCACTTACTCAGGCAGTGGCTGAAATTAGGTGACACAGTGCCTGAGGAAGTGGGTGTAAAGAGGGGCAAAGAGTCTAGAATCGGGGCTTGGGGACAGTACAGCTGCGAGCTAAAAACAAAGCCCTGGAAATCAGATCGTCTGGGTCTGGATGCCAGCCCTGCTGCATCCAGCTGTGTGATCCAGGGCGAGTGTCCTAACCTCTCTGGGCCTCAGGTGCCCCTCTGTAAATGAGAATGACAGTAACTCCCGCAGGGTTCTTGTGAGGATTCACTGAGATGCCTGTGTTGAGCGTTCTTGCACCGTGCTGGCACATAGAAGGTGCTCAGTAAGTTGGTCCCATGATGGAAGTTGAATTTAAAAAGAAGAGAAAGAACAGCTAGAAAAAGAAGCCCATAGAAAAATAGACAACTTCAGAAAATAAAAATGTAGCTTCCCGCAAGGAAACTAAGGCTCAGAGAAATGCTGTGTCCAAGATGACACAGCCAAAGAGGAAAAGCCAGAATTACTTTTGCTACACAATACTGCCTCCCCTGGCGCTCTGGAAACTAGGGACCTCTCTTGACAAACCTTGATTTTTTTGCTCTGGTGTGATCTGAGTTACTATGGTCAGTCATCGTTCTGCTATGACCATTTTATTTTCAAATTAGAAAAACCATCAAAAATTTTATCCATTTCAGCCTGGAAGAGATGAATCAAAAAAGGAATCTCTTCTTCCTTTATAGTTTCTTTCTTTTTAAAAAAATTTATTTATTCATGAGAGACACAGAGAGAGAGGGGCAAAGACACAGGCAGAGGGAGAAGCAGGCTCCCTGCGGGGAGCTTGATATGGGACTTGGATCTTGGGACCCCAGATCACGTCCTCAGCCAAAGGGAGATGCTCAACCACTGGGCCACTCAGGCATCCCTTCTCTATAGTTTCCTACCATTTCTTTCCTAAGCTGGTCAGGGAACCTTGGACAGATTGTGGGTTCAACAGTAACACAGGTGAAGAGTTTTGGAGTTGGGCAGGTCTGGGGGCTGAAATCCTGCCTCTGACTTTCCTTTCCTTCACGTCATCCGCAAGGGGGTGACCTTGGGCAAGGGACTTGACCTCTCAGTGCCTCAGTAAGAGCAGAACGACACAGCACCTGCCGCGGTGTGCGACGGTGAGGGGAATGGATGAAGGACATGTGCCTGGCATGCACTAAACACTCAGTAAAGTACATGTGTGTTCAGGGGTCCCAGGTCAAAACCCAGGCAAATGTTTTCCTAAATGTGCAGTCATTACACGAAGGGAAAACCACAAATGTGAATGCCACATTGCCATTCATTCCACAAATTGTTTGAGACATAAGAGTCAACAAAATGAAGATTCCTGCCTTTGGGGGATTCAACATTCATGTCCTCCTGAGTGTGAGGTGGCACCCTGGCTCTTAAAGACAACACACATGGGCCTGTTGCAAACTTGGAGCAACTGTACATTACTGTTTCCCATCTCTGTTATCAAAGAGGGTGGTGTCAGGGGGAAAAAAAAATCCCACCAGTAAGACTTCTGAAGTCACCCAGATGCCTGACTTTGGGATTCAGCACATGGTTTACATGCAGCACTTACAGCCTGATTTTTATTTCATTTTATTTTTTATTTTTTTTAAGGAGTCTACTCCTCCTGACCACAGCTCAAAAACTGGAGAAAGTGATCTCAGAGTAGGGCAGGGAGTGGGGAAATCAGCTGGAACCACAAAGTGTGTTCTGGAAGATAATTCTCCCACCCTAATGGAATTTACTCTATCAGTAATTACATTAACTCGCTTTTGGAAGAGAAAAAAAGGGAAAGGAGGTAGGCAATTTACGTGAACAAAAGCTCTCCGTAACTTAGGAAGTCTCTGGGCTCCGGAGACTGTAAATTTCAAACTCACCTGCCAGGATGCACTTGGCCGCCAGCTTCACCATGGTAACCAACCACCTCCACGGACCAGAGAGGGGAAGAGCGGCTGCGAGAGGCTGGGGGCTTGCCTGGGACGGGGAGGGGGGGGCGGCGCTCCCCAGGCCTGTGGCCGCGGTGGGGACGGGGCCGTGGGGTCCCTCTGGGCTGGACTGGGGGCGGCTCCCGGGCGCTAGGGTTGCGGCGGGGGCGCGGAGGAGCGCCAGACGGGGCCCGGCTCACGGCCTCAGAAGGCGGCCTGCAAGGTGCGAGCGAGGCGACACGGCTCCCGTCCCGGCCCAGCCCCGGCAGTGCGGGCGGGGGAGCGACACCCCGCAAGCCCGCGGCCCCAGCGCAACCCGAGCGCCCCGCGCACTCCCGCTCACCTCCGCCCGCCCGCCTGCCCCTCCTCCTCCCCCTCCTCGCCGAACCGCGATTGGCTGCCACCAAAAGCTCCCACCCCTAGGGCTCTCGGAGGCCAATGGGAGGAGGGGGCGGGGCTAACTAACAGCCCTCCCTTGACAGACAGTTTCTGTGCAAGTGGTACTTGCACCTCAAGTTCATCCCGCTTGACGAATGGTCACAGGAGATGTCAATCATTACCACCTCCCGCCCCCCGCGCCCCCGGAAAGTTGGCGAACTTGAAGCTCCAATCTCCTTGGCCAGAAGCGGTGATAAGAGAAGCTTTCTGATTGGTCAGAGGTTGGATCGGACCATCTGCGGAGGAAGGGGGATTCGCCGCTCCCCCGCTCTTCCGGATGTGAGTTCGCCCACGAGGGGGCCGGTCCGGCGCGCGGGAGTTTGCAGCGGCGCCTGCGCAGTAACGAGGCCGCGGCTGCCGAAGCAGAGCCGAGAGCAGGTTGGACTTCGCGGAGCATCTCGTGGCCCCGGTTCGCGGGCTCCTGGGGGCAAGGCTGTGTCGTGCATCGAGAAGTCTGGTCCTTGCCCCACGTCCCGCAGGAAAGTCCGGTTTTTACAGCCCGACGATATTATGCGCTGGAAAATCTAGAATGTGAAAATGTTTGTGGTGATGTCTGTGAACCAGAGGGGGAGCAAGTAGACTTTGCCCGGGGCGAGGGTTGCTCTGCTTTCCGCTGGACGCACTTCCTCGCCTGTAGGATGGAGAGCCTATGGCCGACCACCTGCCCAATGAAAGCGGGCCCCAAGACCTTGGCCGGCGCACAGGGAGGCGCCCATCTCCCCTTTCCGGGGAGGCCTCTCTTGGCGGGCTGTCAGGAAACCAGGCTGAAATCACTGCCCTCTTCCCCGCTTGGCGCATCGCCTCACCCCGAGCTCAAGGCTCATCCCTGAAGAGGGGCCAGCAGAACCCATCCCTGGGGTGGTACCAGTAGGTGCCTGAGGCACCATAGGTGCTCACCAGTGATGGTCGAACGGATGAAAAAGAAGAAAGTTACCTGCACACATTTGGCTGGTCACCGTCACGGTGGTGACATCGTGGCCAGATGCACCCCCGTCGTCGCTCCTGCTGGCCCCCCTGGGGTGGCTGGCCCTGAGACACAAGAGCAGCCCCCGGGGAAGGTGCCTGCGCCAGGATTCCCATCAGTAACCCCGCGGTCACTAGGCACTTCTCTCAGCTGCTCCGTGACTTAGTGGCTGCCAACCACGTGCGGGGCAATGAACACACATATGCACCCAGCTGCTATGAAGGTTTCAGCCCCGAATCTGAAGTAAAACAATGCAAGTGGTCTGGAATGTTCTCACCTTAGGAATCATTCCTAGTATTATCAGTGAGGCCTGTCTCCCCTTGGTTCCCTCCACCTGCTTTTGTTTTTTGAAGACATCGTGCACAGCTGTCTCAGGCACCTCAGGCCTCGGTGAGTCAGAATGCCTCTGCCTGGTCTTCCTGCTTCCCCCTCCAGGCTGTCCTGTTCTTCGTGACCCTGTTAATCCTTTAGAGGACCCCTTGAGTGAGTCACCCTCCTGAGGCAGCTGCATGGAGCTGAGATACTGAGATACATCTGGGAGTATAGCCTTCTGGAGCCTCCATTTCCTCCAAGGGGATCATAGCACGTCCCTCATAGGCTGTTGTCCTCTGCACCACATCCACTCTCCCTCTCCTTGTTGCTGCCCTGTGATTTGGGTCAACACCATTGCAAGAGCATTTTGGATTTTTTCCAGCAAGGTGCTAAACCGTGTATACTGAATTCTACCCCTCGTATGCCACAATCCCAAGGGCCTTCTAGATGTTCTTGATGACTAATGACAGCTGCCTGACTGTCACTGGGTTTAAAGAGGTCAGAGAGTTTTCAGGCCCTTGAGAAATTCTAGTCTCACCCCTCCCCGAGCAGCTGTAATGGCTAGAGCTGGCACATGTTGAGCACCTACTGAATGCTGGCCTCATTCTGAGTACTTTAAAGGCTTAATTAAATATTCATGATCATATTTGATATTCACGATAACCCTTGTGAGGCTTGTATCATCCCTATTTGATAGATGGGATGGACCCAAATCAGGAAAAGTCTACCGCCCAGAGTCACAAAGCTAGTGAATGGTGGAACTGGGGATTGAACACAAAAGGACTGTCAGGCCCTGTGGGGCCAACAGGAGCCTGTCCTGCCCCCATTGCCTCTCACACTTCCTCCCATCTTAGAGAATAAGTATTTATTGAGTTCCTTGCAGTAATGGCCCATGTCGATTGAGCATCATAGGCCAGGCATGTGCTAAACACTTCACATCCTCTCTCTTGTTTGCTGCAGTGACTCTGGGAAGTGGAAACGGTCATTACTTCAGTTAACCAGGCAAGAATCTGAGGTCCATGGGCAGCCCGTGGTCCCGCAACACATCAGCTGGCGTCAGAACCGACCTCAGGTCTCCTGCTCTTGGGACTGATGTCTTTTTCCATTTCCTGGTGTGGGCTTCCCAGTTTCATTAATAAGCTTTCCTTTCCTTGAGTGCCTGCCCCAGGCTGGATCCTGTGCTGGTGGCCAGAGCTACAAAGTGAAGGTGACAGAGTCCCAGGCAGCTCTGTCAGACTGTGGCTCTGTGGGAGTGCTGGCAGGTGTTGCAGGCCTGTTTTCTAGAGGAGGCAGGAATCTGGATTTTGTGTGAAATCCCCTGACTCTCAAATTTTGGCCATGCACTTAAATTTAAAACACTGCAGTCTCCCTAGAACCCCTTTGCCCAGCGTGGAGGCAGGTGGTCAAGCAGTAGTGATCTGCACCTGCTTGTGGTAAGTGTTGAGTGGGGAAAGGATTTGTTGCATGAGGCAAAAATATTCTTTGCTGTGTCACTGGATCACTAGCTAACATCAGCCCCCACAACGGGACTTATTGGAAATGCTCATTCCCAGGCCCCCACATATGCCAACTGTCCACTTGGGGGTAGAAACCACAGTCTGCTTCCATAAACCTTTTTGGTGATTCTAATGCATGCTGTTGTTTGAGAACATCTACTTTTAGGTCATGCTAGGACCCACCTTTATCCATTTTCTCTGTTTTACTGTTTCTCTAACTCCCCAAGACTCTTCCTACCTCAGGCCATTTGCACTTATTCTTCTCAACATGGTTGTATGACTCTCTTTCTCAAGCCTTCAGATCTTTTTTCAAATGTCATCTCCTTGGAGAGGCCCTCCTCCCAAGCACCCAGTTTAAAGAATCACCCCCAATCTGTTGGTCTCAATCTCTTGGCTTTACTTTCTCATAGCACTCCCCACTACCTGATATTATTATACTTATTTATTTGTATAGTATCTGTCTCCTTCCACTAAAAGGTAAATTTCATGAGAACAGGGACTTGGTCTCTTTTGTCCCTCCCAAGATCTTGAACAACACCCAGCCTGGTGAGATACATGGTAAGTATTGTTGAATGAAGGAATGAGTCCTGTAGAGTTTACCTTTCTGGTCAGCCATTCATTCTACGAGCACTGATTGTTGAGCACCAGTTCTTGTGCAGGCAACAGGCTTGTTGGCCATGGCCATTGAGGTGGGGAACATTGCCTCCCACCCTTGACCACAGGCCTGGTGTCTGGGTCCCCTGCTGCTCCCCCCTCCTCCCCATCATACATCAGCTCCAGTTCAGTAGAACTTCCAGAGCCTACAGATCCACAGGCTCTGTGGAGGTAGAGGGGTTAATAGCTCTGCTCCCCGGAGCCATAGACTTGACTGTTTGGGCTGATTTGGAAGCAAGGGCTTTGGGTGAGGCAGCTGCTGACAAATTCCCAGGGACTGTTCCATCATCCTGGGGTTGCATGCTTCCCGACAGCCCTGACAAACAGTGTGTGCCTACACTGCGGCTCAGTGCCAGGAACAGCCGCAATATTCCACGCATGTGCTGGGCCGATGGCGCCTGCTGCGTGGCCCAAGTCCCTCTGCCATTGATCCAGGGGGTTCTCTTAGCTTGGACCACTCCTCAGAGGCCCCCTTGCTTGTAAAGTATATTATTAGCAGGACTATAGGATGCAAAACAATCCCTTTGGGTAAATAAGAGGCTTTAGGGGAAATTAGTGGGAAAGCCTCTTGAGAGTTATTCAGCATGAATCCTTGAGAAGAATGCCTTTCATTACAGTAAAGCAGGTTTGCCCTAATGCTCTCTGTCAGGGGACAATGCAAAAGAGAGGACTAGTAGGTTGGTGGGAATTTTATGTATTTTGATGAGGGCTTCTTCGCCTTGGCACTATTGACGTTTTGGGTTGGATGCTTGTCTCTTGTGGGGGGCTGTGCTGGATTTATATGATGTGTGGCAGCTTCTTTGGCCTCTACCCACTGGATGCCAGAATCATCTCGCTCGTTGTGACAACCCACAATGCCTCCAGATATTGCCAAATGTCCATAGGCGGCCAAAATCATCCATGGATGAGAACCACTGATGTGTGAACTCAGTGAGTAAGGAATATTGATTTTAAAACTGAAAGTTGCAAGAGCTTGGACTCAGACTTGTCTGGGTTTGAATCCTGGTTTGCCTCTTAAGTTCTGTTTTGTCATCTATGCTCCTGTGGGTGCCACAAGGATCCACCGGGTTAGCACCCAGAAGCGATCTAGAACAGCACCTGACAAGTAGTAAAACTCACCATACGCCAGCTCTTACTAACAGCCACCGGGATGCTGACAAATCCCCCTCAGGGTGATCTATAATGCAGCCCTGGCATCTGTTTTGCAGTTTCCTATAATGCACCATGTCTGCTGGTGCACTGCCTTCTCATGGTAATGACCTTTGCTGTTCGTTTTTGCACTGTCCACGTGGGCCTGGTTGTTTATGCCTCCACTGATGCAGTGCTTGGCGGTGGCCATCTCGATAAAGGGCAGAGGAAATGGGATGGACTCACCTTCTGTGCGCCTGGAATGCAAAGTGGAGCCTTGAGCCCTGGCCTCCGAATTGCAAGGAGGCTGCGATGCCCTGATTCCGTCAGCAGGGGGCAGCAGCAGCTGGGAGAAATGCCTGTTGCAGGAGGGAGCCAAGGGCGGCCTGGCCCGTTTGGATTTACTTCGCTGCTGCATGTTTTAAAGTGGAGCAAATCATCCCTCCAGAGCCACCCGCGGCCTCCTTTAACAGTCCGCGATAGCTTGCCTGTGGGAGCCAAGAGCTACTTTTCTAGAACATTCTACATTTAGCATCTCTGTCCATTTCCAGATGGCTCAGTCTGAACCTAGGCCAGATTCTGCTAGGGGCAAAGTTAAGCTGGTCCCTGTGGCTCCCCGTTCCTCTTCCCCTCTGCTCACTCCACCCCATCCTGGCCACTTGTCTGAGGGACACAGTGCCTTCTCCAGGTAGCATCGGCAGCTGCACCCCACGTTCAGGCCCCCTCGTATCATGTTCCCCATCCCATCACCTAAATGGCATTCCTGAGTCTCATTCTCTCACAGTGTCCCTGAATTCACTCTGGACCCGCGCCCCCGCCCCCCCCCCCCCCCGCATTTCTCCCACAGCAGCCAGGGGACATCTCTCCAATTTTGAATAGACAATCTCTTCTCTAGATTTAAAATTTAAAAGATGGAAGAGAAAGGTACAGAGAACATTGCCTCCCAGCCTTGACCACATGCGTGCGGTCCCCAGCCTCAGGGGCCAACCGTTCTTTTAACAGTGTCTCATACACGTTTCAGATATTTTATGTACCTGGCAGCAAATACACATGAACATTCTTACCCTTCCCGCTATGAATAGAAGCTGCCACACACATACTCTCTTGCACTTTGCTTTTTCTAACAATGTACTTTGGAGAGACTCCACGTCAGCATCCAAAATGCCCCTCATTCATTTTATTTTATTTTTATTTTTATTTTTTTACTACTTGTGCCCTTTTGCTTGCTGAAAATGATCTTTCTAAATCTTACCATATTTCCACTGCAACTCCCTCAAAGACTTCCTATTGCTTTCCCCAAAGAGCTGTTAAGCCAGGTGAGCAGGCCTTTGCCTTGCTCCCTTTCTGTGTCTATGGCAGGCTGGCTTAATCCATCCTCAAACTTGGCCTGCCTCTCCTGCCCCAGGGCCTTTGCCCCTGCTGTCTGCTCCTAACCTATTTGCTCTCACTATGCTTTTCTCAGCTCCAACATTACTTATTCCTCATGTCCTGTACATCCCATAGCAGTGGTGACCGTTGTTTGTAGCACAGTGAGTAAGTCCTGGGCTCTAGACCAGAGTCCTGGGGTTCAGATCTCAGCTCGGGCCCTTTGTAGCTGTGTGACCTTGGGTAGCTTGTCACACCTCTGCCAAGTGGAATGGGAACAGTAAGAGATTCTTCATCCTGGGCTTTGGTGCTGAGGATTCAGGGACTGGATAGTAAGCACAGAGCAAGCCTCCATGCCCATGGTGATTGGAGCACATCTCTTTCATCTACTGAGTGCAAACCCCTGAGGGCAGGGACCATGCCATCTTCACAGGCATCATATCCAAGTGCCTGGTATAGAGCAGGTATTTTTTTTTAAAGATTTATGTATTTATTCATGAGAGACACAGAGAGAGGCAGAGACACAGGCAGCTTGCAGGGAGCCTGATGTGGGACTCAATCCCAGGACCCAGGGATCACGACCTGAGCCAAAGGCAGACGCTCAACCACTGAGCCACCCAGGTCCCTCTAGAGTAGGTATTCTATAAATATGGGCCAAATCTACTGGGCATACTTAGAGATTAGAAGGAGTCTCTGGAGGAATCCTTGTAGAACCCCGTGGCTTTTAAACTGTGCCCTTGTGATGCTGGCCAATAGTAGTTGGCCCATATGCCAGGCTTACCCTTAGATTATTTTACCCTATCCTCACAACAATCTTGACAGGTAGGGTAACATCACTATCTCTATTTCCCAGGTGAGGAAACTGAAGCACAGAAAGGTTAAGTAACCCGGGCAGGACAGTTCCATGAGCAACAATCATGGCCACTCGGCTGCACTGTCTCCGATGGGGCATCTCTGCCAAGTTGGCACGGCCAGTCTCTTTCCTCTCAGCCTTCTCCCTTCCTTGCTCAGTGATTCCCCTTTTCCTGGTTCTTCTGCACCCCTGACTGGTCTTTCTCGGATACGTTGGAGGTTACTCTGATCCCTGCTCCTAAAATAGTAGTTCCTGGGCTTTGTGCTCTGCCTCCCTTCCCTTGAGGTGCTCCCTGGGTGACCGTGCTCAGGCTGTGACTTACTGCCCCCAATGGGCTTCCGGACACAGGGGACTTGGGGCCAACACCACCCCTGCTCGCTCTCTCAGAGTTACTGTGAGCCTCAAAATGCCCAGGATATGTTTTGCAAACTGTAAAGTGCCAGGGCAGAGGTCAGGGCTGTCACCAGTACCATGATGGACTCCAACCAGACTGGGATCTTGGTCTCCTGTTCTGAATGTTCTTGGAGGGTGTCATCAGCACCTGAATGTAGCACACATGAGTTGGACTCTGGTAGCCTGCAGAGAGGCTGTGAAAATACCTGATAGGCATTCTGAGTGAGAAGCTGAGAGGCCTTTTCCAAATGGAAAGGATCAGCACAGAGAGAACAGAGGCTGGCCGAGCGTGTTACCTGGTTGGGCCACCTCCAGGCCGTCTGCTGAGCCTCTGACAGCTGTCCGTGGGCGTGACTGCTTGGACCGCAGGCCTCGTCCACCTTCGCAGAGGGAGCTGGCGAGACATCGCAGCACCGAGCCCCTCGACTAACCACTACTGTGCCCAAGGGTGCCGGCACCCGGCTCTCGCGGGTGCCAGAGGGGCAGGAGGACAGATGCTGAACTCAGCAGACGTGCATAGAGAGGCCGCCTCAACAGAAAAATGTCTCCGGTACCCTAGTGCCACCCTCAGTATTGCCAAAGAGGGTTCAGACATCCTGCTTGCAGGGCGAGATTCTTAAAAGCTCACAAATTTCATCTTTTTGGGGGGTGAGGACAAAACCAGTTTTGGGATATGCAAACGGAGAAGTAGATATCGGGTTGTGTGCAGTTGTCCCTCAGAGCGCTGGCACTCCACCTGTCTGGTGGCTCTGTCCTGTCCTCTCTGACTTTAGCGGTCAGCACGTCTAGTTCCAGAGGGGGAGACTGAGGCTCAGTTCACTGAGTTAACGGACCTGTCTGGTACAACACGGCTAATAAGGGAGCGTGGGATTGGAGTTTGCATCTCTTTTCTCCTGCTGGCTGGCTGGCCTTGAGACAGCTAATGAACTTGGCTGAGCCTCTGTTTCCCTATTTGTAGAATGGGAAGAATGACCAACTTCACGGGGCTTCATATGCCTTAAATGAGGTAATGCAGGTAAAACACGTGATACAGCCACGGAGCAGACACTCAGCAAATGCTGGCAGTTATTGCTACTCGAGAGCACGCAGTTATTGAATGAATGAATGAATGAATGAATGAATGAATGAATGACTTAAGTATACTCCTACCCTCTATGGGGGGACAGGAAGCTCTCCTTGCAAGAAACCCAAGAGATGAAGGCATTTTTCCTTTAGATGAAAAAAAGTGCCCATGGAAGCAGTTTATTGTAGCAGAAGAATTGGCCGCCACTTCCTCTGTGTTATTCCCGCTCGGAAGCAGAGAAAGGGCTGGCTCCTGGAGCGGACCAGACACCCACGACCATCTTTTTTGGCAATGCTGACAAGGTGGCGTTTTGTGATGATTACACAAGAAACCTTTCCAATCCCTGACCCTCTGCTCCAGCAAAAAGCTTTGAATTTTGCAAAACTGCTGGGGCATAGCAATTTCTCATCTGGTGCTGGCTCGCCCCACAAGCTTCACGGCCATCCCCAGAATTGTCTGTGAAGCTCTCTGCTGGAATGACCGCCCTCTGCTCATTTCTCAGAGTGAACAGATGTGAGCATTGGGTGACAAGTGGCCCGAGACCTGGAGAAGCTGGAGTGGTTAGAGAGGTGCAGGCGTCTTGCTGGAGCACATCCAGGTCGGTGCCACAGACACCGTGGTGGACACGGAAAATGTTAGAACGTTTTCACAGCATGACGTTCAAGGGCCTCCTCCCCAGTCCTGCTCTGGGCTGCGGCTCGCTGGCTACTTGTCAGTTTGTGTCCCTACAAATAGAGGCACTTGGGGCTGCTATGCATATGGGCACACAGAGCAGAGGGCATTAGAGGGTCTGCGCTCGGGCCCTGGGGTCACATAAACCCGATGTGGGCCCTGACTCCAACACTCTTAGGGTTTGCGGTTCTCCCAGGAGCGCACCCTGAGCACGAGCACGGACCTGATTGGAGTACAGTGGTTTGTTGTGAGTCAGTTCCTGGAAGCATCACCTGGGGAGCAGGGATGTGAGACGTGGTGAGGAAAGGAGGGCTCAACTCTAAGCCGACAGCTGCTGTGGGCAGCTTGGCTCTGCTGGGGACTTGGGGAGACTGCGAGGAGCATGTCCAGGGTCACCCCCACTGGGGGCCGGGGGAGCTGGTGAGTTCTTATCCCACTTGCCACTGGATGCTGAGGGCTGTGCAGCTAGTATGCTCAGCCCTTCTGTCTGACTGCCCTGGAGATCAGAGACTTGGAAGGGAGTCTGGGTCTTCAGAGTGAGGAGTGTGTGTGGGGGGGGTACCCGCCTCAGCCTCTGCCAGGATCCTTCCCCCAGCATCTTTATTTAACCTCTCTGTGCCTCAATCTCCAAGCTATTAAAAAGGGACAATGATACCATTACTGGGCTTTGGTATAAGGATTAGGGGAAGGGATATAAGGCACAAAGCACAAGACATGTCTAACAAGTGTTGCTATTGTTACTATTATTATTATTATTTTTATAGTTCACTGTTCATGTTTCAAGAAGATCGGTTTCCTCTTCACCAAAGAATTCTTATTTATCCTTCAGATGCCCAGTGTCAGTGTCTCATCCTCTACTTTTCTGTATGTATTAGTGTCCTAGGGCTACCATGACAAAGGGCCGTGAATTTGGTGACTTAAAATGAGAGAAGTATATTCTCTGGCAGTTCTGGAAACCAGAGTCTGAAATCATTGAGGTGTCAGCAGGCCGTGCTCCTCCAGAAGGCTCTGGGGGAGAATCCACCTTGCCTGTTCTGGCCCCTAGTGGCTCCCGGGGCTCATTGGCTTGTGGTTGTATCACTCCCAGCTCTGCTTCCTCCTTTACTTGACCCTTCTTTCCTGTGTGTCTTCTCCCTTTTTTCTTTTTTTTTTTAATATTTTATTTGTTTATTCATGAGAGACATAGAGAAGCAGGCTTCTCTCAGGGAACCTGATGTGGGACTCGATCCCAGGATCGAGTGGGATCACAACCTGAGCCAAAGACAGATGCTCAACCACTGAGCCCACCGAGGCTCCCCATCTTTTTCTTTTCTATCTCCTCTGATGACACCTGTCATTGGATTTAGGGTCCACACTAATCCAGGATGATCTCATCTTGAGAGCCTCACCTTAATTACATTTCCAGATATTCCAAATAAGGTCACATTCTGAGGTTCCAAGTAGACATATCTGTTCGGCCCTCCACACTACCCTTTCTAAGGTCTCTTTAATTCCTGCTGATTGGTCAGAATTATGTTTGTTTTAGGTACTAACCACAGCAACTTAACCCACCAGGGGCTTGTGTGCTGCTGTCAGAACCCTGTCAACCTCTGTGGCTTCTAGGAGCCCCAGGGGACCAGCTCCTCCAGTGTTCTGACAGCACATCACCAGCATGTCTTCCAACTCTATGGCTGTAAGAAGGCAGCTCCATCTTTGGCACCAGGGCTGCATCCTAGACAGGATGAAGGAGAAAGATGAAGGCTAAAGACCAAGGGGTCTGCTTCTCTAGAAGATTCTCTGCAAACCCTACCAGGGACGTATGTTTACATCTCAAAGACCAAAACCATGTTCCTGTTCAGGTATCTTTCCTGGGACACATCACTGTCCTGCTCCCAAATGGGATTGTGGTAGAAAGAAGAAGGAGGTGAGAATTAGGGCTAAAAAGGCAAATTAAAATATAGTGTAGTATAATATAATGTAATATATAATATGTCACCTATAAACAATTAAAATTCACATCATAGATTTTCCCATGTTCTTACAGAATATCCACAATATCTGGCTTAAAGGACACCCTATGGGGGATCCCTGGGTGGCTCAGTGGTTTGGCGCCTGCCTTTGGCCCAGGGTCCGATCCTAGAGACCTGGGATCAAGTCCCACGTCGGGCTCCCTGCATGGAGCCTGCTTCTCCCTCTGCCTGTGTCTCTGCCTCTCTCTCTCTCTATGTATATCATAAATAATAAATAAAATCTTTTAAAAAATAAAACTTAAAAAAAAGGACACCCTATTGTTTCTTTGGGGATGCCCATACTTTCCCCAACCCTGTCGCTCCTGGTGTTGTAGCGGCTCCTTTCTGGACACCAGTGCTTGGCCCCAAGGGAGAGCAGGAGCAGAGTGGCATCGGGCACAGCAGGAGCTACAGTTGGTGGTGGTACTGCTGGAGGGACATTAAATGCAAACCAACCTCCTCTGAACCTGGTGACATTAGCATGCAGCTCCCCCAAGCTGGCGTTCTGAACACTAGGTCAGGTCAGGACAGAGAAAATAAAAAGAATGACCTGGGAACTTCTCTGCCTTTTCGGGACATGGCACCCTCTTTGGGTGACATCGGTGCTCAGGGGCTATCTGGAGAGTGATTAATTCGATAACATAGCAAGCAGGCGGCAGGAGGTTAATGGATTTGTAATAATAACCTGTGAGTCGGCTCAGGTCACAGCAGCTCAGAGTTGGGAGGAACTCCCTGTCCAGGGAAACTCTCCTGGTGATGCATGAGTTCTTTCAACACGTTCCCTCGTCTCTGTTTGCATGCCTCTCGTGACAGGATGCTCACTACCTCACAGGGTAGCCTGTGCAGTGACCAGGAGCTCAAGGGCTTAGGTTCAGGCAAGAGCTGTTGCCTCATGAATCCCCCTAGTGGGTCCTCATTTTGTGCCTGTGGAATCACACAAAATAAACCCAATTCCTGTTTGGGCTACACTACCTCTTTCAGTTATAGATTATGGTTGATTCTTTGCTTTCTTGCTTCCTTGTGAATGCTTTTCTTTCTTTTCCATGTTGATTTCCTCCACCAGGCTCTACCAATCCCTCCTTTGTGCCAGGGACTGTGTCGGGTGCTGGGGTCACAGTGGTGAGTGAAGTAGACAAGGTGCCGGCTCTCAGGAAGCCTAGCAACCGAATGAGGAGCCTAGATGGTGATGATGATGATGATGATGATGATGATGATGATGATGACGATGATTGAGGTGAAATCCACAATGGTACAAGGAACCATTGTAAAGTGCATGGTTCACTGGCATCTAGTACATTCCCAGTCTTGGGCAACCACCGCCTCTCTCTAGTTTCAGAACCTTTCCATCACTCCAAAAGAGCACCCATCCCCATCCCCTGTTCCCTCCATCCCCTGAGCAACCTCTAGTGTGCTTTCTCTCCGTATGGATTTACCTGTTCTGGATCTCTCATAGGAAAGGACGTTCGGCGTCTGCTTCTTTCACTGAGCATCATGTTTGGAAGGTGCATCCACACTGTGGCGTGGGTCAGTGCTCTGTTCTTCTTTATGGCTGAGTAATGTGCCCTTGTACCACCTTCTGATTATCTGTTCATTCACTGATGGACATTTGGGTTGTTTTCACTTTTTGGCTGTTACGAATAATGCTGCTATGCATGCTTGTATATGAGTGACTGCATGGACACCTGCTTTCATTTCTTGGATATATACCTAGAGGTGGATTTCTGGGGCATACAGAAATTCCATGTCGACTATTTCAAGGAACCACCAAACTGTTTCCTGCAGTGACTGTACTATTTTATGCTCTCACCATCGATACATGAGAGTATTAATTTCTCCACATTTCTGCCATTTTCTTGATTACAGCCATTCTAGGGTTTCTCATTGTGGTTTGATCTTCATCTCCTTTGTGACCAATGACATTGAGCATCTTTCCCATGCTTGTTGGCCATTTGTATATATTCTCTGGAGAAATGTCTTTTAAGTCATTTGTCTGTTTATATATTGCGGTTTGTGGTGGTTAATTTTATGTGTCAACTTGAATGGCCCATGGGGTGCCCAGACATTTGGTCAAACATCTTTTTGGGTGTTTCTATGAGGGTGTTTCTGGATGACAGTACATTTGGATCAATAGACTGAGTAAAGCAGATTGCCTTTCTTAGTGTGGGTGAGCCTCATTTAATCAGTTGAAGGCCTGAATAGAATGGAAACAATGACCTCCCTGAGAAAGAGAGACTTCTTCAGCCTGAGGATATAGGGGAAGTAGGAGAAGAATGTGGGCTCTGAATCCAGGTTCCTCATAGCTTGAATCCTGGCTCTGTCACCCATCAGGCAAAGAGTGGGGTCAAGCAAACGGGTTCTGGAGTTCCAGCTGAGCTACTTACATTCCATTTTCTCATCTACAAAATGGCGATGATGAGGGTACCCTGGCTTGAGTGCCACCTCCCATGGGGAGCCTGCCTTTGGCCCTTAGGAGTGCCAGACCTGACCATAAAACCCCAAATGTGGATACTTCTACTACTTCCCTAGCAGAAACAGAGGTAAGTCAGGTGAGAGCCCTTTGTGACATGGTTTGGGGTCCAGGCTCTCTGACTGGACTGATGGAGGAGGATGCAGAGTGGTCAGAGGGCACTGGACTTCTGTCCCAAATGCTGAGCTGCCCCTCATAAACGGTCTCCTGATTCTTAGATAAACCAGAATATCAGATTCAACCAATTCAAATCTTTCCAGGCTAACTGTCCATGTAGAGTGGCAGCAGAGGCACTGGGGGTAGAGGATCTTCACTGGGGGAGGCAGAGCCAGAAGGCCAAACTTTGGAAAGAGGTCTAGCAGTTACTATGATGATCCAACAAGGCCATGCTTCCACAATGCTTAGCTGTGTCGGCCACAAGTAAGGCACTCAAAAATTATTTGTTGACTGTGTGAGTCCATGTTTGTTATTTTTGTTATTATTATTATTATTATTTGCTGTGTAATTTGGACAAGTTCCCTAACCACTCTGAACCTGGTTTGTTGTAGTTGTTGTTTACCTGTAAAATAGAAACTGCTCCCCTCCTTGGAGGGTTAAGGTGTGGATTAAGAGGCAGTATATACAAAATGTCTGGCACATAGTAGGTGCTCAAAGGAGGAAGAGGCAGATTTGGAAGGGATCTCTGTCCACCCCCATATCTGGAGCCCAGCACCCTCCTATTCTCCAAGCCCCTGCCTGGAAGAGGAGAGAGTCCGCAGCCCCAACTTTTCCCACCCAGTCTTCTCTACCTCTGATCTTTTCTCGCTCACTCTCCTCCCACTTATCTGTATCCTCTGGGAACTCTGGGACATTCCATCCATCATTCAGCCCTCTGCCTGCATGCTGGTTGCTCCCTGCTCTTATCAAAGGCCACTCAGGCTCCTCCTCCGGGCCCTGAGCTCTCTCTCTCGGGGTCCCCAGCCTCTCCAGGACAGAAGGGAGATGGAGATAAGAAGGAGTGGTGGAGGAGTCGTGTTGAGCTGCTGAGCAAATGAAGAGGATGGTGACCAGGTGTCAGGGTGACTCTAGCTGGAGGCTGGTGGATGCGGGGCTCAGAGGATGTCCCCTGTGCCCCACTCCTTGCTGGGGTGGAAGATCTCTGTGGGTAAAGCCCCATGGCAGGGCGGGAAAGCAGGAGGCTGGGGTCAGGTCCCTGTTAGGCTCTGCGCTTGTGGCCTCGAGCCAGTCATTGGCCACCTTTGGCCTCTGTGGCCACATCTGCATCCTGGCATCTTTTTGTGCACCAGGCTCTGGGATCCAACAGGGAACACCCCTCCTCCCCCGACATGACCTTGGGCATCTTATGATCTCTGGTGGACATGGGTGTGAATTAGGTTTTCATACCTGTTTTCCCCATTTCACCTGCAGGAGAAGCTCAGATGCTGTAGCCCTGGCTGGGGGTGCCCATTGGGCGGGGGGGGGGGCTTCCCGAGAAGATGTTTTTTCTCCCTGTTTTGCTTAAGTTACTCTGTGTTGGATTTTGATCATTTCTAACAAAGAATCTTAATGGGTGTCCATCCATCCATCCATCCATCCATCCATCCATCCATCCATCTATCCACACATCCTGGCTGTGTGGGCTTACACTCATCACTTTCCTTTGTAAGACTTAGTTTCTGCATCTGTAAAATGGGAGTTTCATCACCTACCTTATGGGTGGTTTCAAGAATTCATGGGTATCCCATGCTCAGTTCCACTGAGGTAGGGAGAATGGCAGGGAGAGCAGAAAGGTCCAGGCTAAGAGAGCAGCTTGGAAGGGAGCGGTGGGGGACTGAGGGAGAAGGCAGAGATGAGGGATGATGGGTGGGAGAGGGGGGCTGGGCCATCCCCATGGACAGGGAAGGCTGTGCTTGGACTCAGGGTTCTGTTCTATGGATGGGGCAGTCACGGGACAGTTTTAGGCAGAACAATCAGATCTGATCTGGTCCACAAAGAACCCTCGGGGGCTCTGGGTGGAGAGTGGATTGAGGAGGGGAGGGGAGGCCAGGACACCGGCTAGGAAGCCACTGTGGCGGGCCAGGGGCCAGGGGAGCTGCCCCCAGCAGCTCTCAGAGCCAGCTTGGAGCCAGCTGACTTCCATGTGGTTAAGGGTCCCAGTGTATAGAAATGGCAAACCTGAGTTACCAACAGCACCTGGAGCTATGGTCTCATTAGAAGAGATGCCCAAAGTTTGGACTGGAGGCTCTTCAGGAATGTGACACCCTGGTCACAGGCCTCTGGGGGGGGACCCCTGCCCTAGTCTGGGATCAGGCCCGGATTCAGGCAGTGGTGATGAAGGTGAGGCGAATGGATGAAATCTAGAGCTCTGTAGTAGGAGGCAGGAGGAGGCTGGGGGACAGAAGGCCGGGGTCGCGTCACTTGTCATTACATTCCCCCACACACAACACCGCTGTACTCCTCACCCCCAGAAAGGTGCCCTCCCCTGGGGGAAGCCATCCTGTCCTTGTCCTGCTCATGGCCCCAGACAAATCCTGACCCTGGAGCCAATGTCCTGTGTCCCCTCGGAGGTTGAACAGCCCTGCTTTCAGACATGCTTGGCCGCTGGGGCACGTGCTGCCCTGAGTCTGAACTGTGATATGTGGGCTGTCATTCAGCTGTGAGTGGAGAGGCACTGACGGCCACCTCAGGCCAGCAGGCAGGGGTGGTCGGCACTGTTGCTGACCGGCCTGTCCTCACGGGGCCCTGCTCTGGTTTGCGGGGAGACGCTGCAGCTCCCCAGCCCAGCCACTCCTCCTGCATTACATGGGGCCCCTCTTCACCTTCCTCTGCCCTGAAACCTGCTGGGGCTGCCTGCCGCCCGGCCTCACCCTCAGTGAGGACCTTCTCTGATAGCCCGGCCCTTGATGACAGGGTAGGGCCCAGGACAAGGGGAGGGTGGCACTGCTGGGTGTGCAGTCTGGAGACTGATGTGAGGGAGGGAGAACACGCACCTGTTCCCTCCCCAAGGCTGTCATGGGAAAGAGCAGAAGCCATCCTGCTGGCATGCTTCCCTGGTCCCCCCAGCCTCCCCCTCACTCCTGTGGACAGGTGACTGACCCCACCTGTCTCCCCAGATGGGCACCACCCAGAACCCACCAATCAGGGCCCCTAGCCTTCAGGTCATAGTGACTGGTTGGTTACACACAGGTTCTGGTGGTGGCTGCCAAGGGTTGGGGACCCTGGCTCCATTATTTACTCATAGTGCAGTTTGGGGCAAATAGATAACTTTCTGGTGCCTCTGTATCCTCACCTGCACAAAGGGGACAGTAATAGTACTCCCTCTTAGGGCTGTTGTCCAGATGGAATCATGTAAAGGCACACAGGAAGTCCACAATAAACATCAGCTGCTGGTATTAATGCAACTAAGTTTGGAGTCTTCTGATGGAGTGATTGGGAAAGTGAAGCTTTTTTTTTTTTTTTTTTTTTGGTACTAGCGTTGAGCTGCTGGAGGAATCTTGCCATCATGAGGGAGAGCCTGCCTGATAATGAATCCAGCACAAAGGGACACGGTGCTCGGAGATGAGGGAAGAAGGACTTAATTCTATTGATATCACTTGAGCCCCTTGATCCAGCTGTTCCTGAAGACCTGCCTCTGGACTCTTTGGGCATAATCAAACCTTTTTTTTTCTTCCTTATTTACTTAAGTCACTCTGTGTTGAGTTTTGGTCATTTCTAATAGAGTCTTAAAGGGTGTCCATCCATCCATTGATCACAAGTCCTGGCTGGTATGGGCTTACACACATCACTTTTCTCTGTAAGACTTAGTTTCTGCATCTGTAAAATGGGAGTCTCATCACCTACCTTCTGTGTAGTTTCAAGGATTCATGGGCAACCCATGCACAGGGCCATTCTCAGTACCACAGGCTGAGGAGGCTCAGTAAATTTCCCTCCCTTCCTATCATTCTTGGCCTAAATCCTGCCCTGCCCCTGTGCAGGTGTGTCTGGAGAGCCAAGGCAGGCTCCATGCCCCACCAGGCCTGGGGCCTCCCGAGCAGTCGAATCCGATTGGTACAGCCTTTATTTTTTCTCCAGCATTTTTTCAGAAGAATGATGTCATTTGAGGGCCACAGGGGACGGGGAGAGTAAAAAATAACATAAACACACTGGACAGAAACACAGGAAGGGCATCAAGAGGATCTGAAATTGGGTGGTTGGGGCAGAAAGGTGGAGGACCTGGGGCAGTCAGAGCCTCTTAGCTTTCGGCCACCAGGGAGGAGAATTCTGCAAAAGAAGAGGACACAGAGAGGTGAGTCAGAGGTGAACAGTGTGGGAGGACGCACCACGGCCTGATCACTGGGCCGCGCACGGCGCTTCCTGTTGGGTCTCTCACCTGCTGCAGCCCTAGAGTGAGGGAATGAGTGAGTGTGGGAGAATGAATGAATGAATGAGGAATGGTGAGCCTACCACCTCTCTTTTTTGTGTTACTTTTAAAACACTTTTCATTCCAGTGTAGCGAACTGACGCTGTTACGTGTGGGCTGTACAATTCATTTCAGGCGTATCATACGCTACTCAGTCACTTGGTCGGTGCTCATCCAGATAAGTGTTCTCTTAATGAGCCTGCCATCTCTTTTGCTTCATGATGTCACGTCACCTGCAAATTCCTAATAATAACCACAGTGATGATAGCAGCAATCATCTGAATGTTTATCACATGCCAGCAACTATTCTAAGCACTTGATATTCGAGATTCCGTTCGACTCTGACAATGATCCTGTAATGCGCATGTGATCATTATCCCCATTCTACAGATGAGGAAGCTGAGGCTCATAGTCCAGCAGGATTTACAAGGCCACACAGCCAGTAACTAGCAGAGCCAGGGTTCACACCCAGTTCTGTCTGAGCCTCGTGGGACCCTGAGCTCCTCCTTTGCTCCTCATCTAATTGTTCCTCAGCTGCCCCCCAGGATCACCAGCAGAATCTAAGAAGACCCAGAGTCCCAGGCCCTTGCCCTAGGATTTCTGATTTAGGAGGCCTGGGGTCAGGGAGAAGTTATTTTAGTTGTTAAAGGTGATTCTGGTGAGCAATGTGGTTCAAGAACCAACCAATGTGTGCTCTTCCTCCTCGGAGGGCTGAGCAACACTCTGGAGAGACCTGAGCAGGTGACATCTCCACGCAGGTCAGCCAGGTGAGTGTGCACAGCGCTCAGAATGAGCTGGGCCCTGTCTCACACAGCTCATTGACTCACACAGCTCACACAGCTCATTGACTCAGGAAACTGGGAGTTAGTCCCATTTTATGAAAGGGGAAACCGAGGCCCAGAGAAGAAGTGACGTTTCGAGCCTCCGGGGTAATGAAGGGGTCAGGTGGGACTCAAGGTCTGGGGTCCAGATCTCTCCACAGGGCTTACCTTCGAGTCCACAGTGGGCTCACCTGCCCCTCCCACCCCAGGAGCATCTCCCTGCCCTGCTTGGCTGAATATTAATTGATGGCAGAGATCAGTGTCAGCACTAGGGGGACATCCAGTGTCCTACCACCGAATCCAGCTCCACCTAAATGAACAAAGGGATGGCCCCTACCAGGGAAGAGGAGACACAAGGGAGCCAAAGCTGATCCTTGCCCTGAAGGAACTTTGGGGTCTAGTCAGGGAAGAGACGGTACCTGGCAGGACATGCTCCATGCTGCTGGCCTTTTGTTTGAATCTCTAGTGTGTCAAGGGCATTCCCACCTCAGGATCTTTGCACCTGCTGTGCTCTCTGCCTGCAGTGCTCTCAGACTTTCCACAGCTACCTTCTTCTCACTCACCTGGTCCCTGCTCAGATGTCACTCCTCCTGGGGCCTCTCTGACCACTCTGGTGGAAGTAGTGACTCTCCCCTACTGTGATCCTCTTTGCTAGCACCAGTTTTTATTCTATTCACAGCACTTACCACTCTCGAAATACTTGTGAACATGTTCTTGCTTATTCATTCATTATCTGCCTCCCATTGGCTCATAAAGCTTCAGAGCCCACTCGCCTCGTTTCCTGCTCTGTCCCACCACCTGCCTCCAAGCCTGACACGTGCATTTGTGAATGGATGAAAGGCCCAGAGACTTCGCTGTCACAGGGAGAAGAGGTGCCCTCTACTTAAGGTGTCAGCAAAACTTCAGAGGGAAGATGGCTTCTGAAAGAGTCTCATGAGAAGGTGCAGGATTCCCACAGGAGAAAGCAGAGAATGGGGAAGGGGTCATAGGCGGTGGCTTTTCACGGGCAGGCTCAGAAGGCAGGAAACAATGGGGTGGATTTGGGAAAGACCCAGTAGCCATGCTGGGCTGGTGTCTCGCATGATAGGGCTTGTGCCATGAAAAGGCCTGAGCCCCCAGTCTGGCTCCACCGCGCATGGGCTGTGTGACCTTAGACAAACACCTGGCCTCTGAGCCTTACCGTCCTCAATCATAAAAGGAAGAAAAGTCAGCGCTGCTTCTTGGGAGCACTGGGAGATCATCAGAAGGGATGTGCTGGTGGCCAGGAGGCCCTCGGCTCCCACCATGAGCTCCTCTGCCCCTGTTCTCCATGGCTTCCCCACTGTGGGGTCCTGGCTGTGGCAGCCACAGGGTCACAAGGGCTACTGCTCAGCAGCCAGGTCTTCTGAGACCTTTATTTGGAATAAAGGGAACCCAGGGAATGTCTGCCCTGTTGTTTTTCTCTCCAGGGGACAAGAGAGGACAAGAAAGAGTTTGCCGCCCTCGGCCACGATGCATCTCTGAGACGCTGTGTCCCCGGCCTGCCAGAGAGTGTGGGGCCCCAGGTAAGCCCCCACTGCATCCAGAAAGGATTGGGAGCCAGGGTTCCAGGCTCTGCCTGCTGTGTTTGCTGAGAAATGCGCCTCTCTGGGTGTCAGTCTAGGTGTCTTTCAGGGCAGCAAAGGTAGAGGCAGCCTCAATTTCTCAGGAGGGACCCGTGAAAACAGACCGGGAAGTGGCCTCAGGAACCACTGAGGTACCAGGGCTCCTTGATATGCATGCCACCCTCTCCAGACTTTGTGAGAAGCGATCCCTTGGTTTCCATCCTGGGCCATGGTACCAGGTACCATGGTACCATGTGAAATATCAGCCCTGGGGGACGCCGCATGTGGACTCGCCGGGCTGTTGTCACGGCTCTTCTGTAAAGCTACCACTATTGCCAAATAAAAAAGCGAAAAAACTAAAAGCAACCAAACTGAACACATGCTCCCACCATGGGAATAACTGGTGGGATCCGTGCCAGGTAGAGGGACGCATCCCTGGTCTCCTCATCTTCCTGGGATGTGAGCTAGGAAGTGGACACCACCCTCTCCTGTCCCCAGGCTGTCCCTGAGGACAGGAGAGGCGAGCGACCTGAATTCGGGGGCCTAGGTACTAACTCCAGGTGGGAGAGAGAGCATGTCCTCCAGCTGGTCCTGAACCCACGGAGTCACAGGCTGAGTGGAAACAGCAAGGGGCAGGGATAGAACACAAACAGCAAATACTCCAAAAATCCCTCCCGTGAGCTGGGGTCAAAGTGTCCACTTTGTCAGCCGGGGACTCCTGTGACCCTACAACACCTGGGTGAGGCAGGTGGTTCTTCTGATGTCTCTGATTAGTACTGTCCATTTTTATAGAATTTAAGAATTCTTATTTATTGAATGCCAAGTGGGAAGTGTTATATGTATTACATATATTATCTCACTAAATTCTCATGACTACTCCATGGGAGAGATGCTTTTGTCTGCATTTTACAGATGGGGAAACTGAGCCCCAAAAGTTAAGTAGCTTGACCAAGATCCCACAGCAGACGTGAGTCAAGCTACTGCTTTTAGGCTCCCTCCTTTACCCTGGAGCTTTCCGGCCTACTTTGACCCAGGTATAGAGTGACCCATGAGCCAGCTCAAATATCACCACCCCCATGACTCTGTCATATTAGCCCTGTTTTATTTACTTCATGGTACTTAGCACCCTTCTGAAATGAGCTTATTTATGGTCTTAGGTCTTTTTTGTTGGTCTCCTTGTACTAGAATGTAAACTCCAGGAGGCCAGGGAGCCTTGACTTGTCTACAACTTTCTTAGCAATAGAGTAAAATAATAAAATGACAAATGGATAGATGGAAGGATGGATGGATAGATGGATAAACAGACAGATGGATGGCTGGTTCATGAGTCCTCCATGGGCTCTATAAAACAAATGCTAAATGGCGCTAATAAACAAATGCCAAATGGATGGACAGATGGATGGATGGGCGGATGGCTGGCTGGCTGGCTGGCTGATGAGTCCTCCGTGGGGTTCGACAAATTCCGACTTGCCTCATATAATTCTCACAAGAGCCCTGGGCGGTCAGTGGGGTGATTCCCATTTTGTAGATGGAGAAACGGAGGCCTAGAGAGGTGAAGGGTCAGGGTCATGCAGAAAATAAAAGGCAGAGGCAGGATTTGGTGTGTGGTCTGAGGTGCACGCCTTGTCTGAATGTGGCGAGGCTGTTCCTGATCGGGCTGGCATCCCAGATCGGGTGCAAGCAGGGACTCTTAACCTGCCATTTAATCTGGAAAACTGGCCAGGGCTGACGTATCCTGTCTCTGGGCACTGGGTTTGCTCTGTGCTGGGATAAAGGAGACATGAATCTGTCTGCCAATGCCGGCTCACGGAGAGACTGTCAAGAGGGGAAGTTGGTCCTTACAGTTTCCCGACCTGCACTGACCTCCCTAACCCTTACCCTACAAACAACGGGTCCTTGGGCTGCTCATCAGCAAAGAGCCAGTTTACCACCTTCACACTAGGTAGCATTTGGTGTGGTCAGCATGAAGGTGACCAGGGAATGCCAACCAGGGGGTGCCCCTGAAAAGCCAGGCATTTCAGAGCCTGACTGGGAGATATGTTGGACCTGTAGCGATTTCAAAAGCCTCTGAAAACAGGCCCCTCCACCCACCCTGGGATCTACTCTGAAGCAGCCAGGATGTCACAATGGCCACATGCCCTGGCTTTTTGCAGAGAACACTAGATTCTAATTTTATCCTCCCAGAAGCTGGAGCAGTGCATTTTATAGACAAATTGAGGGCAGGGGTCACCTCTCCTGGACCTTTTGTATGTAGCTCAGGGCAGAGTTCTTAGCAATCAGCCAATTAACGAGCTATGCTCTTATATAAAAAAAAAAGTCTCCTCTAAAATGCCCAGGTTTCTCCTTAAAAACAAATGAACAAACATACAAAGTCCTGCAGAGTCTAAGTCAACTGATTTGGCAGTAGGATGCTGGGATGGGGAGCGAGGAGGGGGTTCTGACCTTGGTTCTGCCTCCTGCTCACGTCCGCACAAGACCCTCACCCCTCCAGGTTGTGCTTTCCCCCTCTATGCAATGTCGGGGCTAGAAGATGCCTTTCTAGCTCTCCCGCAGTGCTTAGAGCAAGGGCCCTGGGAGTCAACTCCCAACTCCCATTTCTGCTTCCATGACCTTGAACTAGAGATTTACTTCACCTCACCGTGCCTCCATTTCCCCATCTGTAAAATGGAGCTCCTTGGCTCATTCAGAGGAGCCTGCATTACAGCTCTTATCACAGGTCCGATACACAGCCGGCACTCAGCATTTGGTAGCTGTTGTTATCAGGGTGCTTCTACAGCTCAGCTACCTTGAACCAAGCCTACGACGTGCCTGGCTGCTGCCTGGCACAGAACGAGCAAGGCCTGGCAAGTGGCACCATCACATTGACTTTCTGGCGTGGTTGTTGTTATCACCCACCATTTCCTGTCCCCGCCCGGTACCTGGAGCTGGGTCTGCTTCTGGTTCCTTCACTTCCTGACTGGGTGGCCTATGGTCACTACTTTATTTTTATTTTTTTACAAATGTGATCATGCCTGCTTGCTCGGCTGTTGGGAAGCCCAAATGAGCAAATACAGAAGGATGCCTGGTCTTTGTTAGTTCCATCTCCCTTGGGTCTCCTCTCCATCTGACACAGGTGGGAGCTTCAAAATGTCCACAAAAATCCTGAGACAAAGACAGGATGTGAGCAGAAGAGGGCAGTGTGTGTGTGTGTGTGGGGGGGCAGCCCAAAGAGTGGGCAGCTGACCTGCTACAAGTTTCTGGCACCACCTATGCCATCAAGTTAGGATCCCACCTCCAGTGTGCCCATCCATGGACACTCAGCCTCTGACCCTCAGTTTCAGTGTCTGTAAAAAGGGGATAGGGCTCCCGTGAGGACCACATGGGGTAATTGGAGGAGAAGCGCCCGGCACAGCGGTGCCCCACACACAGAGGGAGCGGAGCGCATCTAAATCACATCTCACCAGGGAGATGCGAGGGATGGTGTTCCTCCAGAGGGACCCGGAGCCCTGCCCTGGGCCCCTGGGGTGGGGTGGAGAGGGTCAGAGGATGGGAGGGCTCAGCCCTCTCCCTTCCCATAGGAAGCTGAAATTAGCCTAATTAGGTCTGTCCCAGTCCCAGTGCCGTGGGGATTGGACAAATTTAGAAGCTATTGACAGGTGAGACCAGCACATGCTGACAGCCCCAAGTGAAACTGAGACAGACCTTGAGTCAGCGCTTGGAAAGCTCTTCCCTTCCCTCTGTCGTGATGACCAGGATGGAGGCACCCGCCTCCTGGTTTATCACCTCGCCTCTAAATAGCTCCTGGGCTGGGTTTCTTATACATTGGTATTGCAAACACGGATCACCTTCCCACCCCAGAGAACGGGAGGCAGGGTTATTTGGGGTCAAGCCAGACGGCCACGGGGAGCAGCGTCAACAGTCCTGGGGGCTTGCTCTGTGCCAGGCGCTGCCCTGGGTGTCATCCTGTTGCATCTGCACTGGCTCTCTTGTCCCCATTTTGCCAACAGGGAAACTGAGTCTGCGAGTCACTGAGCCAGGAAGATTCTAACTCAGGCATGGCTTACATGGTGGTGGTGGGGGGGCGTCTCTCTCTCAGATGCTGGGGTTCCAGGCCCTGATCCCTGGAAGCAGGAGAGGGATCAGAGGAGAGGGGGCATCTTCCTCCCACCCCCCGTCCCGTCCCTCCTGTTCGCCTCCCAGGAGGGCAGCTCTAGAAGGAGCGCCGCTTCCTCTCCCTTTGCTCCATCTTATCTAGCCCCGCACAAGGCAGGGAGCCTCCATCCACTGGGGAACTGAAGAAGGCATCTCCCTAAGCCCAGAGACCATTTATAACCCGAATGTCCCTCTGCACAGCCGGGCTGAGGGAGTGGCAGTCAGGAGACACGGGTTCCCTTCTGCCAAGGATTTCTGTGTGACTTTGGCTCACACCCTCCACCCAGGCCTGTTACCATGACTCTCAGTGGGGATCGTCAACTCTGTCCCCCTCCACCCCGACCTTATGGGGCCGGTGTGAAGACAGGGAGACCGGACAACGCCGCACACAGCGAAGCACTCTGCCGCCGGGACCACGGCTGGCCCCGATGTGCACGTCCTGCCTTCCCCGCACACCAGGTCCCACAGGGGCTGGAGGGCTGCAGGACCTCTCCTGCAGTCCCTCTCGCTGTCCTCGCATCCTAGACCCCGTTTTCTTTCCTTCAAGGGCTGGTATTCCACAAGAGTTTCGAGGTGGCTTCCCAGACAAGGCACATATATAAAATAGGAAAGGAATCATTTCCAGAACACTCTCTTAATGCAAGCAGCAGCCCTTGGAGGGGGGTATTTATGTTCCCACCTTGGGATGAGGAGGCGGGGGCCAGGGAGAGAAAAGGGCTTGGCCGTCCACACCGCGTCCACACACGCACTCTGCAGGTTGGATTTTCAGCCTGACTTCAGGTGCTTCGGCCCAAGGGCTCACTCCCTCACTCCCGCCCACCAAGCTAAGTGGGCCGCTTAAGGATAAAAGAGAACAGATTTCACCAAGAAGGAAGCAGAAAACCAAGTGCCTTGAGGCACATGAGTGGAACAGACCGCAGTGGTCCAGCAATAATTATGATGAAATTTTCCAGCAACAGAAGCACAAGGCAAACCACAGGGTCTCGGGCTGGAATAGGCTGGAAGCCTTGGAAACAGGACCCATCACTGGGATCAGGTTTTGGGAAACCCATAACTATGATCGATGATGGATTTTGTGTGTGTGTGTGTGTGTGTGTGTGTGTGAGAGAGAGAGAGAGAGAGAGAGGGAGAGAGAGAGAGAGGGAGAGGGAGAGAGAGAGAGAGAGAGAGAGAATGCAGGGTGTGCAGATCTTGTCCACAGCACTGTGGGGAACAGTGGGATATCGAGTCAGTGTCAAGGTTTGGAGCGGCCCAGATGCTGATTAGCTGTGGGATCCCGGGCAAGTCGCCCCACTTCCCAGAGTCTCGGGTTGCATGTCTGTACAGTGAGGGTATATCTCGTGGAGCTGCCGTGAGGGCTGCACGAGCTAGAAGAGCTACAGCCGGGGCGCAGTGCCCGGCACACAGGACGGGCCACATGGGTGGTAACCGCTAGTCCTGTCAGCCTGCTTATCCCACAAGGGCAGCATTGCTCTGGGGTAGCTAGAGCCCAGGCAGGGGACACATCTGTGTGAGAGGCAGGGTGGTGGGGGCGGTGGGTAGGGTAAGGGGTGGGGGTGGGGTTCCTGGCTGGCCCTCCGAGTCTGCTACTGAGTGACCCTGGGCGCTTAACCCCTCAGTGCCTCGGCGTCCTCATCTGTAGAAGGGGAAGAGTGATGGCACCTGCCTTCTAGGATCACTGTAAGGTGGTGGTTCTCAGAGTGTGGTCCCCGTAGCATCAGCACCACCCAGGAACTTGGTGGAAATGTGAACACTGGGGCCCCACTCCGGTCCTAAGGAATCAGAAGCTCTGGGGTTCGGGCATGGCCATCTGTGTTGTGAAAAGCCCTCCAGTGACTCTGATGTTGGCTCTAGTTTGAGACGCACCAGTGTGAGGGGCAGAGAGTTGAGAGGAGCCTGTAATTTAGCAGTCTCACCTGCCCTTGGTGCCTGGTTTTGCAACCATGGCTGGGTTTGGGGGTTCCTTCCACCTCTGTCCAGTTTCTCTCTCCTTTCCGGCCTTAAAATCTTCCTTTACCAGCTCTGCACCAGCGTCTCAAGGGTGGCTTTGGAGAATCGATCGACCATATCTATAAAAGTCTTTGAGCTTCCTGGAAGTAGCTACCCCAGAGACGGGAATGCAAAGGGTTATTATTAGAACTTTGTCTTTCTATCCCCTTCCTTCAATCTGGGGTCCTTAAGGACCTGGTAAGCATCACTCACCTTGAGAGGGCAAACAGTGGGAGACGAAGGCGGTCCTGCTTTTACAATCCCCCAGCACCTGCTACGTGCAAGCCCTCAGCCCACATGGGTCTCCAGCCTTTGCCTGCAGACTTCTCCCTACACACTACACTTCCTCATCACTGTGTCCCCAGAGCTGGCCAAGTATTCACTCATTCATTCATTTGGCAAACTTTCCTTGTGTGCCAGGCACTATTCTAGGTGGTGGGGTCAGAATGGAACAAAACAAAGTTCCTGCTCTTGAGGAGCTGGCATGGCCTTCGGGGGAGAAAGAAGCCAGTTATGGGTCGGTATGTAAAACCATCTTAGGGCGGATGCTCACTGAACTCAATGAATGAATAAAGCACACAGCACAGGGCATGTGCTTTGAGTCCAGCAGACATGAACTCGGATCCTGACCACGTCTCTTCTGAGACAAGAAACTTAGGCAAACCCCTTACCCTCTCTGAGGCTTAAGTGTCCTGGGATAGTTAATAAAATGAGGATAGTAATAGTATCCACCTCAGAGGCAGCGAGGAAGATAGAAGGTAAAATGTTAAGCACAGTGCCTGACACACAGTAAGTGCTCGGTGACATTAGATGTTACAGACGCCTGGATGGCTCAGGGGTTGAGCATCTGCTTTTGGCTCAGGTTGTGATCCCAGGGTCCTGGGATTGAGTCCTGCATTGGGCTCCCCGCAGGGAGACTGCTTCTCCCTCTGCCTGTGTCTCTGTGTCTCTCATGAAAAAAATACATAAAATCTTTTTAAAAAGTTAGATATCACTGCTAATATTGTTCAAGGTGGCACAGGCTCAGCTGGTCCTCTGCCTAGAGGTTTATTCACTGGGGCATCCATGGAGTCCCAGTCCTGGCAGGGACCCCAGTGATTGGCTAATGATCTGACTCCTGATTGTAAAGATCAGGTCCCTGAAGGTCAGAGGGGGTTTTCCGTGACTTGCCTCAGGTCCCACCAGGAGTTGAAAGCATCCTCGGGCTGATGGGCAGGCAGGGCTCAGAACCCTTTGCCTTTAGAGGAAACAGGCAGGAAAGCAGAGTGCCTGAAACAGGACCTCCCAGGGGCCTGCAAAGGCCTCTGCTCCTATCTCACTGCCTATTGGGCACCCTCCAGAAAAAGTACCAGGTTTGGGGTGGAGGTGGGGGGAAGGTATCTGCATCTTCCCATTTCAAAGGTGCACCATGTGGGGGCCCCCTTGCTGCCTCAGGGGATCTGTTCTCGCTGCCCCCTGTTTCTCCTCCTGCCCCACCCTGCTTCATTCTGTGCAGACCCCCAGACCTTCCCCAGGTCAGCCTGAGCTTGAACTGCACTGGCAGACCAACCAGGGTTTGCACCCAGTGTACCTTGGGCGCCGGCACTGCCCTTTCTGCACCTGCACTTGTCATGGGTGATGCAGGGTTCGGTTCTGGGCTGGGCACACATTACCATTCTGGGAACAATCCTCTTTCTCTTTCTGCCCCTTGCAAAACAACCTTCTTGCCCCTTTCTAAACATCCCTAAACCTCCCAGCCTGTGTCTTTGCTGAAACCAACGCCTCACCCTGAGCTCTCCCAGAACCATCCCCCTCGTGCCCCCCGACTCCAACTAGCGGCTTCCAGTCCCCAGTCTCCAATCTGCCTAAGCACCACTGTCTCTCCCGTTCCAGAAGGCTCCTCTGCACCTTCCTGGCATTGCCCTTCCTTTGTGTACATATACATAGAACTGCAAGCAACTTGCAGATAGAATAGAAATAGTATCGTAGCTGCTGTTTGCTGAGTACTTGCAATGTGCTGGGCGCTGCGCTCAACACACATCGTGTCATGGAATCCTCACAGATGCCAGTGAGCCGTGTGTTGTCATGCCCAGTTTATCGACGAGCAACCGGGCTCAGGGTGGCTGAGCCGGTGCTGTGGGGCACCCAGCCAGGAAAAGTGCCTCTGGGAGTAGGGTCTAATTCATCTTTACCTCCCTGACAGCCTGGCACAGGCCTGTCACCCAGTAAACGTCTGCTGGACTTGTTGGAAGAGTTGAGTTAGCTCTTTAAGGATGGGAGATGGGCAGGGAGGGAAGCAGGGAAGCAGCCTAAGAGGGATCTGGCCTGGTTTTTCTTTATCATGTAGGTCGCTCGTGAGCAGCCAACCATGAAGACCCTGCCTACGGCTTCCAAGCTGTGGCCATAGTAGCTGCAAATAAAAATGGGAAGCAGGTCTGGACGTCTGGGTTGGGGTCCTGGCGGAAAGCCCTGGCTCAGGGTGCCACTCACCACTCACCGGAACCGCCAAGACCAGCCTCCTATTTCCCTTCAGCACTTTCTGCTCTGGCTCCTTTAAAATCACCTCCCTCCTTCACAGCTGCAGGAGAGACAGCTGGGACCGGAAGGCCAGGCGACTCGCTGCATCTGACCTTGCTCGAGTTTCTCTCCATTATGGTCTCTAACATAAAACTTTCATAAACTACACCCATATTCAGAACGCTTTTAACTTTCCCAGAGCCATATTGTGTCAATAGCCACTTAATTTTCACAACGAGCCCAAGCAGGTCTTAGGATTAAATTGTGCACGTCACTTGCCAGGCACAGGAACTGGGTGGAAAGAGGTGGCAGGGCCAAGGTCATAGCTGGGGGACAGGCCGAGGGGAGGCAGAGCGTGGGGGGCTGGACTTTACACTCAGGAAAGGATGTTTATCAAGTGCCTGCTCTGGGGCAGGTGTGGGCTACATACTGGATATAAAAGGATGAAGACAACCTAGTCCCTATTTTTAAAAATGTAGTTAACAAACACATATGTAGCACTGACTCTGTGCCAGACACTATTCTAAACCCTTTACACATTAACACATCTAATCCTCACGACAATCCCATGAGAAAAGGACTATCATTATCCTCAGTTCAGAGATGAGAAAACTGAAGCCCACAGTAGTTACTCGAATTGCCCAAAGTCACACGGCCAGAAAGTGGTAGGGATTGGAACCCAGAGGCCAACTTTTCTCTTAGGTTGACAGGAAGGACCATTATGAGATGTGGCACAGCTTGCTGGAAATTGTTCTTCTAAATCCCCACTTGCCCACTTAGGTCCTAGCTCTGTGAACAGGCCAAGCACCTCAGCCTCAGTTTGGTCCATCTGCAAAATGGAGATCATTCCCAAAGCTGTTGGGGTGCTAAGAAAGATAAGGCTGCTGGGGTGTGCTCTGTGAACGCTAGTTAGATCAGAATGGAGAAGGAGAAGGATGTGGGATGGTGGACCGCCAGCCCCTCATCTGTTCTGAAAGCAAAGCCTGAAAAGCAGGGCATGGCCAGATATTCCTTTTCCTAATTCCCAGCTGATTGCTGGCTGGCTGTTTTTCCTGGCTCACTTACAATGCTGGAAGGGTATATTTGGGTGAAGCCAAAACAGGTTTTTAAAACCCAAAGTTACAGGATACCAAGACAAGATGCTGAAGAGGATAGAAGATAAGGAATTTCCATCCCTGGAATCTGAGAACATGAGAGCCCACAGGGTGCTTGGGGATCAGCTGGCCTCATCTCCTCAGGTTACGGTTGGAAGACGGAGGCCCAGAGAAGGACAGAGATGGCCCAAGGTCACACAGCCAGTTTGGGCAGAGCCAGGACCGGAACCCAGGGAAAAGTGCAGAATTGAGGGGAAAGCCCCAAATTCTCCTTGATTCCCTACACAGTGGGAATTTAAAAAAAAATCTATTCCTTTTGGGTTGTTCAGGTTTGTGTGTGTGTGTGTGTGTGTGTGTGTGTGTGTGTGTGTGTGTGTCAGAGCTCTCACACCTAATCCTGGGGAGTGTGGGACCCCTCCTCTCGCCTTCCTGTGACAGAGATGGCTCCGAGCTTTTAGCATCCAAACATCCCCAGATCCATGATGTGCTCTGGCCACAGGTCACGGCTACTCACCATCGACCCCAATCTTGCCATCCCCGTCCTTGTCTCCAGCGGCCATCAGCGTCTTGGTTTCTTTCACAGACAGGTCTCTGGCATCTGGGGAGAAGCCCTTCAGGATGAATCTGGGGAGAAAATCCAGGGAGGCAGTCAGGTGGAGGTCACCTTGTGCAGGAACAGCGTCTGATGGTGGGCTGGTCTCTAACCGGGATAGGTGGCCAGCAGCAGGCACACACGCTGCTGTGCTGGGCCCGGGAGCCCTGGCTGTGGCTGTGCTTGCACGGGTGAGTGTGCAAGGAAGGACGAGCTGTCCTCAGGGAAAGGTCGACCTCACTTCAGGCAGGGCACTTGCGTTCCTTTATTCAGCCAACCCAACAAATGCAAAAGTGTCTTCTCTGTGCTGGGACCATGCTGGAAACCCCGGGGCACAGAGAAGGAAGCCACCTGAAAAAATGAGGAGGAGGTCGAGTACTCAGAGACCAGACAGGGTGATGGATGCAATGATAGTGCTCAAAGGATGCATCCATCCCACCTGGGGTGAGGGGAGGCTTCCTGGAGAAGGTGGCACCTGGAGGACAAGTAGAAGTCAGAAGTCAGCCTGTGCGTATGTGTGTTGGTGGGTAGGTAGAAGGAGAAAGTTCTAGACAAAGGGTACCCTTGCGAGATGATTTGGGGTGAGATTTGGGGGAGTCCCTATGGAAAGGTCTCTCTCCACACCCTCCCCCTTCTCTTTAGGACAAAATTTAAGACTGTCTTGGCTAGAGAGTGACATAAGGCACAGCTGGGTGGGCAGACAGGAGCCAGGTGCATTTTCCTAGTCATTATCTTCCCCTCCTCTGCTTTGCTCCCAGGACTCCTGACCCCCAAACTTGGTTCTGCATCCCCCCCACCACTTGTCCAGACACTGCTTTAGCTGCGCTGGTGCCAACTTGTGGGGGGGTCCGCAGGATGGTGGATGGCACCTTTTAGGCAAATGAGAAATCAATGAAATAAATACTCCAGCAAGCGCTCCCTGTCTTGCACATGGCGTTAGGCATCCAGAAAACCTGCCTCTTCATTGTGCATTAAATTATTAAGTAGCATCATCCCATTAGCAATATTAAGTGGCTATAATTTAATCTAGTTAGTTGCACTTTCTGCGGCAGATTTCATTCTTCCGGAAGCAACAGTGGGGAGGCCCAGCTATTTTCTGCCAGCGGTGCAGAGAGAAGGGCAGATCTGATGGGCACTCGGAAGCCAGAGTCCCAACCCCAACTCCCTCTCGGGATGGACAGCCCCTGCAGGCCTCAGTTTACCCCAGCTCATCCTCCTCGATGAAGCCGCTCTTGTCTTTATCCAGGATGTGGAACACCTTCTTTACATCATCCGGGCTCTTTTTCTTTAGGCCAACCATTTGGAAGAACTTTTTATGGTCGAAGGAGTCGACAGCTGTGGGGGTGGGGTGGAGAGGAGTGGGTGAAAATAAGGACAAAGGAGGGGCAGTAGAGAAGAGCAGAAGGGGGGTGTCACTGCATTTGCTGATTGACCTCCCTAGGCCAGCGCTGAGGGGTCATGGGGTGCGCCTCTGTGGGAGGGCTGACGGAGCCCAGAGCAGCCCAGGGAGGGATGGTGCTTTGCCCAAGGTCACACAGGTAGAAGTGGAAGAGGCAGACTTGCCCCTACATGTATCTGTACCCTTCACCATTAGCCTTTGAAGGCAGGGGAACCTCCTGGGTTCCATGAAGGTTTTTGGGTGTCACTGAGTGGGGGTGGGTAGGGGAATGGGAGGCTGTGTGAACATGGTGTGTGTATGTGGGGTTGACCTTTTGTGTTGCCAGAAAATCCATGGACCCAGGGAGGACAAGTTTCTCCCAAGGTCACAGAGTGGGAGGAGGAAGGGGGAGGACCCAGAAATCCTGGCTTTGCCACAGATAACAATTGCAGTGGGAGTTGGGGGAGTGTTGTAAGCTCCCCAGGAAGTCCCAGTTAAGTTTCTTCTAAGAGGGAGCAAGGTGGGTCATAGAGTAGTGTGGGTGGGTTAACCCAGCACCGAGGGGAGGGTCACCTCCAAGAGCTGCTTCATACCCTGAGGAGGGGATGCTAAGCAGAAGGGAAATGGGAAGCCCCCTCCCCAATTTTCTGTCCCGAGCTCCCTTTCAGAACCACCCAGAGAAGAAACAATGTTAGAGTAATTTAAGGGTGCATGGGGGGTGGGGTGGGGGTCCTGTTGAGAGTCATGTTCTCTCCTCAGCCCTGGGCTGAGGTGGGGACAGTTGCTCTGTCCACCCCTGATAAGAAGGTATAGGACCAAGCCCTGGAGGTGAGCTTAGTCCTAAGCCCCCTTTGGCTGTGCTAGGTGACCTTGGGCAAGTTTCTGGTTGTCTCCCAGCCTCAGTTTCTGCACCTGGGTGAGGAGAGGGAGGGAGCAGGTAGGCAGCCAAGTGCTCAAAGCCGGGGCAGCTCAGAGAGGTTCCAGCGTGAGCTCCCCTCCCGGCCACAGGGCCACAGACTTAGGCTGGAAGTTGCAAGCCCCGAGGATGCTCTCCACGGGATTGGGCAGAGCAGAGCACCAGCTGCGGGAAGGTCACCCCACTCACTCGCTCGCAGTGCCGCCTACGCGGGGGGTAGTGGTGGGGTGTCGTCTGAGCCCCAGAGAGGGGCTTGGACAGCAGGGGAGCCAACCGCCCCAGCCAGCCGGGAAGAGTCCCAGAGTCCCGTTCTGAACGGGGGTGGGGGGGTGGGGGGGGTGGTCTCCCACAGGGGCTGCTTGGAGAGAAGGCGTGTGCACCTACAGCCCCTCCAAGTTCCTTAAAGGGGAAGCATCAAGCCCCACACAAGGACCTAGAGGTTCCGCTTACGACCCGGTCTCTGCCCTTTGTCCGGGACCCCGAGTCCTCGCAGCGCGGCCACCCGGCCTCTGGCACCGGCAAGTTTCGGTCGTCGGGCGGAGCGCGGGGCCTCCCCACCGGCCCCCTGCGCCAGGTCCCGCCCGGGAGGAGTTTGGGAAATGCGGGGAGCCCCCTGCTCCGTCCCGCCCGCGCCCCGCAGGATGCGTGGGCAGGGGAGCGCCGCGGAGGACGGGTCAGCCCGGGGGCCAGCGGGCGTGCGGGGGCCAGGGTGGTGGATGGGGCGAGGGCCGGGGAGGGGAGAGCGTGCTCACCGGTAAAGGCCCCCACTGCCTTCTTGATGTCCTCAGCGTTGAGCAAGTCTGTCATCGACATCCTGCAACTGTTTGAGCGGGCAGAGCAAGTGCGAAAAGATTAAAAAGTGCTTTTCTCATCATTTCTGCTCATATGACCAGCGCTGCAGTGATGCGCGCCGGGCGCACGCCCGCCGGCCTGGCGCAGAGCCAGGGGGCGCGGGGCTGGGCGCGCAGCCAGAGGCGCTCGGAGGCCCCGCGCCGCCGCCGACCCGCCGCACCGCGCCGCCCCCGCCGGGGGTCCCCGGGATCCCAGGGGGTCGACTCTGGAACCAGCGGGGCCCGGAGGGTTCGCCTGCCGTCAAGGGCACGCGGGAGGCGCCAGCCTGGTGCAGCGCAGCGTCTCGGGTCGGTGCACCTCGGAGTGCGCGCGCCCCTGTCCCTCCGATTCCGGAGGGACCGTCAGGGGCCCGGCCTACACCCCGGTGGGACCCTCGGCCCTCCTCCCATTCTCTCTCCGCTCCTACCTCCGCCTCAGCTCTGGTCTGTCCTGGATGCAAATTTATGCTGCAAAATCAGCGCTGAGGTCTGGAAACCTGACCCTCAGGCCGCTGGGAGGAGGTGGCACGGATGGGATAGGGCTGCCGCTCAAGCCCTCTCCGGATGCCCCATCCCACATCTGGCCAGGGATGCACTGAAATCATTTTTTTTTTTTCCAAAGAACTGTTCTCAGATCTCCTCTAGCTACTTGCTCCCCTGGTCTCCTGAGTATAGGAGTAGAGCGTGGGTCCAGACCCCTGCCCCCACAAACATTTTGGGAGAGGATAGGGTGGGAGAGGCCACTTGAAATCTGTATACACCCTCTCCCCACTTGGAGACCAGAAGACCCATGTTTGGAGGAGAGGCTGGTACCATTGGACCACATTTTCTAAACAAGCTCAGCAGTTTTTATGGCTTGAACTTCATCTCTGGGAAATGTGACACTTCCTAATCTTAGGCAGCCAGAGACCAGTTGCATTCTTTCCCACAGTCTCCCAACAAGGATTCAGGCAGCAACCAGCTGCCTCCACAATATGTGGAGCACTGGACGGGGAGTCAGGATGCCTGGGTTCTAGATCTATGGCTGTGCTAAGTCCCTGTGTGACCTTGGGTTCTGACCTTCCCCTTTCCTGGTCGTCTGTCTCCCTCTCTTGCGTTGATGGTCTTGGTGGTCCTTTGTAGGGGGATCTCGAGACTCCAACGGAGGGTGTAGGCAGGTGGGCCAGGGCTGAATCCTGGTGCCACTTGGTGGGCGGCTGGGGAGAACTGTCCAGCTGCTCGAGTTCCGGCACACTCGCTGTCAACACTGTCTCCCTCCGCTCAGCCCTGGACAGCTGCCCTTCCTGGAAACCTTAGGACGATGCTGCTCCGACTGCCCCCTCCCTGTGAGTCAGCTCCTCAGTCTGCAGCCCTCCAGCTGGCTTCCAAGGGGCAGAGGCTGTAGCCCCTGACCCACTGTCTCTTGCTGCATGGCCTTCCACAGACCCCTCAGCTGCCCTCCTGTCTCGGCCCTGAGCCAAGCTGTTCACGTGGACATGCTGGGCTTCTGTGCAATCATTTCAACTCCCAGGCTCAGCTTCCCCCAGGGGCCTAATTGGAGAGTCTGTTTCCCTAGCTAAAGGATCTTTATGCTATACTGATGGGGAAACTGAGGCCAGAGAGGGTCAGTGAATGGCCTAAGGACACACAGTGTCCTTAGTGGCAGTGTCAGAGAGAGACCCCCTCCCCGGTCTGCTAACTTGGAGTTCAGTGACTCTCGTCCGTGGAGCCCCTTTCCACTGCCCAGGACCCAGCCCTGTCAAGTTCCACCTGTCCGAGCCACAGACCATGCCCAAACACTGACCCTCGTGGCAAAGGCTGGGCCCATCCTCCCTCCTTCCTCCATCTCTCCCTGCTAAAGAAGCCTTCCATCAACTTGACAACCTCTCTGGGCTGGGGTCTACCCAGCCAGAGCACCAGGTGCTGTTATTGGGGTCGACCTGCCAGCCCCCCACACCCTTCCTCCTGCCTCCGCTGCCCACTCATGGGCCTCCTCTGATGGCATCACCAGACTCTACAGATGCCTGGCTCCACCCCTCTCGTTTCACAGGTGGAGAACCCAAGTCCCAGCCAGGGGGAGGGATTTGTCCTAGGTCACATCAGGAGTTCGGGTGGAGAGCCCAGGAATTCATACTCTCAGGCCTGGATTCCACAGCTGCTGACCTTTCAGCACCCACTCCCAGCCCCGTGTCACTAGGGGTAGGGGCAAGGCGGCTGTCCCTTCCATCTGGCCTCCTCCCGACTGCATCCAATCTCCAGCCTCAGTAGCTGCCACTCACCTTGGGTGGGGGTGGAGGGCTGGAACCCAAAAGGCCTGGCCGGTGGGAGGTCCTGCAGGGAAGTGAGCCTGGCAGTGGGATGGCCACCTATATAGGCTTCTGCTCTGGCTATTTTGGGAGGAGGCGCTACCCCCAGCCCCCAGCCCCCTCCCCTTCTGGTGTCAGGTACTTCCCAGCCATAGTGCTGGGTATGGGTATCACATTCACCCTCCTTGGGCCCATCAAGCCAGGCCTATTAATAACGCTTGGCCCCTGCCTCCCTCCGGGGCCCAAAACTGAGGCACAGGCAGGGCTCTCCTCTTCCACGAAGCCTTCCGTGATCACTTTAGATGGCAGCACTGTTCCTGCCCTCCCAAATCTTGCAAGAAAAGGAAGAGAAAAGGCGAGCAAATGAATGGGACAGGAACTGTCCTCCATGCACGGAGCTGGACTAGGTTCTTATACGTACGCCACCTCCTCACCACAGCCTTGCTGTGTGGGCCTGGTCACGCTCACGTGGATGAAGAAACAGCACAAAGATGCTGGGTGTGATGGGAGTTACTACTCAAAGCCATAAACCCGTGGCCGGGAGTGGGCCAAGTACTTTCTGGACATGATTTAGTGCCTAGAGATGTGTTCTGCATGCTTTCTGACAAGGAAAGCTTTCCCATCTCCCCACCTATAAAGTGAGCTCAATGAGAGGCAAACTTTGCTCTGTGGGTGGGTTTGGGGGCCTAAGAACACCCTGAAATTATATGCAAAACATCACATGCAGATGTGCTCTTGTAAAGCAAAGACCTGTGGCTTTTATGAGATTTGCAGAGGTATCTCTGGCACGATGTGTCTGGCATCCAAGAGGTCATGCTTGAAAAGCATGAATGAATGAGTGAATGAATGAATGAATTTAACAAATAGTTACCAAGTATCTAGTATGAATACCATGAACATTTCCTATCCTCATCGTCAACCTTAAAAAAAATTTCCAGGGCGCTGACATTATCTGCAGGGAAGTTCAGTTCTTGATGCCGACATAAGGAGGCCTGTCCTCTGTGCAAAATCTCTTTGGGAGAGAAGCTGCACCAAGTACCTTGTTGACCACTGGCTCCATGGAGGGAAAGAGCAGAGGGTGGACTGCATGGGGAAGCTGGTGCCAGCGACTGGGTGTGTTGTACCTCTGGTGAGCGCTGATGGAGGGGTCTGGATTAGCGCAAGGGTAGTGGCAACAGGGAGGAGTGAGAGATAGGGAACCTCTTGAGGGAGACTCTTCCAGGCTTGAGGTCTGTGATGAACAAGATGGATGACCCTGAGCTGACTGTGAGTTTGCAAGCTGAGGTTCATTGGAGGAAGGTGGTGCTGCTGTGCAAGGTGGTGAGTCTGGGGGATGACACAGAGTTGAGAATCCTAGGATGTTAGGGCTGAGATAGGCTCCGTAATGATCTACTACAACCTGCTCGGGTAAAGATGAAGAAACCAAGGCCAAGGTGACAGACCCCAATCACGCAGAGAGTGGTGGGCCAGCCAGGACGTCGTGTTGGATCTAGGGTGCCCGGAGGACATTCTGGTGGAGATGCCCAGTGATGTGCCTTCTGGAGAGAGGTTGGGGCTGGACATGGTGCTTTGGTGGTAATCAGGGACTTGAAGGCACGGGCATGGCTGAGCTCAGAGAGGCAGGAATGAGACAGCCTTAAGGACAGACCATTAAGGAGACCCCTGGCTAAGGTCTGGGAAAATAATCATACTCACTTATTGAGCATCGTGTTGAGCACGGTGTACACTATAACCTGCTTTCGTCCTCGTACTCCCTAATAGGTAGGCATTGCCTTCTTCCCTGTGTTGCTAATGAGGGAACAGGCTAAGAAAGGTTATGTGACTTCCTAAGGTTACCAAGCAAGGCTAGGTCTTAAACCCAGGTCTCTCTGACACCGAAGCCCTTGACCTTTTCCACTCTACTATCTTGCTTTTTTTTTTTTCAAGATTGTATTTATTTATTCATGACAGACACACAGAGAGAGACAGAGACACAGGCAGAGGGAGAAGCAGGCTCCATGCAGGGAGCCCGATGTGGGACTTGATCCTGGGACCCTGGGATCACGACCTGAGCCGAAGGCAGATGCTCAACCACTGAGCCCCCCAAATACTGTCCCACTTCCAGGTTTCTTAACTGACAACTGCCGTGAGGCAGCTGGCTGGGTAGGTGGATGCCATATCCCCACATTGACGCTACCTCTTCCCTCCTCCGGGTCCCTTTACTGTGCCTGGTCCTCAGCTGGACACAGCTGACCACATACATATTCCCAAAGTGGATCCCATTATCCTCTTTTTACAGATGGAAAAACCAAGTTTCAGAGATGTCAAGTCACATGCCCAAGGTCACACAGCACACAGAGACCAGAGCCCGGTCTGTCTGTCTCCACACCTGCCTAGTGTCCAGCGCTCTCCCAAAGCCCGCTCTGGTGGAGGGGAGGAGGCCAGTGTGTGTGGGTCAGCAGTCTCTGAGCTGCTCTCTGCCAGGAGACGAGCATTCAGCTGTTCATCTCGCTGGTGCTATTGCAGGAGTTCACACTATTTCCACCTGCTGTGGCCGGGAACAGGATACAGAGTTCATCACATCCAGGGCGCTGGCGGGCTGGGTGGACGCTGCAGGAGCTAATGATATTTATGAGGTCAGCCCTGTGATATGACATGTATTAACTCGAAAGAATCTCAGTCCCATTCCTGAGAGCCGGCCCTTGGGCCTGTGGCCCTGTTCCCCCTCCTGCCTCTCATTTAAGTGCAATTTCACCACCGAGACTGAGGCCAAGGGGTAAAGGGTCCTAAGAGTGGTAAGGGCACATAGGGTCCCTGCAGTAGCACTGCTGCTTTAGCCACTGTGTGACCTTGAGCTACTAGCTGCACCTCCCTGGGCCTCCGTTCCTTCACGTGTACAGTGATGCTGAAGAGGAAGCTGTAGAGAATACCAAACGGATCATGTCTGAGGAGGCAACTGGGGGCTGTGACATCCTACACAAACGATAATCAGGGTGGTTATCACTGTGACGAACTTGCCCTCAAGCGTGTCCTGCCACTGGACGAGGGACCCTGGAGGCTTTATGGAAGGAAACCAGGGAGGAGAAGCGGGGTGCTAGCCCCAGATCACCCCTGGCTTTCCTAGGATGGTCTCGGAGACCAGGATGCAGGTCCTGGCTGGGGAAGTTGGGGTGACAGATACTCCAGGAGGGGAGGAACTGCAGTGGGTGAGGGTGGGAGGGGCTGTGAGCGAGGTTACCCCCCACCCCACCCCGTGCTGTCCTAGGTGGGCCTGGGGCTGGGATCAGGGAAGTGAGCCAGGGGTGAGCCCATGAGTGCAGTGACTGTGGCTCCCGGCCACCCGGGTGTGTGTCCTTCCCTTGAAACCCTCATCCTGTCTCAGGGATGCTCAGGGGAAACCAGGGAAGAGATTGGTCCCTGTGTGGGCTGGAGCTATTAAGGGGAGCAGGACACCCCCGGCCATGGCTGTGGGAACAGGAGGTCGTGGTGGCAATGGTGACGGGCAGGCTCTCCCTTCTTGCCTTGTGCTGGGTGGTGCGCGTGGAGAAGCACACAGAGGATGGTCTGCAGAGGTTTTAAGAGCTCACTTGGCTCCCAGGTACCTGCTGACATCAGGGGAGCCTTGAGCCCCGCCCGCGGATCAATGCGGAGGTTACAAAGGCAACTGATGGGCTTTCTCACATTCTCCTCTCTTCCTAGACCCCCTGCTTCCCCAGCTCCTCCCTGCTCCCATCTCCATAACAACCCACATCCCATAGCGCAGCCAGGATGATCATTAGAGGTGCGTGCATGTCTGTGGTGTGTGTGTGTGTGTGTGTGTGTGTGTGTGTATACATGTGTGCCTCTGTGTGTGCTCTGTGGTGTGTGTCTGTGTGGCTGTGATATGTGTGTGGTGTGTGGTGTGTGACGTGCATGCATGTAGGCACGCAGGTAGCTGCAGGGGCAGATGCTGTGCCCCGTGTGTTTGTATGGGATTCCAGGCCAGCCCTTCTTCCTGACTCTGGGGGTGGGGCTGGGGGTCCAGGGCTCTAAGCGGGCATGCGTGTGCTCTCCGTCCAGCATCTTTGTGTCAAAATCAGGCGGGTTCTAATGTTCTGATCCCTCCCGTAGCAACAGGAAAAATAAAGGACTGATCTGGGGACATTTATCTGTACCCCCATGCTGTGGGCTGAGTGTGCCCCCCCCCAAATTTATCTGTGGTAGTCCTAACCTGCAGGACCTCAGAATGTGACTGTATTTGGAGATAGGGTCCTTGCGGAGGTGATGAAATTAGTGTGATGTCACTAGGGTGGTCCTCATCTAGTGTGACCACGTCCTTATAAGAAGGGGACACAGGCACACACCGGGCTGAGGGGAACGGTGAAGACACAGGGAGAGGCCGGCCGCCTGCAAGCCCAGGAGCCAGGCCTCAGGAGCAATCTGAACCCCCAGCCTCTGGAGCCAGAGCTGTGAGGAAAGAAGTCTGTTGTCTAGGCCCCACCCTGCCACCAGACCACATGCAGTCTGTGGGGCTTTGGGGTGACAGCCCCACTGGGAGGTGCTGCTGCCAGACAGGGTGTAAGGGCAAAAGGGTTTCCGTTCCCACAAGCATGACACAGAAGCTGGACCACGTTCTTGTGACAACTCTCCAGGTCCTTTGAAATGGCTGTCTTTCCTTTCTTTCAAAAAAATTTTATTTAAAAAGACACATATGGGACACCTGGTGGCTCAGTGGTGGAGCGTCTGCCTTCAGCTCAGGTCGTGATCCTGGGGTCCTGGGATCGAGTCCTGCCTTAGGCTCCTGCAGGGAGCCTGCTTCTCCCTCTGCCTGTGTCTCTGCCCCTCTCTCTGTGTCTCTCAGGAAAAAATAAATAAAATCTTAAAAAAAAAAAAGGCAGGACATATGCTCTTTAGAGAAGTAAGGGAAGTAAGAGGGGGTAAGGAGGAGGAGGAGTCACTGATAATCCATCACTCCCCGAGTGCAGCCATGCGTCATTTCTGGAGGCTTGTGTCTTCCGGCTCCTGTGGGCCATCCATAGGAGGATCACCTTCGGTGACTCAGCTTGGGGGTCACCGCTTCCTGGAAGCCCTCCTGGTTTTCTTCCCCCTCACCTCCTGCCCCTCCCAGCGCCTGCATTTACCTCCATCCCTACTCAGCAATGGATTCCCCTTAATCTCTGTTTCCAGCTGCCTTTCCATCTGGGTCTTGGAGGCGCGAACACCAGCGTCCAGCTTTCCTCTCGGACAGCCTCCGAGGAGAATAAATCAAACTGATGTTTTTATTTTTGGTTGTATGTGGACAGTGGTTGTTTTCTAAAACATTCTTGGGCTGCTACTTATAATGCCGTCTAAATCCATTTATCCACCTGCGCTGTTGGGGCAACTGCTGATATATAATTAGTCTTTCAGGAACTGTGGCCTCCCCTTGGGGTTCCAGACTCATCCGCGGCGCTCTCCCTTCCTCCTGACCTGAAATTGCGGCTCATATTCTGCTAAGAGCGGGTGCTCTGGGGAACGGGGAACTGCATATTTGAAACCAGGCTAAGCAAATCTAGAATGTGTGGTCCCCCTACATCTCGAGTCCCTTCAGCCTCTTGGGTGGGGGGGAGGCTTGACATTGGCACCCCATGTGAAAGTCCTTGGGGACACGACCAATGTGTTTTAGGGACGTGGCCGAACCCTTGCTTTTTCTTATCAAATATTTATTGCTTTCATGCTGATTCTGGGTCGGATTCTTTTGGAAAAAAAACAAAACAAAATTTAAGTCACAGAAGCTGAATCCATTTGGAAGCCCGATGGTTCCCATCTTGCTCCAGGGCTGGAGACTGATCGTAGATTGTGCTGGAGATGAGAACTGAGGTTTGAAGAATGACAGTGATGAGAATTGAGAAATAAACACATGGGCCAAGGGAAGCGGAGATGGACTGCTAGTTGGGATTACCCCAGGGGCCTCCCTCTCCCCTCCACTCCTCCCCCCTTCCTTTCCCCTCCCTCTGCCTCTCCCCATCCTCCCTTATATCTGTCCTCTCTCCCTCTCCCCCTCCTCTTCTTCCACCCTCCTCTCTCCTGTCCCTCCCCCTCTCACTCCCCCTGCCTTCCTCTCTTTTCCCCTCCTTCCCCTGCCCCACTCCTCCCCCCTTTCTCAGCTGGATCACTCCTTTCCTTTCTGTGTCCTTGAATGGCCTTTCTCCTCCCTGACTCTCAATCTTGAGTCCTTGGCCTCCTTGGGCTATAGGATGGCTTGGGGGAGGGGGAGTCAGGGTGGGGAAGAGAGGGCATCCTTAGAGATCAATGGACAGATTCAACTATCTCTCTTTTTTTTTTTTTTGCTTGTTTTTCCCCTTATATTGCATTTAAAAAAAAAGAGATCATGATAAGTATACATAACAAAATATATTTCTTAACCATTCTACAGCATACAACCCAGGGAAGTTAAGTGTGTTCACATCCTTGTGTCAGCTGTCTCTTTTACACACGGGAGGCCTAGGCTCTGAGGGGCAGAGCAAGTCAGGGAAATGGCCGAGTGAGGACTCACACCCGGGCCTGTGGTTCGCCTTCTAAACCCTGAAGGAGGGTAGGACAAGTCTAAGGGAAGGGCCCAGGTGTGCGCAGGACATGCTGGGTCATATTTAAACTGTGGTCTGAGCTCTGCTGGCTCTTTGTCATCTAGAAAAGTTACAAAATGAAGCCTAAAAACATGACACTAAGTGAAGAAGCCAGGCATAGTATATGATTCCATTTATATGAAATATCCAGAACAGGTAAATCCACAGGGACAGAAATTGGGTTGGTGATGGCCAGGGGCTGGAGAGAGGTAGGGCTGGGGAGAGCCTGATTAACGGGCACACGGTTTTAATATGGGGCATGAACGTGTTTTGGAACCAGCTAGAGGTGGTGAATTGTTTAGAATAGTTCATTTCTTTTATGTGACTGTCACCTCAGTTAAAAGCATTTTTTTTGGGGGGATCCCTGGGTGGCTCAGTGGTTTAGCGCCTGCCTTTGGCCCAGGGCACGATCCTGGAGTCCCGGGATCGAGTCCCGCATCGGGTCCCGGCATGGAGCCTGCTTCTCCCTCCTCCTGTGTCTCTGCCTCTCTCTCTCTCTCTATGTCTATCATAAATAAATAAATCTTTAAAAAAAAAGCATTTTTTTTCCACAAGATGATAAGTGAGTCTTGTAGATGACAAACTATCAGACGATGATGGTGTTTACTGATCTAGTCGCGTAAGGCACATGCAAGGGAGACATTGCCTTTGGTCTGCCTTGATGGATAACCTGGGCCACTGTCCCGACGGCTGGTAGAAATGGCTAGAAATGACAGTGTGCCCTTCTCTGGGCATTTTCTTGTATTGTTTTGTTTTGTTTTCCTCTCTTGCAGGCTCACTGCACCTGCTGCTCAGCCCTCATGGCTTAGCTCAGGCATCATCACTTTCCAGAAGCTCTCCTTGATTCCTTCCCCTGATTACCTGCTACCCACATGTTCCCCTGCATTTACTATGAACATTGCTGCGGAGCAGTGACCCTTGACTTGTCTGCTCATTCCCTATGAGGCCATTGAGGTCAGGGACTCTGTAGAAGCAGAATGGAAAGAAAACTGTGCCATAGGCCTTGGTGCCATGATGACCTGGGTTCCAAACCCTGGTTGGCCAATTCACTGGCTGGGTGACCTTGAGGCAAGATGCTTAACCTTCAGGAACATGAAGGTTCATAATCCAAGCAAAGAGGATAATATTTCTTTGTTTATTTTATTTTATTATTTTATTTTATTTATTCATAAGAGACAGAGAGAGGCAGAGATACAGGCAGAGGGAGAAGCAGGCTCCCTGAAGGGAGCCCGATGTAGGACTCAATCCCAGGACCCCGGGATCATGACCTGAGCTGAAGGCAGATGCTCACCCACTGAGCCACCCAGGCATCCCTATAATATTTTCATTATGGGACTGTGCCAAGAAGTCTTGGGTATGTAATCTTGTTCTTAAAATGGATTTGCAGACAAGCCAATAAGGAGAGTTTCATTCCTACTGGCATGGCTGATGCCTGGTCCCATCAGTGGAGGGGTGAGTGGGCCTGGGGCAGGGGAGGCCAGAGGCAGGAGGTGGTGCCTGGCCTTTAGTTCAAGCAGACCACAAGTGTGGGGCAAGTTCCTTCCGATTTTGGAAGCTAAGAGGATTAGTCTCCAGGGCCAAGGGAAAGTCAAATCTCATAGTTGGGTGCTCTTGGAGCAAGAGGTAGGCAGGGGCCCCCCCCCCCACCTCCAGAGCTGGAGACCAGAGCAAAAGGCTCCCAAGGACTCCAAATTCCACGGCAGAGGTGAAATTAAAGCCTTAGGTCTACCTCGGAACCCAAGGAAATGCTCCAGCTATTTGAGCTCAGTTTCTGTATCTGTCAAATGCCACAGTTCACCCACTTGAGCAGATTCCTGTCTGAGGTTCTCAGTCTGGTGGCCGGCATAGGGCCTGGTTCACACGTGCTCAGTCAGTGCCATTCCCCTCACTTTTCTCTCACTCCCCGTGCTGTCACTTATGCCCCCAGACCCCAGTTGTCTTATCTGGAACACCGGGGAGGCCTCCTGCCCCAGGGCAGCTGTAAAGGCAGAGGTGGGACCCCCTCAATCCCCCCGAGCCCCAGAAGTGCTGAGGCAGGGGCTGTGGGGAGCTGACCCTGCGCTGGGGAGTATTCACTCCTCCCTTGGCAGCCCTCCTGGTCTGTTTTCCTGGCTTCTTGACTATCAAGCTCTGAGAAAGTAGGAACTGCAAGCTCACCTGTCCCCTGTGAGGCTCCCTGAGGTCTGTGAGCCCACCACCCATGCTGGGCCAAAGAAAGGAGACTTCTTCCTGCTCCTCCAGGTCCACATCCACTGCATTGGACAGGACAGACTCCAGAGCCTTTCCCTCCACGAGGGGACATCAGTCTGAAGGTCCCCGGGGGGCATTCACCGAGCAAAACACCCAGGAGAGTATCTCTGTCCTCAGGGAGTGTACAGGGGTACAGTCAGATATGGTGTTTGGAATACAAGTGGATGCATGGAACTTTCTATATGTATGTAAATAACATGTGTGTAAATATACCTCCAGGTGTTTCTTTCCCTTTTTTAAAAAAAGATTTATTTATTTATTCATGAGAGACACAAAGAGAGGCAGAGACACAGGCAGAGGGAGAAGCAGGCTCCCTGCGGAGATCCCGATGTGGGACTCGATCCCAGGACCCCAGGATCATGCCCTGGGCTGAAGGGAGGTGCTCAACCATTGAGCCACCCAGGTGTCCCCAAGTATTTCTTTACCATATCTCTATGCCCTATAGTCCAGGCCCCCGCCGCCTGTTTCTTGGACCATAATAGTATATATTTGACTAGTCAGATATATGCACGAGGTGATAATATTCACACATGGTGCTAAACGTGGACATAATTCCAACCACGTTGCATTTTTCAACTCATTTATCCTCTAAAGTTATCATCCTTTCCATTTTATAGATTGGCACACAAAGGCATCAGGGAGGCTAAGTATCCTGCCCAAAGTCACACAGCAGTTAAGTGGCAGAGCTGGGATTTGAACCCAGGCCCTAGAGACGGTGCTCTTCATCTTCGACTCTCTTGATTCTGATTTGCAGAATCAAATCTGCCTGCAGAATCAGCCCCCCCCTCCCCACCGGTCACCCTTCATACACTCCGAATCAACCTTCTTCTTCTGCTTAAGACCCTCCTGGGATCTCCAGTTGTCTTTGGGGTGATGGTGAAACCCTCTGGGCAGGTCCTGATGCCCTCCTGGGCCTTGTTTTTAGAAGTGGCCCCTTTGCAACATGCATTTGGGATCAATGCCTATCTTTTTCAGTATGCAACTTCCTTTATAATATCAAAATAATTCCTGAACCAAGCATGGTGGCAGTTCTACTTCTAGGCCTCACTGGTGGAGAAAACATCTCCCAACAAAAAGCTACCATGACTTCAGCAGTACTTTTAAATATATTTGATGAATTGCTATATATGATATATAATTTTTTTTCAGTTTTAAACCAGGCTGGATTCAGAGATAAATTCTCAGACTTCCTTGGACCCAATGATCCTTAGCCTTCAGCTTAGAAACCATTTTTCTTCCACTCTTCTAAGATCTTACAGGTTCCTGAGGTATATTTGAACATGCTGATCCCTTGTCCTGGAGTGACTTGCCCTAAGGACCCAGTTCAAGTGGCGCTTCCTCTGGGAAGTCTTCCCTGATTCATCACCCCACCACTGCCCAGCAAATAGCTCTGCTCCATTGTTTCTGCACCATGGCTGGTTCTCTATCATTGGTCATGGTACACCGTCTTGTCATTGTTTGTTTGCAAGCAGTATTGGAGAATTTGGCCACAGAGCACTGGAGCTTTGGCATCTACAGGCCCCAGGTTCCTGTCTTGGCTGTAGCAGCTTCTAGCTTTGTGAACTTGGACAAATCCCTTCATTATTTTTGAACATCAGAATGCTCATGCCACCTGTCTTCCCAGCATTACCTAACTCTTTCTGATAACAGAGCCTTCCTCTTCTTCCTCCCTCCTCTCTTCTCTCTCTCTTTCTTCTCTCTCTTTCCTTCCTTCTCTCCCCTGGTTTTAAAATAAGGAATCTATTTCATGTGGTTTGATAGGACTACAGCAGTGGGCATGTGTTCCAGACCTGGCCAATAAAAGTGCTGCATCCCCTGATCACAGTGATTGGTTTAAACATGGGTGTGTGGCTCCAGGCAGGCTAATCCAGGCCTGTCTGGAACTTTCTGCAAGAAAATGAAAAGCGACTGTCCTTTCCCACAGGGGTGCTAAGCATGTTGGATGTAATTCCAGAGGGTGGGCAGCTGTCCTACACACCATGTAGAGTCTGTCTGAGAAATGGAGAGAAAGATGAAACCTTGATTAGATCATGCATGCCCCTTGATCCAACTGTTCCTGAAGGCAGTTACACCTGGGCTTCTAGTTACAAAAGCCAGTACATCCTCCCCCCACCCTCCCACCGCCCAGCTTTTTCTTTTAAACCTAAGTTAGCATGAGTCAAGTTTATTTCAACTGCAACAGAAAAGATCCTGATAGTCCATTACATGAATGGTTCCCGATGAACCATGCTTTTTACAATACATGTCCTTGTGTTGTCAGCCCCCTTGACTAGAGGCTGGGGCTTGCAACTTGCTTTAATCAATGAAATAGGATGGAAATGATGCTGTGCCAGTTCTGGGCTTGAGCCTGAAGAAGCCTTGCCAGTTTTTGTGCTCTTGCAGGCTCTGAGCTGCCACATAAGTTCGGGGGCCCTGCAGCAGGGACCGAGTGGAGAGGCCACACGAAGAGAGAGGGGCCAGACAGCATGTAGGCAGGTGGAAACTCAGCTTGCTGGTGTCCTCGCTGAGTCGGGCCCCTGGCCCACCTGCCAGCTGAATGCAGCCCCCTGAGCGATCCCAGGCAAGAGCGGAAGAACCACACACTTGAGCTCCATTCACAGGACACCATTTGAAGAGATGATAAAATGATTGTTATTTTAGGCCACTGTGTTCTTGAGCAGCTTGCGACACAGCCTGACATAGACGAGGCACTGATGAACACACCACCTCATAGAGCTGTTGTCAGAACTGAGGAAGACAGAGCGTGTAAGTTGCTCGGTGTGGCGCCTGGCACGCAGAAGATGCTCGTTAACTATCAACTGTTCTTTCTCTAAAGATTTTATTTATTTATTTGACAGAGAATGAGAGAGACAGAGCACGAGCAGGGGGAGTGACAGGAAGGAGAAGCAGACTCCCTGATGAGCAAGGAGCCCAACATGACAGACATGTGGGGCTCCATCCCAAGACCCTGAGATCATGATCTGAGCTGAAGGCAGACTCTTAGAACTGATCAAGCCACCCAGGTGCCCACCAACTCTTCTTTTTCTTCTTCTTCTTCTTGTTACATGCTTGTTGCCCAGATTAGATCATGAGCTCATCGAGGGCGATGTGTGTGCCATGTGAATTGCTGTGTTTCCAGGATCCAGCACAGGACCTGCCATATGTTGCTTTCAATGAATGAATGAATGTCAAGGGGAGGCATCTGCAACATGCAAAACCCAGGATCTTTTTTTTTTAATTGTATTTATTTGAGTGCATGAGGAAGAGAGAGAGAGAGAGAGCACAAGCAGGAGGAGGGAGAAGTAGACTCCCCACTGAGCAGGGAGCCTGATGTGGGGCTCCATCCCAGGACCCTGGGATTATGACCTGAGCTGAAGGCAGATGCTTAATTGACTGAGCCACCCAGGTGCCCCCAAACCCAGAGCCTAATGCATAGTTTGTCCTTAGCATATATTTTTTGATCAGATCATATTTCAAATAGAGCATCAATCCAAAGGGTATAGGGGCCACTGAGGGCCCAGACAACTTTTCCAGGACACCTAATCTCCTTGTAGCAACTCAACCACTCAGGTTGGGGGAGGATCCACCACCCTGTGGCTACACCATCCAGAACACAGCTCTTACTGGTGGCACATTGGGGAACATGGGGTATGGAGAACACTACCATGGCTCTTAAATTCTTTCTCATAGAAGGTACACATCTTATTTCCACTTACATTTCATTGGTCAAAGTCAGTTACATGACCCCATCTAACTTCAAGAAGCAGGAAATTTAGTCCTCCCCTATGGCCTGAAGGAGAGGAGAATTAGAAATACCAAAGAGGGGTTTTAGGTCATGATCTTGGCTCGGGTCATGGTCTTGTGGTTTTGGGATCAAGCCCCGTATCAGCTCCCTACTCAGCATGGAGTCTGCTTCTCCCTCTCCCTCTGCCTCTCCCTCCACTTGTGTGTGCTCTCTCTCTCTCTCAAATAAATAAATAAAATCTTAAAAAAAAATACCAGCGAGCAGTTTGGAAATCTACTCTTCCATCCCTGGGCCACTCATCCCAGAGGGGCAAGGCCATGTACCCATATGGCCCTCGCTCAGGTGTGATGGGGGCTGTTCTCAAGGTCAGGGGGCCACCCCACTAGATGCTTATGACATAGGGGCAGGGCAGTCAGTCAACAGGTGTATGTATCTCTCTGATTAGCTCTGGGTATGGTGAATAGCAGGGATGATACCCCATGCTTCATCTTAGAGAAAAAATAAGATGCCAATCAGTAAAGTGACTTGCCCAGTTCCCAGAGATGGATTAACTTTTATTAAAAAAATTTAATAGATAAGAGATGAAGCAAGAATAGCAACATGGTAAGGGTAGATTCTCAGCAGTGTGGCATTCACTAAAAAGGTCTTTCCACTTTTTTATACATTTGCAAACTTTCACAATAAAATGTTGGAAAAATTTAAATTTAAATTTACTTTTGGAATAGTTATTTTTTAAAAGATTTTATTTATTTATTCATGAGAGACACAAAGAGAGAGACAGAGACACAGGCAGAGGGGGAAGCAGGCTCTTTGTCGGGAGCCCAATGCAGGACTCGATCCCAGGACCCCGGGAACATGCCCTGAGACAAAGGCTAAACCACTGAGCCACCCAGGTGTCCCCTTTTGGAATAGGTAATATGCTTACACACTTCAAACTTCAGAAGGTGGTGAAGCCTGAACTGTGTAAATCTCCCTTCTTCCCTGTTCCAGGCACCCATTTCCCTCTCCCGAGGCAACCAGTGTTCTCACCTTCTTACATGTCCTTCGAAAGATATTCTGTGTCTATGCCACAGCAGTCCTAGACAGATGCAGTCTGTCCCCATTTTTGTTATCTGAGGAGGGAGCCCACTGTATACACGGACATGCATCGGGGATTTCCTCTATGCTGGCTAAATACTTGGACCCTATTACCTTGTTAAAGCTTCATAAACAACCTTGTCAGGGAGGCATCATGAGCTCCATTTAATGGAAGAGGAAACAGATGTGTGGAGAAATTAAGTGAACTGTTCTAGATCCCATGACTAATAGGGGGCAGCATTAGGATATAAATCCCATGAGGCATTCTGGTATCTTATCCACGGGAGTGAGTGGGATAGTCTCCTTCACGAAGCCAGAAATGAGCACGTCCGTCACCCTGTGAACCAGGACCTGCTGGTCTTAGGAGGCTTCAGTGCGTCTGCTAATTTTCGCTGAGAATCTTTCCCAAGCCGTGTCTCCTGGGATGGAAACAGATGTATAACTGTCATGTCAATCGAGCAGGTATAACCAGAAGCAATTTTTCTCCCTCGCCCCAACCCGATGCTGTGGGGTTAGTTCCTGCTCCATCCCTAGAGGAAATCGTCCCACTCATAGGTAATAAAAAGCTCTCTCTGGTTGGTAGCCACCCTAAATCTGTCAGTTCAGTAACTAGCATATCCACTTTTATTTAATGATCAAAAGTAATCAATCTAACTGGTAGGGACTCCTCCCCCTAATGCAGGTCACATCTCCCAGGAAGGACACTGAAGAGTCCTCTCTTGATCCCTGGGCATTCAGGGACCCCTCCAATTGGTTTTCTGCTGAGGCCTGTTCACCCTCCAGCACCCTGGCCAACGACAGGATCTAAGATGATCTCATGCTGGCTCGCTTTCCTGTGTGGCCACTTCTGCAGCAAATAAACTCCCCAGAGAGCATGAGACTTTCTGCAGTTGGGAGTACAGCTCCTTGTCAATCAGAGTTCTGCTGCCCCTGGCCATTTCCATGCACCAGACAACAATCCATGAGGCCATGAGTGCCCGGGACATTTGGGTCAACCTTTGCCATTGGTCTGCTTAGAGCTTCTCGAGCACTCCATGGTGGCTTAATCTGCAAAGACAGCCACCAATCATTCCTCTCATCTGGATGTGCACACCACCAATCTCAGCAAGAGGTGGTCCATTCCTCTGCCCCTTTGATGCATGGAGATGAGCATGTGACTCACTTTGACCAATCATGAGGGTACAGAGGAATTGTGCAAGTCTTGGATCCTGGAGCCCAAGACTCTGTGCGGCTTCACCTTTGCTCTTTTGGGAGCCAGCCACCAAGTACCAGAAGCTCAGCCTAGACTACTGAGTGATGAGAAACTGGCCCCCACCATTCCAAATACTTCAGCTGAAAGCAGCCGCATGAGGGACCCCATGTGGGACAGAACCGCCCAGCAGAGCCCCACTGACCTACGGAATCATGAGATGTCAAATGTTGCCGTTTTAAGCCACTGGTTACAACAGTAGGAAACTGCCACAGAAATGGGTACCGAGGGTGGTTGGGGGGATGGGGTAACTGGGTGACAGGCATTAAGGAGGGCACGTGGTGTGATGAGCACTGGGTGTTATATGAAACTGATGAATTGTTAAAAACTGCATCTGAAACTATATGTTGGCAAATTGAATTTAAATTAAAAAAAAAAGAAATTGGTACCTAGAAGTGAATGTTGTTGAAACAAAACTGAAAAGACATGGCATTGGCGTTGGGACTGGAGGCAGGTGGAGCTGGGAAGGCAGGGAGGAGATGGGTGGAGGCTATAAGATGAGCAGAAACTTGCTCCCAGAAGGTGGCAGAAAGGGGACACTTTTATGTAGGGGCAGAACTGAAGGGCATTTTACCACGTAGCCCGCTATGCTCAAAGTAGGAGAAATCTGTCTTGGAAGGAACTGTGGCTGGGTCTTTTAGGGGCACAGAGTAAACTCCACTAAGATTCATACATACAAAGTTTTCAAGAAAAATGGTTGGTGAAAGAACCATCAGCCTGGACTCAGAGAAACAGTTCAAGCTGAAAAGAGGTGTTTGCAGTCTCAGCTTTCTACAGGCGGGAAGCAAGCTGAGAAAGTTAGTCTTTTGCAGACATGGGCCACTTCTAGAAAAGGAAAGGCGGGGGCACCTGGATGGCTCAGTGGTTGAGCATCAGCCTTCAGCTCAGGGCGTGTCTGCTTCTCCCTCTGCCTCTGTCTCTGCCTCTCTCTCTGCATCTCTCATGAATGAATAAATAAAATCTTTTTAAGAAATGGGAGGAGAATTGGGGGATCCAAGGAGGGAGGGAGCGCACCTGACACGTGGGATATTTCTGGCTAAAGATCAGACTAGGTGGGTCAAGGATAGTCGAGAATTCTTTGTGTCTCCTCTCATCAAGAAGCAGAGTCTATTCCCCTGCTATTCAATCCTGGCCTGCCCTGTGACTTGCTTTGACCAACATAATGCAGCTGGAAGCCAGTCATCACGTGCAGACATCCATGGGTGGAGTGACAGACCCTGGAGGATGAGAGATATGGGAGAGGGAGAGAGAAGCCCAACCAGCCCCCAGTGCTTCCAGTCCCTCTCTGCGGTGCCAGACATGCTAGCAAAGCCTTTGATGAAGCATCTCAGCCAGCACCCCGTGGAGCAGAGATGAGCTGTTCCCACCAAACCTTGCCCAGCTGCAGAATTGCGAACACATGAATAGTTTCTGGTGTTTTAAGGCACTGGATGTTGGCCTGAACACTTGTGCAGCAATAGAAAGCTGACAAAGACGTTGGTACCAGATATGCGATTTGAACTCATGGGAGTAACAGTTCTAATGGCAACGTGTGCCTAGCGGGATTTCAAATTGCTATGGCCCCTTGGCTGCTGTGAACCTTCTCTTATTTCTCTTCTCATTTTTTTAAGGGTTTTATTTATTTATTTGACAGAGAGAGCACAAGCAGGAGGAGTGGCAGACAGAGGGAGAGGGAATAGCAGACTCCCCGCTGAGCAGCGAGCCTGAGGCAAGGCTCAATCCCAGGACCCTGGGATCATGACTTGAGCCGAAGGAAGATGCCTAACCGACTGAGCCACCCAGGCACCCCCTCTTCCCATTTTTTAATGAAAGCATCCATTGCCATGTTCTTTTTTTTAATTTTTTATTTATTTATGATAGTCAGAGAGAGAGAGAGAGAGAGAGAGAGAGAGGCAGAGACACAGGCAGAGGGAGAAGCAGGCTCCATGCACCGGGAGCCCGACATGAGATTCGATCCCGGGTCTCCAGGATCACGCTCTGGGCCAAAGGCAGGCGCTAAACCACTGCGCCACCCAGGGATCCCCCATTGCCATGTTCTTATCCCCATTCTGTGTTGGGTGTGTGTGGATAGAAGATGGGTGCAAATAAATGACCCTTTTAGTTCTTCAGTCACCAGATCAAGAAAAGATGCATCTGAGGAACCTCATCTGCATGTGGGCCTTGAATGGATGCCCAGATTGGATGACACTTTGGTGGGGGGTGGTTCTCGGGAGGGAGTGGGCATTTTTTGCCTGCTGGAGAGCTGTCAACTTCCAGAGGGAAGATGGTGGTAGATTATCTCCAAACATGGCCACCTACAATTTCTCCTAACTTTGCATGTGCATGTCACTCCTCCCATCAGAAGGAATACATTTCTCCATCCCCTTGACTCTGGGATGTCCTTTCGACTTGCATGGACCAACAGAATGGGTAGAGGTTACACTGTGAACATCACAGCCTAGGCATCAAGATGTCTTGCGGTTTCCACCTTTGCTTTCTTAGGATCTAGCCACCATGTAATGGAACTTGAGTTACACCAAGGAATGATGAGAGCCCATAGGGAGAGGAAGAATCCCAGCTCGTCCACCCACTGGGGGGCCACACTTGTGGGGGAAGCCACTATGGCCTTGTAGTTGCAGCCAGAACCTCAGTTAAGTGTAGGCACATGAGTAACCCCAAATGACATTACATGGACCAAAAAGAACTACCCAACTGCCAAACCCAAAGAATCATTAGAGATAGTATATCATTTTCTTTAACTTAAATTTTGGATATTGAACTTACAGTGCAATATTGGCTTCTGGAGTAGAATTCAGTAAATCTTTGATTATATATGACATCCAGTGCTCATCACAACAAGTGATAAATAAGTGCATCATTGAAGGTTAGGTCTTGAGATGGTCTTTTCCACAGTAATAGATAGTCAAAACACACCTCAAAAAATTAGTCTTTGCGGTTGGGGCACATGGCCCTCCAATGACTTCCTCTAAAGAAAAATCTACAATCTTCAACTTCTCTGTCTTTCTGGCTTTAACCCCTTTATACCTTCCAGGGGATAAACCAAGTGTCAGAAAATTGTTTTTTGACCCTTCATTTTCACAAGACCAGCATAAGGAGTCGAGTACAGGGGTTGGCAATTAGAGCCTAAATGCAGCCAACCACTTCTTAAAAAAAAAAAAAAAAAAAAAAAAAAAAGATTGTGAGCTAAGTTTCACAAAGTCTAAAGTATTTGCTATCTGGCCCTTAAAGAAAAAAGAAATTGGCAACCTAGAATCCCACTTTGGAATGTGATAAACGGTTGGCAGTTCTTGTCTTGGATCCTCAGCTAAAGCTTAGGTGAAAATACTTCCATTTTACTTACTGTTTCAGATGTTTCATGAGCAGAGCATTCTGTGGCCAAATAAACTTGAGAAATAAGCATTGGAAAACCAAAAGTTAACTAAGATTCTTTCATTGCAGCCTTCTCTCCAAGAGAGCAGGATGAGGCCCACAAAAGCCTGTTTTCCTAAATATTCTGGTAACTTTTCTGCTGGCGTGTCTTTCATGATTTGACACATTTTGGGAATTCTTGTTTCCTGATACAAACGATGGTGGATGTACAGAAAGATGTCATGGAGCCAGGCTGAATTGTCGATACTAGGTCTTCATCTCGACCTTCTCCCCCTTTTTCCCCTTACAATTCTCTGGCTGGCTGTCCATCTGGTCATAAATAGTTTAGTAAACATTTTTTAAAAGATTTTATTTATTTATTCATGAGAGACAGAGAGAGAGGCAGAGACACAGGCAGAGGGAGAAGCAGGTTTCCTGCAGGGAGCCAGACACAGGACTCCATCCCAGGACCCCGGGATCACAACCTGAGCTGAAGGCAGACGCTCAACCATTGAGCCACCCAGGTGCCCCAGCAAACCTTTTGTTTTCAATAGCATTGGGGCTCTTCTAGAAGGGTCTTGTGGAATGATTTCTGGTCATACACAGTTTAATCCATACTAGGCTGTGAGAGACTTACAGTTCTCTGGCAGAGGTGAGATGAGGATTGGGGATTTAGCTTTTGACGGAACTCAGGGAAGGGCAAAGTGGAATCCAGAGACAAGTACTTTTTCTCTTTCTTGTCACCATCAAAGTTTGGTTTGTCACTCAGCACCTGTCCTGGAAGTGTTCTGTGATGGTCTGGAGTTACTTCCAAGCAGATTCCTTTGTGATCGGAAGGAATGTTTTATGCCAGGAGGAAATTCATCTGCTCAGACTTGTTGCATGTTCCCCTGACATGACAGGCTCCTCTGTCAAGGGATGTTTTAACTTCTAGCTTCTTCTTCTTTGATTATATTCAAAAGGCCCCAGCAGTGCTGACTCATCATTTCATCTCCTGAGAGCTTCTCTCTCATGTTTACCATCATCTTTATAACTAAAAAGAATGAACTCATGGAGGAAATGGTAGACGGATGCTTTTTTCTCTTTGCAAAGCTAATTTTGTGCGGAGGAGGATTTGTGCAGGAAGATAAAAGAATGCATTAAAAGAAGCCGTGGTTGTGTTTATGTTTGAACTGAGCATGAGGTACATTTGCACACATGACATTTCCAGATCCTTCAAAAAGTAGACCTAGATATGGAACACTTCCATGATTTAGCCCTCCAAAAGGCAGTATGTTCCATAATTGGCATAAAATTTCAAACTCTAATTGATCAGAGCACTGTGTATGACTAAGAAGCACTTTTAGCAACATATTCTGTTCTGTGTGTTCAGTGAAAGCCAAGGTGAGTGAGGCTTGGCCATGGTCATGTATGTGCACAGTTTGAGGGTCCAGGTGGGATTTAATGGTGGAAATTGAGGCTTAACAAGACACTCCTGGAGGTGATCCTGGGTCTGGGGGCCCTCACTCTGGAGCAATGAGTGATGGGACCTATTTCTATGGAGTGGACTCTGTGTGTGTGTGTGTATGTGTGTGTGTGTGTGGGTGGGTGGGTGGTTGTCAAGTCAGAGAACTATAGTTGGGCCCCTGGCCTGGTTCTGACACTCCCATCTCAGTTGCCCCTGGGAGTATCTTGTGCCTCACCTGCTATGGTTGGAGAGGGAGCTGGGAGGGAGCATGTGTGCTATGGTGCTTTACAATCACTCCTCCTGTGGGCCGCAGGCCGGCACGTTTGGCTCAGCTCTGGGTGTGCTGGCCATTCCAGCTCTGGAGCCTTCAGCCCCAAGAGCCAGACCTGGACTGTGGTGTCTGCACAGAAAAGTCATCCCCTGCCTCTCCCACCCGGTCCTCGGAGCTAGGAGGAGCAGCGAGGGCCTTGCATCAGACTCAGGGGTGTCACTGGGCCTGCACAAGGGGCTTGCTGGGTCTCGAGGGGTGACCGAGGGGCTCCCTCCCTGCAGGTGAGAGAGGTGCAGGTTTAGGCCTAGCAGATCTTGCTGCACGGGACTGGGCCCAGATCCGGGAGTTGTGTGCACGGCCAGCGCGGAACAGAGGGGGCGGTAGGTGCCGGCCCGCACTGCCGTTAGAGCTCGCGTGTAGCTGCCAGATTCCGGGTAGCAAGAATCCATGTCTGGCCTTCCCTGCATGGAGGCTGCCAGACAGGAGAAATGCAAACCAAACCCCGTAAAGATGGAAATGAGATCACTTTGCTCCCAGTCCTCAACCTTCTGTGACTCCCTGTCACACATGGAAGGAAATCACAGTTTTGTTTTTTTTTTTAAGATTTAATTTATTTGAGAGAGAGAGAGAGTGAGAGGGAGCATGAGCAGGGTGGAGGTGGAGGGAAGAGGCAGGGGAAGAAGCAGACTCCCCACTGAGCAAGGAGCCTGATGTGAGGCCCGGTCTCAGGACCCCGGGATCATGACCTGAGCTGAAGGCAGATGCTTAACGGACTGAGCCCCTCAAGCACCCAAAAATCACAGTTTTTTTTCCCACCACCTACCCCTGCAAATCTCTGGACGTTCCACTGGCCCTCTCTCTGACCTCACCTCCTTCTTCCTTCCCCCTCACTGCAGAAGCTACGACAGCTCCACTGGTCCACCATGTACCATGTGTGTTCTGACATCCCAGCCTTGGCTCCAGCTCTCCCTTCTTCCTGGAACCTTCTTCCCCAGATATCTAGCCTCATGGCTCTCTCTAGTGCTTCATCTGGGTCTCTGTGCAAATGTGGCCTCGTGGGAGAGGCCTTCCCTGGCCACCATGTCTTCAGCACCATCCAGGCCTCCCCTCCACTTCTCCCTTTCTCTTTCCTTGCTTTACTTTCTTCAAGGCTCTTTCTGCTGCTTGATTGGGGATCACATATTTATTCGTCCATCATTTGCCTCCCCTGCTCGGAAGAAACCTCAAAGGCTTCCCCACTCCCAGAATAGTGCCTAGCAAAATGAAGCCTTCAGTAAATAGTTGTGGGATGGATGCATCCTTGAGATGGTGGAATGGTAATCAATGTAAGTGGCATCCTAGTGGTGGGACGATGGTGTCTCTGGGTGAAGGAAGATGCTGGGAAGGACAGGGAGAGCTTGACACCCAGCCCTCAGGACAGATGGGGCGTGGCTGCTCCCACCACTCCTCACTGAGGTGCATCTGATACACCGTGTTAGCAACTCCAAAGTTTAATTTAGCTGATGTCTTGGCTGCAAGCAAGAGCTGGTAAATTTAGTTGGAGGATTAGGGAACATATAAGATGCATACTCCTTAAAAGGAGCTGGATGTCAGGGGAGAAACAAAGCGGGGTGCTTCCCGAAGTTGGCCATGAAAGGGGAGGCAGTAGCCCTTGCAGAGCTGACCTCAGGGTCAGCATCCCAAATGTAGGGGTGACAGAGGGCAAGCCCAGGGACATTGCCCATCACTGAGTCACCCAGCCACCCAGAGCAATCTCTTCAACCTACTGACAAGGAGAGGGACAGCTTTAAAACCACGAGGCTGCCCAGAAACCATAAATAAATCAATCAGCACATGTGACTCTATGAAAATGTGGAACTTGTGCTAGGCAAAAAAACGCCATCAATAGAGTCCAGAGCAAACAACAAAATGGAAAGAAAAATATTTGCCGCACACATAGCAGAAAAGGGTCGATTGTCCCTGGTTTACAAAATGCTCATCATTGATGAGAAAATGATGAACAATCCAATAGAAAAAAAAAAAAAGAATCCTAGGGCATAACAGGAGGGTGGAAGGAAAAGAAATACACATGGTCAATACATGTATAAAAACTATGCTCGGCCTCATCTAGCATCAAAGAAACACAAATCAAAATGAAATAATTTAATTTTTACTTGTCAGGTTGGCAAAAATTTTAAAGTGTGTTCATATCCAGGGATGGCAATGAGAAGAGGAAGCATAAATTTCCCTTCTGAAAGGTGATTTCTACTCAAATTAAAAATGCACAAGCCCTTTGACCCAGAAATTCTATCACTAGGTAGTTACCTATGGATATTTATAAATACGTTCCCTTGGCTCATTTGGTTAAGAGTCAGAGTCCTGGTTTCGGCCTAGGTCATGATCTCATGGGTTGTGGGATCGAGCCTCAAGTGGAGTGGGCTTCCCCGCTCAGCAGAGAGTCTGCTTGGAGGGTCTCTCCCTCTGCCCCAGCCTCCACCTGCACACATGTGCTCTCTCTCTCTAAAATAAATACATGAATCTTAAAAAAAAATATGCTCCCAAAGGAATATTTCTTTCAGAATATTCTGGTCATAGTAAAATAAGCCATAAACAATTTAAATCTCCATCAGTAGGTGGTGATGATGATGGTGATGGTGATAATCATGATGATCATGATGGGGATGGTAATAGTGGCGATAGTAATGATGGTGATGGTCATGATGGTGATGATGGTGATGATGGTGATAATGGTGATGATGGTGGTGATAGAAGAGGAGGAAAAGAAGGAAGACCAGGGGCATAGGAGAGACCAAAATGGGGATAATGAAAAGGAGGAGGAAAAGAAGGACCAGCTGCAGTGTGGGCACTTTACGTTCTTTAGCTCATGCAGTTTTATGCTCTAGTTATGCTCTGAGGTCTACACATAAGGTGACCACTTGTGTGCATTTTATGATCAAGGAGATAGAGGTCATAATTGTGACTTATCTGAGGTCACCCTCCAGGCAATAATCGAGCCAGCATTTGTCTTGTAATTTTTTTCTTTATAAAAAGCCAGCATTTGAACACGCAACCTTGAAGATCTTTTTGGCCTCAAGCCTCCCCACAGTGCCCAGCACAGTGCTTGGCACATAGGAGGTGAACAATAAAAGTTACATAAATCAGAATTTATTTCTAAAAGAACTCTTATCCCTCTAAGTAATGCTTTGGGGGGGGGTGTTCCAAAGCCTGTGGGTCTGTTCTTTGCAAGTCCCAGTGGTGAAGATAGTTCTCCTTTCAGAGTGGGCTCGTTATTAAGTTAGCACCTCAGCCCCAAAACCATTTCTATGATTCGCTTTGTGGCATTGGGACTGGAACTCTGCAAACCCCTTTCTCTGCAGCAGGCTGCTGCCTGTTAGGCTCTGCCACTAGTGGGCGCTAGAGGGAGACTGCAAGGTTGGATGGGGAAGTTCTCCTGAGCAGCATGAGCCTCACTTCTTCACCTAAGCAATGGCCCTTCATCTTGGTGGCAGCACTTGGTAACCATTTCCAATTTTTTTCTGCACCCCTAAAGCCCCGTTGCCTCCCTTCAGTGTCCCAGAGCCAACTGGATAGTGTCCCCTTCTCAAGAGGTCCAGAGGTCTGCGGGGTCCCCTCTCCGAATTTCTAGGTTCTAACACCTGTCCAAAGAATTCCCTATAGCAAATTCTCTCTGTTAAAATAACTGGTGTGCTTTCTTATTTGGGGCTGGACCCTGGCTGATGCACAAGGTAAATTTGATTTGGGGGCAGTAACTGTTCTTTGGACCCAGGTCTTAGAAAAAAAGAAGGAGAAGAAGAAGAATCAGGTTGTCTGGTTTTTGCATTTTGCATCAGAAATAAGGCTTCACCATGAAGAAATGAGATGGATGTTCTCATGTGACTTACTGAGCTATCTCCCACTTCTTGGTTTTGGTTTTCTATTTTTACAACCCTGACAGGCAAGAGTGTGACCAGAATGAGACAAAGGTAGCGTCTGGAGAGTCCAGTGTCCCAGTAGGCAATGGACAGACCTTCCCTGGAGTCTGGATTTGACCCCTCCCTGCACTTCCATTAGGCCCTGAAGGGCTGGGAGGGGGGGTCACTGCCATCCTTTTAATCCTCCCAACCAAGGCCCCCGAACTCCTTCCTGCATTTTGTCCTGAGAGTGGTGGAATCAACCTGAAACTGTCAAAAGACTTTTAGCTTTTAAACCCTAAGGGAGGACAGCTGAAAAGCAAATACAAAGAGAGCAGGAGTTAAAGCAAACCTGGCACAGCTCACCATCTAGAATTTGGAACTTGCTTGCAGCTTGCCCCTCAAGAGAAGCCAGAAAAAGATTGTTTTTCCTCATTAACTAGCTCTCGGCCTATTTCTCTGGAGCCAGTGCCATTTGCCACCCACCATCCAGAGGATGCTAATAATGGTAAGTTCATGAATTAACTCACTCAAACCACCCTCTAAGTTAGAGCTATCCTTAGCCCCATCTTACAGATGACAAAACTGAGCCTCAGAGAGGCTAAATAACTTTCCCCACGTCACTCTGCTGGTAAGTAGCAATCTAGGGTTTGGACTCAATTGGTCTGGATCCGGAGCCCCCGTCCTATCCACACCTCTGGGTCTTTTCTCAGGGATGTCCCTCTTTTCTGGGCAGTTCACCCCACAAAGGCATAGCCTCACTCTTGTAAACTGCCATCAACTAAAAGCTTGCTTCTTCACAAGGCAGCCTAGATTGTTGGAAAACTCATTATATTGGGTTGGCATTTCTTTCTAGTCTCTTCCACCTTTTGTTCTTGGGATTTCCTTAGAATGAAGGAAATTCCATTTCGCAGAGAATGAGTGTGTCTTTGAAACCAGCATGAGTCTGTTCTTGAGTTTTCTCTTCTCGCATTGTCTGGGATCATCTGGATCTACCGCATCCAAGTAACGTGATCCTGGACTGGTTATGTACCCGCTCTTTGCCTCTGTATCCTTGCCTGTGAAATGGGAACCATGGGATATGTACCTCATGGGGTACGTTACACATGAAGCCCCTAGAGCAGTGCTGAACACTGGGTAAGTGGGCTACTGGTTCTGTTCTGTAGCCTTAGCAGCCCCAGTCTTTCAGATGGGGGATGATCGTGAACTTGCTCAATACACAGTATGGTTCTATGGAACAAGCCATGTAGTTTGTGACCCTGCGCTCTGTCTGTCCATCCCCACTCCCCTCTCCTGAGAGCCTCTCAACCCTGCCCTGGATGCTCGGTCCTGCCCTGCTCCAACCCATCTTTCCCTTGGCTTCCATGGTGTTCTCCGTGAAACACAAATCCGATCTGGCACCTGCCCTGCCCAGATCCTCCCCCAACTGATCCTGGGCTGCTGGATAAAGCTCCAACTCCTTAGTTTGACTTACAAGGTTCTCCTTGGTCTGTCCCCTGCTGACCTATCTGCCTCTCCTCTCCCGTCTCCCCTCCTGCTCCATTTTCAGCTAGATGAACCAAGTCCCAGATCTCTGAGGCTCCCCTGACTTTGAGCCTACCTGCCTCCAGCTTGATTCCTGGGGCCTAGCCCAGGGCCTGGTGTGCAGCAGTGGGGTGGCCCTGGTAAACCTTGGTTGATGTATGGGCCGGTGGGACAGTGCATAACGGGAGTGCTCCATAAGCCAGCTTGGCTTCCGCATCTGTTCATGACATGTTTTTCCAAGGGTCATATTTGAAATCTGTAATCAGGGTCCTCTGGTCTTTGAGTAGTGTCCTGCGGGCATCCTGCTGGGCCAGGCATTAACCCTTTAGTGGATGCATTGTAAGGAGGTTTTGGGGTCCAAGGGGAGAGTGGGGGTAGGCACAGGCACCAAGGAGCAGTGCTTTGTAACAGACTGGTTTAGAAGCATTGCAATATATATATTTTAAAGATTTTATTTATTTATTCATGAGAGACACACAGAGAGAGAAGTAGAGACATAGGCAGAGGGAGAAGCAGGCTCCCTGTGGGGAGCCCGATGTGAGACTCGATCCTGGGACCCCGGGATCATGACCTGAGCTTAAGGCAGACGCTCAACCACTGAGCCACCCAGGCGTCCCAGCATCTCAATATTTAAGCAATGCTACAGCTGTGCCTGTTTCCCCAGAAAGCTCCTTCCCCATCCCTAGGCCCTGTTCACTCCCCTCTCGCCAGCTTCCCCTGGCCTGTCCTCTGGCTCTGCCCCAATTCCAGCCCATCACCATTTGGAGGCTTTTATTTTGAAGGCTGCTCAGTGTCATGGTGACCCATTTTGTTTTTTTTGTTGTTGTTGTTGTTGTTGTTGTTTTTCCAGAACTCATCCACAGGGCTTGGAAAGGCTCCTTCCCCACATGGCACTGTGGACACCCATCTGGCCTGGTTCTTTAGCGTAAAGGTCCCTTCCCTCTGGGGCTGCTCACTCAGGACTAGGACAGGGAGCTCCCAGCCTGTTGTTCTTCTCATCTTTCCCGGGCACACACTATGCCAACAGCAGGGAGTGGCATGCAAAATAATGATTTGACACTCAGAAACCTTCATCCAAATAGGTTTGCAAATTGCATTAACCTTTGAGACAACAGTTTAGTAACCACCTGAGAAAGTGAAGGGTGTTGCTCCTGGGGGTGGTGGTGGCAAGGGTGGAGAGGGGCGCCCTGCGACAGTGCACTGGTCTCTGGGTGTCCCAAGTGTCAGGTAGGATGACTGTCCCAAAGGGAAGACCCCTCTGCTTTGTGTCTTCATGTTCCTCATGGACTGTGGTCTCCATCAGGTGACGCTGTGGGCCCCAGGCCATGTGGTGTAGAGCCTCACAGGCCCTCCTCAGGCCCCGGGGCAATTCACTCTCCAGTCCAAGCTACAGGTTCCTCATCTGTGAAAAGAAGCATAATGTAAAGAAAATTTAAAAAAAATGCAATGGCCAGTTGGAAAAATGAAATGCCTGTCATGCTTTACTCCTGGAGGAGGTGGTAGCAGATGCCTTCCTAATTCCTAGGATAAAATGCTTTGGTTAATTCTGGGGTCATTTAAAAGGGGCAACCACCTGGGCATAATCTGAATGGAAGACATTTATGTGCATACAAAGCGAGAAACCCCTTTGCAGAGAAAAGGTAGGCATCGGCTTCTTCTCCCTTTTAAGCATTCGCTGACATTATAGAGAAAAAATAGAGAAAGCATGATCCCACAGAAACAAAGAGAAGAGAAGGAGGTATCAAGAGATGGGAGATTGCAACACACTCTTGGAAGGGGCTTTGTTTGGAATGATGGTAATGTATTTAGAAATGCCGAAGAAGGGATCCCTGGGTGGCGCAGCGGTTTGGCGCCTGCCTTTGGCCCAGGGCGCGATCCTGGAGACCCGGGATTGAATCCCACGTCGGGCTCCCGGTGCATGGAGCCTGCTTCTCCCTCTGCCTATGTCTCTGCCTCTCTCTCTCTGTGTGTGTGACTATCATAAATAAATTAAAAATAAAAAAAGCAGACTGACTTTGAGTCAGTTTATTAAAAAAAAAGAAAAAAAGAAATGCCGAAGAAGCTCAGCACACGGAGGGCACACCAGTGAGAAAAAGAGTGAGCTTCTAGAATCCCAATGAGGTCCAGATGCAAGGGCAACAAGTGGAGGGGACGATGGTGTGAGATGAGAGCCGGCAGCCAAGGGCTGACTCTTGAGCCTCCTGCAGGAGTTTTACGGTCTGGAGATGGCAGAGAGGGAATTCTCGGGACACCAAGGTCACCAGACAGAGGGTGGGGAAGAGACATGGGGCTTAATTGGAAATCCGCATCCCGAACAGTTAGAACATCTTCCTGGTCCTCTGGCTTCCAGTGCACCTTAGCCTGTTCCTATATTCCAAGCAGAGAATGGCAGCTGTCAGAGAAGTTACTGGAGAATTTCCTAGAGAAAAAGACCCATGCCTGCTAGCATAATAGGAGTTCCCAAGGATACAGCTGCTTTTCGGTCCCAGCACTTAAATGGACACCTGTCAATCTACTTGCCCTCACCCATACTTGCAGAGCTTCTGATCAGACTTTTTATTTTTATTTTTTTAAAAGATTTTATTTATTTATTCATGAGAGAGACAGAGACATAGGCAGAGGGAGAAGCAGACTCCATGCAGGGAGCCTGATGGGGGACTTGATCCCAGGACTCCAGGATCATGCCCTGAGCCAAAAGCAGATGCTCAACCGCTGAGCCACCCAGGCATCTCCTGATCAGCCTTTTTAGTACATTTGTGTTAAACGGTAGCAAACAACCAGAGTATTAGACACATAAGGAAAGCTGTTGATGTAAAACAGAGACACCAAACTGAAAAGATGAAAGAAGAGCCTGGAAGAAACACTGTCCCTCTGGATTGGAGTCAAGAATGAATCACCTGGATTTCAAAATGACTCCAGTCAAGCCACAGATGCATGAGCAAAAATGAATTGCTTATTGTTGTGCACCAGTGGAGATTTCTGCAGTTGTTGTTGTTGTTGTCTTAAGATTTTATTTATTTATTCAAGAGAGACACAGAGAGAGAGGCAGAGACTCAGGCAGAGGGAGAAGCACGCTCCATGCAGGAAGCCCAATGTGGGACTCGATCCCAGCACCCCGGGATCACGACCTGAGCCAAAGGCAGAAGCTCAGCCACTGAGCCACCCAGGTGTCCCTGAAGTTGTTTGTTACAAAGCAAATGCTGATGGATACAATCTATAAACAAGAATAGGATGCTATGACAACCAAATAATCAGAAAAGAAGAGAGAGATGTTGACAATTTAATATAAGGTAGCCAAAATAGGAATTTTAGCAGTAGGCTTGAAAAGTATGTCACAGAAATAGCTCCAAGGATAAAACAGGAAGAAATGAAGATGGAAAATATGCGGGGAAGAAACAGACTTAGGAAAAAACCATCCAGGAAGTCTAACATCTGACTTAGAAAATTTTTTAAAAAGAGAGAAAGAAAGAACAGACAATTATCAAAAAACAATCCAAGAAAACATCCCCAAACTGACGACCATGAACATCCAGACTGAGTTAGGTCTACCACAGTACTACTACAGGGAGTGAGAAATAATCCACAGGACACGCATCATCATGTGACCCCAGAAGACCACAGATAAAGAAGGTTCCAAAAGCTCCCAAAGGGAGAAAAAAGGGATTTAATACAACGCAACAAAAATAAGAATACTGAATTCTCAATTACTATAAGAGGAAACTGAGGCATAATATCTAACGATCAGTCAAAAATAGCAATATAAGCTTTTTATTTGGAAATGCAGAGGAATTTAGAGAGAATAATGGAAGGGTTTAAGTAATTCCCTTGGGGTGGGGGCTTTTCAGTACTTTTCCTCCTTGCGGAGAACCAAGTGCCAGCACCTTTTATTTAAATGCTGACAAGTCAGTGATCAGAACTAACAGGTGCAGTGAGAACCACTTGGGAGGGGAAAGAATTGGAAGGGAAGGGTCACACAATGGGCCATGTTTTGGGCCCAAAGACAGGGACAGCTAGCAAGGTGCTTCCTGCAGCAAGAGTGTGCAGAGCCCCTCACCCTCTGGTCATCCCCTCACCTTCTGCTCTTCCCTGAAAGTCTGTAAATGTGGTCTGAGGGAAGTGAGGGGGGCATGCCCCCTGTGGGGCACTGCTGGACTCAAGGAGGCAGGGTTTGGATGAGAGGGTGTGGCCACAGGGAAGAGAAGACCCCTCTCCCTCCTCTTACTAGAGGGACGAATGGGGGTAGGGGTGCTGGAGAAAGTCTCGATCCTGCTATTAAGTGAAGTGGGGACAGGATGACCTGTCTTCTCACGGCGACGCTAGTCTGAGTGGTCTGAGCACCAAATGTTATCATGAAGGTGAAGCCCACCCTAAGATCTGCATAAAAGTAGCAACACCTTGATCATTGTTAGGGTCTCTGGGGCTGTAGGGCCCCCCATGAGAACCCCAACTTCCTTGTCCTAAACACCTCCTATGTGCCAGGCAGATAACACATTTCAACCCTGTGACACCTTTCCTGGGGATGGTTTATAGTATTTCAGGAAAAATAGGAGTTGGCCAAGCAGAGGAGGTGTGGGCATCGTGGGGCATCCCCAGCCTGCAACATGGGGTCGAGCTGGAAGAGGAGGGGGATGAGGCCAGAGTCAGGCTGGAGCCTGGCTTGATGACAGCAAGCCCGACTGGCTCTCTGGAGAGCTGCGGCATTGGAAGCCTCACAGTTCTTTTTAGGAAGGGCCTCCTGCAGCCAGGGTGGAGGACAGACTGCAGGGCTGAGGTGGGACGGGAAGATCCGGTAGGAGGGGAGGTCGTAGGGATGGAGCGAGGGGGCAGCTGGAGGACATTTGGAGGTGCAACACATTCCTAGGGATTAGATACAGCAGCCGAGGGAGGACAAGAAGGCCCTAGGTCTCTGACTTGGGTGGATGGTGGAGACAGAGGTTGCAGGAGGAAGGGTGCTCTGCAGAGCTGGGGGGCATCTGCATGTGGTGGGGGCCCAGAGGCAGCTGGATCCACAGGCCTGGGGCACCACTGGGGTACAGCTGGTAATGGGGAGCCCAGGAGTGGATGAAGCCCGCAGCCAGAGAGAGCACGGGCGTGGGTGGGGGTGTTGGGGGTTGAGGATGTAGATGAAGAGGAGCCCAGGAAGGGGCCTCCAGACATGGAGGGGGACCTGGGGAGCAAGGGGTGCAGGGAAACTGAAGCATCAATGGAGACTAGGGCCGGGGCAGGGTGCGCAGAGGGCAGGAGGTCCTGGGGCTTCCGGGTGGGAGCAGGTTGCCAAAGGGTGAGAGGAGAGGATGGAAGGGCAGTTATAGAATTGCCAGGACCCCATGTTGCAAACCTCTCTGGTTCCTGGCTGTGCAATCCCGGGCTCAGGGGCACGCTGGACAATTATTGCTCGCTGTGGGCCGGGACAGAGGAAGCCCTTCCCTTAACCTGGAAGGCAGAGTCCATGAAGAGGAAAGTCTGCAAGCCCGCTCACCTGCTTGGCCCCCCTCTTCACGGCCTTTCTCCATCCTCTACACACATGCGTCCGTCCCATTTTGGACACTGGAGATTCATGGATGAATGTGACAGCCCCTGCCCTACAGGTGCTTATGCTACAGAATCCTTAGCAGGAAGGGGTGCTAAGTCTAGAAGACTAGCTCTTCTGGGGAGGGACTCCCAACCCATAAGAGCTAGAGCTAGAAGCCACCCCCAGCCTTCAAAGAGCCACTGACCAGCTTTGCATCTTAGCTGGTGGGGAGCATCCAAAGGCTGAAGAAAGCCCATAGAGTCATGGAGGTGGGGGGACAGCCGGAGAAGGCACTGAAATGTGCTGGAAGAGGCTGCAGGGATCTATAGGATCGAGAAGAGGCAGGAGAGAGGAGGGAGACATGCCCTGGTGGCTGAGGCTGGAGGGAGTGTGTCCAGAGGCTACAGAAGGGCAGGGAGGAGAGGGGTTATGAGAAGCTTGGCATTCCTTTTTATTTATGCCCTGGAGGCAGGACTGATTTTCAAATAGAGCCCCAAGCAGACATGGGAGAGCCTGGAGCCACTGGGTTCTATTTCCCCCCTTTGGGTGCCATTGGCAAAGTCAAGTTCTGACAAGTCCAGGCTGTGCAAACTACAGCCAGAGGGACCCTCTTCTCCTGGGGGAGAGTTTTAGAGGCAGTGGCATCACAGTAGCGTCCAGAGGCAGAGGTCGACCCCCCAGGGAAGAGGTGACCTTGGGCCAAGGGTGGGGCTGCTCAGTTTCATCCCCACCAAGGAGTCCTCCTCTTGAGCTCTTCACAGATCCACAGTCTCTATGAACAGTTACCTTGGCTCTTAACTCTTGTTCAGGGGTCTGCAAACGACGGGCCGAGGGTCACATCTGCTGCCTATTTTTGGAAATAAAGTTTTATTGGAAGATAGCCACCCCCATTCAATTATTTATTGCTACTGCTGCTTCTGTGCGACAAAGCAGGATCCAGTCGTCATGACTGAGATCCACGCCCCAGAAAGCTTCAAATATTTACTATCTGGCTCTCTAGAGAAAACATTGGCCAACCCCCTGCTCTAGTGTACAAGATGGGAGCTGAACCTGTTAGGACAGGTTCAGCTCCCCTAACAAAGGCCAAAAACACCAGTGGCTGCAGCACAGTAGAGATTTCTCTCTTTTTCATCAACAGTCCTGAGTGTAAGCCATCTGGGGTTGGGTCAGAGACCCTCTGCTTGTTTGACTGACTGTCCCGTTGGCCTTGGCAGCCAGCAGGAGGGGGAGCAGGGAAATGGAGGAAGCACCCTCTCTCTTTGAGGGCCCAGCCAGGAAGTTGTGTCCACAGCTTCCCCTCCCATCCCACTGGCCAGCACTTGGTCATGCGGTCACCTGTAGCCGCAAGGTAGATTGGGAAATGTTACCTTTAGCTGGGTGCCCACAAGTCCGTTACCACTCTGGGACTTTTTCACCAAAAGAAAGCGGAGAGCATGAATTAGTTCAGGGAATCTTAGCAGTTTCTGGTTGAGACCAAAAGCATAGAGTAAGGGAGGTGAGGAATATGCGTTCCCCTAGGAATAACATCCGCAACGTGTGCCAGTTGAACAGTTGTCAGTTGCTAATATAAAATTCCTCCATCACCAAGTTCCTTCCATAAATATTTATTGAGTCCTCAATTTTGTCAGGCTCTAGCTGGATGCCTTTTATAGAGAAAGAAACTGCAGGTTGGAGTAGTTGGGTGAGTTGTCCAAGGGCCCATCCTTCTGCTCCCAGCATGGGCTCCTCCTGATGGTCCTGCTTCCCTTGGGACGTCCTAGCCAGGAGCTGGACTTGGGTCCTACTGGGCTGGCTGGGTGTTGGGAAAACAGAAAGTACACTGAGTATTTTAACAGTGAGAAGTTAATATAGGGGATTGGTTGGCCAGATCTTGGAGGACTGAAAAGCAAAAGGGGACACTGAGGCAACCAGAGATGCTAACTGCTTCCTATGGTCGTGGGAGCAGAAGGAAGAGAGTGTGGTTATCGCCACCTAGAAGTTGGAGGAGGAGCAAGTGGAGGGGATGTTGTTCAGCTGGTGTAGATGCTTCAGAAGCTTAGAGAAGTTCCCCCAGGAATCTGGGACTCAGAACTTCAGACCTCTGAGGAGGTGGGGTGAGGCTCATCCAGGGGATGTGGAAAAATCTAGAGTTGATTATTACTGGAAACAACTATGGCTTCCAGGGCAGTGCTGTTGGGTATAGTGAGGAAACTCACTGTACTTCTCCATCTTCTGGTCTCCTGGTAGTAGCTACTGTTGGCAGAAACGGATAGGAATCGGTCTGCAAAGCAGAAATATGGTTTGGAGACCCAACACCAGCTCCAGAAAGCTGAGCATAGAAGGGTAGGTCTGGAGCTGAGAGGAGACAGTTTAATAAGCAGCCCAGAAGCTATTACTACATTTAGACACCCCCCCCCTCCCTTGTTTAAAGACCTGGAACCACTGGCTCTGAGCCAATGTGGACCTGGAACCTGGGCACATCTGCTTCCTCATACACCGGCTGGTAGGAACATAAAATGGTACAACCACTTTGGAAAACAGTTTTCTTATAAAGTTAAATACCATATGACCCAGCACCCCACTCTTAGATCTTTACCCAAAGGAAATGAAACACACGTCCACAGGAGCCTGTATGCTTGAATGTCCGTAGTAGCTTGTTAACAACCCTAAATTGGAAGCAGCCCTGATGCACATCAGTTTGTGAAAGGATAAGCAATTGTGGTATGTCCATACACCAGAATACTACTTGGTCATAAAAAGAACAAATTCTGGTGTACTTGTCAACATCAATGAATTTTAACCGCCTTATATTATGTGAAAAAAAGCCAGACACAAAAGACCCCATTCTCTGTGATTCCACTTATACTAAATTTCAGAAATGACCAACTAGAATCATAGAAAGCAGTTGGTAGTTGCCAGAGTCTAGGGCAGGGAAGGCAGATTGGTTGCAAGGGGCACGAGGGATCTTTTTAGGATAATGGAAATGACCTATACTGTGATGTGGTTGGTTACATGATTGGTCAGGACGTCTTGACCTTTACACTTAAGTTGGTGACTTTAAGTTGGTGAGTTTTGTCATATGTAATGACACTTGATAAAGCTGATTTTTAAAGTGAAATCAGAAAGCTGTTAGCAGGGGGCACTTAGTCTTCTTACTTCCAATGCCACCTTCTGTGAGCTACTGTCCAAGCAGCAAAGGATCTCTAAAAAATGTTAATCAGATTACATCGCTCCTTATTTAAACACTGTAATGGATTCTCTTTCCTCTTTGAATGAATTCCAGAGGATTACTGTGGTCCATGAGAGTCCGAGTCCCTGCTTACTGACCCCAACACTTGCAGGGACAGGAGCCATAATGCAAATGGAGGCCCAGGTACTAGGTACCTACATGTAAAGCTGTGGCTCAAGCCAACAAACAGCTACTAAAACAAGTTCTATCCTACCTTGACAGGCAGACCTTTGTGAAAAGCTGGAAGGTCAGGTTCAAATTTAGAAATCTCGAAGTCCTTGGAGTCCTGTGCTAGAAGGTGATGGCGTGGAGAGGCAGAAGCTAAGCCACTCCCTCCCTGCCCGTTGCCTCTCCACCCTGGCTCCAGCCTAACCTGTGAGGACACCTGCCAGGCATCTGGAGACATTTGTGTTTGCCACCCTCTGGGAGGTGAAAATGGCATTGGGTGTGGGATCAGGGGAAATGGATGCTTACGCATCTCCCAGCTTCTCCCGGAATTGTACTTTGTTCTGTATGCATGTGCATGCCGCTGTGTGTGCGTGCACGAGCATGCGTGTGCATGTCCGTGTGTGCACGTGTGCGTATGCGTGCCTACATGGTCGTGTGTGTATTTGAACAGCAGCATGAGCTCCTGGAGGGCAGTAGCTGTGCCAGGTTCCCGTCTGTATCCTTTATCCCTGTGCGGAGTGGTTGCTAAATGAATATATGTGGAATGAATAAATGAAAGAACAGGGGCCGGTCTAGCACAGTTACTGTGCTTTGGAGTCATCCGGGTTTGAGGTCAAAAATCTTACCTTGCTGCTCGCTCACTTACTCACTCACTTTGGTTCAGGCTTCTAATCCTGTACAGACTCAGTTTCCTCATCTCCAGGAGAGGGATAAAAATATGACCTATTTTATAGGAGTAGGTGTGAGGATTAAGTAGCAATAACCGGGGCCGACCTGTACCCAGCCGGACTTTGGGCCAGGCCCTGTTCCAAGGCTTTGCAAGTGCCAACTCAGAGGCTCTTGCAAATTTATGGTGGAGGGATGGTGAAACCATAAGCTCAGTGCATCTCGGTGCCTACTGCTGATCAGTGGGGAGGAGGTTCAGGGTCCTTAGCCTCTGGGGGCATCTCCTCACGCGCCCTGCTCGGGTTGGGACCCTCGGGCCCTTCTGGGGAGGGCGGTGGAATCCAGCAGGGCCGGCTCACAGTGGGGCCCTCTGGCCGGCGGTCCTTCTCCTGCGGCTCCCGACCTCCGTCCTCTAGGTGGCGCTGCGGAGCGGGAGCCGGGCTGTTGAGTCGCGGCGCCCCCTGCTGGTCCGCTTCCGTCAACATTTTGATTAAGGGCAGAGCCCTTGGCCCCAAGTCGAGTGCGGGGCGCGTGGGTTAGAATCACGTGGGGGAAGAATCAGAATCCAAAGCGATGAGTTTTAGGACGCCGAGGAGCAAGGTGTGCCTGGGGACATAGGCCAGGAGGGCTCCAACCCATACCAAGAAAATTAATCTCGGTAATAACATCAACGTTTGCAGTTTACTGACCCCCTCTGGGCGCGGGGGCCTCGTACTGAGCACTTGGCATTCATCGTCTTATTGAAGACACCCCAGAAAGGAGGGACCAAGGGACAGTTACTTGAGCCGGGCACATGCTGGGGCTCTGGCATGTTCTAGGTGATCCATACATTTTGAATCAATGAGTCACGCGGTAGTCCGGGGAAGCAGGTATTAACCATCTCCGCCTAGAACAATGAACTTCGGGTCAGCGGGGCACGAGCTCGGCACCCAGCTGGGCTGCAAGCGGGCGCCAAACAGGAGGCAGAGGCGCTGCCTTCGGAGCTTGCCGTCCCATTGGCTTCATCGCATCCTCTGTCCTCCAAATACCGCTCCCCGGGGCCTGCCAGGGGCGGCTATTTGTGGCTCAGGGAGGAGGTCCAGTGAAGCTCCCCTCATAAATTACAAGGAGAGACACATGTAGGTCAAGATTGGGGAATTCAGTGCGGGAGGGATCCCCAGGAATCCTGCTCTCGGCCTGATGTGGGATTTTCCCCCTCTTCCCTGGGAGAGCCACTGACTCAGGCAGCAGGCGTCTGCAGGACTCCCAGAAGGAGCTCCAGCCCCCCCCCCCCCCCCGTGGTCCTGCCCCCGGGTCCCTCTGCCCCATTGCCCAGCCTGAGCTCTTGGGCCTGCCCCTCCGCAGCCGTGTTCCTCGTCTCTACACTGAGGTCTGTGCTTTAGCCTGTGTGGGCGCCCCCACTCGAGTCAAGCAGGGTTGAAGAGTGCTGTGCATGCTGTGAGCTTCCGTGCCAGCCCTGAATCCCGTCCAGTCCTCCGGGACTCCCTCGGGTGCGGCCTGAGCCTATGGGACCCTTCCCTGGAGGTGTGGCTGTGCATGGACATTGGCCATCTCTCTCTCTCTCCCTCTCTCTCTTTCTCTCTCTCTCTCTCGTAATGCTGCGATGCCCCTTCTCGGAGCAGCCCCTGCCGTCAGTCATGACTTCTGAAACCTGCTTTCTTTTGGCATTGGGTCCTCGCTGTCACTGTCGGACCGTCGCTTAACTGTCCTTTGTTGCTCCCAACAGCGCCTAGCAATTTTCCTCCTGATTCGAATCCCCAGGTTGTCAGGTTTGGGTGTGCTCTCAAAGGAACCTAAGGAAGGCAAGGCCAGAGGTGCTTTCTTCTAGGAATAAACTCTCTGAGCTCCGTGAGCTACCGATCCCACGATCCCAAGGTTCAAGGTTCAATGACTCCTGTGTGTTTACTCACAGGCTGTGTGGCCAGTGGAGGTGATCAGAAGTCAGTTCTTGATACGAGCCAGGTCACTTCAGGCATTCTTTGTACCTCCCCAGAAAGGCTCGATGGATACTGGCTTAAAGGAATGTGTGAAGAGTTTGGCTCCTCTTCCTGGCTAGCCTCTGCCTCGTTCTCCACCCCTGCAGCAGAGGCAGGACGTGCCTACTGCTGACAGAGTGTCTGGCCTCAAATTACACCGGATCAGAGCTCGGGCATAAAATTAGCAGCAGTGTTCTCTGTATGAGGAGCCAGAGAAATACCCATATTCAGCAGAACCACGGGCAGAGAGGGAAGAGCTGGCCCCACAGGCCCTGTGGCCCTTCCCTGGACAATCTTCCGGGACCCTGCACCCCCCCTTCCCCCAGTGCGGAGGTGGCTGCCCTGTGGCTGAGTCAGGGCCATGGGAGGGGAGACTTCTCCAAGGGGGGAGGGAGTGGGGGATGAGAAGGCAAAACCTTGAGAAGTCTGGGAAGGTGAACTTGACGGCTTGTCTTCCCTGAAACGCACATACACACACTGAAAACTATGAACAAGAATAAGACATTCTCATGGGCCTAGGCACTCTTCACACATTTTGTTTTTCATGGATTCCCAATACCGGCCCCTTCTGTAAGCCTGTTTTACAGATGGGTAGAGAAAAGATCGAAAAGGGCATATTAGGGGCACCTGGGTGGCTCAGCTGGGTAAGCATCTGCCTTCAGCTCAGGTCTTGAACCCGGGGAGTCCTGGGACTGAGCCCCACACATTGGGCTTCCTGCTCAGTGGGGGAGTCTGCGTCTCCCTCTCTTTCTGCCCCTCCCCCCGCTCATGCTTTCTCTTGCACGCGCATGCACGCATGTGTGTGTCTCTCTCTTTCAAATGAATAAATCAAATCTTTTCTAAAAAGGGCATAGTGATAGCCCAAGTTCATATGTCATAATGCATTCATGTTCGTGCTCATTACGTGTCCCCCTACATCCCAGGTGTAAACCTGGCCTCTCACATACTCCCAGTCTCACTATGGTGCGCTACACCGTGTGCTCTTGTGTGGATGCGGCCTAAACACACACACTTCCCTACCCAGAGCTGTATGTGTTCATACACACGTTTATGTGCAACTATATATGTTTCCAACCACATGCATATGATGATACACACAATTGCATGCCAGTGCTGTGCACACTGTCTGGCTAAAATTGTCACTTCCTGTCTTTCCTGACCAACTCTACAGCAGCATTGCCCGCAGCCACAGCTGGGTGTTCACAGCTCTGGGTGCTCACAGACACCTGCTACGTCTGCCGCTTCACCCTGTCCTGTTACTTGGCATTTTAATTGCTTTATCCTGTAGACCGGGAGCCCTGAGATGCCAGTGACAGGGTTGGAGTCGTTGTTCATCGTATTATTTCTAGTTCTCCAGGTGTGAATTCCCCAGTATGTGGAGTCTGTACTGTCTTTCATACTGTAGGTGTTCTTTACAGAATTTGTCATTTTGATTTGTGAGCTCACAGGGCAGTTTTGTTGTTGCTCCTACAGGCTCATGGATTCCAAACTGTCTCAATGTAATGCCTCAGTTTAGGATTGGCACACCGTGTGGGTAGCTTGGATCTGGGCCTCACACTAGTGCATGCTTCAGGCTTGAGGCTCTGATCTGGTGCATGTACCCCTTGTTCTACCCACGGCCTGGGAGAGTATCTCCATTCCTGCAGTGACCCCAGGCTGATAGCTGAGAAATGCTGTTCTTCTAATCAGTTCTGACACCTGGCTTCACCCTGGGAATTCAAATCTGACTTCTGGGCGGGACATGCAGCCCAGACCTAGTCCCAGATTAGCATTAAAGTCTCAGCCCCAGTAGCCCATACCCACCCTTAGTTTTCCTGTGGAGTGTGAAGCACTAGTCCCTCCCTCTGGTCTAGGTTCTCCTTCTCTTAGAACCTGAACATTATACTTTCTTGCTTGTGAGCTAGGCTCTATATGTTTAAGACACTAAAAAAAAAAAAAAAAAAAAAAAAAAGTCTTAGCCAGGCTTTTTCATATGTCTGGTGAACGATGGGAAAGTTCAGCTTGCGTTCACCCTGCCATCTTCTCTCTGTCTTCCAAATGCCTTGCTCAATAGAGTCATTTTTCTTCTTTCTCATGCTCCCCTCTGTCTTGTTCCAACTGTGTCTGCTTCCCAAGGAGCCATAAAGGATCTTGGTTTCAGAAGAGCCCTTGGCTGGATGAAGAGAGGGAGATCCTCACAGAGTCAGGAGTGTGGAGCTGGGTCCAGAGCATGTTCCCTCCTGCGGACTCTGGCTCTACCCTGAGCTCTGTTTTGGGCAGAAGGTCCCTTGGGGTGGCTGAGTGTAGCAGGGGTGAGGTTCAAAGGAAGGATTTGAGGCTGCCAAATGCCCCCACCCCTCATTCTTACAGCCAGATAGTCCTCAGGATCCTGAGAATGGCTCCTGTCCCCAGTCCCTTCATCTGGGAGGAAACATAGGGATTGCTGTCGGAAACCCTGGCTACAGTCTCCATGCAGCTGGCTCTGTCCCCCCAGACCCCTGTCCCAGTCCTAAGGGCACTGCTATGGCATGGGTTTGGGACAGATGGAGTCAGAAAGACATGGCTGCCTTCCCATCTATACCCTCTCTCTGCTGTCCTCCTGCTTTGCATCTGCAATGCATGAGTGGGTTTTGAGCGTGAATGAGAGTGTGAGAGTATCTATGTGATAGGTTGGGGGTTACTGAGTGTGGCTGTGGACTTCTCAGAGAGCTCCCTTCAGAATCCAGTCAGCATATCTGTTAGACGAGCCACAGGATTGCCAACCAGAAGCATCCCCTGAATACCAGTTGAGCACTTGTGATGTGTCAGGCACGATGCTAGCCAGGAATGCAGTCGTTGAATATAAAAGCACACAGCAAACATGAAATTGCAAGAGTTTCCAATGCTCTGAAGTAAAAGCCCAGGGATGTGGAGGAGGACATGATAGAGAGGGACTTTATTTAGGTGAGGGGCCAGGGAAATCCTCGCTAACGGGGTGACTTCCAAGCCAAGTTCTAAAGGAGGCAGAGAAGAACATTCCAGCGGGGGAAGAGCATGCATAAAGGCCAGAGGGGCAGGCACCTTGGAACACTCCAGATGCTCCAGTGTGGGAGTGTGGGAAGGGGAGGGGACCGGGCAAGCTGGTGAGGCCCTCAGAGCTTTGGAGGCAGGACCAGGGATTTGGACTTATTCCTTAAGGGCCAGGCGAAGCAGTTGAAGAGTTTAAGCAGGAAAATATGTGCTCAGGTTTGCCACGTAAAGCTCACTGTGGTTGGCAGATTTAGGGAGGACTGGCTGGCTGCGCCAGGCCTGGGATCTAGGGATGAGGAAAGCATAGGCGAGAGCTCCCGGGGAAGGGCAAGACAGAAGCATAAACTGACACTCATACCCTACACGACGGAGGTAACCGAGTGCTGACTCTGTTGGGGAAACCAGGGAGGCTTCCTGGGGGAGGGTGGCATTTGCCCCGGGGCCTGTGGGATGGCAGGCAAGGTGGAAGCCAGCACTCCAGGCTTAGGGAACAGTTTGGGCAAAGCCTTGGCAGTGAGGGTGAGAGGGTGGGGCCTGATGGGCCAGAGGATGAGAAGTGACTCTCCAAGTTCTGGAGTCCCCTTGGTGGCTGAGCCAGCTCCTGGGGACGCTGTCTCTGCTGGAATGGAGCTCTCTGCTGCCCAGTGGCGTCCTGGCACCAAGAAATCCCATCAAGGAAGTCCTCAAAGCCCCTGGGTCAGTGGATTCCTGCAAACCCAGAGTCCAAGGGTGGGCACTTCCCCAACTGCAGTGCAGCTGGGAGGTGGGGAAGAGGAAGTGTGGGTCTTGGGCTAGACCTAGAGAGCCCAGAGGAGGAGCCTCTTCTAAATGAGCCAGGCAGGGGTGGGGCCTCCCCAGGGGCGGTTCCTGGGGACTCCTGGGACCACAGCAGATGCGCAGGGTGGCCAGAGGTGAGCCAGAGTCAACTCGGCCTGGGCCTGGCTGGGTGAGACTCTTGCCACCCACTCCCCGGGAGCACTGGCGGCCATGGCCCTGGCCCAGCAGCTGCGGGCTGAGAGGTGAGTGCAGGGGCAGTGCCCTCCCTGGGCCTCTTCCCTGTTCCCGGCAGGCCGGCAGGCCGTGGGGAACAGAGGCCCACCCTCCTACAGACCCTTACTGAGGTCAAAAGCCAAGAGGCTGGAGCTGAGTCAGAACCCGAATGCTCAGAAATGCAGATTCTTAGAAGTGTTTGAAGGAAGCTTCCAGTTGTGGCTCACTTCCCTCAGGCACAGATGAAGACGCTGAGGCTCAGAGAGGGGAAGTGACTTTCCCAGGGCCTCACAGGAGTGGGTGTAGAGTCTGGACAGGTGTCCCAGGTCCCAGGCTGGGCTCGCTGCCTCACACTGTGGTCAGCGATGGCTTTCTATCTTCTGTTCAAACAGAATCACAGAACCTGGCTTCTTCCTCTTTATCCAGGGCCTGGTTCACATGTCAAAAGCCTTCCCTTACAAGCCCCTGCATTGCTCTCTGACCGCTCGCCCTGTTTCCTTTTTCTGCAGAGTCCTTATACCACTTGCATAATATTCTGTACTCGCTCCTTTGTTTTCTGTATCACTGGCTCCCCCATTAGCAGGCCCCGTGGTGGTGCGTGATCACCGCTGTATCCCCAGCACGTAGAACAACACCAGTCGGGCCCAAGGCTCTAGAAGTGCTGACAAATGAGTGAATCAGTGAATGGATGGATCCTTGAGCTAGAGAATGTCCTCAGATCCCTCTAGTCCAACCCTGTGCGGATGAGGACAAGGAGGGCCAAGGAGGATAAAGCGCCTCCTCTGGGGCCCGTGCAGCACAGCCTTGCCAGGGCCTCCCCTCGTCTCCCAGCGAGGCTGCACCCTGAGCTGTGGGGGACCTGAGGACGCGGGGCTTGGCTCTGCCCTGGCCTGGAACAGCAGGTGACCTCAGCAAAAGGGCATGCTCACTGTGTGGAGGTGACTCTGAGCATCGCCGGAGATGGGCCAGGCTGGCTTATGTCAAAGTGGGCAGCCGAGGGTCCTCGGTGGAGTCTGGGGCTGCAGGTGGAATTTCCAAAGGTCGAAGGTCAGAGGAAAGCTTGTCAGCGTGTGTGTGTTGAGGGAAAAGCCACAGGAGAGATGCTCAGAGGGTGGACGGAGAAGGGCCTTGATGAGCCGAGGGCAGGGCCGGTGCTCGGGCTGTCCCACCAGCTTCCAGCCCCTCTTCCCCATGGGTTCTCCATGAGCCTCGGCCCAACACCGGCACACATGGGAAGTAGCCGCTGTGTGAAGCTCGTGGCACTTCCTGTTACTCAGGGACATGTGTCAGAATGCGTGAACCCGCCAGAGCCCATCCCCCGCCCTCAGAAGGTGCGCTCCTTCCCTGGCACTCCTTGCTTCTTTGCAGCCACCCTTGCCCCTCAGAAGAGGAGGAAGAGGTGCCCTCCTGCCTCCCTTCATGGGGCCGTGGAGCCAGGTCCTGGGGTCACTGGCTTCCCTGCCCCTCAGGTGCCCTGGATGTGCTCTGCTTGAGGCCGGAGCAGAGGACGGAAAGGGAGGGCGAGGGCCTTTCCAAGACCCGAGATGTCCAAAGTTGGAAAGGACTGCTTTGGGGTAGTGAGTTTGGTTCCAACAAACATGTATTGAACGCCTGGTGTGTGCAAGAGTTACAAAAACTGACCTAGCTGCGCCCTGAGGATCTTTCCAGGCCTCAGCTTCTCCCATCTAGGCTCCAAAGCAGACTTTGCATGAATAACACGCATCTGAGTCCGGGTCTGTATGAGCCCAGGGCACCCCGGCCCCAGAAGGCCTGGAGCGGGCTTCGGCTCTGAGGGGTCCTGGCTGACATAGCCAGGGGAGTGGCTCCTCTAGGGGGGCTTCCTGTGGGTTTGCTGCACCCCTGCCTCGGCCCTGGTGCAGCAGCTTCCTGGCTCAGCCCCTGTCTGGCAGCCAGGCCATTCCCACGCTCGCTCACCGCCAGAGGACTTACTGCGACACAGGGAGTGGCCCTGCACTGAGCACCTGCTATGTATCTGCTGCTGTCATGGGGCCTCTGGGGCCGGGCTTGTTACCAATGAGAACTCCAGGGATGTAAACACTCCTACGGTCCCCTGTCTCTTTACAGAGGGAAGGCGGAGCCAGGGCACAGATGGGGGTGGGGGTCTAACCCAGGTCCCCACTGGCAATGGCAAAGCAGGGATTTGGGGTTTCATCTTCCACTCATGCCCTCCTACCCCCTCCCCTACACATAAGCCTGCCCCTGCCATCCCAGGGTAACCCTCCCTTGCCCCCCCGACCCGAGGCAAGATGCAAGGCCTTCGTGATGGGCCCTGCCTGTGTCTCTCATAACTTTCTGCCTCTCTCTGTGTGCCAGCTGTGCTCAGACTGCCCTGGCCCTGAGGTTCCTTGAACTTGCCCCCTCTTGCAGGGCTACAGCCTTTGCACTCAGTTTCCCGTGCCCCTGTTGTCCTCTAGCCAGTTCCTCTCTGCTCCTCCTACTCATGCGGCCCCACTTCCTCCGGGAAGCCCTCCCTGACCACCCGCCTTCTGAGCGAGCTGTGCCCTCCAACATACACAGCACCCTGCTTTTCTCTCTGGTGGACGGAAGCCCCATCTTTGAAGTGCCTGCTTGCCAAGCTCTCTCTTGCCCTCTGTACTCCTCGTTCTCAGGGTGGGGGGATATAGAAACGGCCGGACTCTGGGAGAGCTTTTCCTCCACAGCCTCCCTGACCTTTGAAATGATGTGAAGCTCCTTCGCTCAGCTGTGAGACCCAGGAGGGCAGAGCCGCCACCAATTGTGCTTAGAACAGTGTGTGAGCTACCCTAGGTGCTAACAAGGGTTGCTGCTGCTATTATTATTATTATTATATTATTACTATTACTATTACTATTACTCCAGATTCCCTGAGGCTGCGGGAGGTGTTGGGATTTATTTACGTGCATTCAGTGAGTTGTTGGGGCAACAGACTAAGAGCTGTGTGGCCGTGTTTGGCAGTAAAATTCTGCTTAGGCTCGAATCCCAGCTTCTCGATGTACTTGGGCAGGTTCTGAAACCACTCTGTGCCTCGGTTTCCCTGTCTGTAAAAGGGTGCCAGAAGAGCATCTGCTGCCCAGTGCACACTCAGGAAACCGTGAAGGGGGGTTCTTACCCAATCTGGCCAATTCCCTGCCCGGGGCTGTTTCTATGCCTGGTTCCTTCCTGGCCGCTCCCCACTCATCCTATTGCAGATGAAATACCCACGAGGTGCAGAGCCTCTGGGGAGAGAGGGGAGGAGGAAACTTCTCCCAAGGGTATTGCCATGGGGGCATGTGGGGAAAGCGAGTGGGGAGGCTGCCAGCGGCCACCAAGCTGCTCGGGAAGCCGTGGGGATTTCCTCTGCCGGCCCACTGCCACCCTGAGTCACTCTCGCCAGTGGCAGCCACCAGCGGCCTGAGGTTAGCCCGAGGTCCCACGCAGCCCAGGCCCAGGGGACTGTATGTGTGGCTCCACACCCCTGGCCGCTCTTTCTCTGTCTCCTTGGCTGTGTTTTCTCGTCGTCCTCCACCTGTCCCTCTCAGCCCCCTCTGCTCGCAAATTGCTCTTTGGGTCGGGGTGGGGGGCGGGGGGCTGAGGTCTTTACCATAAGTCACAGGCACATGGTTACCTCTAGCAGGGATCCACCCCCAGCCCGTCACCCCGCTGCCCCGGACTGAGCTCTAGAGCCACACGAGATCTGGCCAGACCTTGACCCCAGGTCCCAAGGGCCTTACATTAGGGTGCTCAGTCCATCAGCTCTACTTCCTGCCCACCCATCCTGGTCAGAATGTGGGTGACATGTAGGTGTCACTCTTGACACTGCCCTTCCTTTCACCTCCGTATCCAAACAGTCCCCAAACCCTGCTGGCCGTCATTCAGGGATGACTCACAAACCAGTAGCATGCCTGTTGGAAATGTATAAGGCTGCAAGGCACAGAGGAACCCACAGAGTTTAAACAAGTGGGCTCATTTTTTTTCCCACATAATAAGAAGGCCAGCGAACCCAGGACCAGAATCCCAGAGATTCCTTTGGTATTCCACATGTCTTTTGCCTCATGGGTGCAATATGGCTGCTGTGGGTCCGGACGGCACACCTGCTTTCAAGGTAGGTAGAAGGGGGAAGGAGAAGAAACCCTGCTGGCCTGTCTGTCCCTCTGGATCCAGAAAATAAACGCTCCTGGAGAGGCCCCGGCACCAGGATTCCTCTTAGGTCTCATCGGCCAGGACTGGGCACATGGCTGGTCCTATAGCTGCAGGGGAGGCTGGGAAATAGAACCGAGATGATTAGGTTTGGTTCAGACTGATCACGGCCTATCACCTTGAGGCCAGGCACATTGCCACCTGGAGAACATAGAGCTTGATTAGCAGGAAGAAGCAGGGGACACCACAGTGAAACAGTGTCCACCAAGGGTTGTGTCCCCACGTCTGTTGTCTCCTGTCCCTGCTGCCTGGCTCCCCCCCCCCATCTTTCGGCTGTACCCCTCTGGGGCCTCGCAATGCTTCTCTGCCCCTTTCGTCTCTGTGTTCCCTTCTGTCTCCACACAGCTGCCTGGGCTGGCCTCCTAAAGCTGCGATCCTATTGTTTTGTGCTTTTTTTTTTTTTTTTTTTTAACATTTTATTTACTTATTTGAGAGAGAGAGAGTAGGAGCAGGGAGGGGCAGAGGCAGAGGGAGAAGCAGGCTCCATGCGGAGCAGGAAGCCCGATGCGGGACTGGATCCCAGGACCCCAGGATCATGACCTCAGCCGTGGGCAGATGCTTAACCAACTGAGCCCCCTGGGGCGCCCCGGGATCGCACTATTTTTACTCTCTTCTGAAGCCTAGGCTCCCGGCTGCCCACGGGAGTTACTTAGCTCAGCACTGGAGACCCTCCTCAGCCTGCCCCCACCTGCCTTTCAGTCTCTGATCCCCACTAACCCCAGTCACACTGTTCCCACTGCCTGGAAGGCCTCCCTCCCGCCCCCTTGGGCCTGCTTGGTGGGTTCCCCTTCGACCTTGTAGACTCGGTTCAAACGCCGCCTCCTCTGCAAGGACGTCCCCGGCCTGGGCACAGGGAACCATTCTCTCTGTGGGGCACCTGCTAACTTTGTGACCCAGGGCCCTGGCCAGGGTGTGACACAGAGGATGTTCCCTGATGAGCTGCTCCCAGATGACAACGCAGCCACCAAGCCATTTGCTGGACTGTAACACGGCTGCTGCCATACGGCCCCATCTCCAGGGCCTTCACTCTCAGGGTCTGGCCCATGTCCTGGCCTGGCACCTAAGGGGTGTTGACCAAGAAATGCCGGCCGCACCTTTGGTTCACGCCTGCACCCTTTTGCCCCGCGCGCCCGTCAGGTGGTAACCGGGCTTTCTTTCCCTCCCGCCTCCCTCAGCGACTTTGAACAGCTTCCCGACGACATCGCCATCTCGGCCAACATCGCCGACATCGAGGAGAAGAGGGGCTTCACCAGCTATTTTGTAAGACACATCCCTGACCTTGGCTTCTGACCTCTGAACCTCCAGCTCTCTTACCCCCCTTACCGTCCATCCCAGTGGTTCTCAAATGGGGCGATTTCAGCCTCCAGGGGATATTTGGGAGTAAATATCTTGGGACACATTTGATGATTCCAGCTTAGTGGGGGTGCAGCAGACTTGGGGGGCAGGGGTGCAGCTGGCCTGGAGGGTGGGAGTGCAGCTGGCCTTGGGGGACAGGGCTGAAGCTGGCCTCGGTGGACCGAGCCCAGTGGGGCTGCTGGGCACGGCCCAGGTCAGCCCCCACCCCAGGGCAGTGCCTGGCCCCCAGGGGAGAACCGAGGCGGGGAACCACTGCTCTAATCCTAGGACCTTCGACCCCCCGCACCCTCATCGGTCCCTGGCCTCCCTATACTCTGGCCTGTGTCCTCCTTAGGTTTTCGTCATCGAGGTGAAGACCAAAGGGGGATCCAAGTACCTCATCTACCGCCGCTACCGCCAGTTCCACGCCTTGCAGAGCAAGCTGGAGGAGCGGTTTGGGCCGGAGAACAAGAGCAACCCCTTCACCTGCAGCCTGCCCACGCTCCCAGGTGGGGAGCCCACGGCCCGGGGAGCTGGGCGCCCTGCCCCTTGACAGAGCTGCGTGCCCCCCACACCCCGGGCCTCTCCCTTTGGCTCTGCTGCCCCTGGTGGTCACTCCATGTCTGCCTCCATGCCAACCAGTTAGTCTGTGGCCCCTTCTGGTGTCACGGGCTGCCTCCTCTAGCCTCGTGGCCCTTGACCTCCTGGTCATGGGGAACCAGTGATGGTGACGGCCACCCTGTTTTGGCCGTCCATCCCTCGTTCACCACACCGACTGGTCTCCAGCACCCCCTCCGGCCCTGTCTAGAGCCGCCCCAGTTTGGGCAGTTCCCCGTGCCCCTCCCTTCCCTGGTCTGCTGGGACACCGTGGGCACTGGACAGTCCCCTCACCTCTTGCCTCCTGGCCTCTCTCCCAGCTCAGCCCAAACATGCACCTCGGGTTGGCCCAGGTCTGTAGCTCCTCGGCACCTGCACTCGTGAGCCCTGCAGGAGCGTGGGGTGCCGGGTACACGGGGTAGTCTCGGGGTGCCCCACACACCCTGCAGGCCACATACAAGCACCCTTGCCACACACAGCAGAGACACTTCCTGTCCTTTCCTTCTGTAAGCTCCACACCCTACCTCCAGCTTGCTCTCTCTCTGTCCCCACTGAGGCCTGCAAGCAGCCCCACGGAGGCGCTGAAGCTGCCCCCCAAGAGCTCCTGGCTTCTCTTGTCCTCCTCCTGAGCCACTTGCCCACTTGCGCTTGCACCTGCCCCTTCCCTGTCTGCGGGCTGCAGGGAACAGGGGACCTTCCTGCTCTTAGTCTCCCATTGGGGCTTTGCCCCTCTCCCCCTGACTTTCCCCTGATGGCCTCTCCTCCGCCTCCTTGTACACTTGCCTTCTCCTTATTTATTGACTCCGCCAGGCTCTCCCACAGCCTCAGTCCTCCTGTCTTTGGACAAGCATGTGCTACACAAGGAGGTGTTCCTGCTGTAGCCCCCTTGGGCCCCGAAGGCCCTCAAAATCTCACTCACTGTTCCCCTTCCCCCTCCATCTCCTGCTCACCTGCCAGCTTGGTTTCAGCTCCCACTGCCCCCCACTGCGCTCCCCCTGGGGAGGTGACCCCTGACCTGTTGTTAACTTGGACTTCTATGGGCACAGCCCGGCCTCACCTTCGCTGTCCTGCTTCTTCCTCTGGGAAGCTCTCCCGGACCTCCTCCGGGTTCTCTTCCTCCCTCTCGGCCCTCTCTGTGCTCCTTGGAAGGTTCTTGGGCCTCCTCTATGGTGCCATCCTCTGCTTTCTCCTCCCTCCCAATACCCTCCCCACTACCAGATAATCTGACCTCTGATCTTAACGGCTCTCTTGTGGCAGTTGCATCCCAAATGCCTCCCTCCCCCAGACCTCAGACACTGTCCTCCTACCCCTGCTGGGCACCAGCCCCTGCCCATCTCACAGACAACAGGAGCCAGGCATTTGTCTTCTGGTGGGGATGCTTTGGGTGGACGGTTCTACCAAGGCCCCCACCTAAGGCTCCTGGGGACGACATTTGTTGTGGGTCAGCCATCATCTGTTTCCTTTTGTCCCCCCACCCCCACCCCTGAACACACTGCCTTGCTTTTGAGCAATGATGCATCCATCTACTCAACAAATATTGACGGATTGGGGCATTTTTCTAGGGCCTTGGTTCCTAACCTCGGGGGGCATATTAGAAGTACCTTGAGGTTGAAAGAATTCTGATGCCCTAGTCCCACCCCCAGAGATTCTGATTTAAATATTCTGGGTCCTACAGAATGAGATTTTTAAATGCTGCCCAGGTGACTTACATGTGCAGCTGGGGATGAGGACCCCCATCCTAGGTGTGGGATATAGCTGTGAGCAAGGCAAAGCTCCTTTTCTCTTGGAGCCAAGAATCCTGAGTGTGTGTGTGTGTGTGTGTGGTGTGTGTGTGTGTAGAGATATGGGCAATAAATAAATATGACAAGAAAAATATCCCCTGGTGACAGGACAATTGAGAGAATGCAAGTTGAAAGGTGGGGTGGCCGGAGTGGCCCCCTCAGCCCTGAGGAGCCAGCAGGGAAGATTCCTGGCCCAGGTGGGTGGCTTAGAGCCCAGAGACCATGGTCTTGGGCCAGGCTCCCAGGGCAGCTCTTTGCATTTCTGCAGCCAAAGTCTATGTGGGTGTGAAACAGGAGATCGCAGAGATGCGGATACCTGCCCTCAATGCCTACATGAAGGTAACAGCGGAGCCGTGTCACCCTGGCGCCTGGGAGGACCCCTGGGAGGGCCCCTGGCAGGGTCTGGAGGGGGAAGCAGCCCATGTGCCGTCCATGAGCCTGGCCTGGGGGCCCGTTCTCCTGCTCTGATGGCCCCCATCTTCAATCCTTAAAGAGATTGGGGAGGGAAACAGGATGTCGGGGCTGTTGGGGGTGGGGCGGAAGCAGTGGAGAAGGCACAAGGAACCACACTCTGAATCGACAAGTCTGCTGTCTGTGCCGGGTGTTCTGATGCCGAGGTAAACAGGATCTGATACCTGCCCTGTGGGGACTCTGACAAGTGGGTCACGAAATCACAAAGCTGTGACCTATGTAACAGGAGCATGATGGGCCAGGGCCCCAGCTCTCTCACGCAGGGCCTTTATACCAACTGGAGAAAGGCCTTCCCTTGCCAATGCATGGGATGATTTGGTTGCATTCGTGGGCCTTGCCCGGGTGCCCTTGGGTATTTCCCGACCTGTAAACTGTCTGCATCCCCAGGAGATGGGAGCACAAAGAAAGAGGCACCCTGAAGGCAGAGACCAGGCTGGTCAGGAAAAGCCTTCTACCAATCAGGACCGTGCAAAAAAGGGCCAGTGGTCCTCATGAGGTAGTGAGCACCCTGTCACCAGAGGCACCCAAGCCATGGCTTGGTGGCAACCTTAAGAAACTGGAGAAGGAAGCTCTCCCCATAGCACAGAGGCACCCTAACAGCCTAACTCCTTCCTACAAAGGAGTAGAACAGCCCCCTCCTCTTCTACTCTCCTGGCTGAAGGGCACAGAGCTAGGAGTCTTCAGTCTTTGCTCTGACATTGACTATTTGGGTGACTTGAGGCAAGTTGCTCATGCTCTCTCAGCCTTGGTTTCCTCACCTATGAAATGGGGCAGTGCGCTCTGCTCTCTGGTCTCATGGGAGGGGAGTGATGTTGGGAGCTTCTAGACCGTGAGAGATGGTAACCCCTGGAGGAATGAGCAGCAGGAGGGCAGAGGAGGTAGGAGGCAGGAGGGGAGTGGTCGGTTCAGGAATCCTGCTCTGAGCCCACAGGAGGGACAGTGGGAAGTCCCTAGGCTGCGGAGGGGCTGGGGGGGGGGTGCACTGTGATGGCTGCTCCAGGGCGGCTGGAGGTTCCTGTCCTCTCCTGCAGGGCCAGGGGAGCGGGGAGGAGCTCCACAGAGAGGGATGAGGCTGTAGAGCTTGGGCTCTTCGTCCCACCCGGGGGGCTCAGCCACCAGCAGCCTGGAGGATCCCACCTCTGCCTCTCTGTCTGATTCGGTTCCTCAAAGCCCAGGACTCAATCACTGCAGGCCTCTGTGCTCTGGCTAACCCCAGCCCATGCTTGAAACATTCGGGGACGGGGAACTCACCACCACTCTTCCCTGTCCGCACCCTGTTGCACGGCGATTAGAAAGACCCGATTCCCTGTAGCTTCCACCCACTGGTCTCACCACTGTCCTCACGGAGAATATGGGTCATGTGATGATGACGCCTGCACCTGCCTGGAATGGTGTGGGGTGCTTGGACCGGCAGCCAGGAGCCTCTTGCTATACGTTTGTCGGATACACACAAATAGGCTTATTTATTTCCGTCAATACCTTGTGAGTTAGATACTGTTATCATTCTTCACAAGGGGACGTGGAGGTCCGGAGAGGTGGGGCCGCCCACTCCATGTCATAGAGCGGCTAGACAGGAGGGCGGAGACTTGAACTCGTGGCTCTGTGACTCCAGGGCCAGATTTCACCCCCACGCTACGTTGTAATGAAAGTGACAGTGACAGCGGATGATCCCAACTCCGCAGGGGCCCCGCTAGATGCCCGGAGTGTTCTTAGTGCTGTGCACGTATCGCTCCTTTAAGCCTCACGCCATTCCGCAAGGCAGACACTATTGTCATCCCCCCCTTAATTACGCTTGCCCAAGGCCACCCACTGGCTCAGGGTCCGTCCCCTGAAGCCCATCTATGGGCCGCCTCCCCACCCTCCCCATATATCAGCCCTGTCCTTTCCAGGCTCTGCATTCCCAGTTCCTCCGAGATGGACCTCTGGGCCCCTCCCCGTCCTGCCACCTCCGTGGGATTCTCCAAGGGGAGGGGGGTCTGGGTGCCTCTGGAGCCATAGCACCCAAAGGCAACCATGGTACCCCTGGGGACCTTTGCACTGTGCAGTTGTGGGGGATGACCCCTACGGGGGCCCGGCTACTCTGCATCCTCACGGTCTGCGGATCTTTGCCCTGTGGTGGGAGTAACCAGCATCACACTGAGTGAGGGTCCCGGCTTCACTGCTTCTTAGCTCTGCCAAGTGGGTCAGGTACTTTGCCCTTTTGAGCCTCAGTTTCCCCAGCTGTGACATGAGATAAGGTGTCAATCAGAAAGCATTTTTTAGGCTGTAATGCCACCAACTGTTGTTGATTTGAGTTATTTGAAGTATCCTTTCTCCTACTATTGTCTCATTGTTCACTGGGGGATGGGCCCTGGTGACAGATGGCTCTAGGTGGCCCAGCTCTGTCACCTGCTGGGCCAGGTGGCCTCAGGCAGGTCCCCTACCTCTCTCACACCAACTTTGAGGTTGTTGTGAGACGGAGTGAGGTCACATGGGGTGGCACTCAGTGCGGTGCCTGCATAGTCACCACCACGTCACTTCACCTGCCGTCACCATCAGTGTTACGTCTGGAGGCCTTTAGGTCTTTTCCAGATCAAGTGTTCTCAAGCCGGTTGGTCCCCTCCTGACCTCGCACCCGGGGGAAAGCTCATGAGATGTTGCCTTTCTTGTGTGAAGAGAAATACTGTCTTGTGTCTGTGATCAGGCAGAGAGCTTTATTACGAGAGAAAGAGAGAGGGAGGGACCAGCAAGGGACATGGGAATGGAGCAGATGGGTCAGGATGTCCAGACCTTTCTGTTGACTACCCCGCTCCTGCCTCTTCTCCCAAATGCAGAGCCTCCTCAGCCTGCCCATCTGGGTGCTGATGGACGAGGACGTCCGGATCTTCTTCTACCAGTCGCCCTATGACTCGGAGCAGGTGCCCCAGGCGCTGCGCCGGCTCCGGCCGCGCACCCGGAAGGTGTAAGTGACCAGCCCCTGTGCTTCCGTGGGCCACATGCCAGGTGTCCCTAACCAGGTGCTCTGTCCCAGATGCCCTCTGCCCCTGCAAAGATGCTTCTTTTCCTAGAGATCACTTCGATCCCTGAACACCCCAGGAGGTTCTGCTTGTTAGATGAGCTTGGAAAACCAAGCACAGGGCCTGGAGGGATAGAAGGTGGGTGCCTTCTGATGTGTGTGACGATGAGGATGGAGGACAGGGGCTGGGCCACTGATGGGGATATTTGGTGGCACAGCACCCACTGGGGGTATCTCAGGCCTTGGGGTGCCTGGAGAGAGCTGAGGGGGAGGAAAGGAGGAGCTGCTCTCTCCGCAGATGCTCCCAGAGTATCTCCTGGGATGCCCTGTGCCCAGCCTCAGTTGCAGTTCCATGGGGCTGGCTGTGACTCCTGGTGTGTCACACTGGCCCCCGAGGATGCTGCTGCTTCCTCTCAGATTCTAAAGAGTCCACCATTCCCACCCAGCTCCTTCCTAAGGGTCTTTCCAATCACAGAAAACCCAAACCACTGAAATAGGGCTAGGCTTCCCAAGGCCGGGTTACTGCTGCTAAGAGTTCCAGGGACAGTGCTCCTGAGCCCCGGCCTCCCTCCCAGATCCTCCCTCCTTCCTGAGGCCAGTACCTCCGAGTGTCCTCTCCATGCCTGGCCATGTCCCTGGGTCATACAGGTAGGCTGGGTCTCAATTCCAGCTGAGCCAAGAGACAGCCCTGTGCCTGGAGCCCTGATGCAGAGTGCTTCTCCAGCCCATTTTCTTGGCGGAAAGACTAGAGGTTGGGTGTGAGGAGTAGAAGGAAGAGCAGATGTGAAAGGGTTGATAAGCTAGGGTGCTAAGCAGATGTGTATATTCCTCCCCCCTCCTCGCTAAGTGGAGGAGGGATACGGTCCCTCCTGGTCCACAGAGGGGGATATGGTCCCTCTCCCAGGGGCAATGGGAACAGGGAGTAAGTATGATGGCCCACACGAGCAATCATAGCTGCATTTTTAACATCCTCTCCTGCCCCTGAAGAGGGGCTTCTCTGGGCACAGAAGCAGGGAGCCCGGCTCTGAGGGGCCGGGAGGACTGATAGGCCTCCCTTCTCTCTCCACAGCAAGAACGAGTCTCCCCAAGATGCCATCTTTGACCGCATGGCAGCTCCACGAGCAGAGGTACCGCCGGCGGGCCAGACCTCCCACCCCACCTCTGGGCTCCACCCTGCACCACTGTGCTCTCCTGCCGGGCGCCCTCTGTGTGCCTACGATTGGACTGGGTGCTGCAGGGAGGAGGGGCCTCAGCCTCAGTCCCAAGGGGGCCCAGCTGACAGGAGGCGATGTGGGGAGTACTCAGAGGCAGGGGGAACACAGCTATCCACCATCTGTTCAGCAAGCCTTCCTGGCTTCCTCCGAGAGGCCTCCCACCGTGGGGACTGAAGCATCAGACATGACTCAAACCAGGTCCTGTCCTTAAGGAGCTCCCAGCTCCCTGGGGACACCCATGCAGAGACACCCAGCTGACAGTGGTCAGCGCCCTGGGTTTATGGGAGCACTGGAGCCTGCGCCAAGGCTTGGGGGGCTGAGGAAGGGGCTCGGCCCAGAGAGTTTGGATCCTTGCCTCTCTGTGTTCATCCCACCCAGGTCTGAAAGGAGCACCATTCTGGAGTCAGAGAGACCTGGGTTCTTTTTTTTTTTTTTTTAAGATTTATTTATTTATTTATGATAGACATAGAGAGAGAGAGGCAGAGACACAGGCAGAGGGAGAAGCAGGCTCCATGCCGGGAGCCCAATGTGGGACTCGATCCCGGGACTCCAGGATCGCGCCCTGGGCCAAAGGCAGACGCTAAACTGCTGAGCCACCCAGGGATCCCCGAGACCTGGGTTCTAATCCAGGCTTCCCCACTAACAAATGGCGTGGCCTCAGACAAGTCGGTCATGCTCCCTGGGCCAGTGTCCTCAGCTGTTAACTGGGACGCTGAAGTATGCAAAGCACTTTAGTAGGAATTCAGTGGATGCTTCCTCCCTCCTGCCCTACTCCACTCTTCTCCCAGGCCTTGTTTGACTTCACTGGCAACAGCAAACTGGAGCTGAATTTCAAAGCTGGAGATGTGATCATCCTTCTCAGTCGGATCAATAAAGACTGGCTGGAGGTGAGGATGGGGGTAAGGTTAGAGGTGATGTTGGAGGTAAGGATGAGGATGAGGTTGGGGTGAGGTCGGGGGTGAGGTTGAAGGTGATGTTGGAGGTGAAGATGCAGATGAGGATGCAGGTGAGGTTGGAGATGAGGTTGGGTGACAATGGGGTAAGGTTGGTGAGGATGGGAGTAAGGTTGGAGGTGAGGATGGGGATAAGGTTGGTGTGTGAATGGGGGTGAAGTTGGAGGTAAAGGTGCAGGTGAGGATGCAGGTGAGGTTGGAGGTAAGTTGGAGGTGAGGTTGTTTTGCGTCTGGTTGTGGCAGGAGACCAGAGGGGGGCAGGGGCGGGGAATGGCTCAGGGAAGAGATGCCATCTGCAGATAGTCCTGGGAATCAGAGCTGCTGGGTGGGGGCAGCCGAGGAATACAGCCATGGGGAGGCAGTTGTGTGACTGGGGCAGAAGATTCTGGAGACCACACTTCCCTTTGGTTCTGACCCCAACAAACAGTTGCTTTAGGCAAGTCGGTTAATCTACTGAATTTAATATCTTGGTCTATCTCGGGGTTTCTTAGCCACGGCACTGTTGACATTTGGGGCCAGATGGGGTCTTTGGTGTGGGGCCATCCTGTGCATTGTAGGGGGGTTAGCCACAACCTCAGGCTCTGCTCACTAGATGCCAGTAGCACCCCTGCAGTTTATAATCAAACATCTGCAGACATTTGGCTGGCGGGGGGAGGGGGGCGCAAAATCACCTGCAGCCAAGACGCACTGGTGTGTCATCTGGGATGATGTCCCTTAACTTGAAGGCAGTGAGACAAGATAGTGATGCCGACCTTGAGCTCTGGAGTCGGCCTGTCTCGTGTCATTTCCTACTTGTTTTCAACTAGCTTTGCATCTCTGGGAGCTTTGCTCAACCCTGTGGTTTCCTTTTCTGTAAACGGAGATAGCTGGCAGTTTCTTCATAGCCATCCTGGGAGGGCTGACCCAGGCGCAGCTATGCGGGGCTTGGCCCATAGAGGGCCTAGATGCATCCATCTGCTGGGAAGGTCAGATAAGAGACCTGTCTTGATCCTTGCTTTGTCTCCATGCACACCTGGTGTGTGGCCCCTACAGGGACTCATACTAACTCAGTGAGTGGAGATGGGAGGTCCTGGCTCTGGTTCCAGCGGTTTGGATCGGGTCCTGCTGTTCCTACACAAAATTCCATTTTTGTCGAGGCTTCTGAGGCAAGAGGTGTCTGAAGGAGATGGGGGACAGCCCCCAGGGGGACTCGAGGGGAGAGGAGGGTCCCTGGTGGCCAGGGGCTAGAGAGCCGCAGGACCATCTGTCTCACTGACTTGTCCTGGGACACTAAGGCTCCTTTTTTTTTTTTTTTTTTAGATTTTATTTATTTATTCATGACAAACACAGAGAAAGAGGCAGAGACACAGGCAGAGGGAGAACAGGCTCCCCGCATGGAGCCCGATGTGGGACTCGATCCCAGGACTCGGGATCACGATCTGAGCTGAAGGCAGACCCTCAACCACTGAGCCACCCAGAGGCCCCAGGACACTAAGGCTCTTACAGCTGTCGGGTATTGCTGGGAAATGCTCCAGAAATAGGAAATGCTTGCTACCTTCCTATTTTCTGAAAAGCTCTCTGTGTGAGTCAGTTGGCCAACTTCTGGCCTCAGCTTTAGGGGAAGGTGAGGGGATTACTTTGGACCTCAGTTTAAGGGTCTGCAAAATGGGATGTGGATAATATGTCTTCTCTAGGGTTGTGAGGATTAAGAGGACATGTGGGCAAAGAACAGGCAGTGGCTGGGCTTGGCCTGGGCTGGAGAGAGATTTCTGGCCATTGGGGCTAGAGCAGGTGCTCTGTGGTGTCCACAGAGTGAATGAATGAATGAATGAGTGAGTGAAGGGAGCCACCATGTCATCTCCGTCCCCCATCTGTGTTCCTCCTTAACGCCTCCGGCCACTGGCTCAGCATAAAGTTCACCTGCTTCCCTGCGTCACCCCTTATAACACAGCTGCAAGTGGAAGGGCAAGGACTGCCATCCATTCTGAGTCCCAGAGCCTGCCCTGTGCCCAGGGCTCATGAAGTCTGTGAATGAATGACTGAATTAGATGAAATGAGCTTTCCAGATAAAGAGATCTTGACCTATTCTAAATGGAAATATAAGTCTTCTTGGGGTGAACAGGATGGCGACCTTGGTCACTTTTTCTCCTACCTCTGCATACAACCTTGTCTGCATCATCATAAGGGGGCCTGGATGAGGGGAGTGGTTCAGCCCTGCTGCCTCTCCTCCCACCGAGAGGGCAGCTCCTTCTTTCTTCCTCAGGGCACAGTCCGGGGAGCCACGGGCATCTTCCCACAGTCATTCGTGAAGATCCTCAAGGACTTCCCGGAGGAGGAAGACCCCACCAACTGGCTGCGCTGCTACTACTACGAAGACACCATCAGCACCACCAAGTTCGTGCCCCCACCCCACCCCCTACGTCCCACTCTGGGCTCTGAGACCCAAAGTAGGTCTCCCCTCACTCGACTAAAAGCCTGCAGTGGCTCACACTGCCCTCCAGATAAGCCTTACCTCGGTAACAAGATGTCAAGATCCATTGTGATCCTGCCCTTATTGTTCCCGGGTCCCCTTCCGGCCTGATGCCCCCTCACTACTGCCCCTTTTCCCCTAGGGACATAGCGGTGGAGGAAGACCTCAGCAGCACCCCTCTGTTCAAGGACCTGATGCAGCTCATGAGGTGAGAGGTGGGAGATGGCAGGGGGTGGAGGTGGTGGGCCAGCCCCCTGGGGGAGCAAACAGAGAAAGGAACATGGTGCATGGAGGTGCGAGGTGTTTTGCCTCTGCTTTACCCCCAGCCTGGCCCCGAGGGGCAGACACCAGCTCTCCATGACGGAGATGAGTGGGGTCTGCAGAGCGACATACAGGGGCTTGGATGAGGTCACACAGCTTGCGAGTGTGGATTTGCAGCCAGAGCTAGAGTCTTCCTAGCTAAAAACCTTGGACTTGGGTCCTGTGCCATCAGAGAACCACCACCTCCCAAGATCCAGCTTATTCACGCAGAATGGAATTGTTCTATTCCTGACTATGAAAGTAATTCCTTTTCATCATTAAAAAAAATGTCAGAAATCACAGAAAGGTATAAAGAGGTGAAATGTATATACATAATATTTCTCCTCTCATTACTAGATGCACATCTAGATTTCTTGAGTGCACACCTCCACCCCCACCCCATAACTATGACGACAGCTCGCTGCACGGTATCATGCCAGGGATGCACCATAGTCGATGTAGTCACCCCTTCTTGGCCATTTAGATTATCCTCCCCTTACTACCAGGAATAATGCTGTACTTCTCATATTCGGTGACTTGCCCAATTTTCCCTCAGGATGAGTTTCTAGAAGTGGAATTTTGAAATCAAGGTGTTTGCAAGTCTGTTAGGCTTCCCACCCCATTTGTCAAGTTACCTATAGAACGGTTGTATCAGTTTTTACTGTCACCAGACACGTGCACCCCACATCAGATGGTCCCAATCCTTATAGAATTCTCCCCCAGCCTTCACACAGATAATAGCTCTCGGGGGCTCTATCCTGTGTGGCTTGTGCCTGGCCAAACCCACTCCTCTTCCCCACGATGGTTCTTAACTCTGCACATTTATACACAGAGCACTTCAGGCTGTGCCACTAATTTGTTGTGGAAGCCTCTTCTCCCCTGTCTCAGTTTCTCCATCTGTACAGTGGGAGGTTGGACCACACAGATGATAAGGTCTGTGTCAAGCTCTGATCTCTTCTGATTCTTAGCTCCTGGCTCTCAAAAGCCCTCAGCCCCCTTTCCCTGTATCCCTTAGGCTTAGGCCCAAGGCCCCTGGACCTTCTATTAATCCTGATCTTTCCCACCCAGGCGGGAGTTCCAGAGGGAAGACATCGCCCTGAATTACCGGGATGCTCAGGGGGATCTGGTGCGGCTGCTGTCGGACGAGGACGTGGCGCTCATGGTGAAGCAGGCCCAAGGTCTCCCCTCCCAGAAGCACCTCTTCCCTTGGAAGCTGCACATCACCCAGAAGGATGACTACAGAGTCTACAACACTGTCCCCTGAGCCTATGGTGTCCCTGGAGCAGGAAGGGCCACTTGGTAAGAAGCCCTCAGAGGAGATTAGGACCAGGAAAGCCTGGGAACATGGAACAGACTTCCTGGTTCAAATCTACGGACCCACTTGGCTTGGCTTGCATTCTGTCTGTCTGTACACTCGGTCTCAGATTAAAATAAACCCTTTCATCTCAAAGGTCCAGACTCTGAAAGACCGTATCTTTTGAGGAAAGAAAGGAAACGGAGTAAAATTCCCATCAATGAGCGTCAATTAGGGGTCATTTATATATAGAAGGGGCCTGGCGTAGGGCCTCATTCCAGCTTGCCCTGTCCACCAAAATAAAGGCATTGGCAGGGCCATGGTCCCAATGAAATCGGTTGAGGCATCCTCTTCCATAAGCAATAAAACCCACAACAACCCACTGGAAAACATCCACTCAATGAAAATTCAACAGGCCTTGAAAGCTCCATTGTGGCAAAGCCAATCGTTTGGCTTTTAACATGTTGCCCCACCAGACTGGTTGAGGAGCCCTACTGATATGAAACAGCTAAGCCCTAGATAGGACACACTCTTCAAAGAATCACAGCCTTATAAGAAGTAGTGGGACTTTTCAGTGATCCTGCCTTTCCCCTTTCTTCCCACATCGCCCTGATTACAAAACTGGGGCCAGAACCTACAGCTTGGCCAGGGGAGCTTTGTTCTGAAATGCAGAGGCAGCACTGCTGTCAAAATGCTGAGGCTCAGGGAGGCCAGGATGTAGGGAGGCTGGACCGGGGGCCTCTTGTGATGGGTCCAGGCCCTGGGGTGAGGGCTGAGGGGATCCTGACAGAGCGGCATCCCTGCCTCCAAGCAGAAGCAGGAGAAAGTCATCTCTGGACTGAAGTGTCCTCAGTTTGGGCTGATTTCAGATGAAGCAAAGGCTTATAGTCAAAGATCACTAACTCTCTGCAAGTGAGAATAGGCAGTGACAATAAGCCATAGCTTTAGAGCCCCCAGCTACAAGTTTTTGAGCTATGGGACTGGAATATTTAAAGAAATAAAGAAGGAGAACTTAAAAATGAACAAGCTGAAGAGAATGACCAAGCAGATTTGCAAAAGAGAGCTAGAATGTACATACACACTTATTATGCATGTATCTGCATGCCAGTGTGAGCATGCGCCTGGTGACACAGAAAACCCAGTGGATGGGTTAGATGGTGTATTAGAGAGGAGAAAACTAGTGCATTGGAAAAGAGAAAAATCGAAGAAATTACTCAGAATATAACACAGAGAGACAAGTGGCTGGAGAATATGAAAATGAAGTTAAGAGATACAAACAATAGAATGTGGTTTTTAAAAAATCAAAATCTCAGAAAGAGAAAATATATAGAGAATGGAGAAGTAGAGAGATGGCAGATGTAGTATTTCAAAACTGATGAAAAACTCAAATCTATGGGTCTAAGGAGCATCTCTGGACAAGGAGGATAAACAAAAAGTGGTCCATTGCTGGCTACAACATTTTGAAACTGCAAAAACACTGAAGTCAAGGAGAAGATTTTAAAAGGAGAGAATATTGAGATTGCTACAAAGTAGTAATTAGAATGATGAGCAGGCTTCTCAATAGTATCAATGGAAGCCAAAGTGAATAACGTTATATCCAAATTTTTGAGACACAATAACTTTCAATCAAAACCATATGCTCTGTAAAACTGTCTTTCAATAGTGACAGTGAAATGAAGACATGTACAGATAAAAACTGAGAGTTTGCCACCAAGATCCTTAAACCAAAATTATCTTTAAAATACATTCTTTAAGAAGAGGAAAAACATTCTTGAGGGGCAAGTCTGAGATGCAAGAACATGTGATAAACAAAAGCAATGGTAAGTATCATGGTGGATTTGTTTTGTGTTGACTGGCTAAGCTGAAATGATATTTCTAAGAACTTCCTTCCCTGCATGGATCCAGAGGGGTATGGACCATCAGAGGCATTTTGCAAGAGATTCAGAACGGGAATGTTTGCAGCAGCAAGCATCTTTTTAGTCAAGAGATGCTGATGCAGTTTATGTGCATTGCTGCTTATCTGCTGGTTCACAGTTTGGAACTTCAGAACACAAAAGTCAAAGAGAAGATCTTCAAAGCCGTTAGAGAAAGTTACAAACGAACAACGCTTAGAACAATAGCAGGCTTCTCAGTAACCCCTTCAAATGTCAGGTCCCAGCTCCTATGCTGCTTGGTGATTAGCTCTGTGCTGAAGGGCACCGGTTTCCTCTGCAGGTCCCCCTCACTGCAGTCCTGGGGGTGATGAGAGACTGATGTGGCTCCAGCTGACACCTGTAGGTCTCTGTTTCTCCTTGCTCCCCTTAAGTCACATGCATCTTCTATTTTTGACAGCCTGCCTGGCAGACCTGACACAGATGCAAAAGCATCATAGAAAAGGTTTAACCACAACTGAGGAAGACTGAATTCTAAAGGCAAAACTCTTGTTATATCTTTCCTAGTGATCCTGCTTCTCTGATGGAACCCTGACTCATACACACGAATATGAATTAAAATAAATATTCTCAATATAAATTAATAACAGGGTCTAATTTCTAGGGTTAAAAGAAGGACAGACTTAATATACTGGAGGATAATAATCATACGTGCATTCAGAGAGGTGGAATTAAAGTATTCTTTAATACTTTAAAGAATAGGCACTTACCATCATGATCCCAGGGTCCTGGAATTGAGTCCTACATCAGGCTTCCCCCAGGGAGCCTGCTTCTCTCTGCCTATGTCTCTGTCTCTCTGTGTTACTCATGAATAAATAAATAAAATCTTTTTAAAAAAATTAAAAAATCATCCAAAGAATAGAAAAAGAATATATGTATTTCCTGAATTTTACATCAAAATGAAAAAGAGGAAAGAAAACCAATTAAAAAGAGACAAGAAATAGGGCACCTGGCTGCCTCAGTCAGAAGAGTTTTTTTTTCTTTAAGAGTTTATTTATTTATTCATGAGAGACACAGAGAGAGAGGCAGAGACACAGGCAGAGGGAGAAGCAGGCTCCATGCAGGGAGCCTGATGTGGGACTCGATCCCAGGACCCCAGGATCATGAGCTGAGCCAAATGCAAATGCTCAACCGCTGAGCCACCCAGGTGCCCTGAGTTTGTGACTCTTGATCTTGAGGTTTTAAGTTCGAACCCCACATTGAGTAGAGAGTACTTTAAAATCTTTTCTAAAAAGAAGAGGCAAGAAAGAAGAAAAAAGTAGTAGGATTCAAAAAGTTACTTGGTAAAATATAGGTTCAAAAACAATAATTTTGATATTTTAAACAATATAGGGACTCAATGCACCAATTAAAAGATTGTCAGATTGGGGGCACCTGGGTGACTCACTCAGTTAAGCATCTTACCTTTGGCTCAGGTCATGATCCCAGGGTCCAGTATTGAGCTCCCTGATGAGCAGGGAGCCTGCTTCTCCCTCTCCCCCCTACGAGTACTCTCTCAAATAAAAACAAACAAACAAACAAATAAAATCTTTTTTAAAAAAGATTGTCAGATTAGATTTTTTAAAAACTAAGTCTGTGTGCATGTCATACACATGAGAGGCTCACATAAAATCTAAGGACATGGAAACATTGAAAGCTCAAGGGTACAAGAAGATATGCATGATAATTACTAAGCAAAAGACAGTGTGGTGGGGGTGAAGGGTTGGGATGTCTCTAGAGATCCACACACTATTTTTGTGTAAACTTGGCACAGATTTAGTGACGGTTCTTGACACTGAACTAAATAGTTATGCTTATCACCCACACTTGCCTCTATTGTCCCTTATACTTTGTTGCTTTGTTGAGCGCTGTGTGTGTGATTTTTTTTTACTTTATTTTTGACTTTATGTATAACTGAAGTATGAAAGTGTCAAAATCGGAGGAGAAGAAGCTTTTGCTGATAATCAAGTAGCTGAAAATTGCATCAGTGGGTTTGCTATGATATGAACTGATGTGAGTTTTGACAGTGAACAATTTATGGTGGGGAGAAAACTTCTCTAGAAAGGCTGATGAGGCACACACTTTTTGGTGTGCCAAGAGTGCTGCAGATACACACAAGATACATGTGGAACTAACAGGAAAAAAACCCCGACATGTGCCATCATTGGAAAGTGTATACAACTTACTGTCTATTATCGTGCAAATAAGACAACCAGAGAAATGTTTTCTGATCGACTAATAACCACTTTGTGCCAGTGGTGCCAACTCATTGTAGGCATTCTGGACTGGAAAAAAAGACTTATAAAATATTATCATCATTCCTGGAAAATTGCCATGTACGTCTCCTTCCTGAACTTCTTGTGAACACCAGTGTTTCAGTCTTTATGTCTCCCCAGTGAGATATGTGTATAACTGCCCAAGTACAAAGAATTTTAGAGCACGGATAAACACTTCTTTTCAGACTGTGCACTTTCTATAATCACAGAGCCTAGCTAGGACTCCATGATTCCCCCAAAGAATTCACTCTTAAGAATGTTATTTACACAATTGCCAATGCTTAGGATGATGCTGACAAATCAAGTTTACCAGAGATTTGACACAGCCTCTGTGTACAGTGATATTTGAAAAATGAATCTCCCCATCAGGGCTTTGAAGACTTTTTCTTTGTGACTAATGAGAAGATGGTGATATAAAACTTCATTCTTGCACAAGAAGTTTATCAGCCTAAAATGTAAGTAAGTTAGAGGAGCTGATAGCAAAGAAATGGTAAACTCTAGGATTCATCTATTGTTCATTCCTTGTGAAATAGGGAAATTCTCAAAGTGGAGTTATACATAGATAAGAGTTGACTGGTAATCCTGATGGAGTTGTTGACATGGTGAACACAGATAAAAACATTCTCCTTGCCAATGTGGCGGATATCTGTTATCAGGTAAATAGCCTTGAACAGTTTGAAATTAATAATGGGTAGAAGGTAATGGCAAATGGCCCAACCAGGAACAGACTTCTTGGAAGAAATCTAACTTAATGGACTATCTCTGGAAAAAGTCATTAAAAAGAGATTTAGTTACAATGCTGTCTCTTCCTTTAAGACTTCTATTCCTGACTCAGCATCAAATATCCAATAGCAAAACTATGGCATCCTCAAATTAGGATGATTCAAGGGGTGTTTAATAAAGGAACTACTTACACAGATAGAGGCAGCATGTGGGGAACCAGAAAGAAGGGCTCAGTATCCCAGAGATAGGACTATGGACTTGTTGCATTCCTGGGTCCATAGAACTAAAAAGAGGAAGCATTTACAAAACCTGGAAGGAGAGAATTGTGTACAGAGAGCTACCATGAGAAGGCCACTTTGCTTGTGGGCATGGTCAGCCCAAAGTAACTCTGCATGGAAAGAATCAGAGAAAGAAATACTCCATCGTCACCCTCCTCCTCTTCCCTCCATTCCTCCTTCCCTCCCTCTGATTTCCCCAAAGGCAGAGTTTCCCCTTGTTCAAAACTACCTGGAAGCCAGAGGACTAGGCTGTTATAATCCACGCAGGTCATGTTCCTAGGGCAGAAATCAGGGTGGAGAAGAGTGTAGAGTAGATAGGAATGAGCAAATGAGCACAATCCCCCCATTTTGCCCCTCACCATCTGCTCTTGTTCTTCATCCAAGGGAAAATTCCATGTTCCATGTACAGGGAACAGGGAAAGCCCCATCAGCTACAATATCATTGTAGGGCAATACCAACACAGACATATTCCCAACTGAAACCTAAAACATTTGCTGCCAAAGATATGCTTTATATAAATAGGGGGAGAGGTGGTGGTTTAAATAATATGATCGTTACAGTCACTGCCTCCCCAAGTGATCATAGGTCCTAAATGGGTAGTTCAAATTACTTCACTACCCCCACTCATTTCATTGTTCCCTTACTCTCTTCCAGCACATTGGCCGAATAGGGGCCTTTATTTATTTCGATGACCTAACACTTCATTCTATGGAATCTGAGTTATTGGAAGTCTTGTCTTTATTGAGTTGCCTTTGTTTGCCACTGACCAAGACTAGAGGGTAGGGAAATACTGTCACACACATGTGAATCACTGCAGTTCCAGACATCACCTTCTTAATCTCCCTTCTGATAATAGGCATCAATAGCCCCAGTCAATACAGTGACTCCTTTCTCTGCCTGTTGGCTCACTGGGACCCCAAATGTCTCTAATCTTTTAAAATGTGACTTTACCGGATCCCACAAGTTTCGGTATCCCATTGTTACCCAATTGTAGGTGTTCTTTAAATTCAAACATGATTATATTCTTTTTAAAGATTTATTTATTTATTTGAGAGAGAAAAAGCATGTGTGAGTGTGCACAGCATGGGGAAGGGCAGAGGGAGAGGGAGAGAAACCCAAGCAGATTTTTGCTGAGCATGGAGCCCGATGCTGGACTGAGATCACGACTAGAGCCAAATCAAAAGTCAGATGCCCAACCAACTGCACCACCCAAGCACCCCATGATTATATTCTTTGAGGTATTAGTTACTTAGTGTGTTTTTAAATTTCTAAATGTGTGAGGATTTTTAAAAAAATTTTAATGGTCAAATATAACAATACAGAAAGTACATTAAAACAAAAATAGCCAGAAACTAACAGGCTAATTTTCCAATAGCAGAAGTTAAAAAGGGAACAATAGAATTAGCATAAGGACAGAAGGAAGAAATAACAAAGATAAGCACAGACGTCAACAGCAACAACAAATATGACAGAAAAAGGTGGAAAAAAAACCCAAAATAGTTTCTTTGGAAAGACTCTGGCAAGACTGATGAAGAGCAAAAAAAGAGATAAAAGAAAATAGTGTTAGGAATGAAAAAGAACCATAATGACAGATACAATAGAGATTTAAAAGAAACTCACAGAAATCCATCAAAAGCCAGAGGTCCTAATTTTAAATTTTATACAAAACAAATACTTAGAATTTTATCAAGAGAACAGGAAGCCTGAATTTTCCCTTAAAACTGTTAAATAAATTGAACCAGAAGTATTTTACCTCACTAGGCATACACTACAGTTTTATGGGTGAATTCTACTAAACTTTCAAGGAACAGATCATGCTAATATGACAAAAAAAAAACTTCCAGAAAATAGAAGCTAAAATACTTCCCCATTCATCTATGCAGCCAGAATTATCTTGATGCCCAAACTGACAAAGATAGTACAAGTAGTGAAAAGTATAAGCCAATTGCATTTATGAATATAGATAAATATTTTAGCAAATGAAATGCAGCAGAGTATCAAAAAAAGGCTAATACAGATGACTACATTAGGTTTAAACCAAGCATATAAGGGAACTCTGGCATTAAACATTTATAAATGTTCACCACTGCATAAGACATTAAAGGAGAAAAACCATGTGGTCATCCCAACAGATGTGGGAAAATGAAAATGATATTATTTAGAGATCCACTCATGATTTAAATCACATGAACATGCACACACACATGAGCACGCACAACTCTTAGTATACTGGAAATAAAGAGACTTTCTTAAGCTTATGAAGACCATCTTTAAGAAAACCTACAGGGGCACCTGGTGGCTCAGTCAGTTAACTCTTGGATTTGACTCAGGTCATGATCTCAGTATCCTGAGATGGAGCCCCACGTCGGGCTCCCTGCTCAGCTCAGAGTCTGCTTCTCCCTTTACTCCTCTCCTTGATCTCTCTCTATTTCTCATAAATAAACAAAATCCTTGTAAAAAAAACACCCTACAGCAAACATCATTCTTAAAACAAAAATACTGGAAATTAGCAGTAGTTTCTTCAAAAGGCAGGAAGAAGGCAAGAACACCGAGTACTGCTCATCTATGCAACACTAGAGGTCCTAGTCAGCTCAGTAGGACAATAAAAAGAAATTAAAGTATAAGGACTGCAAAGCAAAAGCCTATCTGTCACTATTCACATTTGATATAATTATCTGTATAGATAACCCAATAGAATGTACCGGCAAATTATTAGATCTGACAATAGAGTTTAGCTATGTGGCAGATTATATTAATACTAAAAGTTGATTGCCTTTTCATATACCAGCAATAAATAATTTGAAAAGAATTTCACATCAATAAAATCTTTAAGCTACTTGGAAATAAATCTAAAGATGTGAAGACCTGTATGTATAAGATTACAAAACTAAACTGAATGATTGATTAAAGACCAAACTAAATGGAAAGAGAGCCCATGTTCATGGATAGTAAACTAATATCATATAAAGATGTTTTTTCTTCCCATTGACTCACAGATAACCATAGGTTGAATGCAATTAGAAAAAATACTCCAATATTTTTGTTTGTTTTTGTTGGTTTGTTCAAAGTTTCATAAATGTATTCTAAAATTCATATAGAAGAGGAAATGACTCAGGATAGCCAATGTACTCCTGAAGAAGAATAAAGTAATGAGACATGCCTTCCAGAAAGCAAGACTTCATATAAAGCAGTGGAAAAGGAAAACAATGTGATACTGGTGCAGGAATTTACAATTTAGCAGTGGAACAAAATGAAGAGCCCAGAAATACCATGCACCCAGGGTATATGATACATAAAAGAGGTACTCTTGCAAATCAATGGGGGAAAACAGGAACACAATTTTTAAAAAGTGCATGGACAAACTGCTCAACCATATGGAACACAAAATAAAGGAGACTAAATCCCTAATTCAAACTATCTCAAAAGGCAATTCTAGATGTATTAAGTCATAAGGGGGAAAAGCAATACATAGGATACTACCTACCTAATCTTGGGTTAGGTAAGGATTTCTTAAAGCAAAAACAAATAAATATTAATACATTTGACTACCACAAACTTAGGACATTCTGTTCATCAAAGACACAAGGGAAAACATAAGCCAAAATCTAGGAAACTTTTGCAAGACATAATTGACAAAAGACCAGTATTTGGAATATAAAAGAATTCCTGCGTATCAATAAGAAAAATACAAATATATTTTTAAATGCACAAGAACCATAAATAAGAATTCCATTACAGAGAAAATAGTCATTAAATACATGGAAAGATATTGAGTAGAAATAAGAGGAATGTAAATTAATTCAATCACTTAGGAAAACTGTTTGCCATTAGTTTTAAAGTTGGTAATTTGTATATTTTATGACTCAGCGATGAACTCTTCTTGCACATGACCAGGAGACATAAACAAGAATATTTAGAGGCAGGTCTCTTTGCAAAAACAACCCAAATACCCATCCAGAGAATAGTCATTTTACCCATTAATTACAACACAATGGTGAAACACACACGAAGACATGGATGATTTTCAGAAACATATTGAATGAAGAAACCAAGTCTCCAAAGATATGATTTATTTTGATAAAGCTCAAAAACTATGAACAAAATATAGCAAACACAAAATTCAGGGGGGGAGGTAAGGAATGCATGGAGAGGAAGACACATAGAGATGATGACTGTGTTCTAGTACTTGGGTTTGAGTGATGGGTTCACAGCAATTTGTTATATTACACTTTATAGCTCACATACATGTGACATATATTCTTATCTATGCATCAAGTATGACATTAAAGATATAATTTATATTAAAAGGTTAAAAATTTAGATGGAAATGTTTCCATGGGAAGTTCTCCAATTTTCGGAACTTTGGCTTCATTTTGTGTGAATTAAATTATTTTGACCTATTAGACTAAGAGCATTCTTTCCCTCCCTGCCTTGGGCTACTTGGTACCTTTTTAGATGTTACGTGACACCGATTGGTTCTTGCTTTCCTCATTCTATATGGGGCATGGCAGGAGTGAAGATGGCATCTCCCTTCTCTGTGATGATTGAATGGTTCCAGTATTTCCTAGAGGGAGTGGTTTCTATTGTTTATAGTGCCCAAGGCTGCAATAGACAATCCATGAACTTATTGAACCTCAGTGTTTTGTTTTGTTTTGTTTTGTTTTGTTTTTGACATTCCAGCCAACAGATGTGATGGAGGTGGGGCTTTCCTGAAAGACAGGGCAGGAGGAGGCTGTGGACTGGGGAGTCTAGCCTTGGAAAAGAAAGGCTAGGGCAGGAGTCCAAGTCAGCACTGGTGTCAGGGAGGGATTCAAAGCTCTTCCCAGGCTGAAAAGTTTGGGACTTTCCACCTCGCAGTTCTGGTCAGTGTTCCATTTCCCTACAAGTACTAAATCCTGACAAAAGCCTCAGTTTGGAGATTTGTCTTTAGGGGCAAAGGGGAATAGGAGCAGAGGAAGGAAGGGCGGGTGCTGCAGGGCACAGGGTTGGGGAAGAGAAGTTCTCCTAAAAAGGAAAGGGAGGCAGCTCTCCGCCTGGAGGCTGCTGTGAAGAGCAGGGAAGCAAGGGAGGCCCCTTGGCCTATGGGTGAAAACATGGGTCCTGCCTCTATCACTTCCTAGCTGGGTGACTTGGGTAAGAGACTCAGTTTCCTCGTGTATAAAATGGGGTAATAAGAGTATCTTCCTTTGTCACAGGGTATTGTGAGAACAAAGAGATATATTTTGTTCATTGCCAGGCACACAGCAGCCACCCAATAAACACAAACTTAATAAAAGGCAGACCACCTAAAAAGAACTTGCCTAGGGATCCCTGAGTGGCGCAGCGGTTTGGCACCTGCCTTTGGCCCAGGGCGTGATCCTAGAGACCCAGGATCGAATCCCACATCGGGCTCCCAGTGCATGGAGCCTACTTCTCCCTCTGCCCATATCTCTGCCTCTCTCTCTCTCTCTCTCTCTCTCTCTCTTTCTCTCTCTCTCTGTGTGTGACTATCATAAATAAATAAAAATTAAAAAAAATTAAGAACTTGCCTAAGCTTGAACAAAAAAATGAAACATTTGAGCTAGAGACTGGCAGGACAGGAAGTGGGGACACAGTGAGGCTGGCTGGAGCTGGATGCAATCACAGATGCCCCAACCAGATCACACTGTGCCACCAGCCCCTGCTCAACCTGTCCTATAATATTCCTGCAAGAGAACCCAAAACCATCCAGGAACCGTGGCACAGCTATTACTGTTCCCTGGACTTTTACAAGCCGTGTGCTTCTCCCATGACTTCCAAGAGCTCATCAGTGCATTTCCTGTAAGATAGGATTGACTTGTTCACCCATTTGACATTTAAACAATATATACGTGGACCCAAATAGCACCAGATAGGACATTTGGTCCAGAGCTTATGTCCTTCCTGCTTGGAAGGTGGGGCCTTTGAGAAGGCAACATTTGCTCTTGCAGATCCTGGGCAATTAGAATTCTAGAATCCCCATGACTGAATCATAGAACCTCTGAAGATCAGTGTGAGTGTCGGGAGGGGAGAGGGAATCCAAAACAAAACCTATGTTGGATCAAAGTCGCACAAAAGGACAAAGCATTTCTGAAGCCTGAAGTAGAAAGACACTGGGGATAGCACATCAGTGGTGCTACCTATCTCACATCCCAGGGAAAGCAGAGGCCATCAGATAGGCACCATGACTGCCAGCCTTCTGTCCCCTGTCAGGGGAGGGGTGATCTGGAGATGAAGCCAGATGAAGCCACATGTTTAACAATTGTTTATGTTCAGATGTCTCAGATTAAATAATTAGTGTGATCTCTGTCTCTGGATTGGACACTGCCTTATACAATAAATATAAAAAATAATTATATGTATTGTATTGGAACTTAGAAGTCATTGTCTAGTGCTTAGAAGGTCTGTATTCCAGACCTAAGTCTACCACTATTATATAATCAAGTAACCAACCCATGGATTGTCCTCTCATTCTGCTCCCATCTTGGGTTACAAAGTTTTACCTGCTCAACTGCTCTTCCTACCAGGAAATAAGAATAGTGATGATAGAATGTATGATGCATTTATTATGGACCACATAGTTCCTTATTTGCATTTTCTCATTTAGTCTTCAAAACAAGTCCATAAAAGTAGATGCTACTAGTATCTAGTATCATCTTCATTTTATAAATAGACAATGATACCCACTCAGAGAGACTTGCTCAAAGACTGAACTCTAGATGGCAGGGCCAGGAATCAACTCCATGAGTTGATGACTCCAGAATCCATGTGCTTCAAACTGGCTGAGGTGTTGTGCAAAGAAATAGGCTCTGAGTCACAGCTCTGCCACCAATGCAAAGAGTGGCCAAAAGGCCAAGTATTGGGTGGCGCCATCTTGTGAAATGGTGGCCTAAGGCGATGGGAATAGGAGCGAGCCAGGTACTTTAGTCAGCAGTGACAGGTGGGATTGACTGGAGTGCCAGCGGTGCCAGCAACACAGAGAGGCACAGTAGACTCTGCCAAGAACTTCAAATGAGCTGGGGTTGTAGAAGGAATGGAGAGCTGCCATGTCTCTGGGGGAGGGCTGCTTGGAGTCAGAGCTCAGGGTATAGAGAATAGTTACCCAGGTTGACCTAACAAAGTACCACAGAATGGGTACCTTAACCAAATAAAATATATTGTCTCAGTTCTGGAGGACAGAAGTTGAAAATCAAGGTGTCAGCAAAGTTGGTTCCTTCTAAGGTGTGTGAGGGAAGCATCTGTTCTTTGTTCTTCTTGGCTTGTAGATGGCCATGTTTCATATTCACATGGGAGCTTTCTGAATGTGTGTCTATCTCCAGATTTTCTCTTTTGTTTTTTTTTAAAGATTTTATTTATTTATTCATGAGAGACACACCAAGAGAGAAGTAGAGACACAGGCAAAGGGAGAAGCAGGCTCCATACAGGAAGCCCAATGTGGGACTCGATCCTGGGACTCCGGGGTCATGCCCTGAGCCAAAGGCAGATGCTCAACCGCTCAGGCACCCAGATGTCCTAGATTTCCTCTTTTGATAAAGACTTCAGTCATATTGGATATATAGATAATATATGTTCCATATCATATTGGATATATCATATTGGCTAAATAGGGGTCCATTTAACCTCATTTGACCTCATAAGATCACATTCTCAGGTACTAGGAGTTAGGACTCCAACATATGAACTTTGGCGGGGTGCTATCCAACCCATAAAAGAAAGTACGGAGGGGCACCTGGGTGTCTCAGTGGTTGAGCATCTGCCTTTGGCTCAGGTCATGATCCCAGGGTCCTGGGACAGAGTCCTGCATCAGGCTCCTCACAGGGAGCCTGCTTTTCCCTCTGCCTGTGTCTCTGCCTCTCTCTGTGAGTCTCATGAGTAAATAAATAAAATCTTTAAAAAAAAAAAAAGAACGTAGGGAGCAGTCATAAAAGAAACTAAGAGAGTGGGCCCTAGCTAGACCATGAGTCCCCATGGGTACAGGGAGAGGTTTGGAGAAGCTGAGGAGTCAGACAGGGGTATGATCAAGAAGTATACAGAGCCCTCTGACATGAATGCCTGGACTTCTAGTGGTGATTGGGGTGAACCAAAAAGTTAATGTGCTGGGTTTGCCCTAATAATCTCGTGAGGAAGGTGGTAACCAGTTCCAGTCACCACTGACAGCCACCCTCTCTTCACCTCTTGGTATTTCAGTGCCAAGTGGGGAGTGAAAGCTTCCTTAGCATCTTGCTCTCTCAAGAAGTGTTAAAGGTGAGTGAGGTTCTTCCTCCTAGAAACAAAAGAACAGAAATTCTCCCCCAAGCCCATCAAAGCAGAATTAGCATCCCAGGGCCCCCGATGACCATTCTGTACAGGATAAGGGCAGGTCTGGAAACTTTGTGACGTCCCTCAATTAGCTAGATTTATTACCCATTTTTCTTCTGTAATCAGTAGGAAAACAAAATCCTAAGAATGTAGAATGCCCTCATAGCAGTTTTGAAGCATCCTGCCTTAGTGGGTGTTGGGGGGAACAGGAACTGCTGAGGCTGCAGAGCCTGCAGAAGGAGTGGTCACTTGCAGAAAGGCAGGTGATGCAGAGCATTTTAGGAGTCTGTGGAAGAACCATTTGCAGAGAAGACTGGGCTAAAAGAAAGGAGCAATGCTGGGGGTCAAGTTTCTTCCCAGATAGGGGAAGCCCTGATGGCCCTGGACCCCAGGGCTGATGGATGGTCCTGGACCCCAGGGATGTTTACCCCACACAGGCTGAATCTACTCAACTGTCTTCATCTGCCTCCCCACCAAATCCCAGCCCCTCCCTGCTTCATCACCTGAGATTGTCTGATGTGAGAGAATGCATGTGTCCAGTCAGCACCCCCACTTCCATACTAATCACCCCAAAACACATGGTTACCACTTCCTCTGTCATACTCAGCAGTGTATCAATTCAAAGGAAACAGTTACCCAACAGAGAGAGAGCAATCTAGAGACCTGAATCAAACCACAGTCTAGAGAGCAGGAGAATCTCATACAAGAAAGATGCATTTGAAATTGAGAACGGAATCCACTCCATGAGTCCTAGACACGTCCTTGCAATGGTGAGGTGAGGTAGCGATTCTCATGATGGGGAATGGGGTCATGTGGGCCTCAAACTCCCTCTCATCTTTCTGTCAGCCCCCCCAATCAGGGCTAGTGCTCCAGGTTCACCACAATTGTGCAAGGACAAAGCCCAGCCTGTCTTTTTTTTTTTAATGTTTTATTTATCTATTCATGACACACACAGAGAGAGGGAGAGAGAGGTAGAGACACAGGCAGAGGGAGAAGCAGGCTCCACACAGGGAGCCCGATGTGGGACTCGATCCCGGGACTCCAGGATCATGCCCTGGGCCGAAGGCAGGTGCCAAATTGCTGAGCCACACAGGGATCCCAAGCCCAGCCTGTCTTGTCTGAGCCCCGCACCCTACACATACGTCTTCTGGCTCCTCCATCCACATCTCCACTCTCAGACAGCCCTGAGTCAGAGGTGGCTCCAGGCCTTGAATCACACCCACCATAGGCTCTATCTGTCCAGGCCTCTCTCCAAGATGCCTCCTGGGGGCCCCTGCATTCCTACCTTGGGCATGGCTTTCAACCCTTCAGGACAGAGTTCTCAGTGATGCCCTAAGTTCTCCTCTCCCATGGGTGAGCCACTGTCCCTTCACTCTCCAGCTGGACTACAGCAGACCTAAGCTGTGATTCACAGGGTCACAGCTGTTCTCTAACCCTTCTTGAGACTCTGTTCTCACCCCTGAATCTAGCCTTGTTTCTGAGAGCCAGGGCCCATTTATGCCGGGGAACTGAATTTCTTTGTACCTCTCCATGCCAGAGTCCCTATGCTAAAAAGCTCAAGATGATCCTCAGCCTGATAGAGAAGATCTGCAAAAACCCACTATTGACATAATACTTAATGATGAGAAATTTGAAGCTTTTGCATTAAGATCAAGTACAAGGCAAGGATGTCTCTGCTCACTACTCTTTTCCAACATTTTTGGAAATTCTTGGTAATGCAATAAGATAAGAAACATAAATAAAAGGTATACGGATTGGGAGGGAAGGAATAAAACTGCTTTGTTTGCTGGTGGCATGATCATCTATATAGAAAATGTGAAAGGAAAAAAAAAGAAAATGTGAAAGAATTTTTTAATCTCCTGGAAACAGTAAGTGGTTGTAACAGGTTCCCGGATATTAGGTTAATATACAAAAGTCCATCATTTTCTTATAACCAGGAATAAAAAGAGGAATTTAAAATAGAAAACACAGTACCATTTACATCAGCACTTATACAAATGAAATACTTAGGTATAAATCTAACAAAATATGTATAAAATCTATATGAGGAAAACTACAAAACTCTGATGAACAAAATAAAATACAACTAAATAAATGGGGAGAAATTTCATGTTCATGGATAAGAAGATTCAATATTGCCACAATGTCAATTCTTTTCAATTGATCTATAAATTCAATTCAGCCCCAGTCAAAGGGTTAAAAAGCCAAACTATGAGTGTCTTATAAGATAACATAGGAGGAGATCTAGATGGCCTTGTGTTTGGTGATGACTTTCTGGTTACTACACCGAAGGCATAATCCATGAAAAAAATAATCGATAAACTGGACTTGATTAAAATTAAAAACAGTTGCTCTGCAAAAGACAAGGTCAAGAGAAGATAAGCCAGACTGGGAGAAAATACTTACAAGAGACATAGATGTCTGATTAAGGTCTGTGATCCAAAATATACAAAGAACTCTTAAAATTTGGCAATAAGGAAGTGAACCATCTGATTTTAAAATGGACCAAAGCCCTTACAGACATGAAAGATGTACAAATGGCAAATATGCGTATGAAAAGATGTTCCGCATCACATATCATCAGGGAAACACAAATTAAAACAACAATGAGGTTTTACTACACATCTACTAGAATGGTCCTAATCCAGAATGCTAACAACACCAGATGCTGACAAGGACCAAAAGGAATGTTCATTCATTGCTGATGGGAATGCAAAATGGTACAGTCACTCAAGAAGACAATCTAAGGGTTTCTTCCCGATGAGTAAAAAAATGTATGCTCACACAAAAACCTGCAAAGAGATGTTTATGGCAGCTTTATTTATAATTGCCAGAACTTGGAAGCAACCAAGATGTCCTTTAGCAGACAAATGGATAAATCAGCTGTGGCCCATCCAGACAAATGGAGTATAATTCAGTTCTAAAAAAAAATGGGTATCTAGCCATGAAAAGCCATGGAGGAAAACTTAAATGCAAATTATCAAGTGAACGAAGCTGGTCTGGAAAGATTACATCTGTATGACTCCAACTGTGTGACTTTAAAACAAAAGGAGATGAGGGGGAAAAAATTCCAAAAAAAAGAAGGAAAGACCAAATTATGGAGACAGTAAAAGGATCAGTGGTTGTGAGGTACTGGGAGAGGGGTGAATGGGGGAGCATGGGAGATTTTTAGGGCAGGGAGACTGTTCTCTATACAACCATAATGGTGGATACATATCTTATACATTCATTCAAAACCATAGGTGCAACACCAGGAATGAATCCCAATGTAAACTATGTTCTCTGGGTGATAATGATATGTTGAGGTTCATCTATTTTAACAAATGTACCACTCTGGTGGGGGGCATTGATAGTGCAGAGAGAGGATGAGGGTGATGTATGGGGTTAATGGGAAATCCTTTTGTACTTTCCCAATCTTTCTGTGAATCTAAAACTACTCTAAAAAAATAGTCTTGGGGCACCTGGGTGGCTCATTCAGTTTAGTATCCAGCTCTTGGTTTCAGCTCAGGTCATGATCTCAGGGTCATGAGACTGAGCCCCATGTTGGGCCCCACACTCAGTGCAGACTCTGCTTAAGATTCTCTCCCTCTCCCCCTTCCCCCTCCACTGCTCACACACTCTCTTTCTAAAATAAAATAAATAAAATCTTTAAAAAAATAAAATAAAGTCTTTAAAAATGTTTTTAAAGCTCAAGATGGAGGCCTGCCTGTCCTGTCCCTCCCCAACTGGCCTCATAACCTTGTACCTGCTACACCTAAACCCAAGCCCTGAGGCATAGGGCCCAGATCCCTGTTGACAGCTTGTCCCTCAGAACAAACCTGCTTTCTCTGCCACTATAACCAGCTACTACTACCTGCCATTAGTAATTGCCTGAAGTCCTGTCCTTTAGCTTTGCACTCTCCTATTGGGAAACCTCAAGCAATAGGCACAGCTCTCAGAAGAGGGACAAGTAAATTCCTGCTTGTCGGGCAGGAATTTTTCCTATAAACTTCTCACTTGAGGGCAGTTGTTTTATCTGTCTCTGCACAGATGAAATGCTGACAGGCCTTTATCTTCCTCATGACTCCAAACCACACAGTTCAGTTCCTGGTATCTCCTTTACCACCTTGGCCCATCTTCGAAAAACTGCAGGTAGTTTCAGGGCAAAGATTTGAGTTTCCTCTGCAGTTCCCGATCTTTGGCTCAGAATGCCCTGCTGGTGAGTTGTGTGTTGGGTGCCTTTCTGGTGTTGGAAGAGCTAGTGGTCCAGGGCAAAGCCATTGAGTTGCTCCACAGAGGGGCATGGGCAGGACGAGTTGGAATCATCAGGTCTCAAAACATAAATTCTCTGGCTCCCGGAGAGAGTCTGACCAGCTTCTCCTGCCAGGGAAACCAATTCCTTCTACAAATCCTGAAAGAGCATGTTCCATGGGCTCAACCCTGGCCAGTAGCAGCTGCCCTCAGAGGTGGCATCTCCTCCAGACCTGCTACTGTCCTCCATCTACCCACCTACCTGGTGGCCACCCCTCCCAGGCCTGTGCGGGTACCATCACCAGACCCTGTGATTCTCTCCTTTAAACATGTCCAGAATCTACTCACCCTTCTCTCCTCCCTGTCACCACTGAAGCTCCAACCAATGTCATCTTCCTCTTGGTGACTGACTGCTCAGTGGCATCCATGTCCCCAGTCTATTCTCAGGACAGCAGCCTTCTGTTCAAAAAACACATCTGACCATATTACTCCCCTGCTTGAAATTCTCATAGCTTCTCAGTGCCTGCAGGATAAAGTCCCAAATCCTTACTGTGGCCCCAAAGCCCCCCAGAAGCTGAGCTGTCACCATATCTCCATCTCCCAACATCCTGCTCTTTCCTCCTCCCTCTCTGCCCTTCACCCACCCCCTGTTCTTCCCATTCCTCAAATGCCTCACCTTAGAGACTCTCATCCAACACTTCTCCCTCCGGACCAACTCCTGCCCACCTTTCCAGTCTGTGTTTGAATAAAATTTGGTTGGGCCACTTTTCCGAAACCTCCAGGCGAGATTACGCAACTCTATTTCCCTTAGCAGCTCTACTTTTCCTTTTACAGAGCTTTGAAATGTTCATCAAACTTTTGCTTGTTGTCACTGTCTTAAACAAAACTTTTGGCTTCATAAAGGCAGGATCAAGGCTATTTTTTTTTCAGTGCTCTGTTCTCAGTGTCCTGTATGGTGGCCAGAAATCTGTAGGAGTTTAGTACATTGTTTAGTTGTGGTTGCGTTAGTCTACAATGGCTTCATTTTATTTTCCAGAATAAATCTGGAATTAAGGGGGGCAGTACTGGGCCAGTGCCTTGATAATGTCAGGGTCAGTGTGTGAATGGTTCTCTTGGCTTTTTCCTCATTCGTGTTGCTCTCTGGTTGGAAGATACCTATGCTCCAGGCTTCAACTCCATTTCAAGGATGGAAGGAGGGGGTGAATGGGTGACGGTCACTGAGGGGGACACTTGACGGGATGAGCACTGGGTGTTATTCTGTATGTTGGTAAATTGAACACCAATAAAAATTAATTTATTAAAAAATAAAAATAAAAAAATAAAAGTAAAAAAAAAAGGATGGAAGGAAGCAGAAGAAGGGAAGGGCAAAAGACTACCTCCTTGCCAATCTGTCTTTTTATTTGTGAGGAGTAGGCTCTCTCCAGCAGACCACTCTTTTTGTTTTGATCAAAACAGGACAGATATTCATCCTTAGGTTAATCACTTCCCAAGCAGAAGACTTCCAAAACTGCCTTATTAATCATTCGTCTTCTTTTTATTTTTAAAATCGTGGTTCTTATGGGTTGCAATAAAGAACCACCTTCTCTAAGCACAAGACATCGTCCTAGAGACCTAAAAAATAATGGTTCTGTTAGAAGAGAAGAAATAGGGTGAAAAGCATACAGAAATTTTCTATCGTTATATATTGAATTACCCTGGTGCTTAGTCACTTAAAGCAAAAGACATCATTTCACAGTTTCTGTGGGTCAGACATTTGGGAGCAACTTAGTTATGTGGTTCTAGCACAGGATTTCTTATGAGGTTTCTGTTAAGCTGTTGGCTGGGGTTGCGCTCGTTTGAAGGCTGGACTGGGGCTGGAGGATCCACTGCCAAGCTGACTCATATGTTTTCTGGGAAAATGTCTCAGTTTCTTACCATTTGGGTTTCTCTATAGGCCTGTTCATGACATGGCAGCTGGCTTCTCCAGAGTGAGCTTCTGAATGGGGTTTTGAGATGTGAAGAGAGAAAGATGAAGAAAGTAAGAACAAAAGAGAAAGAGAGAGAGAGAGAGAGGGAGGGGGGAGAGAGAGAGAGAGAAGAGAGAGAGCGAGAGAGAAAACAAGTGAACCAAAATGGGAACCACAGTGTCTGTTACAATATCAGAAATGACATGCCTTCTCCTGCTCTCTTGTATCAGTCAGACAGACAAGCCCTGGTGCAATGTGGGATAGGACTGCATAAATGTGAATTCAGAAGGCAGGAATCATTGCAGTGATCTAGGAGGCAGCTAACACAAACCTGTCGAGTAGACAACAGACCTCAGCTGTCACAGTGTGTATTTATTGAGTTGAACTTGCATTGAAAGGAAGGAAGTGAGTTGAAATTAAGTGTTCCTGTTTTTAGGGTGAAGAGAAGGAACAAATTAAGAAAGCTAACAATAATTTCTTGCCTGCTATATGCTAGCCATACTATATAGGTAATTTCACAATGCTTCTATTTGGGAGTGCTTCTCCCAATAGCACTATAACAAGTAGGTGATGATGTGTCCATTGTCTGGACAAGAGCATGAGGGGGGCCAGTATGTCTTCTCTGCATCTGACCCCCAAAAGCCATCGTAAGCCACAGCTGGCTCTCTATCTGTGATACTTGGATTCACTGAGTCTGTTTGTTTCTCTTTAGTGAATTTGAACAAAGGAGGCATAGTGAGAGAGTGAAGAACTGATATTGTCTACCACACTGATGGTGGATACTGATTTCTCACTGAGATACCCTGTCAATGAAGGACTGGGAGTACTGTTGGCTCCACCAGCAACCCTTTCAGCGACCATTCAGCAGAATCTATGATACTGGGACTATCAGTGGTGGGAAAAGGTACGTGCGGCAAAAACCCTGGGGTTCTGGGGCAAGGTTATAGTATCTGCAGTGGAGAATTGTATACCTTTTGGAAAATAATCCCTTGCATGCTAGGAGTCTCTAGTGGAGACATTGCTTGATCATGGGACACCCCATGACTGTGTGACCATAACTGGCCTTCATGAATTGGGTTCTGTCCAACACACCAAGTCACGAAGTGGGACAGGCCTAAGGCATTATGTCATCAGAAGTGGTCCAGGGATCAAGCATGAGCAGGACTGAGGGGCATTAAAAAAGCAAGCTGCATGAGCATGTTGCTTCTCCCCTAGCTCATGCTCAGACTGAATAGGGTGGGAGGTCCCTTAGGACAAGCCAATAGAGGATGAAAACACTAAGCTTGATTCATATATGGGTCAGCTGGATACGTGTGTGGGTGCCAGCAACAAGAGAATAGTGTTTGCAGCCTCACGTAGGAGTAGTCTTACAAAACAATAGCAAGAAAAAATCTTTCAATGGACAGAGTTTTAGGCAGAGCATTGGCCACGTACTTTGCATGGAAAATAAAATAAATATAGACTTATGGGTGAGGCTGTGGTTGGACTCAGCTTTTGCTGGCAGCCCTGCTTCCTCTCCTTCCTTCTTACAGGTTTTGATCCCAAAGGCACATCTTAATAAGTATCCTGTAAAACACCAAACTCCATCTGGGAGTCTTCCTGACAGGGAACCCAACCTATGACAAAGAGAGAAGGCAGCTGGTAGAGACTCTGAGATGGAAGAGCCAAAGGGAGCCATGGATGGTTCAGGTAATCATGTGGGAGGAGCTCATGGGCAGTGACAGTAGGATTAGGGACAGAGATGGGGGGTGGTTACAGTGGTAGCAGGTGCTGCTGCTGAGTGGATGACAGTGAAACTAGAGCTGCTTCAGATTCTCAGCCACCTGCAACTCCCCAGTGGCCTCCTCAGTTCTGTAAAGCCTGGCTCTGGGTACACCCATCATTATCCCCCAGTGTCTGTACTTCCTTACTCTTAATAAAATAATTTGTTAGATACATAGTATAGTGGGTTTAATGGTGGCCCCTCAAAAGATAAGTTTACATCCTTACCCCCAAAACATGTAAATGTGACCTTATTTGGAAAAAGAGTCTTTGCAGATGTAATTAAGAATCTCGAGGTGTGATCACCCTGGATTATCCAAGTAGGTTCTGAATCTAATGACAAGTGTCCTTATAACAAAAAAGGCAGAGGATAGATACAGGGAGAAAAAGGGAAGATCACCTGAAGGCCAAGGGAAATATTGGAATCACCCAGCCACAAGCCATGGAACGCCTAGAGCCACCACAAACTGAAGAGGATAAGATGGATCCTCCATAGAGCCTCCAGAGAGAGCACAGCCCTACTGATGTGGCAATTTTGGACTTTTGGGCTTTACATACTGTGATAGGAAAGATTTCTGCTGTCCCAGGCCACCATGTTTGTGGTAATTGGTTACTACAACTCTAAGAAGCTAATGCACATAGTCACAGCGATAGAGGCTGCATTTCCCAGTTTCCCTTGAAGCTGAATGTGGTCATAAAACAAAAACTTTGCTCCATGGGAATAAGATTCTGCATTTCTGACATGATGTCAGGTGATGCTGCTGCTGCTGGTCAAGGGGACCACGCTTTGAGCAGCAAGGGCCTGGTTAGCATCGCTCTGGGAGAAGATCTGGGAAGGCTTTGGAGAAAACAAAGACATCCCAAAGGGGAAAGAATATATAGTATGTAAAGGAGTGCAGCAGTGAGGCCCTGTCAACTGCAAGTAACCAAAAAACCACTGAAAGTAGCTGAGCTATAAGATACAGAGCCTGGAAGTCAGACAGCACTGTGTGAATCTCAACAGGTCTCAGTCTCAGCCTCATCATGAACCTATGTGCTTCCCCTCCTCTGCTCTAACCACTCAGAACGTGGGTGATTGGCTGGACTGGCTCCAGGTGTCACCAGCAGAGAACTGGGGGCATTTCCAGAAGCAGAAATGATATTTTTACTCACAAGGAAAAGTTTACCCTCCTGCCCCATTGGCCAGACTGACACATGCCCCTTTCTAAGCCAATCACTGGAAAGAGGAGAATTATCACGAATAGCTTAGACTAATCAAATTCTGCTTCTTGGGACTGGGAACAAGAATATATATATATATATCTTATAGGGCAGCCCAGATAACTCAGTGATTTAGCGCCGCCTTCACCCCGGGGTGTGATCTTGGTAATCCAGGATCAAGTCCCATGTCAGGCTCCCAGCATGGAGCCTGCTTCTCCCTCTGCCTGTGTCTCTGCCTCTCTCTCTCTCTCTCTCTCTCTCTCTCTCTCTCTCTCTCTGCCTATCATGAATAAATAAATAAAATCTTAAAAAAATAATATATCTTATATCTAAAATCTGGCTAGTCCATTATATTTGGTTCTGAGGGGTCTATGTCTATTGTTTGTTGTTTCTTCTTACTCTCTCTGCTGGTGCCTTGCTTTCTTGTCAATTAGGTGATTATTAGTTATGGGCTTGTGTATGGAGGATATGTAGAAAGTCAACATGATTTGGCAAAACAAAAACAAAAAACCAATTGGTGTTTTCTACAAACATTTAACTATAGCTTGGTGCCTGAGAGAAACCTGGGGTTGAGCTGATTTGTTGTGCTTCCGGTGACTGGTCATGTCGGTGTTTATAATGTCATGTGGTTCTGTGTCTGTTCTATCACACCTGCTCCTTCTACCACATGGCTGCCTGAGGGAACTCATGGAAGGCAGGATCCCAGGGCAGGCAGAGAAGGGTATTCTATTTCCTAACACCCTGCTATAGGGTTCAAGCCATCTAGGCATCTTGCCTTTGCCATGATTCCAGGGTTGGGTCCACACAGAACAGGCCATGACTGTCAAAAATGGCCATTCCCAGTCCAAGGAGGTCTCACTAGTGTTGTATCTCCTTGGGCTTATGACCATATTTCTAGGGTCTGTGCATTACCACAAGCCTTCTGTTCCTTCTCTTACCCCAGACTTCAGGCCCTAACCCAAACCCTCTACTGCCTTCATCCTGCTCTGCCAGGGAACCCTCCAGACTCCTGAAACTTAGTTATGTTGAGCAAATTTCTGGTAGGAAGGCAGGGGCCTCGCCTTTCATAAACAAAAAGGAACCAGCTGCTCCAGAGGTCAGAGCTGAAACAGATTTGGGTTTCACAGCATGTGTGTGTGTGGATGAAACTTTCTAAGGGAAATACAGCTTGAGATAAGCCAAGAGCATAGATGGGCCTTGGAAACACTATCATCTAAGGGATGGGAAGAGAAAGAAGAGATGATGAAGGAGAAACAAAAGGAGGCAAGAAAGTGCAGTGTCCTAGAGGCCGAGGCACAAATGTGTGTCAAGCTCTGGGATGTTCAATAGCATCAACCTCTGTTTCCACAGTGCTGGAAGGTGACCCCGGATCTGGTAATATGGAGGTCCTTGTTGGCCTTGTCAGAAGCAGTGTTTAAGGGGCAGATTTCTCCAGGCTGAGGAATAAGTGGGAGGTAAGAAGTGATGACGACAGGGAGTATAGACAAGACATTTTAGAAATGCTGAGAATTTCCCCTGCACAGGAGATGTACCCTGATCACACCATTTAATACCACAAAATGATCTCCCCATGCCCACCCAATTCTCTTGCCAAGATCTACTTCTTCCTTCCATAGCACTCACCTCTTTCCAAAATACTATATCATTCTATCCTTTACTTTATTATACTCCTTGTTAGTTGTTGTATCTCCCTTGGGAAACTGTCCCGAAGGCAGAGACTCTTGTCTGTTTCATTCACCTATAAATCCTAAGTGCCTAGAACAAAGGGTTGGCACCCAGTAAGTGTTCAAAAAAAATATTGGTTGAGTGAATAAGTGAATGAATGAGAAGGATTAGGATTGAGAACCTCCATGCCAGCAAAGGAGGGTTATGTTTTTAAAGATGGCGGCAACCTGATTATATGTATGGCTTGGGCAAATTCTCCAGTTTGAAAACACAGGGGAGAGAAGGGAAATTAATGATGCAAGGTCTTGGACACGATGCTTTTCAAAGAACATTTGAACAGAATGGTATGGTTTAGGCAAGTTGTGAGTGGTAACACATAAGGCTGGGAGGGGAGGTTCATCGAGAGTCTTAAACAACTCTGGTAGGGTAGGAGCTAATGTCCTGGGGAATGGTCATCCCAGGCTGACAGTCTTTTTAAATAGAGTAATGACAGATCCCTGTCATTAGGGTCACTATGTTGCACAGCTCAGGCGCTCAAGAGACAACACTCACAACCCCACAGAGCACAATGTGAGTGGTGTCACTTGAAGTTGTGTGACATGGCAGCCCCATGAGAAAAGGCCAGCTCTGAGAGTAGTGCAAGGCAGGACTGTCAATGGGAAGCTCTTAGAGACACAATAAGGCATGATGAGGGGGTGGCACAAGGAGCAGCATGAAAGTCACTGAAGCCCAAGTTCTCACCAGAGCAGAGTTAACTCAAATCCAGATCTAATAGCAGGTGGGAAGGTAAGAGGATCAGAAGTACTGAACATACATTGTTTATGGCACGTCCTTCAGGACGGGATGGCTGTGCTGGGGAGATAATGAATTGAGGTTTGGGTAGTTGCAGTTGCTCAAGAAAGAAGAAGGAAGTCCACTTAGATACCATAATTTTTTAAAGTATGATTATAGATAAATTACCAGATAAGACCCATAAAGGGAATTCAGTACTTACTTTGAAAAAAGAGGCTATTGGAAGAGTCTGTGACTTTTGAGGTTGAGGTAGGGAGGCCACCTATGTTCTACTGAGATCATCTTTGGTGCCTATACTATTCCTATAGGATCCAATTGCACTGTGTCCGCTCCATTCAATTCAACAGCATTCCAGTCCATTCTACAGATGTTAATTGAGCATCTACAACTCCTCAGCATCAGAGGTAAGAAATAAATGGGATGGTTCCTGCTCCTGACTGGCTGTCAGGCTGAAAAAGGGGAGAGAGAAGAACAACAACAATAGAATGTGGAAGGTGCTAAGTCAGAGCTTCTGCAGGGGATTGAGGGAAGCCAGAGGCAGACATTTGGGAGGGTTAAGCCTCCTTCTCTTTCTGAGCTTCCTATGGGGATGAGGCACAGTTGAGCTTTCCTTGGTCATCTCTCCTCCCAAAATCTCAGGCACTGAGGCATGCAGGGGCAGGAAAGGGTATCAGAAACTCAGGATTTCACATTTGTTCCTGCAATCCTTTACTGCAGTCAGAGTCATAGAAGTAGCATTAGACTTGATTTGGTCACTAACTGGCTGTGACCTTGGAGGGTCACTCACTATTCATGAGCCTAGAAGTAGGGATGTGGGCTTGATCCTACATGGAAGCCCCCTTGGCTGCTTGGTGCCATCCTTTGCTAGCCAGATCAGTGAGTAGATCCCAGGGATGATGAGTTCTAGTGCAAAAGCCCTCAGATCCAAGAAGGCTTCCCAGAGATACCTTTCCCTCTGTCTGGCAAGTGTGTCCATAAACTTCAAGGTCCAGCTCTGGAAAGGCCTCTACTACAAAACTTCCTCAGATCTCCCAAGAGGTGACTCTCTGCTCCACATGCTTCTACTGCAGTAGAAGTGGTGGTGGGGCTCTCGGTTTGCACACCACCCTCCCTAGATTGTGAATTTCATGTGGTCAGTCACTGGGTTTTACTCCTCCTCGTGTTCCGTTACCCAGAGCATGGCAGGTGCTCTGTGCTTATTGCATGGATGAAAAAATGGCTGAATGTCAAAATTTTATACCCTCCTTCACTACCCAGAGCCAACATCACTGCCCTGGAAGCCTCGCCTTGCCTCCTTAGGTAAAAGTCACCTTCTTTCCTCATACCCTCATCAGGCGCTCTGAATATCTACTACGGAGCAAGGGCCAGCAATTTTTTTCTATAAAGGACCAGATGATAAATATAGCTTTGCAGGCTGTAGGTCTCTGTTTCAACTACCAACCACCATGGCAGTGTAGAAACATAGTGCAGCCAGAGACAAAGCATGAATGAATTAGCGTGTGTTCTGGTAAAACTATTTCTGGACTCTGAAATTTGAATTTCATGTAATTTCCATATATCACAAAATATTATTCCTTTTTTGATTTTTTTCTCCTAACCATTTAGAGCATTTAAAACCAGTTTGAGCTCATGTGCTGAACAAAAACAGGCTGTAATCCTTATTTGGCCTGCAGGCCATTGTATGCCAACACCTGCTCTAGAATTTATTTAGATCCACTTGCTAATAGGCTTATTTTGGCATCTCCTATTATTATATGAAAAGAGTGAAATAATTAAGAACCCAGCCTTTGGAGATAGTTGGGCCTATAATTCTAAATCTGATTCCAGACTCCCTCTCCTCCCTTCCTTCCTTTTAAGTCAGTCACTAGGGAAGACTGATAAGGGCAGGAAGGTGCCAGGATTCCTATAAAGAGGGTGCCTCCCTTTCCTACGGCTGCTGTACCGGTACACCAAGAGCCTGGTGGCTCAAAACTATAGAGCTGCATTGCCTCATGGTTTGGGAGCCTAGAAGTCCAAAATTAAGGTGTCAACAGGGCCATGCTCTCCCTGACCTGCCTGCCCTAGGTGAGAATCATTGCTTGTCCCTTCTAGCTTCTGGCGTTGGCCGGCCATCCTTGGTGTTCCTTGGCTTGTACCTGTACCACTCCCTGTGTGCCTACCCATCTTCTTCCCTCTGCACATGTCTCTGTATCCAGATTTCCCTTGTATAAGGACACCAGTCATATTGGATTAGGGCCAACCCCCGTGACCTCCTTTTAACTTTGCACTCTTGGTCAAGACTCTATTTCCAAGTAAAGTCCCATTCTGAAGTCCTGGGGGTGAGGACATCAACATAACTCTTTTGGGAGGAAGGGAGAACAGTTTGGGTCAGAGCAGGGTAGCAGCCCAGCAGGGAAGGCAGCTACATGCAGGTGGGTGAGCAACCAAGTAAACATACCGAGACAAAAAAGAAAAACAAGAACAAAAACAAAAAAAGCGTACTGAGACAACCAGAGTGTAGTCACATGCCAGCAAGAGGAGAGGTGCCAGCGTACGTGAGAGAAAGCTAGAATGAACTCTGTGTCATTGGATTGGGACTCGGAGTGTCAGTGTGAATTTAGGATTTTCAAAATAATACACGTAGAAATAACTATAGTCGTAAATACATGGTTCAGGCATTCAATCATTCCCTGGCTCAGTCCACCAAGAGGGCCTCAGCCGCGGGGAGCCCTATATACCATCCTCCACTAATAAAACCAAACAAAAAAAGAGAAAGTAGGATTCCTTGGAGAAATGCCTGAGCCTAAGGCTGGAACAGGAGAAGTTCAAGGTAAGACAGGAGAATCTTACGGTGCCCAAAAATCAGGAAGCCCTAAGGAATGACAGGGACACATCAAAAGGACACAGGAGCCACTTTGAAGGAGCTCTTACTGGCCAAACCTGGGGTGATCAAAACATCCAAACAAATAATCAATCATCGTGATTGATGGTATCCATAATAAGCTAGGAATCCATAAGTTTACACCGATTAAACAAGTGAATAAAAACATGGGAAGAAAATAAAGCTCTTTCTTACAGTGGAATGCCAACTGGAAAATGTCAAAGGAATGATACAATCACTCCACAGAGTGGGCCAACCACTCGGACACTATTTAATTTCGTCGAGGAGCATCGTTGCTTATTAAATCAGCCGGTCAATGCAGGCTGACGAGGGGGTGTCACACAGTCTCAAGGCATCTCTCCACAAAATACTTACTAGTGTCAAGGGTGGGTGAGGAGCTAACTTTACAACGGAGAAGCTTGGCCAGTGCCATCTTAATCACATGAGCAGCGTGAGCCTCACCAGTAACCGGACAAATGAGCTTGACATCTGACAGGAAGTCCTGAGAGGAATTCCGGCATCACTTCTGTGTTATCCTGACCAAAAATCCAAACCTAAGGAAACACCAGACCAACCTAAACAGGGGGAATTTCTGCAAAAATGGCTGGCGTGCAGACTTCACAGAGGTCAAGGGAAGAGGGGCCACTGGTCCCGGCTAAAGGCATCTGGAGAGGTGTGACGTCTACACACGGTGTGCGGCCCTGGGTTGGACCCTTCGTTATAAAAGGCAGTGAGGCTTTCACACAAAGGGTGTATTGAGGTTCTTTGTGCTGCCCTTAACAACTTTCTGTATTTTGAAATTGTTTTGGAATTAAAGTATAAAGAAAATAATAATGCAATGTTGCTGTAGACTGGCCATATCCCTTGTGACAGGTTACTTCACTTTTGATGCTTCAATTTCATCTGTAGTAGGAAGATAATCCTGGCGACTTGAAGGATGTTGTCAGGCACGGAAGAAATTGTGGGGGTGAAGCAGGGGGTCCACTGTCCGGCCACATGGTGAAAATGCGCGGGCCGTGGTCATGATTCGTGTTATGTCCTTGTCAGTATTGTACCTTGTTCTAGAGAATCTAGATGTCACCAAGTATAAGACACATTTTTGTTTTGAAATGCCACGAGGGAAGTAAAAACATGCCCAGTTAAACTGCCAACGTGGTTCCTCATGTAGAATGTTTCATATTTATTGAGAGACCTACTTTACTTAATTTTTTTTACTTAATTTTTTTAATCCCAGTATAATTAACATATAGGGTTACATTAGCTTCAGGCGTACAATCTAATGATTCAACAATTCTACATATTTAAACAGAAGTACCAGGGGCACCTGGGTGGCTCAGTGGTTGAGCATCTGCCCGGGGTCCTGGGAGGGGGCCTCTTTCTCTCTCTGCCTGTGTCTCTGCCTCTCTCTGTGTGTCTCTCATGAATAAATAAATAATTTTTTTATAGAAATCAACAGAAGTACCATATGAGGATGCCTTGGTGGCTTAGTTGGTTGTGTCTGACTTGGGCTTGGGTCATGGTCTCAGGGTCCTGGGGTAGAGCCCTGCATTAGGCTCCCTGCTCCATTGAGGAGTCTGCTTCTCCCTCTGTCTCTCCACCTCCCTCATGTGTGTGCTCTCTCTCTCTCTCCCACTCAAATAAATAAAGAAAATCTTTGAGAAGAAAAAAGTGACACCAAAAATTCATTAGGGATGATACACTGAGATGTTCATCACAGTGCTATTGAAAAAAAAAAGGTACCATATGATCAGCAGTTCCACTTCTGGGTATGTTCTCAAAAGAATTGAAAGCAGAGACTGGAGCTCAAGTTCACAGCGGCATTGTTCACAATACCTGAACAACCCAAAGGGCCACCAACACATGAATAGATAAACAAAATGTGGTTTGGCTGTACCGTGGAATATTATTCAGCCTAAAGAAGAAAGAAATTCTGACTCATGCCACAATGTGAATGAACCATGAAGACATTACAGTAAGTGAAATAAGCCAGTCATGACCGGACACATATTGTACAACTGTACTTAGTGTAGCACCAAGGACAGTCACAGTCATAAAGGCAGAAAGTAGAATGATGGTCACCAAGGGTGGGCAGGATGGGGGAATGGGGAGTTATGGTTTCACGGGGACAGACTTCCAGTGTGAGAGGACCAGCAGCTTCTGGAGGCGGTTGGTGGTTAATGGTCACACGACAGCGTGAATGAACTCGATGCCGCTGAATTGTGCACTTAAAAGTAGTAAAAATTACAAAATTTGTGTTATATACAGTTTACAATTGTAAAAAATAAAAAAAGTAGGCACCACAAATTTACAGTGAGAGAAATCAGAGCGTTGGTGACCTTTGAGAGGCGGTGATGGGGAGGGGGCACCAAGGGGCCTTCTGGCACCTGGGAATGTTCTACATTTAATCTAGTGGCGGTTATGTGAGTGTATGGATTTATAGATATGCACTGCACCCTACACTTAGGACTGGTGCACTTTAGGGTATAGAAGTTGAAATTATTTGTGTGTGGGGGGAGAGGTCTTGAGACAGAATCTCAAGCAGGCTTTACGCCCAGCACAGAGTTTGATGTGGGGCTCGATCTCACAACCCTGAGATCATGACCTGTGGTGAAATCAGGAGTCGGGACACTTAATCGACCGAGCCACCCAGGCACCCTAAAGTTTTGGGGTTTTTTTGTTTTTGTTTTTGTTTTTTTAGAGAGAGGGAGTATAAGCAGGGGGAGGGGGAACTATGTTAAATGCAAATACAATAGACAATTTTTAAAAATCATATAAGCAAAACTTCCTAAGTCCCAGGAGGAGATGAGCTAGCCTCCATGGCATGCAAGACAGTTTTCCAAGAATCCCAGAGCTGAGAAAAGCAAGATTCCAGGGAACTTGGTAGGATCCTTGCATTGTCCACCCCTGTGGTCAGAACCCTGCTGAGTAACCATGCGCCCCACCTCCCCTTGTGGGATCTTACCGCCACATCAGAGGCACCCCCTCAAGAACATGATCAAGCTCTTCTTGTTCTATTGATTGCTCATTGTTGCTTCTTTGTTTTTATATCATTGACGACTTTATTTTTAAAAGTTGAAAACTTAGGGATGCCTGGGTGGTTCAGTGGTTGAGCATCTGCCTTTGGCTCAGGGCGTGATCCTGGGGTCTCGGGATCGAGTCCCGCGTCGGGCTCCCTGCATGGAGCCTGCTTCTCCCTCTGCCTGCGTCTCTGCCTCTCTCTCTCTCTCATGAATAAATAAATAAAACCTTTAAAAATAAATAAATAAAAATAAACAAAAGTTGAAGACTGTTAAATTCTGATGCTCTGTATTCAGACCACCTCACTGCTGAGCTCTGGTCACATGCGCTGTCCGTGCTCACCACACAGGGAGCCCGAGGCTGGGGGCACTTGGCCCTACCGAGGAAGGGGTGTGATCCACTATCAGGAGCTCGGCCCAGGTGCCAGAGTAGCCGTTACAGCCACAAGCGCCAGGGAAAGAGGTAAGGGTAAGCCTAATCCTTCATGGATGGAATAAGCCAGGCTGTACCCCCAGAGAAAGCGCCGACTCCCCTTTCCTCTGCTTCCCTAGAATGAAGTAGAGGGTGTGTGGATCCTCTTACGTTTCAGGGAGCCAGAACAAAAGGCTCCATTTTACAGAGCCTGAGTTTTGGGGGTGAGGGCAAGGGCGAGGGTTTGAAGGGGAAAGAACGGGGTCCTGAGTCAGAGTGTGGAAAGTGTCTCCCAGGTGCCCCTCCTGAAGAAGACCTCGGCTAGAGGCGTCCGATGCAAATATGTGAAAGAGCATGACCCTCCAGGGGCCGCACCTCCTTCAGAGGTGCCCTCAGAGAAGGCACAGTGCGCCCCGGATCTGGTGTGGGAGGGCAGCTTCCCCCACAGGCCCGCCTGGGAAGGCTTTGCAATCGCCTACGCCCAAGGGGCCTAGAAGTCACACACAGGTTGTCAACCTGGAGCCGGACTCCTCACCAGTGTGGGTTCCTGCCCTCTCTTGGTGGGCAAGGGGGGGTTCTCACCTTCACTCAAGGCCATAGGATGGAGCTTCCCAAGCTCCCCAGCAGCAGAAAGCAGAAACCCCCACGGCTGGAGAGCCCAGCAGCCACACGTGGGCCTCCTCTGGCCCCATTGCTCCCACCGGGCAGGGGGACACTGCCCCACCCTGGCCCCCTGGAGGGCCGCTCTCCTCCCAGCTAGGCTCTGGGTGACCAGGCCCAGAGAAGAAAGGCCTGGGTCATTACTTCACCTCCCTCCTCTCTAGCCCTGGACACATCCCTGTGGGACCTCTCCCCACCAGGAGATGTCACACCAGCAAGAGACTGGGAGGACCCAGGTCCTGCAGGTACCACTCCACCCTCCAGCATGGGCATTTCCACCCCTCCCCATGCACCCCTCACCCTCCAGCCCCCCGTGGGACATTCCAAGCCACTCCTGGCAGGAGGAAGGCCAGGAGTCCAATGACTTTGTGACAGGGTCCCAGCCCCTGGTCCCTCATCCCCGCCCCTGCCACCATACCCTCTTCCCTGGGAAGCCTCCTCCAAATGTCTCTGCTAGAGAGAAATGGCCCTGCTTTTTCCTTCTGCCCCAGACCCCACTACGGTTCACGTAGCGCTGTTACTGAGTGTGTCTTTATTTAACATTCCATACTTTGTTTGCTGCGGATTTTTTGTTGTGTTATTGTTTACACTATCACACGAAAATATTATTTATCCTAATTACTGAGCGTTGGGGTGTTTGGGCCCCCTTACGTCTTTGGCCCAAGGATGTGTCTCACTCACTTTGCCTCAGCCCCACCCCTGCAGTGCTCAGGAGTCATTCACTCATTTATTCCACACCCGTGGCTAGGAGCCCCCTCTGTACCAGGCCTGGGTGTGCTGGGTGATGGAAAAGTGAGCCACACACAAGACTGTTGGAGAAAGACAGCCATGCGCGTTGAGGACTTTGGGACAGGATGGGGGTGCAAGACAGAAGGACATCAGGGCAATCACAGTCACATGGGCTAATGCTTGGGGGCTATTGTATGCCTGACTCTGAGCATCTCATGCAGCATCTCATTTGATTCTCTCAACAGCCCTTCCGTGACTGCAGCTGCTTGTAACGAGTAACAGGTGGGGGTCCTGAGACCCCATGGAGCCACACGCCAGCCATCTGCCCAAGGTCACACTCTGAGCAGGTGTAGGGGTGGGAGCCCCCCAGCGCTGTCTGGCTCTGGACTGTCCCTTGCTCTGGCTACTGCCGCCAACTCCTCCTGCATCCCCTTGGGGCGGCAGGGAGGGCTGCATGAAGCAACTTCACACTGAGCCGACGGAGGATGCGTAGGAGTGTGTGTACAGGGAGCAGTGCTTCTGGCAGAAGGAACAACATTTGCAAAGTCAGTAAGGCTGAGAAAAAAAAAAAAGGTATCTTGGTGTCCACAATTCTAAGAAGCTGGGCAATCTTGTGAGGAGTCACAGAAACCGGCCTGGCCTGGTGTCGCTTCCTCTTTCTGCTTCTCTGTTTCCTAACAACGACGTCAGCATAAATAGGAAGCGTGAGAGGCTCCCTGTCGCCTGGACAATCCAGCAGAAGGCTGATCCGTCCCAGCAGCAAGAGGTGCAGAGGTACCTTATGGCTTTCAGGGGTGGGCTCCAGGGGGTGCTGGGGAGCAGGGAGCCCGGGGCTGGGAAGCCAGGACAAGGAGAGCCTGGGGGTGTGGAGTGGGCCGGTGTGCCCCGGGACTTGGGGAGGTTAGGGCTGGGCCTCTCGGGAAGGCTGGGAGCCAGTGGGCGAGGGGACAGCCAGCGCCCCCACCTTGCTTGCGTGTCGTGTGAAGGGCTGTTAGGGCTGGGGGCCAACTGTCCTGGCAGCAGGGTGGATGCCAGGGGAGGTGGAGAGTCAGGTCCGGGAGTCAGACACCTGAGACTGTCTTGTCTTGGCCACTGAAGTGTCACCAAGATGTTGGGAACATCCTTCCCCTGCCCCTGGTTTCTGCCTCCTGGTCCCCGGACAGGAAGAGTGCTGACAGTCCCTGACACGCTGGTTTAGAAAGAGACAGCGGGAGAGCGACGGCATGTGTGCGCTTGAGGGTGTGGGTGCCCTTGGGGAAACAGGGGTGCAGGGAGACTGGGAGGTGGAGGGGGTAACCTGGAGCTTTGTCATGTGCCAACACAGAGCTTGGTGTGGCTTTGGAAGCTCACTTTGGAAGTTTCGAAGAAAGGGTCTGGTCCCCTGCACAGGAACTATTTCTCCCCCTGGAAAAAAGTTTTTGTTTTGTTTTGTTTTGTTTTGTTTTGCCATAGAATCCTCCACCTTGAGCCTCTGTTGCTTTGTGGGGTTTAGGCCTTGGTGTGCTAGCCGGCCAGGTGCGGGGTGGGAGGTGGGAGATGTCTCCGGGTAGCTGCCTCAGGGTGTGCACAGGTGCCTGCATTTGCCTTCTGGGGGGGGGGGGGGCGCAGGTGTTCCCATGATCCACACCGGGGTCTGAGCCTGTGGGGCCTCCTCAGACACCCCGGTGACAAGTTGCAAAGGTATGTGGTTAGGCTTCAAAGACCCTGTAGTAATTTTGTATCACTGGGTTCTGATTTTCTCTACTTCTCATTTTTCCTGCTTTCAAATAGTTTTATAGGGAGTGAAACCTTTTCTGGTAGCTTTTGCTTGCTCTTTTTCTCATTCGCCAGTTTTTCTCGTGTTGCGCCATACCCACCGATACTATAGGATAGCTCATGAGTTGTTAAATGAGGTGTTTAATACTAAGTGAATACATGGGTATCTGCATTATCCAACAGTCAGAATGACCCAGAGTTATGTAACACAAAAGACAACATGCCAGCTGTCTCTACCCCCTGGTCCCACATCCTACTCTCCAAAACATTCTCTGAGCACACTGCAAGGAATGCAGTCTTCCTCTGTATGTAAATGGGATTACAATATACGTATCGCTCTATGACTTATTTTTCTCACCCAATATTACATTTTGGACAACGTTGCACACTAACACATATAGATTTAACTCATTTATTGACCCTAAGAAATAGGCAGCATTTATTAGTAGGGGTACACCACAGTTACCCGATCCCATATTGATCCCACATTTAGGTTGTTTCCAATTTTTCCACACCTGCAAAAGTGTTTCTTTTGCAGCCTGGATGCCTGGAAGCAGAATTACTGGCAAGAGACTGTGTGTTTAAAAACTTAATAAATGTTGTCAGTTCATCCTCAAAGTAGCTGACTTGGATAAAAGGCCAATTCCTCTTTAAGGAGATGATCAGTCTTTAAACTGTGTCCAATGGATGAAAATTATCTGATTCTTGCATGGATTTTTTTTCCTTTCCTTGATTATGGGTGACGTTATGCATTTTCCATATGTTCACTGGCCATCTGGGTTCCTTTTATGATAGGTATGGAGATGTTTTGTCCATTTCTTATGAGTTCCTTGCCTTTTACATATTTACTGTAGGAATGGCTCATTTATTAGGTGTATTAATACTGTATTTACATTGGTTAAATATATGTTTCCAGAGTATCACTTAGCTCTTTTCTTTACCATGTTTAAGATAACTTGTTTCATATAAGAGTGTTAGAATTTGGAGGGGTGGGTAATACGTAAATAATCTAACTTTGAAAAAAAGATCAGCTAATTATCTCAACATTGTAATTATGAGTACATAGTTCATCATTTCCTCTGTGATTAGAAATGCCGCTTTTACTTCTCAAATTCCTGCTTGGTTATTTCCCAGTTTCCTAACCCATCTGTCTACGATTATATTTCTCATTATTTTACTGGCTCATAGAAACCATCTCTCGTGTTTGGTTTGTTATAATCTAGAATCAGTTTGTCATGCCAAAGATTAAAAATCTTTTTGGAGTTCTGGTTTAGACTGCACTGAATTTAGAGATTATGTGGGGGAGGCCTGACCTCTGGAAATGGCAATAATGGGCAGCCTTCCTGCTTGTGCCGCTAACTGGAAGGATATGAACACTTTCCTCTGACTCTGACATGACTACAGCTTTGCAGTCGCTACCCCCAAAACACCGATGTTCCTTTCGATGCCTCCTTTGCCAAGGTTCATCTGGTGGTTTATTTAATTGGGAATGGCGTTTGTATTATCAAATACTGAGAAGCATCTGTCAAGAGAAGTTGATCTTTTTTACCCTCTTAATCTGTTGGTCTGCTTCCTTTAATCATGAAGAGATTTCTTAATGGCTCTTCATCTGTTTCTGGAATAATCCCTATGTGGCCCTGAGGCAGTCTTCTTTTAAAAGTCTTTGTCAGATTGTCCTATGACATTCTTTTTGTCTGAAATGAATTCGTGTCTTGCTTCTGTTTTGTTTTGTTTTTTTTTTTTCATTTCCAGTTTTTATTCCTACTGTTAAATTTCTTCATGAATTTGGGAATTTTGGTGTGCGTATTTCTTTTGAGTGAAAGGGTGTATGCTTTTTCTCTTCTCTTTTCTCCTTCTCTCTCCTTTTCCTGTCTTTCCCCCATCAGTCTTCTGCTCCCATGCTTATCTCTCACTCTTTGAGGTCTTTAACCCTTACATTTTTAACACATGCATTTAATGTATATTTTCCTACAGCTTTTGGGTGTACTTAACATATATATACCCCTCCAAATGAGACATGGATCTTTAACTCAACAGCCTTTCAGTTCTCTGCTTCCTACCTCTAATCTCACAGCCAACTCTCATTAGGATCATCTACGTTTTACTTGAATATAGTGATGGGGAATTTCCACTTTATAAGTAACAATTCTTTACTTAGTATAAGTCTTATTGGTTCCTTTTCTCATCACTAATTCCAGTATCACACACCACCTTTCTTGGACAATTTTTTTCCTTGAATACAGTCTAGAGTAATTGCGTTTCTCGACAACGATCTGAAAACTTTCTTTGCCCTTACATCTCCAAAATGTTGTGTTTTTCTGCCCTCAAGTGCCAATGTAACCTTGACTCTTTAATGATTCTAGGTTTAAATATATTTTCCCTCAGTGTTTTCAGGATATCACTCTCTAGAGTTCAGGTCACTTGTAAGAAAATCTTGCCAACTGATCCTTATTCCATTGAAAATAGTGTTTGTTTCCTTCTGGAAGCTTCTAGGATTACCCTTTTATTCTTGGATGACCAAAAGTTTACCAGCATGTGACTGAGTATGGCACTATTAAAAATGAGGTTTGTCCTTCACTTAGTGGACTGTCATCTCCTTAAAGCCCTGTGAAGTTTCCTTCTATTTCCAGTTAAATCTGTTTGGTCCCCAAACAACAGTGGTTCAACAATGTGGAAGTCTTTTTTTTTCTCACATAAAACATGTCCAGAGGTAGGCACTCTCAGCCTGGTATGTTTGCTCCAAAGAGACAAGAGAGATCCAGGCTTCGCTCTTTCTATTGCATATGGCTCCATCCTCAAGGTAACCTTATATTCCAAAACAGCTTCTGAAGCTCCAGCCATCACTTTCAAGTTGTAGGCTGGAAGAAGCAGGAGAGGCAGGAGGGCCAACATGGACCTTCTGACCTGAGCCAACTCCCTTTAAGAAGCCTTTTCTGGAAGGCACACCCAACATTTCCACTCACATCTCCATAGACAACAGTTAGTGACAGGACCACACCTAGCAATAGAAGAGTGTAGGAAATGTAATCTTTTATTCTGTGTGGCACCAAGCCCAGCTGAAACCTGAGCTTCTTTTACCAAGGAGAAAGGGGACAGCTCACTGGCTATCTGCCACATGGTGTGCAAATTTAATATGATTTAACTTCTTATATTTAAATTTGTCATTAATCTGGTATTTGGGGATGGTATGGAGTAGAGATTTAGGTGGATCTAGTTGTTTGAGTGTCTTAGCACTTTTCATATTCCATTCCTTCTCATTGATTCATGAAACCTCCACTATGTGATACATCCTTGGGTAGAATAGAGTTACCTGGTCAGTATGTCCATTGATCTATCGTGTGGGTGCAACACGTTGCTTTACTTACCAGATCTTCATAATAAATTTTGCTATTGAGGGGGGGCCTCCTTGTTTTTTGATAAATCTCATTAGCTGTTTGCACATATATTTTTTTCCTGAGTTTCTGAAAAAAAAAATCATTGTGTTAAATTTTGTTTGGAATTGTGTTAAACCTCTAACTTATTTTAGGATGAATCGCTCTCCTTACACATGCAGTATTTCTACTTGTGGTAAAACCCAAATAGAAGCTCCAGATTTTTAGCTAGTCCCAGGTAGGCAGACTAAGCTGTGCCAGCCACATGGACTCACACCCCTACCCCGTGGTATTGCCCCCATCTGTAGGAGCTCAAGTGGACGAATACTCTCCTCCTCCAGCTCCAAACAAACCTACTCCTCTTTCCTGAGCCTTGTGGGTTTTTTTGAGATCATATTTATTTATCTGAGAGAGAGAGAACATGCACAAGGAGTGGAGAGGGGCAGAGGGAGAAAGAGAAGCAGACCTGCCCACTGAAGCCAACTCGGGGCTTGACTTGGGACTGGATCCCAGGACCCTGAGATCATGCCCTGAGCTGAAGTTAGATGCTTATCCCATTGAGCTACCCTCCCCACGTGCCCCTTTCCTAAGTTTTTATTGGACTAACCACTCTATAAACATCATCGAGTTAGGTTCTTCTCATGTGAGATACGTGTATTTGTGCTCATGTTACTGATGGAGAGAACAAGGTTCAGGGAGCATTGGTGGGTCAACCCAGGGTGCTCACATGGGAGAGGCAGAGGCTGTGCTGAAGGTCAAGTTGGCTGCGTCCAGAGCTGTGTTTTTCCAAGTAAAACAGTTGTTGCTTTGTGTACATATGTGCATCTTGAAGTTTTAGACAATCTTACAGGGAGAAAAGGAACCACTGTCCCCTGTTCTATACTCCTGGGTACTTCCCAGGGCTAGACAAAATGAAAAGAGGAAATCCCCAGCCTTCTGCAGAGAAAAGGGAACGGGCATTCTGAGGGTGGTGTGGGAGGGATGACAGTAAATGGAGTGAGGGCGGGACAGCACCCGGCCCTGAGTGTGTGTGCACACAGCGTGAGGATGTGTGTGATCACACCCAGGGGAGGACACTATGGGTCTCACACTCTGTGATTGCCCTAAGCAGATCAGGTCAGGGGCCCACAGAGAGCTCAGAACAAATCAAATACCAGGGCTGCCTCTCAGGTTTTCCCAGCACCAGGGGATTGCGCAGGAGTTCCTGATGCACAACCTGTGGGTACCCACTTCTTCAGAAGCCATTAAATGCATCTTCCTCACAGTTTTGCCCTAGGCACTGAAGCTGAGGGGAAGGGACTATCCTGGGTGCCAGGCCGAGGCGGCAGGGGTCCTAGAGCCCATGCATCATCCCTGGCTTCACTCTGCAACATGAGCCATGTCCAGGGGCTACAGGATGGGAGGGGGCAGCTCTTAGCTGGTGTCTCTTCTGCAGGGGGAGTCCTGGAGAGAGGACTCACAGGAGCCGGGGGCATGGGTCTGGCCTGGCCTCCAGCTGGGGAAGAATAGAAGATTCCAGGCCAGTGAAAACCCCAGCCCCTGCTCAGCCCTGGACACCCCTGAGCCAGCCACCTGCTGGTCCAGAGCTGACCCAGAGATGGTCCTGACCCAACGGCTGCTCCCCGTCATCTTGCTGACTCTGTTCTGGGGGCCCAGCAAGGCAGGGGCCCAAGGTGAGCCCGTGGCTTCCTCTCTCTTCCCAGCCCTTCCTCACGGGGTGTTCTTAAGTAAGTCCACGCCCACATGTCCTCTAGGAAGCCCTTAGACCCCTCCCTCCCCGCCTCACTTTCTCCTTTTCTGATCCTTTCTGACACCTCACTCCCCCTCCTGGATCCTCATTCTTCTCCAGCCTCCTGAAAGTCCATCTGTGCTTGTGTGGCTTCTCTGCTCACACTTCTCCTCGCATTTGTGGCCTCTCACCTCTAGGCTGGCCGGTCCAGCCCTATCTGTGCCCCCACCCCACCCCAGACACTCTGCCCCTCTGGCGACTTGACCAGTTCCCTCCTTGGTGCCTTTGTCCCTGGGGCCCTCAGACTGGTGATCTCTCCCTGCTTTGGCCCCACACCCTCCTCCTGCCCAGAGGCCCTGCTGGGATGCTACTGCAGCTCCTCAGGCCCAAGAACCCCCTCCCCAAGGGCTCCCAGAGAACATGGCTTCTCTGATCACCCTGAGAACCACATTTCCTTCCCCAATTATAAGGCCTGTGGCAGGGAGGTCCCACAGGACTTGGTCATGCTGCCTCTTAGGGGTGGCCTTGTGCCTCTCCTCCCAGGGTCCCAAGGGCTTCCGGGATAGGGCCCGAACTGGATGCATGTATCCCTCCTGGGGTGGGAGGGAGACTCTGTGCCGGAGCAGGGCACAGCAGGGGCTCAGGAAACATGCTGTGCCTCGACTAGATCTTTGTGTTTCTCTGCACTCAGGAGGGTCTGCAGCCAGGACCCCGCAGAGCCTCCGGCCCCCTCAGGGCCACCAGGGAGCTCTGTCTAGCAGCTAGGAGCTGCTTCAGGCCTCTGGGAAACCACTACCCAGCCCTGGGCACCCCAGAGGGCCCGGGAGGGGTGGTGACAAGGGACATCTGGAGGGGAGAGATGTGACCCCCTTTCTGCCTCTCCCTGGGCAGTGACCACCCCACTGCAGACTCTGAGCTGCTACAATGACTACAGGAGCCACATCACCTGCAGGTGGGCTAGCACTCAGGAGGCCCAGCAGCTCATCAACCTGACGCTCTACCGGAGGCTGAATGAGTGAGTGATGCCGGCCGTGGGCAGAAGGGCCAGCCGGTGATAATCTTATTTCATCACCGTGGAACAGAATTGCCTGCGAGGTGGGCGGGCAGGGGTATGGTGCCTGTTTCCCAGAAGTGCAAGCCAAGGCCATGGAGGTGAGGTCCCTCTCCTGGCCTCAGGGCACTGAGTGGGGACCAGTGCCCCGTGTCTGGTGCAGGGCTGGTCTCCACGCCTTCCCCAGGCCCTGCTGCCTCCAGAGGGTGGGTTTTCTCCTCTTCCCTCATGGGGTCTCTGGGGTATATGGCCGTTTGGGAAGATTCTTCGCACCATCCTGGGGTCTGGTGACAGTCCAACTCATCAGAATAGGAGTAATTAATTAAATGGCTGGTGTTGCAGGTGCAGGGGGACCCCGCGGGAGGCCAGCCCTGGGGAGGAGCAGCTCCTCACGGCCCAGAGCAGCGCCCTCAGCTCTCTCTTCCATGCTCCTGGAAGCCCCCAGCTTCTGTCTCCACACTCCCCTGCCACCCCCACCTCCCCCCACTGCCGGCTGTGACGTGCCTCCTCCTGCACTGAGACATGCGCCCCCAAAAGACAGGCTCTGGCTCCCTCCATGCTCTGTGCTCACACCGCCTGCCTCTCTGTCTGGCACCTCCCCGGTGCGCCCCGCAGCGAGTTCCTATCCCACACCTGTCTGCAGCTACCCCCTGGGATCCCACTCGCTCTGGCTGCCACCATGGGCCCCAGTGTCCCTGTGCCACCGACAGGGGCTCATTCCAATCCCTGAGCAAACGTGCCCTGGCCCCCCACTTACACATGCCAGCAACGGCTGCAGCTCTGGGGTGCCTCCTCACCCCCTTCCCCTCCAGTGGGCCCTGTCCTCTGCCTCCCTCTAAGGTGACCCTCCTCCAAGGAGTGGTCTAGACCCACTGCATCTCGGGTCTTTCCAGTATTCTGAACCTGCCCCCCCGGGGGGCTTCTGTGGGCCCCACCAGGCCTCCTCCTGCCCAAGACCCAAGCCCTCCCTGCTGCTAAATCCAATGCTCACTCTCCGCCTCCTCCCTCCTTTTTTATTGTTTTGTTTTGTTTTGTTTTTTTGTTTTGTTTTGTATATATTTTTTATTGGAGTTTGATTTGCCAACATATAGTATAGCACCCAGTGCTCATCCCGTCAAGTGTCCCCCTCAGTTCCCGTCACCCAGTCACTCCATCCCCCTGCCCACCTCCCCTTCCACTACCCCTTGTTTGTTTCCCAGAGTCAGGAGTCTCTCCTGTTTTGTCTCCCTCACTGGTATTTCCCACTCATTTTCTCTCCTTTCCCCTTTAATCCCTTTCACTATTTTTTATATTCCCCGAATGAATGAGACCATATGATTGTCCTTCTCCAATTGACTTATTTCCCTCAGCATAATTTCCCTCAGTTCCAGCCACATTGAAGCAAACAGTGAATGTTCATCGTTTCTAATGGCTGAGTAATATCCCATTGTATACATAGACCACAGCTTCTTTACTCATCATCTTTCGTGGACACCAAAGCTCCCTCCACAGTCTGGCTGTTGTGGACATTGCTGCTATAAACATCGGGGTGCAAGTGTCCCGGCGTTTCACTGCATCTGTATCTTTGGGGTAAATCCCCAACAGTGCAATTGCTGGGTCGCAGGGCAGATCTATTTTTAACTCTTTGAGGAACCTCCACACAGTTTTCCCCAGTGGCTGCGCCAGGTCACATTCCCACCAACAGTGCAAGAGGGTTCCCCTTTCTCCGCATCCTCTCCAACATTTGTTGCTTCCTGTCTTGTTAATTTTTCCCATTCTCACTGGGGTGAGGTGGTATCTCATTGTGGTTTTGATTTGTATTTCCCTGATGGCCAGTGATGCGGAGCATTTTCTCAGGTGCTTGTTGGCCATGTCTATGTCCTTCCCTCCTTGACCGTGGGCAGCACCTGCCATGGACCGACCACTGCATCCTCGTGAAGCACCTTCATCTCCAGCCTCCGCACTCACCCCCTCCTTGTGTCTTCCCCACCCTCACCTTCTCTTCTCCCTGTTTGCTCCCTCCCTTCTTTTGTCTCCAACCCCAAGTGTGAGAGGGTGAGATGCTCGGGGCAGGGACTGGGGTGGGGGGAGGCATTCATCCTTGGGTCTCTGCTCTTTTACCTTCTGATCCAGTGGCAGAGACCCCACCTAGCCCGAGGCTGCACCCTGGTGACTCTCAGGCTCGCCAGCCCCGCCACCCCCCAGCTCCAGGCCCGGGGTGCACCTGTCTCTCCACAGGTCCTTAGAGAAAGGGGTCTTCCACTCCCATGTTCTAAACGAAATTCCTGCCCCCAGACACCGCGCTGCTCATCCCCACATCCCACTGCTCTGAATGGGAGCTCCTAGAAGCTCCCATCCAATGACTGGGAGGTATATTCTTTTACTTGCTTTACACCTGTCCTTCCCCACCGCTGCCTCTAATCCATCAGCAAATGCTTCGACTTCATCTTCAAACAAAATGTGAATATGGCCAGGGCTAACATCACCACCCTAGTGCAAACCACTTCCTCTCATTTGGATATTCCAGAAGCCTCGGTCTCCCAGTTTCCAAGACTACCACCCTCCCCCCAACTCATTCTATCCACAGCCCAGCAGCCAGAGGAAGCCTTTCAAAGCATACTTCACCATATGGCACTCCCTTCCTAGTAACTCCACTTGCCGAGACAACCAAATTCCTTAAATTCCTTTTAAACGCTGCTACCTGTTGCCTTGAGCTACTGGTCTCCTCTGCCTCCCACCTGCACAGACTCCACTCCATGCACACTGGGAAACAGCCTCATCAGACAACACCCCAAGCCTGTGCCTGCCCCAGGGCCTTTGCTCCTGCTCTTCCTGTTACCAGAACTCCCCATTTTCCGGAATTTGCATGGCTCCCTCCCTCACTTCCTTCGAGTTTCTGCCCTAAAGTCACCTTTTCCATGAGTCCTTTTCCCTGTCTCCTCCATTTGAAATTGCAACCCCACCCCAGCCCTTCTGGCTTCCTTATCAGCCTTCCCTGCTGTATTTGTCTATGTAAAGTTTGCTCTGTTTGACACATGACATATTTTATTCAGTTAGTTCAGATGTGTCCCCCTCCACCAGGATGGCAGTGCCCCAGCCCTGGACAGAGCCCCGCACAGAGTGACCACACAGTGACATTTGTTGAATGAGAGATTCTCCCTCACTGTGAAACTGTGTTCTCTCCTGGCAGGGACCCTCCAAAGCCAGTGTCCTGTGACCTCAGTAATGACATGGCCCTGTTAAGCCACCCTTGTCCTGGCTGTGTGCCCAGAAGATGTGTCATTCCCTACGAGATTTTTGTTATTGCTGACAAAGACTACTTCTCATTCCGACCGGACAGGCCTCTGGGGACCCAGCTCACCATTACTCTGACCCAGCATGGTAAGGCCTGGGGTCCCCGGATGGGAGTGGCCCTTCCATGGGTGGCCAGACTACAGAAGGGCCAAAGTGTGAGTCCTCAAGAGGCGGAGATGCTGGCTTGGAGGTGGGTTTAGTCTCTTAAGAGAAGACGGTATGGTCTTCCTATGACAGAGGCATTGGAGAGACAATGTGAGGAGCCCCAATGTGAGGCACCTCCCCTGGCCCTGGGCGCTCCAACACCCAGAGCAATGAAGCCTTTCCTTCTAGAACCATCCTTCCTATTCAGGTAGAAACCTTACAGCTTGAAAGCACTCATCACCAATCTAGTCCATTCAGTGTCTGCAATAACCGATTTTTATTTATTTTTTAAAGATTTTTATTTACTTATTCATGAGAGACACACACAGAGAGAGAGAGAGAGAGGCAGAGACACAGGCAGAGGGAGAAGCAGGCTCCATGCAGGGAGCCTGACGTGGGACTCAATCCCAGGACCCCGGGATCACGACCTGGGCCGAAGGCAGACGCTCCACCACTGAGCCACCCAGGCGTCCCCTGTAATAACCCATTTTTAGATGAAGTTCTATTACTTCTCCAAAGTTCCACCTCTCAGCAGTAGTGACAGTGACAGGTCAGGTCTGCTGAGTGCTTCCTGCATGTTAGAGATGCGGGTCGTCACCTTACTGCCCTCCCTGGGAGGCTCCCAGCGAGTGTGTCCACAGCAGTCCCAAAAATCAGTGGTCTTGGGTCAGTGCTAATGATCATTTTATGTAAATAGTTAGGCTTCATTTGACTGTATATTACACAGAAATATAACCAGCACTTCAATCTCCGTAATTCAATTATATCTGTGCTCAGAATGAACCTAAAATAGAGATGTTTGAGGGAACATCTTTTAAAGTTGAAATTCATGTGGTAAGAATCCTATAGATGCCTGGCTTTTAGGAAACCCTACCCAGTCTTATTTAATCATTACAATAATGCAGTGTCATGCACTACTTTTTTTTTTTTTTACCCCATTTCACTGAAAATGAAATGGAGCTGAGAGAGCAGGAACTTGCCCAAGGCCACTCAGATGCATGTATCTGACTTAGTCTCCTGGGTCCCAAACACTGGGCAGCCCCACTGCACCCGCAGTCATTGGATGGAGAGGGGGTTCTGGCCTTTGCTTCCTGCCTGTTTTCAACACAGCAGCACAAAGCTGTTGCCCGGAGGAGGGGATGGATGAGGCCACGGTGAATTCATGTCAAACAGTGTCTCAAAGTGCGTTTGATGGATGAGAAAGAGTCCCAGCCTGGAAGGGCTCAGAGCACGCGGAGGGGCAGGAAAGAGCAGAGGGTGAACCACAGGTGGATGCCATGTGCCACCTGCTGAGGGGCAGTGGGCAAGGAGCCTGGGGGGCAGGACAGGCTTCCCAGAGGAAGGGGCTTTGCAAGGAGAGCTGAAGAGAGTGGGTGGGAGGACAGAGGAAGAGGAACATCCCTGGTAGAGAAAACAGCACACGCAGAGGCTGGGAGATGGAGGGCAAGGCAGACTGGGAAAACCATCCACCGTTGTATCCCAGGAGCATCCACTTCAGAAGGGCTGGGCAGTGGGAGGAAGGAGAGGGGGAGCACAGGCAGGAGCGCGACCTGGAGACGCCTCTGTGCCTCGCGAAGGGGTGTGGAAGCCAACATGTACGCGGTGCAGCGCCGTCGAAGGGGCATGCCGCGATCGCATGTGAGGATGCTGCGCGGGCGACGCACAGGCTAGACCGCAGGGGACAGGACGCGGCAGGAGGCCGGGGCCCAGAACGCAGCCTACGGCACTCATCCCAAGGAGAAATGATGAGGATTCCACTGGAATATGGTCAGGGGAAGGCAGCAGGGGGGCATCCAGACCACAGCGACGGTGTACACACACTTCGTCCGTTGACCTCTTCTCTGGTTGAGCGCCCACCTGCGCCAACAAAGCAGTGCATGAGCCAGTCAGCATCCCTGTCCCCGCGAAGCTGGTGGCTTGGTCACAGGGCAGGCATCATGGTGGAGATGGAAACAACTTAGAAATGGGGGAGGGGGGCACCTGGGTGGTTCAGTCGGTTAGGCATCTGCCTTCAGCTCAGGTCATGATCCCAGGGTCCTGGGATTGAGTCCCGCATCGGGCTCCCTGCTCAGCCCGGCGTCTGTTTCTCCCTCTTCTTCTGCAGCTTCCCTTGCTTGTGCGCTCTCTCTCTCTCTCTCTCTCTCTCACACATAAATACATAAAATCTTTTTAAAAAGAAAAAAGAAAAGTGAGGGAGGGAGTGTGGTGTTTGCCTCTTGAAGTGTATGTCCAGCAGGGAGGACAGTTCCAGCCCCAACCATCTTGGCAATGAATCGGGGAGGCTGGCGGTGCCGGGCGGAGCACAGGTGTGCATCTGACCTGCTTGGAGGCCTCCACACGGGGACGTATGGGACATTTTGCTTCCCCTCTCAGGGTCTCCACCTGTGAGATGAGCTAGGGGCTGAAATCTCTCAGGTTGGATGAATAGGTTTTTGCTTGGGTTCCCGGTCGGTTCAGTTTTGGGTAGCAGCATCCAGAGGCCCATGCTGAGAGGGAGTCCCCCTCCCTGCCAGGCTCGGGGGGCTGGGCATGCAGGGACTGACGAGGGAGGCTGCTGAGGCTGCGGGGGCAGGGAGATAGAAGAGGGGGTGCCCTGTGTCTGCCATTCCAGGCTTACGGCTCTCCAGAGGCTCCAGCTCTGACATGCCATGCTCTGAGTCCAGCGTGGAGCACTTACATCTTGTTTGGACTCATTGGATTTTTTGTGTTTGAAAGTCACCCCTCAGGGGATCCCTGGGTGGCGCAGCGGTTTGGCGCCTGCCTTTGGCCCAGGGCGCGATCCTGGAGACCCAGGATAGAATCCCACATCGGGCTCCCGGTGCATGGAGCCTGCTTCTCCCTCTGCCTGTGTCTCTGCCTCTCTCTCTCTCTCTGTGACTATCATAAATAAATAAAAATTTAAAAAAATTTAAAAAAAAAGAAAGTCACCCCTCAGCATTCAGACACAGAAGCTTCAGGAAGGCGGGAGCCATGCCATTCATGGATGAGTAACATGCTGGCCCAGCAGAGAGAAGCGTGCTGTTCGTTGACCGAAGGGTTTCTTGGAAAGTCTCTGCAGGTTGCCCACATGTTCATGTAGTCATTGATCATTCACTCACTTTGTCCCCCGAACTGCTGAACCACTCGTCTCAGGCCACGGGGATAGGAAAGGGCTACCAAGACCCACACCCTGCCACCCACGAGCTCCTGACTACTTGCAGGGGCAGAAACAGAAACGCGTGAGTGTGCCAGGGTTGTAAGGACCGTGCAGCGGGACAGGAAAGGAGTGAGGGATCCTGCCCAGGGGAGGGGGTCCCAGAAGGTACTGGAGGAGGAGACATTTATGCTGGGCTCTGAGAGGAGCAGGACCCCGGGCAGGTGGTAGGGGAGAGTGGACAAGGTGAGGGCCAGTTACGTGGTCCACAGCGCCCTCTGCTGGGAGGGGGGACCACACGGGCCTCACGGTGAGCCTTGGGGACAGGAGGGGGCAGGTGGGGACAGGTGGGGGCAGGCGGGGGCAGGTGAGGGCAGAAGGGGGCAGGAGGGGGCAGGTGGGGGCAGGTGGAGGCAGAAGGGGGCAGGTGGGGGCAGGCAGGGGCAGGTAGGGGCAGGTGAGGGCAGATGGGAGCAGGTGGGGGCAGATGAGGGCAGAAGGGGGCAGAAGGGGGCAGGTGGGGGCAGGTGGAGGCAGGACAGGGCAGGTGGGGGCAGGTGGGGGCAGGGGGCGGGGGGCAGGTGAGGGCAGAAGGGGGCAGGAGGGGGCAGGTGGGGGCAGGTGGAGGCAGAAGGGGGCAGGTGGGGGCAGGCAGGGGCAGGTAGGGGCAGGTGAGGGCAGATGGGAGCAGGTGGGGGCAGGAGGGGGCAGATGGGGGCAGGTGGGGCAGGTGAGGGCAGAAGGGGGCAGGAAGGGGCAAGTAGGGGCAGATGACAGGGCAGGAGGGGGCAGGTGGGGGCAGGCGAGGGCAGGTGAGGGCAGAAGGGGGCAGGAGGGAGCAGGTGGGGGCAGGTGAGGGCATGTGGGGGCAGGTGGGGGCAGGTGGGAGCAGGTGGGGGCAGGTGGGGCAAGAGGGGCAGGTGACAGGGCAGGTGGGTGCAGGAGGGGGCAGGTGGGGGCAGGTGAGGGCAGGAGGGGCAGGTGGGGCAGGTGCAGGCAGGGGGCAGATGGCGCAGGAGGGGCAGGTGGGGCAGGTGAGGCAGGTGAGGGCAGGTGGGGGCAGGTGAGGGCAGGTGGGGGCAGATGGGGGCAGGGGGCTCCATGGGGAGCTTATTTGCCAGCACTTCCATGGAGTTTGTGTGATATGTTCGTGGCTTTCATTCACATTCACAGTGAACCCCACAATTTTGCAGGTAAGGGGCCCAAGGTCCACAGAAAAAAGAGGACTTGTCCACAGCTCAGCTGGTAGGGGCAGCGCTGGGCCTGGAGCCTCTTTGCACACACACATAAAAATGCCGCCCTAGGGCACCTGGGTGGCTCAGTGGATGAGCATCTGCCTTCACCTCAGGGCTTGATCCTGGGGTCCTGGGATTGAGTCCCGCATCGGGCTCCCCGTAGGGGGAGCCTTCTTCTCCCTCTGCCTGTGTCTCTGCCTTTCTCTGTCTCTCATGAATAGATAAATGAAATCTTAAAAAAAAAAAAAAAAAAAAAGGCCGCCCTACAGTCATCCAGCCCCTTATGGGCCCTTGCCCTCCCTTCCACCAGTACAGGCTCCTGCACCCAAGGACCTCCTGATCGATACTACTGGGGACCGCTTCCTGCTGACCTGGAGTGTGGCCCTTCCAGGTTCCCAGGGCCACTGGCTGTCCAACCTGGAGTTTGAGGTGGCCTACAAGCGGCTTCAGGACTCCTGGGAGGTAGGGACCACGGCCAGCTCTGACCCAAGCCAAGGAGCCCAGCCTCGCCACCACCTGCTCCACCAACCCCTGTCTCCCTGCAGGAGGCCTCCACCCTCCACCTCAACTCCTCCCGGGCTTTCCTGGGGCCAGAGCACCTCGTTCCCAGCAGCACCTATGTGGCCCGAGTGCGCACCCATCTGGCCTCCAACTCGGGGCTCTCGGGGCGGCCTAGCCAGTGGAGCCCAGAGGTCCGCTGGCACTCGCAGACAGGTAACACAGGCAAAGCTAGAGCGATGCCCTTCTGAGGGGGGCAGCCCGTTCAGCTCCTGGACAGAAAGCGTCCAGGGGCCCATCCAGCAGGATGCCACCAAGCTGCCGTGGGCCGACTCCATCCCTGCCATGACCGGGGAGCAGCGGTGGTGATGGCACCTTACTCAGTGCACGGCCCCAGCTTCTGCACACTTCCTGGCTAGGAACAGTTTCAGTGACAATGACAGCAGCGTTCTGAGCGGCTGTGTTTTCCAGAGGGAACAAACTGACATCACCAGGTCGAGGCCCCCAACATTGAAACTAGATGCTGTACCCATCTTGCCGAGGGGGGGTGATGGATCACAGAACTCGCTCTCCGACCTGTGCGGCCACACAGAAGGCTAGGGGTGAGCCCGAGTTTTTGTGGTGCTAAAGCCCATGATGGCTCTGAGATGAGGCTTGTAGGCCCCCCAAAGGTGAAGGGATGAATGAAGGAGGGGATGAATGAGGGGCTGTCTCCCCTCCCAGGCGACAAGGCCCAGCCCCAGAATGTTCAGTGCTTCTTCGACGGGGCCGCCGTGCTCAGCTGCTCCTGGGAGGTGTGGTCTGAGGTGACCAGCTCAGTCTCCTTCACCCTCTTCTACAAGCCCAGCCCCAGTGCAGGGTGAGTGCCCCGTCCCCTCCGCTCCCTTCCTTGCCACCCTGCCCTCTCCAGGCCTCCCCCTGACTCTGGGGGGCCTCAGAGGAAGCCAGTGCTGGAGGGCACATCCCTCCCGTGCCTCCCTCACCCTCACCTCTGCTGTGATCGTGATCGTGATCCGCAGGGAGGAAGAGTGCTCCCCAGTGCTGAAGGAGGAGCTCCCCAGCCTCTTTGTCCTGCACCGATGCCAGATTCCCGTGCCCAACCCCGGGCACCACAGCCAGTACACCGTCTCTGTGCGGCCCAAGGAGGAAGAGAAGTTCATCAAGAGCTCGGAAAACAGTGAGTTTGTCCCCCCAGCCTTCGGCGTGGGTGAACCCATTGCATGTGTCACCCACATAGACTCAGGACCCCTTATGACTGGCTCTTCATGTTTGTCGCTTTCAACCAAATGCAGCCCAGTGAGCAAAAAGAGCAAAAGTCATTCTAATCTCTTCTTGAAGTTCTCGAAAAGCAACAATACAACAATGACAATGGCAAATAATATGAAGGAAGAGTCAACTGATAATCCCCAGAAACACATCTTTAAGACCTCCTCCCCCCGTCCCTGCTGCCACCTGCACCCCTCCCCATGGCTTATCTCTGCTTTTCTGTCCAGCTCTGCAGCCCCCCTGCCGACCATGCCCCCTGGGCCCCCTCACCAAACTTTTCCTTTCCTTCCCTGACTGGATTCTTCTCTCCTGGGTTCCCAAAGTCCTCTGCTGATGGATATTTGCAGTCTTCAAAATAACTGATCTAGGACTGACTTCTTAAATCGAGGGAAGAATGTGTGCAAAGAAATTGTAGTTCCTTGCAGGTTCATACCTCCAATTCTTTTAACATAGCGAGGACCCCATGCAGAGGAGCCTCCTGCGTGGCTTCACAGGGACTCAGGCTCTTCTACTCAGTCTCCAGCGTGTGCAGGAGGCCACAGTCAGTCTCGGTCACCCGAGTTGGAATGCACCAGTCACTCTGGGGATCTGCCGGGTTGTCATCTTTTTCTCTCCCACTTGTCCTTGGCAAGTTACTTAATCATTCAGGGGCTCAGTTTCTCCGTCTGTGAAATGTGACCAGTGAGTAGTACCTACCACATAGGGGTTGCTGTTGGAATCAAGGGCAGGAACTCATGCAGATCGAGCATGTATGACAGCGTCCATGACACAGTGAATCCTCTGGAATAGGACCAATTATTAATGCTTTCATTTTTACTCAAGTGCTAGGAATAACCCACACTTTGGGTCACCTCACTGCAAAACAAGTGTATCTCAGCATCTCCCCAGAAAGGGGCTGCTCAGGTCAAAGTGGATGGTGTAGGGAAGGGGGGTGGTGCAAGGACCCTGAGATGGGCTGGGCCCGGGTCGAGAGAGCACCCATGAAGAACACGGAATGCAAAGAATGTCCTGTTGGAGGAATGTTAAGAACATTGTTCCCTAAGGGTTTCCCTCCCTCCAGTCCAGATGGCTCGCCCGACACTCAATGTGACCAAGAACAGAGACGGCTACACCCTGCACTGGATGGCAAAGGAGATGTTTTATAAGCACATAGGTCACACCTTCCAGGTCCAGTACAAGAAAGATACAGTCTCATGGGAGGTGAGGGCCTATGCCTGGGAAGGGGCCTGACTGGGGTGGGGTGGGGAAACACGCAGGAGAGCCCCAACCTGCCAGGTGCCTGGCTCCTAGCAGGTGACCAGTCAGAGGAAACCCCTGAGGCTTAGTGGCCATGACTCTGTGTGGTTGGCTGGTCACTGTCCCCTCCCTTGGAGAAGCTGCTACAGCTCATAGAGGTGATGTGACACGGCCAAAATTACCTACGGGACCCTGAACTGTGAACCATGTAGACGTCAGGGCTCAGAGGGCAGAGGGGCAGCTGGATGAAGGGTGTTGCAAAGGCCCCGGGCTCCTCTTCTTCAGAGGAGTCTTATCTGGCATGTGACTCTGCAGCCGCTCAGAGCAGAGCTGATAAAGCAGACAGGGCCCCAGTCCGGGGTTCAGTCTCTGGCCCCCACCTCCAGGCAGAACCTGGGGCTCTTCCCTCCCACCCAAGTCAGAAACCTGAGAGCCAGCCCCAGCCCTTCAGACGGAAGCCAGGAGGCACGTGGCCGGTGGGGGAAGCTAAGAGCAGGCCCCTGGAGCCCGGTCATGCTGCACAGCATTCCAGGGAAGGCCATATTGGGGTCTAGGTGTCCCCGAGGAGCCAGGAGGCTGGGGGCGGGCCGGAAGAGGTTTGGGTCTGGACACCCCCTGCCTCAGCCTCAGCACACCTGCTCTCCCACCTGCGCCCGCAGAAGAGCGTGACGGAGAAGCTTGAGAACGCCCACAGCATGTCGCTGCCACCACTGGAGCCCTCGACCAGGTACCAGGCAAGAGTGAGGGTCAAGCCCACCAGGGGCTACGACGGCGTCTGGAGCGAGTGGAGTGAGGAGCACTTCTGGGACACCGACTGGGGTATGTCTTCCAGCCTCTACCCTCTATTCTTGGTGCAGCCCATCTGGGCAGAGGACAAGGGTGATGTGACTCCACCCCACCCAAGTATCCTTTCTTCAGTGTGTCACTAGTTGCTGCAAAGTGACACCTGGTGTGCAACACTGACTGCAGGTGAGGTCTTGAGAGCAGTAGAAAGCAGTCCTCACTGTCACTCCTCCCTCAGACTGGACCTTAGTCCTCTATTAATATGGCCCATGGCTTCACTAGCCTTTGTGGCAGCCCTCATCTAGTGACCTCCCTCAGCCTGAATTTCCAGTTACAATGACTGTGGCAGCAAACATCAGGAGCTATGGACTGAGGCCTGAGACTGGAAGGGTTTGGTCTCATTTCTTACTGATTCTTCTTTCTTTTTCTTTTTCTTTCTCTTTTTTTTTTTTTTTTTTTAAGTTGGCTCCAGGGGATCCCTGGGTGGCTTGGCGGTTTAGTGCCTGCCTTTGGCCCAGGGCGTGATCCTGGGATGGAGTCCCGCATCAGGCTCCCTGCATGGAGCCTGTTTCTCCCTCTGCCTGTGTCTCTGCCTCTCTCTCTCTCTCTCTCTCTCTCTCTCTCTCTCTCTCTCTCTCTCTGCCTCTTATGAATAAATAAATAAAATCTTTTTAAAAAAATAGAAATAAAGTAGGCTCCACACTCTCACAACTGTGAGATCAAGACCGGAGTCAAGATCAAGAGTCAGACGCTTAAGCGACTAAGCCCTCCAGGCCCCCTGATTTCTGAATCTCCCCCATTTCCCTGCACGCTGCTTCATGGTCCCTCACTGTTCGCCAGCAGCTGCCGAGGGACAAGTATGAGACTAGGTCCAGGAGGTAGTGGCAGAGAGAGGATGGAGGAGGTGTCAGCAGCCTTCAGGGGAGGAGTCCCAGGAAGAGGGCTACCATCAAGTGGAAAAGGGGGCTGGACACCAGGCCTAAGGGAAAAGATCAAGGGAATCCTGGAGGGGCCCAGCCTGTGAGGGCCTTGCAGTTTGGGGCTCCCAATGGGCCTTTACCTTCTGTTCCTCCACCAGCACAGTTTTTCCCATCTCCACCTCTCCAAACCTCCCTGTTTCCCGATGCTTTCGCTTATGTGCTGCCTCCTACAGGAAGTCCCCCATGATTCCCACGGGCTCCAGTCCTTACCCCGCCCCCTGCCATCCCCATAACACCTCCTGCTACTGGAAAGAATCTAACCTCCTTCCTGGTGGGGGAACAAAGGCAAAAGAAATGTAGATAAAATGACAAGTCCCTAAACCTGCAGCCTTTACCTCCCCCAGCTCCAATCTCGGCTCACAATCCCTGGGCGGCCCTTTCTGGCCTCGGTCCAGTCCCCCTGCTATAATAAAAACACTTTTTTGCATGGAAGACATCTCAAGACATCTCAAGAATTCTTGCTTGGCTGTTGGCTCCGCTCCCCGGCACTCCAGCATTTCCACGCACTTCCCAGCCCTTGAGCATTGTGTTTGAGGGGCGGACCAGTTCCCTGTTCTTTGCGTGTCTGGCCTTCCCTCCCACTCTGCACCCCCAGGCACGGCTGCTGTGTAGAGCAGGGTGGGGGGCACCGCCCTGGCCTTGCCTCCTCCCACCCCCAAGCCTCCAGCTCTGTCCCCCAGAGGCTAACGCTCTTGTTCTCCTTCCTGGCCTCCCAAAGTGCTACCCATGTGGGTCTTGGTGCTCATCCTGGTCATCACCACTCTGGCCTTGTTCCCTGCCCTGCACTTCTGCGGCATGTATGGGTACAGGTAAGGGGACCCTGTGTGGGGTGGGGGCACCCAGGGCCCCAGGGGCTGCCAGAGACCCCACCAGCTGGCTCCCTTTAGTCCCTGCTCCGTCACCCATTCCCTGTGGAGACAAATCTTGTCTTCTCCCTGGGCCTCCGTTTCCTCTGTGAACATGAGCGTGGGGCAGCTTCCCCGGGGGTCCCTGGCAGCTGGCAGCTGTCACCTCCCGGGTGTCTTTCTAGGCTGAACCGGAAGTGGGAGGAGAAAATCCCCAACCCCAGCAAGAGCCACCTGTTCCAGGTAGGATCTGGCTGTGAAGGCGGCTGGGGTGGGAGGGGGTCCTCACTCCTGCACCCGTGTCCCCGTCCCTACGTCCTCCCCCGGGCCTGTGGCTTTGAGTGTGAGGTGAAGGGGGCCCGGGAAGGTGGCTGGAAGCTCTGAGAGGCAGGCCGGCACCAGCACATCCGGCTGTGCCATCATCTGGGCACCTGCAGCAGCACAGGGTTGGCCCTGCCTGCAGGGCTCCGGCGGAGCAGGGGTGGAGTGGGGCGCAAGGTCCGGGTGGGGGGGGCGGGGAGAGGCTCAGTCCTGCAGGGTCAGTGGGCTGACACAAGGCAGAATGGCTTTTTCGGGTGCAAGACAGGACAATGGGGCTGAGCTTTGGAGGATCCAGGGTAGTGCCGGGTGGGTAGGCCCGTGGAGGGTGGACGCAGGACCCCTTCGTGAAGGGGACTGACGGGGGCAGGCAGCGAGGCTGGGCACACGAGGGGGTCACGAGGCGGGCGTCGGCACGTGGGTCCCAGGGGCCTCTCAGGCAGGGCCAGCTTGCCCCTGGAGGGGTCTCGTGGCTGCTACTGGGGGTGTGGAGGCAGTGACACCCCAGATTTGTGGACTTGCCAGAAGAGGGTCCCCATGCTCAGGGGCTCAAGGGCCCACAGCCACCAGCCCCTCCCTGGGCCTCTCCTTCCCAGTGCCAGGAGGCCGGGGCTGGGGCTGACCGAGACTCCTTCCATGTCTGGGGGCTCGCGGTACCCCCTGGGAGCCTCCCCCCACTTCAGCTCCTCAAAGACCCACACACTCATGGCACAAATGTCCCTTCTCTTCCCAGAATGGGAGTGCTGGGCTCTGGCTCCCAGGCACCATGTTGGCACTCGCCAGCAAGAGCCCCCCGCACAAGGGGCTGCAGGGCAGCCACTTCCCTGAGCTGGACGGGTGAGTGTCTGGGCACCACATCCCTGGGGGGTGGGAGGGTGGCCCCATCGTGCGTGCTGGAGGCTGAGGAGGTGGCCTGTGGCCTGTGGCTCAGGATGGAGAGATCCAGGGAGGTCGCCTGCTCTAAAGCAAGAGGCAGGATGCCTGGGTGGCTCAGCGGTTGAGCATCTGCCTATGGCTCAGGGCACGATTCCGAGGTCCTGGGATGGAGTCCCACATCGGGATCCCCGCTTGGTGGGGAACCTGCTTCTCCCTCTGCCTGTGTCTGCCTCTCTCTCTGTGTCTCTCATGGATAAATAAATAAAATATTAATAAATCAATCAATCAATCAATCAAGAGGTATACCAGCTGGATGTCAGGAGGAACTTCCTGATTCCATACCTTGGACGTGACCAGAGGCAGGAGGCTGGAGCAGGTGCCCTCTCCCTGCCCTGCTGCCCAGGGACACTCCACCCTGGGGTGCTCCTGGCATGGGGGAAGGGGATGATGGGACCAGGGCATGACTGGGCATGCGCGGGCTGGGCATCGACCAGGCCTCTGCCCTGGGTGGATGTTGGGGAGCAGGGGGTGAGGGGAACCACACCTGGCAGAGGAAAACCTCAAATGATAAGTGGCCCCAATGTCTCTGCATCTGTCCTCCCTGCAGGATGTTCCCTGTCAACTACAGGCACAGCGAGGTGTCCCCTCTCACCACAGAAGACCCGAAGGACACCTGTGAGTTGCCATGTGAGCCTGACACAACTCCGGCCACCTCGGACGTGTACTCGGGGCAGGCCCCGGGGCCCCAGCCAGGCCGGTCAGCCGCCGCCGCAGGCAGGCCCGAGAGCCAGGCTTCCGGCTTTGACTTCAACGGCCCCTACCTGGGGCTGCCCCGCAGCCACTCCCTGCCTGACTTGATGGGCCCCCCGGCGCCCCCGCAGGCAGGCGGGAGCCAGAAGCCGCAGCCTTCAGGGTCCCTGGAGTACCTGTGTCTGCCAGCGGGAGGGCAGGTACAGCTGGTCCCGCTGGCCCAGGTGATGAGACAGCACCAGGCCAAGGAGGCAGAGAGGAACCCTGGCCCGGAGGCTGAGGGGAACCCCTCCCTGGAGTCAGGGGCAGGCCTGGCCCCCTCTGTACCCAGGCTGATGGTAGGCAGTCAAGGCCCAGAGAACAGCCACAGCCCAAAGGACGGGGTGCTCACAGCTCTGCCCGCTGGCTGTGGGGGCCCCGAGGATGGCTTTCTGGCCTCTGGCTATGTCACCACTACAGACCTGGCACTCCCCTTGCCCACAGGGCTGCCATCTCTCCCCAAAGCTCTCCCTCTGGGCCTGCCCTCAGACCAGAACCACAGCCTCAATCTTGGAGTGGCTGGTGGGCCCCCTGGAGCCCCAGGCCACAGGAAGCCCGAAATTGAGGGCTATGTGGATGTCCCTCCAACCCCAGACCAGTGTCCCAAGTCCCCTCTGGTCAGTCCCGCTCCTCCTACAGCCAGTAGCCCCATCCTGAGCCCAGGGGAGCCCAGAGCAGAGGTGGCCCCCGCCTCCCCCCACCCAGAGGGGCTCCTGGTCCTGCAGCAGGTGGGTGACTACTGCTTCCTCCCTGGCCTGGGATCTGGCCCTCTCTCGTCCCAGACTAAGCCCTCTTCCCCTGGACCCTGTCCCAAGATTGAAGACCATGACCAGGTGTTCCAGGCCAAGAAGGCCCTGTGCCAGGCCATTCCCCAGATGCCAGCCATCCGGCACTTCAAAGCCCTCAAACAGCAGGACTATCTGTCATTGCCCTCCTGGGATGTCAGTAGGCCTGAGGAGGTGTGCTGACACCCTCCAGAGCCCTGGGACCTTCCCTCCCACCAGCCCCGTCCCTGTCCACACTCCGTTCTGCAAAGCTGAGGAGTGGCTTCCCTGTTGGAGCACTGGAGGCCAGGAACTCGGTGGACCTCCTACCTTCTTACTTGACCTTCAGCCAATCGATTGTCCTCTCCCCGCTGGCTCCCTCTCTCTCACACAGACAACAGACACAGACACATGCACCTTTTTCTTTCAAGTTAACTTAATTTTAGGTTGACTTCATTTTGGGTATTAGAGCTTTCTAATTTCATTCTTTTTGCCCCTGGTTTTTTCATTTGCTTTGTTTTGTTTTGTTTTTATCAGCTTTCCTTGCTTTTGCCACCATCTTCTTTGTTTTTTTTTTTGTTTTGTTTTGTTTTTTTTTTTTGTTTTGTTTTGTTTTGTTTTTTGCTGATTTATTATCCGAGGTAGTTTGAGGTCTAAGCTAAGCCCCTTCTGAGATGTCGCATCTCTGTCAGAGCTTGTTCTGGCACTGACATGTCTGGTTATGTCGAGGGCTTAGGTCTGCGGCCTGGCCCTGCAGGGGAGAATGCAGTCCCTGTGTGGAGGGAGGCAGGAGCACCCCCCACCCCCGCCCCTGCAGGCGGGACCCGGGAGGGGGAAAGCTTAGGAATACCGTGCAGGACCAGCCTGCTAGTGGCAGGCCCTGCAGCTCCAGGCGTGGTGGCAAAAGCGGCAGCATCGATGGGCATTCCAAGCAATGGGTGTGGTAGGGGGTATGCAAGAGAAGAGCAGTTCTGAGCTCGTGGGTGACTGGGGAGGCAGGAACTGCAGGCCCTGCCTTGGGTGGAGGCTATAACCTGAGAGGGCAGGGTGCCTGCTGCCTGCTGGCTGCGCTGGTGTGCTTTCTGGGTCCGGGCTGGTGGGTTCTGCAGAAGTTCGGAAGTGGAAGGGAGTCCAGAAACCATGTACACTCCAGAAATGTTGGAAAGAACTGCTCAACAAAGGAAAACGATCAAAGTCCTATACCATTTTGGGCTTATGATCTGAATCACCCTGCTGTTCTCCCTCCAGAAAAACCTTACAGCTTCCACCTCCACTGGCTTCGGATCTATATCAGGGCCTACACTAAGGATTATGGCTTCTTAAAATCTGTGCCTTTCTGATATGCAAAAAAGGCATTAAATCATTTTAATTTGCATTATTTGATAACTAATAATAACTAAAGTTTGCACGCATTTTTGTATCTCTTGGGCATTCGTATTTTTTGAGCGGAAGGGTGTTCACCTTTTCCCAATTAAGTTTTTAAAACTGTTTACATGTGTCCTTTCATCAATGGTGCACGTTTTCCCCCTAGTTTGTAGTTTGTCTTTTAATTTTGTATATGAGACTTGTTGACCTGCACAATGTAGACTTCTCTGCATTTCGAGTAGATTTGCTGGCTCTGCTGTTGGTGTCAAATTTGCAAAGGCTTTTCCCACTTCAAAACTCCATTTGTCCTAATTTATATTTTTCCTAGGGTTTTGTGTGTGTGTGTGTGTGTTGCGAGCTTTTTGTGTAAGATTGTGATGGGTTTGGAACGTACACATGCAAGAAGAGCTGCCTTTATGTTTTCTCCAAGAGAGTGGCCTGGGTGTTTTTCCAGTAGTTGCTTAAACACCCATTCTTCATCCATGTGTCTCAAATACCACTTTTAAGATCTAGAAAGTCCCTGATATACTTAGGGGGTTTCTAGGCTTGCAATTTTCCTATCTTACATTGTCCTGTCAATGGCACAGGCCTGTTCTGGTTGTTCCAGCTTTGTAATGTTTTAACAAGTGCAGACCCAATGTTCTTGTGACTTTTGTTGTCGAAGCCCTGTTCAGTACAGCAATGTTGGGGGGTGGGTTGGGGGGAATTATAAACAATGTAAATATTCACAAATAGTGACATGTTACAATAATAACACTTTAGGTGACTCTAAAGTAGACTCCTGTGTTACAGATGAATGAGGCAGTCCTACATGGATTAGAAAGAAATCCAAGATAATGAATTCCAAAATGTTCATACATTGTTAGCTGAAAAAAAATTGCAATAAAATGTTTTTATTGTAAAACAAACCCCAAGCCCTGAACTTGTGTACATATGTGTTGGAATAGCAGGGGAGGGGTGCGGTTTGAAACCACAGCTGCTTTAAGGAGATGAATTCTATGAAACAGAAGGGCCCGTGGGTCTTTGAGGCGCCACAATGAGCTTAGAGACAGAGTAGATGAGATCAGGAATGCAGTGCCAGCAGAGTCAGAAGCGGGTGGAGGTCCTGGGACGACCCTGGGCAGAGCTGGGCTCTAAGGCAAGGACTTCTGGCCCCAGAATTGTTGTGAGCCTGCTCCAGGGGAGAGACCTCCTGGATATGTGTCCTAATAAACGCCCTGAGAGGTGGATTCCACGTGGAACTCTTTCCCGCTCTGGAGTGGGTAAACCCCGAACCCAAACCCATTCCCCTCCCATTTGCCTGGTTGACTTACTGTGTTTCTCTAAGTTTCTTCCTGAGAAAGCACAGTCCTGATTTCCATGGGATTGAGGTCAGAAGGGAGCTGCCTGTATCAGAATATGAAGCATCTCTGGCCTAATACGAAACGTCAGGAAGGGGGACCAGGTGGGAAGGGGGTAAAGGATGTGCGTTTGAACACTCGGGCTGCAGACCCAGACGGAGCAATCCCCCACAGGAAAGCCAACTCGGGGTCCCCTCATAGTTGGGCAAGTGTGCGGAGGTGAGTCTGTGTGGATTCAGACAATGAGCTCACAACAAATGCTGGGCCAGATGAAGGATGGTTGGAGACAGGACCCAAGAAGTGGCAGAAAGAGGCCGTGTTCTCTTCCCTGGGGCCCCAGGGCCAGAGCGTGAGCTCGGGCTCCAGGTGGCCCTCATAGAGCCCAGAACCCAGCTCAGAGTTCCAGCCTTGACATCTTGGGGTGCCATTTGCCATCCTTGATCCTCCCATTGAGGCCTCCCCAGCTGTAAAATGTGGGTACCAGATGGCATCTGCCAGCCTGTGCCCTGAGCCTGGCTTCCCTGGGCCTGGGATTCCCTCTTGCCCTCATGGCTCTACTGATGTCCCCATAAGCAGAGCCCCAGGCCCCGAGGACAACCGGGCCCACATCAACCATCACTGGCCTAGAACAAATTTCAGGAATCCAAGAAGAAATGGTAATATCTTCCACCAGAAACAAAAGTCACTACAACTTTATTATTATAAGTGTGAGTCTCCAAGCTTGAAACGCTGACATTTTCCTGAGTGCTAATAAGAAGGCTTCAGCACTGTGGGTGCCAGGTCACTCCCTGGCTTCCTCTCTAGCACCCCGCAATGGTTAATGAACACCCCTGGTCAACCAGCCCTTTGGACGTTACCCTGATCTTCTGGTGTGCAGTAGAACATAATTCAGGTCAAAGTTTCTGGCAATATGTTTCTTCTTTTTTTAAAAAAAAAGATTTTATTTATTTATTCATGAGAGACACAGAGAGAGGCAGAGACACAGGCAGAGGGAGAAGCAGGCTCCCTGATGCAGGACTCAATCCCAGGACCCAAGATCACCACCTGAGTCAAAGGCAGATGCTCAACAACTGACCCCCCCCCCAGGTGCCCCAAAAACAGAATTCTTAAAGACATTCTGTTCTGTGTGAGGAACGCTAGTACCCTCAAATTTCTTCAGAGATTAGAATTATAATATAATTAGATTGCTACTTTCTGCCTTTTACTATTATTTGAATTTAATAAGCTCATTCTGTAATAGTCTTCCCGAAGTTATCAAGCAAGCACACTGTCTTAATATTTGTGCTCACCATCCATCTACGTCCCTATTTAACTTTTAAAGCTCTTAATTATGGGTTTCTTCATAAAATTAATAGCCTTCACAATCCTTCATTAGTGCAGCATTTTGCTCTCAAAATGATAAATATGTATTTATACTTCAACGGACCGATTCAATTGCAGCGTGAGAAGTAGGTAAGCAAACATGATGCAAGAAAGAGAAAAGAGAAGGTTAAGAAAGACCACGTGTGCGTAGTGTTCAGAGACACACGGCGGCTGGTGCCGCAGAGGCACCTGTTGCCCTAGACGCCAGGGTACTGGCTTGGGGGAGGCTGGGAGGCTGGCCTGGGAGCAGTGCGTGGAGGGCTCTGCACGGCTGGTGAGGATCTCTCTCCTGTCCTCGGGGGAGGCAATTACAAGCAAATTCACCTTATAATAATTTATTAGGCTGAGCTGTTTCCTGTGGTTTCGGGTACTTGTGGTACAAAATGGGTTGTACAAAAGGATCAAGTGCCCATCTGCAAATAAGGAACACTAAATGCTGGGACACGCCACCTGATGTCAAAAGTCCTCGTATAAACCTATCATCCACCTGCCTGCATCTGTTCATGCATTTCCCCTTTTCCTTCTGGTCCTGGTGCACCAGCCCATCCCGCGGGGGTCATCGCGCACAGGAGCGACTTGTCCTCTTTCTCCTCCTGTCTCCCCTCCTGCCCCTTCCCAGCGCCCCCTCTGCTCCAACTCCCACCACACGGAGCTGAAATTCTCTGTTCACCCATCTGTCTGTCTCCCGATCCGCTGTGAGCGACCGGGGAGCAGGAGCCCAGCATCCTGCCAGACACACAGCAGACACGCAGGAAACTAGATTTAAACTTGACATTCCTCCCTGTACCAATAACATCTTGGGTTCCATTCATGGATTCCCATGATTATTCGGGGGGGGGGCAATACATCTTTTAAGGAGTTTAATCATCAGAAAAGGGGTTCCTGGGTTGACTTGCCAGTCCAGGACTCTGCAGAATGACCCACTGCCTCTCCTTTTTAGGGAAGGAGATTGCAGGTGATTTTCGTTTTCCCTTTCTGTGGAACAGTGTCTTGTCATTTACTCATACTAAATGTCCATGTGTGTAATCAAAGAATAAAGTAGAATGTTCACTTAGGATAATTTTTTCTCTTTTAATTAACATTCACTGAGCAGTTAAAAAAAAAACACTGAAGGGGATCCCTGGGTGGTGCAGCGGTTTGGCGCTTACCTTTGGCCCAGGGCGCGATCCTGGAGACCTGGGATCGAATCCCACGTCAGGCTCCCGTTGCATGGAGCCTGCTTCTCCCTCTGCCTGTGTCTCTGCCTCTCTCTCTCTATCTCTATCTCTCTGTGACTATCATAAATAAATAAATAAACAAATAAATAAAAAAATTAAAAAAAAAAAACACTGAAGATATTTTCATCGCAAGTTTATTTCTCAAATGAATGTCGTGGCCAGCTGTTGCCAAAACCGATGGCCACCGTCCCTCCCACCCACACGCCCCTCTATGCTGTGACTTTGTGGCACCCCTTATTAGCAGGTGGACACTATGTCTTCTCCCCTCGGACTTGCATCAGCCCCCGGAATGCGGCAGAGTGAAGTGTGGGACGTCTGGGGCAGGCGGGCAGGGGCTGGAGCTTGTCGGCTCCTGCTCAGCCAGCAGGTGAAGCAGCCCGGGCCGTCGGGTGGTCAGGCCTCGTGGAGACAGCAGGCCTGGAGGGTGCTTGGCCCCGAGGAGGGCAAGGAGGCATCCCGGTGAGACCAGCGCCTTCCAGCCCCAGCCCAGCTCCCAGCTAACCGCCGCCACATGGATGACCCCACCTTGCTCCCACCTAGCTGCATGGTGACACCTAATCAGTGCTTGCAGCCACACGTGTCAGTGGTTTCTTCCTGGGTGATGGGTCGCTGGCTCTACAGACACATTGCTTTGTCAGGTGGATGCAGTGGCACCTCGGGGGGTGGGGGGTGTCACGTGATTGGCCACACCTAAGCAATGCCAGAAACTTTTCCAAAGGCAGGCACTTGGCCAGCAGGCTTTTCCAGGTCCAAGCTCAGGGCACTCTTGTTCTTCATCTTCCCTATGCCAGGCCGTTCCCTCCGGTGTCCCTCACCCCATCAGTGGACCCCCTGTCTAGTCTGCTTCCCCAGACCTGAAAATATAGTCAACTTTTTCCACCTTTGAAATGATGCCTGCCCTCGCCCAGCCAGGACCCACTCTGGGCTTCCATGCCTCCTCTTCCCTCCGTCTGCAGCCAAGCTTTGCCCAAGAGCCCCGTTCCTCCTCCTACTCCTTGTTTGCCACAGTCTGGCTCCCGCCCACCACACCCCAGCACCATCTCTCACCAGTGTCACCGAGACCTTGCGTCACCCATCAGCCTGTCCATGGGCTCACCTTGATCCTCAGACATGGCAGCCTGTCCCAGGGCCTTAGACACGTCTGCTTTATATCACCTTCCACTTCTCAGCTCCTCACTGCCTCCTCTGACTGGCCCTACTCCATCCTCCCCGGCTGGGGCTCCTCCCTACAGCGTGGTGTCCCTGGGGTTGTGCTCCTTTCCACGAGCCACACCCCATGAGCCCCCTTCTGCTTCGTGCTCCGTCTTCAGGTTCTTGGGCTCTCCTATATCTCTCCCGGGGTTTCTCCAGGTCACTTCTCTCTTCCCAACCCAACAGCCATGGGACCAACTGCTCATGGGACACCTCCTGTCAGATGTTCCAGAGACGCCTCAAACTTAACATGCCTCACCATGGCCCATCAGCTCCGAGCTATTTCTCCTTTAATAGGGGTGGTGGTCCTGCCGAGGCTAGAGAAGTTCTAGACACGTGGCCTCTCATGGCCAGGGGTGGCCTGAGCCCAAACTGCAGAGCCAGAGAGGAGGCCCCAACACCGCTCCCCCAAGCTGCATTCCTTTCATCAGTGGTGGGTCATGGGACAAAGGGGACACCAGGAACCCAGCTGTGGTCACAAGGAAGATAGGACCTCACAGCACTTGTTCCATCCAAAGACAGAAGGAAGAGTCCGGGCTGGGAAATGTGTTGACCTCCCTCTCTAGGGGTCGAGGCTACGCTTATGAAAACCCTTCCTGTGGGAGCTTAGGGCTGGCATCTACCTGGAGTGGGGGTAGGAGAGTTAGCTTTGCAGTCACTGGAGGTGAGGGCATGGAACCCTGCTCTGCACGGGGCTGAGTGGTCCTGAACAAGTGACTTCAACTGTCCAAGTCTCAACTTCATCATCTGTAGAATGGGAATAATCGTAGCTGTTTCTCTACTTCATAGAGCTACCGTAAGGATTGAGGTCAGGATACTCACACTTCCTCAAGAACTTCAGCTGTTTCAAGGGGGCAGGGGTGGGTGAAGGGGGGACAATCTTGAGGACTAGGAGAAGCCCAAGGAGGAAAGGTGTCTGCAGATCATAGAGGGTATAGTGGGAGCCTGGGGAGGAGGCTCTGGGTTGGGGTCTGGAAGCCTGGGCCTGTCCTCCTGTGCTTTGGAGGGGCCAGGGCTGGGGACCAGAGGAGGGTGACTGTCCTATCCTTGGAGCTGTAGTACGTCAGGGAACGCTCCAGGACCCTCCAAGGGGGAGGCCATCCCAGACCCTCAGAGAAGGGGTCCCAAGCCACATGTGCCTGGAAGCTTCCATGGAGATACTTTGGTTCCCAAGTGGGGTCACTGCCTCCCTGCGGCGCCCGGGACATTCGTAAGCCCCAAACAGACCAGCAAGCCCCCACCCTATGGGGGGCCAGGTGGAGATGTACCTCTCCAAGTCCCCTTCACCCTGAGCTGGGAATAGAAGGGAGAAGGCCCATGCCACCGTTATCTTAAAACATAGAGCGGGGTCAGTAGAGATTGCCAGTAAGGCTCCGAAAGTCTTTAGGTGTAGACTTAGATAATTGCTAAAGCAAAAGATAGAGACAGCCCAGGAGATAAAGCGAATACCAAGCTGTGACACATCTGGTTATCAATAATAGGTGTAGTCCAATTTATTTCTTGCCCCTGGCTTGCTAGAAACAATATCAACTTTAACCAGATACTTAAAAATTCCTCTTTGTCTCTTAAGGAAATTTGGAATAAGCAAAAAAAGATTGCTGGATGTCTCCAAAGGAAAATCACACTTTACTTGGAGCACACACACTGTAATGGGTGAGAGACATCTGAGTCTAGCCTTCCACTGTTTCTGAGCTAGTTTATAACTCTGTAAATGGAGCATAATGGGTAGCAATGGAAAACAATCTTTTTCTATAGGAATGCAAGCAAACCCTGTCAGTGGAAGGACAATACTCCCTCCCCCAACACAATTCCACATTTCCAATGTTCCTAATCAGTAACTATAAATGTGTCTGTTCTTTGGACTCTGCTTTGAACTGGCTGTAACATCTGCTGGGTTTCCTCTTTGATCATGAATTACATAAGATCCTTAACATGTGGTCATTATATTCCGGCATGATTTTATCCTCTTTCAAGACCATACATAGAAAAAAAAGGGGGGGGGGATATGATTTGCAACGTTGAGACAAAGGCCCCCAAAGTTTTTTTGTTTTTTTTTAACATTTTATTTATTTATTTATTTATTTATTTATTTATTTATTTATTTATTTATGAGAGACACAGAGAGAGAGAGAGAGAGGCAGAGACACAGGCAGAGGGAGAAGCAGGCTCCATGCAGGGAGCCCGATGAGGGACTCGATCTCGGGTCTCCAGGATCATGCCCTGGGCCAAAGGCAAGTGCTAAACCGCTGAGCCACCCAGGCATCCCAAAGCCTCCCAAAGTTGATCGCACCCAGTACAAAGATATGATCCAGGCATCACAATCACATGGATGGGCTTTTAGCACAGCTGAGGGTCCACCTTGCCAGCTACAGCCCCCAACCCAGAGCCCCCCACTCCTGGGGGTGTCTTGAGGAGACCTGGCAGTAGGTCAGCCAGTAGGCTTTTCCATTAGGAGATCAAGACAGTGGGAGTGACAGGTACACCCATTGCCCTGATGGTAGTGATTGAGGAGACTGGGACTTGGTCTCCTACAGCCTGGATCCACTCAACATCCCCATGTGCACACCAAACCCTGACCCCATATCTCCCCAGGCCCCTTCTAGTGTGAGGCTGCCCTGTGTCTAAGAAATCTCCAGTCTAATCTCTCAAGGCACATGTTACCACTTTTTCTGCTTCATTCAAAACTATGAATTCAAAAGAACCAAGTTATACCAAGGATCGGGAGTAATCAAAGAATCTGGACTCAACACAGTCCAGGGAAAGGTGAGTTCTCACACTGGCCCCCAAGCCCTGTGTGTCTGAAACTAATTTGACACACGGAGGCTGGGTACCCAGTGGGGCCAGGGAAGTTCCTGGCAGTGGTGTTGATTTTGGGGGATCCTCAGGATGGGGAAGGAGCCCATGTTGGCCTCAGGCTTCCTCCCATCTAACCAAAGCCGATCCCACAGGCTCGCCATGGCTCAGCCTTACCTTCCCTGAGTCCAGCTCTGCACACCCACCACTCCCTCCTCCTCCGTGGGCACCTCTGCTCGCTGGCCTCGGATCACAGGCAGCTCTGTGCTTTGAGCCACGTTCACAGTCTGTCTGTCCAGGTCTGTCTTGTGCTCTGTGGTGACCTGTCTGACTCCTGCCTCTGACTGAGCCCCCTGTGTCCCTCCCCCACTGCCTAGCTGGAGGTCGAGATCCATCCTGAGCCCCAGGACTAGCCCTGGCCCAAGGCAGGAGCGATGCATGAGGACACAACAGTTCCCCGATGTTCCATCCGTGAGCCTCTGTTCTCCTCCCTTGGTCCTGTCTTATTCCTGAGACCTGGGGCCACCTTGGGCAGCCCCCTGACGGCTGGCTGACTTCTGGCTTTCTTCTCCATGCTGGAGCCCCTGTTCTAAAACACTCAAGAGATAGACCTGTCCTGTTCTGTCCCTTCCCAGTTCCCAAATGCACTTCTGGCCCCACACCCTGCATGATGGTGTGGGACCCCCTTCCTACCGGAGGCCTCCTCTCTGCCCCCCAAATTAGTGAGTGAAGACATCTTTCCCCTCTATCACTCACTTCTCTGCCTCTAGCCTCTGCATAGGTGTTTCTAGACGTTGAGTTTTCATTGATATTGATGAGTGGAGGGGGAAAAAAGGCAAACACAGGAGAATATCAACATTTTATTTCTATTTCTAAATCAAGAACAATTCCAAAAATTTTTTTACCATCAATATAATTTTGTATTTTTAAAAAGGCCATTTTACTTTATTTTTAAAGATTGTATTTACTTATTTGTTAGAGAGAGAGAACAAGTAGGGCAAGTGGCAGACAGAGAAAGAAGCAGCCTCCCAAGGAGCCCGATATGGGGCTCAATCCCAGGACCCTGGGATCATGACCTGAGCCAAAGGGAAACGCTCAACCACTGAGCCACTCAAGTGTTCCTAAAAAGGTCATTTTAATATAAAAGACGCATAAACATTTCTCATCTCTGATAACAGGATGGTCCCTTTAAAAAAAAAAAAGGCAGATGGCCCTGTGTTTTCCTCATTTTCTGGGAGCTTCTTTTTCAACAAAAGACAGCAGAAAACTCTACCATGACTTTGGGGACAGAGTTCTGTCTGTTGGCCTGACCAGTTTTTGAGTAAGACATACAGACCCGGGGATCCCTGGGTGGCTCAGTGGTTTGGCACCTGCCTTTGGCCCAGGCCATGATCCTGGAGTCCTGGGATCGAGTCCCACGTCAGGCTCCCTGCATGGAGCCTGCTTCTCTGTCTGCCTGTGTCTCTGCCTCTCTCTCTGTGTGTTTCTCATGAATAAATAAATAAATAATGTTAAAAAAAAAAAACATACAGACCCACTGTAGCCAACGTTACAAATGGAAACAGCATTACCACCCAGAGGTCTTACTAGGTGGCATTTACCTTGGTGACGTCAGGAGCATGATCCATATTTGGCCCCACCTCCTAGGCCTAGAACATCTGTTTCCAGGGGCCTGAAGCTCAGTGGATTCCAGGAAGTCAGACCCAATTTATGAAAGTCACAGGAACATGTCATTTTGTGATGAGCAATTCAATAGGCGAGCTGGACAGAGTGCTGAGCTGGACCGTCCAGCAGGCCCACAGCCCAGAGTCTGTGAAAATCTTGCTGGATAGCCACTTAATAAGAGCAGGATGTCACTCAACCTCAAGCCTCAGCAGTGAGGGCCTGGGCAGCCAAGGGGTGGGGTGGCATCAGGCTCTGATGGGGACAGGGCTAGTTGCACTATGAGCAGAGAGGCAGGCAGAACACACAGGGCTGGGATGTGCCTTCCCAGAGAGGGCTAGAGGCCACTCTGGTGGACAGCCTCTGCTCCTCCTGGGTGCCAGGGGCTGGCTGTGGTTGGGAATGCCTGCCCTCTCTGGACTTGGATTCTTTTTGATCCCCACAAAATAGCAACAGCTGCCCAACCCCAGAAGACTGTGATCAGGGGTGGCATAGTCGGTTAAGCATACGACTCTTGGATTCCGCTCAGGTCATGATCTCAGGGTCCTGAGATTGAGCCCCATGTGGGGCTCCAAGCTCAGCACAGAGCCTGCTTGAATGCTCAATTCCTCTCCCTCTGGCCCTCCCCCAGTAGATAGATAGATAGATAGATAGATAGATAGATAGATAGATAGATAAATAAATCTTTTTTAAAAAAGAGGAAACAAAAAGACTGTGATAAGGTAAAGACTACCCCCTCTTTATTTTCCATTTGTTATGTCACCAGGCAGTGTACATGTCCCGGCACTGTTCCTAGTCCTTTGCTCAGAAGTGGGGATCTTCAACCTTCAGCGAAGTCATAGAGCTGGCTTTATGCCCGTTCTCCTTGGGGCAGTGGCAACACCAGTAAGGTTCCATGCCCAGATCCCTACCACAGCCAGATGGAACAGTGCCCAGGGCCCCTGTGACATGCGGTCACAAGTTCCTTTCGTCTCACTTGGGATAATGATACAATCACTTTTCTTTCATTCTTAAGAGACGTATATGCAAATCTAAATAGCAAGCAAGAGGGATTCCAAGCACAGGCGGTTTTAAACATAATTTTGAGAAAGTAACTTTGAACACAGAACTTGCAGACATGACATAATTCCTTCTTATTAGAGATAAGCAAGCTTTTCTCGGAAGGATATGGAGCTCATGGCAGAGGGTGCTTAAGAAGAGAAGGACAGAAAAGAAGACAGACAGATGCCCCTCTTCCCACCAGAAGAAGAAAATCTAGATGCTTTGGTATCACGAGGTCTTAGACTGCAGGTATCATCTTCCCAAGAGAACCTGATGAGGACCCGCCAAGGTGGAATGTTAATGTGGATGAAATCATAATGAGGACTCTTTCTGCTTCCCAATCAGAAAACATTTTAATGTTCTCCTTTTCTTGACTGAATCTTAGATCAGCTCCTTTTGACTCAAGGCTCTCTCCTTCCTTTTCTTAGAGCATTTTCTTTAGAAAACTTGAAATTCTTTGAGATATATGCCCTTTTGAGATATATGTAAATCTGAAGACTCCAGTCTTATAGCTCATAACATCTTTCTTAAGGACCTGGGAGTCATGCCTTGAAGGGTAATCATCAAGGAAGATGGCATCTCACTCTCCTGGTCTCTGAAGCCCACCTTCGGTGGGCACCTTGCTCTGAGGGATAATACAACTTCCTGTCATCAAGAGAGGAGAAAGTCTGCTCTTCCTTTGGGCAAAGCCAATCAGCAAACACAGATGGCCCATGATCTCCCTCTCCATCTTTCTCCCCAGCACTTGTCCACAGCCGCCTCACCACTATCATCCTCACCACCTCACCACCACCACCACCACCACCATCGCTCTCTTGTTTTAGGAGAGTCCAGTTCTGACTTGGTTCTAGCCTCCCCTCCCTATTGCAGTAGCCTTAAATAAAGCCGTCCTTATCTGTTTAACTTTGCCTGATAATAATATTTGCTTTGACAATTCCTAGCTTGGTGACATGGAGGCCACAATGGTGAGACAGTCCCTTGGAACCCCAAACCCACCAGAGAGACTGTAGGCCCTGGGGTTATGGAGTGGCTTCTAATGTCATAGGATTTACATGTAGGGTTTCTTCTTTGATTTTTTTGTGCTGAAGGATTTCCTACATTTAGCACTGACACTGCATTTTTGGAACAAACTCTACTCAGTCAGATATTCCATTAAGACATTCCTGTGTTTGATTTGCTAATATCTTTTTTCAAAAAGATTTTATTAGGTATTTGACAGAGAGTGAGCACAAGCAGGAGGAGTGGCAGGCAAAGGGAGGTGGAGAAACAGACTCCCCGCTGAGCTGGGAGCCCCATGGGGCTCAATCCCAGCACCTGAGCCAAAGACAGACACTTAACCAACTGAGCCACCCAGGCACCTGATTTGCCAATACCTTATTGATGATTTTGTGTCTGCATTTATAAGTGAGGTTAATCTATAGATCTCTTTTTGTGCTAGCTTTATCAGATTTGGGGAAGGAAAAGTTTTAAATGATAGTAATGAATAAGCATTGCTTTAAAATTTGGATTTCAGTATTTAAAAAAACTGGCAAATATCACATATTTAAAAATTATATTGCAGTACAAAGAGAACAGAGGGATGTCTCTCTTAATGCCGCAATCATCCATCGGCACATCATAGTCTGAATTTCATGCTTCTTTAAGAAATTTGCTAAGCCTGCTGCTGAATCCTTTATGTACATTGACACAATTTTTGAATCATCATCAAGTTTCACAAATTATATAATTTAGCCTGAGCAATGTTTCAGCAGCCTTAGAAAGAGCTAAGTTATTCAGCGAGCGAGTCTGAATATGAATAACAAAGAGTAAATTAACATGTTTATTAGCATCAGAGGGACTCTTTTGTTTCTGGGAGGCAGGGCTGAGTTCAGGTGAAGCAGAAATGCATTGGCTCTGAGGCTTTTTCCTTAGTTTTAACCCCTAGCCTGCAAGCCCGGTCCTGATGAGCTGTTAGTCTACCTCCATTCTGAAAAGGATCTTCCCCATCTTGGGTTTTCTTTCCAAAGAGGGGCTTATATGCTCTTTCCCCACATTTTAGGTCTGTGATAGTTGCACCAAATGAATGGGGAAGTTTTCTTCCCATTTGTATGTCCTTCCTCTGGGATCAGTTAAATAACATAAGGACTGTCTATAGCTTGAAAGTGACTTGCCTTAAAAGAACTTAAAAACTGAAATGACCTTGGGATGCCTGGGTGGCTCGGTGGGTGAGCATCTGCCTTGGGGTCAGGTCATGATCCCAGGGTCCTGGGATCGAGTCCCGCATCTCCCGCATCGGGCACATCGGGCTCCCCGCAGGGGGTCTACTTCTCCCTCCACCTGTGTCTCTGCTTCTCTCTCTGTGTCTCTCATGAATAAATAAATAAAATCTTTAAACAACACAACAAAAAATCTAAAATCTAAAAAACACAACACTGAAATGACTGTTGAACTGTCTGGACAATGGGTTTATAAGTGGTTCATTATGAAATATGGTTTTGCTTTTTTTTCCTATCATTATTTTGGGTTTAAAAGATTATTTAACTGTTTAAAAGAAGCCATTGTTGGGGACGCCGGGGTAACTCAGTCCGTTGAGCCTCTGACTCGGTTTTAGCTCAGCTCATTATCTCAGGGTCATGAGATCGAGCTCCGCATGGTCTCTAGGCTCAACACAGAGTCTACTTTAGATTCTCTCCCTCTCCGCCTCCCCTAGCTCACGCTCACACTTGCTCATGGGTGTTCTCTCTCTCTAAAATAAATAGACATCCAACCAAATAAATAAAATCTTAAACAAAATAAAAATAAAATAAAAGGAGACGTTAGTTTTTGAAAAACGCATTCTTTTCCTACATGACAGCCGGCATTCATGTCTCAAGGATCTGTGTCCAAAGCAAAAGCCCCTCCTGGGAGCTGTGCTTGTCTTCTGCGGGAGAGTATTAATGTAATCCGCTTCTGCGCCAGAGTATGAAATTGAGCATCCGATTAAAAGCCAACATCAGTAAGATTTTCCTCTTTTCTCTTTTGCATTAGCATCCCTTCTTCTCTCTGAATTGGTTTCGGTATATTTTACATGATAATTATTGGCATAAATTTGCACATAATATTTCTTATAATTCTATTCATTTTTTCTCTCTCCATGACAACACTTGCTTTTCTCCTTTGTACATTGTATGCTTTTGTTTTCTCTCTTAAAAATTTGAGGTGGGCAAGGTCAGCATTAAAGCTTCTAAACACTGAGGATAAAATTATTGATAAAATCTCCACGTAATACATGAAACCACTAATATCCTCAATGTACAATGCTGTCTAACCTGGAAGCAGAAAGATTCCTAGTTGTAACTTTATCCACATTAACATTCCACCTCGGTGGATCATTTTATCAGGTTTCTTTGGGGAAACTCTCTGTGGAGCCTAAGACCAAAGTATCAGGACTTTATTCTTCTGGTGGGAAGAGGAGAATCTTTCTTTCTTCTGAGGCCAGATGCTCAGTTCCTGAAACTCTTTTGAAAGCATAAGCAGAACTATAGTTGGATTAGTTGCATTATTAACTTAGTTTCACATTGTGTTTTGTTCCCTACTTAATTATGTGTTATGTACCTCTTAACCTCATGCAAGATCTATTGTTAACTCTGCCTTTTTATCCCTACTCCCTGTTTACCCACTGATTGTAGAAACCTAACAGGGACAGGGCAGTAATATTTGTCTTGACCTATCCGATCTTACCAGGTTCCAAACAGCGCCTCCCTGTCTGGAAGAGTGCCACCTCCAGGCTGTTTCAAGCCCTCCTAGCCCGAGGTTTCAAGAAACCCTCCTCTCCTGTATTTACCTCCTTCCCTAAATATCTAGCAGCTGTCCCTCAGCAAGACAGAGCAAGGCAGCTTTGAGAATGACCCCCTGCCTTCTCAGTGGGCTGCCCTTCTGATAATAAAGCTTTCCTTGCTTCAAACCATGTCTCATATATTGATTTCCTGCACCTCGGGTGCACAGACAAGTTTGAGCTGGGTAACCCATCCTTCTCTCCTTCCTTCCTTCCTTGCTTTGTATTTTCTTTCTTCACCTCTTGTCTGTTTTTCTTAAGCAGCCTAACTAAGCAAAGGAAACATAAAGCATTGAACCAAGTGGAGAATAAAATATTACCTTCATTAATGGCTGGAAACTAGTCAATAACTCAAGTTGCAAAACTTCTCATAAAACATGTTAGGCAAAAAGGAAGGTCTTTTCATCTCTTTCTCTGAACCCAGACTCTATAACCCACAAACCAGTCAGGGAGCTGGGTCTGCAGTCCCTACTCGTCCTGACGTACCTGTGAGTCACTGGCAGAGAGGCTGGAAAGCAGAGGGTCTGTCCCAGCAGCTGGAGAGGAGCGGACAGGTTGCTTGAATGATTTCGGGGATCCCCCAGGGCATTTGAGGCTGGTGTGGACACACCTGAGCAGCAGCCTCCTGAGCCAAGTGTGGTTTCTTCCCTAGGGAAAAAGAAAGACAGAAAGGAGGGGGAAGCTAGAGAGAGGGGTTAGGATTCCTCCCCTCTGTGGACATCAGGGCTGTATGTGTGTGAGTGTGGGTGCATGTGAGTGTGCACTGTGCATGGGAGTGTGAATGTGAGTGTGTGGGTGTGAGTGTGTGAAGGAACGAGTGCGTGAGAGGGAGTGTAAGAGTGAATGAGTATGAGTGAGTGTGAGAGGGAGTGAGTGGTTGTGAGTGAGTGCGTGAGAGTGAGTTTGAGTGTGTGAGAGTGTGAGTGTCAGAGTGTGTCTGCATGTTGAGTGCATGTACCTTGGGGGAGGAGGGGTGCTCTCCCTTCCGAATATTCCAGGGTAAACATGGCCCACAAATGATCACTACCTATGTTATACAAAAGGCTCCCTCAAGAAAATAAAGGAGCAATTAAAAGGGAAAAAAAATCTAGGGGCACCAGGCTGGCTCAGTCTGTGGAGCATGCCACTCTTGATCTCGGGGTTGTAAGTCCGAGCCCTGAGCTGGACATGGAGATTAATTAAAAATAAAATCTTCTTTTTTTTTTAAGGGGGGAAAATCTAGAAGAAAATAAATGAGCAAAAAACTTAACAGAATGGGGCAGCCCCAGTGGCACAGCGCTTTAGCACCGCCTGCAGCCCAGGGTGTGATCCTGGAGACCCTGGTTCGAGTCCCACATAGGGCTCCCTACATGGAGCCTGCTTCTCCCTCTGCCTGTGTCTCTGCCTCTCTCTCTAGCTGTGTCTCTATGAATAAATAAATAAAATCTTTAAAAAAATAACAGAAGAAGTACAAATGACTGATAAAGACCTAGCAGATTGAAAGTTATTTTTTTTTTCTTTCCTGCATCATCTTTCCTTGATCTCCTCAATCCTGGGTGGGAGAAGACTTGTGGCCATTCAAAGATTATTTTTAGCATGAAAGCACACAGAAGTTATGCTAGGATAGGTGTTCTGTATGAGCAAGTTTTTCGGGGTTCAATTGGGAAAATGGAAATCATTCTATGCATTTTGAGCGTGAAGGATTAAATACAAGAATTGGGGGCTTGGGACGCCTGGGTGGCTCAGCGCTTGAGTGCCTGCCTTTGGCCCAGGGCGTGATCCTGGAGCCCTGGGATCGAGTCCCATATCAGGCTCCTTGCATGGAGCCTGCTTCTCCCTCTGCCTGTGTCTCTGCCTCTCTCTCTCTCTCTCTCTCTCTCTCTCTCTGTGTGTGTGTGTGTGTGTGTGTCATGAACAAATAAATAAAATCTTTAAAACAAAAAAAGAATTGGGGGCTTATGCAATTTATGGAAGAGCAGAGAAAGCAAAGATCAGAAAAGCTCCAACCAAAGAGCCCAGCCTCAAACACCAAGAGGAGGGGTCCTGAGAGTTTGCCAGGAAAACTGTGCCTCACCTGCACTCATGGGCCTGGAGGCATCTGCTTCCAAAGAGTAATGCCTTGTCACCAATCATGCCTTCCACAACTCCCAGAATATCTCTCACTAGCAAACTTGAATCCTGGACCGCACAGTGAAAGGGATTCTGGGAACTGTAGTTCCTGTCTTCTCCTCTGCAAGATACCTCAGTGGGCTGGGCACAGGCCACCCGAATCCACACACATCCCTTTATCCGTGTTTAAGTTCCAAAAACAGGAAGTGAGGATGTCAGACTTCTGCATACCATGAGCCAACTGTCTCTCAATCCAATGAAACTGTGCTCACCTCTCCCGAAGAGACAAGCATCTCTCTCTCAGAGACATGCATTCTCAGCTCAATCACAACTCCCTTAAGTATCCAATAATGTAAGTGTTGAATCAAAAATCCTGTGTATTCAATAGAGAGGAGTAGAAAAAAAGATTTTTTTAAAGAGAAAAAAAGCCAAAAAGCAAGGCAAAATGTTGCAACAGTGTTTTATGGGCAACTTCTCATTTAATGATGTGCCTCTTTTCTTTTCCTTCCTCTTCTTTAAAGATTTATGTATTTATTCATGAGAGACACAGAGAGAGGCAGAGACACAGGCAGAGGGAGAAGCAAGCTCCTTATGGGGAGCCCGATGTGGGACTCGATCCCAGGACCCTGGGATCATGACCTGAGTGAAGGCAGATGGTCAACCACTAAGCCACCCAGGCGTTCCGATGTGTGTGTTTCAAAGTGAAGATGTCTCTGGAGAATCCCTTAAAAGGAAATGTGTATCTGGGCACCTGAGTGGCATAGTTGATTGAGTGCCAACTCTTGGTTTTGGCTCAGGTCGTGGTCTCGGGGTCCTAGGGTTGACCCCCACATCAGGCTCTGTGCTCAGCTTGAGATTCTCTCTCCATCTCCCTCTGCCCCTCCAGCTTGTGCTCTCTCTCTCTCTCTCTCTCAAATTAATCAATCTTTAAAAAAAACAAAAAGAAATGTTTGTCAGTCAAAACTGACTTGCATTTTGAATGCTGATGCTTCAGAATACTCTGCATTAGTATTTCAATAAGCAATAAGATGAAGTATGAGTTTTTTTCAGAGACAAAAAACTGAATAGCACCTGCACAGTCCTTTCTGCAACTGGTCATGTGAACATGATGGGAATTTGTAACGGTTTTTTCCATCACACATCCTGTGCTTTCCTTGTCCTCAGCCACCACTTTGGCACTCATGGTTCTTTCCCTCGCAGGGGGATCCAAGCCATTCCTGTCCTGAAGGTGGTTCTGCCTGCATTGGGTTGCTATAGTATTTTCACTGATTTTTGCTACTGGACCTGCATTATTAAGAAGCATTGCAGACAATGCCCAGGTTCCTTTCTTCCATCTGCATTGTGGGATAACAATCTTCTTCCCCTTGATATCACCACCAATCACTCCAATGGGATAGTGCCTGCCTTCTGGTCTGTTGGTTCAGTGGGATGAGAAGCCCCGAGTAGCCGGGTGGCAGTCTCAGCTTCCAGGTCAACAGAACCCTTGTCTGATTTCCTGTGAGAAGCATTCTCCCGGGAACTAAAACCCCTAAACCAGCACAGCCCAATGTTGCAGAAACAGGAATAAAATGTTTGCTAAAGGGCCATTAAGAAAGGCCTATTCCAGGGGCACCTGGGTGGCTCAGTGGTTGAGCATCTGCCCTCGGCTCAGGATGTGATCTTGGGGTCCTGGGATCGAGTTCCACATTGGGCTCCCCGTAGGGAGCCTGCTTCTTCCTCTTCCTGTGTCTCTGCCTCTCTCATGAATACATAAATTAAATATTTTTTTAAAAAGGAAAGAAAAAAAGAAAGAGAGGCCTATCCCAGATCTAACCTTATTTCTGCAGCAATAATCTTCAAAAAGTCTGGGTACTTCCCTTCCCCAGCACCCAGTGCCTTTGGAGAAGGCAGGGAGAAGCACTTCCCATGCACATTTTAGGCAGCACAGCCAAGTCCTTCCTTCCTCGAGAGAACCACTTGCCCCTTCAATCAAGGGGCTCTGGGTCTGTGAGCTGGCTCGGTTCTAGGAACTGGTCAAGAGGGCAGGACTCCCCAATGAGGTGGCTCACATCACATCTCTGTCCATTAAGAATTTTCTCACTTGTACAGATGAAAATCCTAATCGTTGCCCAGCTATTTCAGTCCTAAGTACCCCAGGGCCAATTAACTCCTGCTAAAGCTCTCTCAGGCCATGCTGTACTTTTCCTACCATGTCTCTGCCTCCCATCATGCTGGCCACAGCCACCTCGGAAGTTCTTTCTCCTGGCCTCCTCTACACCTGGATCCCACCATACCCACTGCATGCTCCAAGCCCATCTTGGAGCATCTCCCACTGTCGTCCCTGATCTGCAAAGAGCAACCACCACAGAGCCTCTCAAGGAGGCCGGGGTTCCTCTCACCACCGAGGCAGGAATGACCACATCTCCAGAGGTCTCTACAACAGGTGGTTGGTTTGATGGAAAATGACAGAAATAGATGAAAGAGAGTAAGGAGCTCTGGGGACGTGAGTGTCAAGCATTTTGTGCTTCTGTCCTCCAACGTTAAGATGCACCTGCCCCGAGTGTCTCGAAGAGGTCGTGGGGGAGGGGAGGTCACCTGGACGATCCAGCTAGTTCTATCAGCTACCAAGTGCTTGCACATCACCGCAAATTACGTCCTGTTATGAATTTGTTCTAACAACGATTCACTCCGAGCACTCTGCATGCTCATTAGATAATATTTTTGTCCCTCGCAGCTGCACATCTGCACCGAGGAGCAGCTCCGTGTCCCCAGATGACTGGTGGCAACCGGCTTCTCCGTCCTCAGGAGGCCCTACCGTATCTTATCACACCAACAGATGCTTCCCCCGCCCCCAGCTTTATTAATCTATGATTGACAAAAAGTGTACACAGGTGATTTTTCACGATGTACAATACGATGATTTAGTACATGGGCATGCTGTGAAATGATTACCACAGTCGAGTTCATTAATGCATCCATGGCCTCATATAGTTATCTTGTGTGTGTGTGTGTGTGTGTGTGTTGTGTGTGGTGAGAACACTTGTGATTTACTCTCTTAGCAACTTTCAAGTCCACAAAAGAGCATTATTAACTACAATCACCACGCTCCATATCACATCCCCAAAATGTATTCCTCTTATGACTGAAGGTTGGTACCCTTTGACCAACCTCTCCCCCATTTCCCCAACCCCTCAGTCCCTGGCAACCGCTCTACCCTCTGGTTCTCTGAGTTTGACTTTTGCAGATCCCACACAGAAGGGAGATCATGCAATCCTTGTCCTCCTGTGTCTGGCTTATTTCACAGGATGTAATGTCCTCCTGGCTCATCCCTGTTGTCACAAGTGGCAGGATTTCCTTTTTATGACTAAATAATATTCCGTTATACATATTGTGTAATGAGACATATAAATAGTTATTATAATATATATGGAATGAAATCTATATCCTATATGTATTTTTGTGATTTATATCATGGTATTTGTTTTGGGTTTTTTTGGCTGGTTGGTTGGTTCTACTACTGGGTTGTAACAACTCCTTATATTTTTTAGATATTAATCCCTTATCAGATACATGATTTGCAAATATCTCCTCCCTTTTGTACATTGTTTTTTTTTTTTTTCATTCTTCTGATGGTTTCCTCTACTGTGCAGAAGATTTTCAGTGTGATGGAGTCCTACCTGTTTATTTTTGCTTTTGTCTCCTGTGCTTCTGGTGTCAGGTCCAAATCCCATGTCAAGAAGCTTTTCCCTTATGTTTTCTTCTAGTCATACACTTTCAGGCCTTACATTTAAGTCTTCAATCTATTTCAAGTTGATTATTGTATATGATCCGATCTTGTTCCTCTAAATTCAGACAGAAAGGTATTAAGGACCCCACATCTAAAAAGAATCACAGGGACGCCCGGGTGGCTCAGTGGTTGAGCGTCTGCCTTTGGCTTAGGGCAGACCCCAGGGTCCCGGGATTGAGTCCCATGTCGGGCTCCCTGCAGGGAGCCTGCTTCTCCCTCTGCCTGTGTCTCTGCCTCTCTCTCTGTCTCTCATGAATAAATAAATAAATTTAAAAAAATAAAAAAATAAATAATCACAAACGAGGGGGGTCAGATGTCCTCTCTGGGTTCTGCAACCCCAAATCATCTGTGACACACTCTGGCTCTTCCCCCCACGTCCCATCGCAGAAGCCTGGGTGAAGAGGAGAAAAGAGTATCAGAGAGGTGAGTGCTCAGCCACTTGGAAACTCTGTGGCTCTTCCCCTCCCTCCCTATGAGGAAGGGGGGTTGCTCCCCACTACACTGCGCCAGGTGAGGATGCCTGCAGGAGAACCACTGGTCAAGGCTGGGTTGTGGGCTGGAAAGGGAGACTGACATTTCACTCCTCAGTTAGAAAGTTGGGACCTGCAGGGGGTTTGCTGCTCTGCCTTCTGAACATCCAACAAGGAGGAAAGAAAACTGGAACCCGTGGTGGGTACAGTGGTGGGTGCAGAGGAGCTGCCTATACTCCCCCATCTGATGGGTAACGTTCCACTGAACTCTGAGGATGGCCACCCAGGACCCACCCAAGAGGGCAGGCCACTAGTGAGGACACCCCAGCAGGCAGAGGCCATGGGATGTTCTAAGAAGGAGGGCAGGACCAGAGGTGGGATGGAGAGCCGCTGAGCCCCTTGGCACCTCCCTCATCGGGACACTGGGCAGTGGAGATGTCCCCACGCAGCATGCACTGCTTCTCCAAGAGAGGGCCTCGACAGCTGGTCGGAGCCGGCCAGAGGAGCAGCAACAAGTTCCAGAGGCTGGCCATCTACAGAGGCACAGAAAAGAAGCAACCCTTCTCCGACCCTCCCACCCCAAAATGTCAGAGGAGCTGGAAACATGAGGGAGAGGAGTGGGGGAGCCAAGTGACCAAGACTCTTCTTCTCTGGTTCTCTCAGCAAGGGTTCAAGTCTTAGGGGAGGAACGTGAGGTTGAGCAGCAGTGGACTTTTAAAATAACTGGCAGTGGTCAGAAAGCTGGGGAACTTTCCCAAGATGTCAGTAAGGGATGAGAAGGGTAGAGTCCACATAGTTTGGTGAGGGTGCTGTAATTTGAGAACATAAAGCTGCCTCGTGGGTGCACCCTTCCGAGAGCAGATCCTTCAATTAACCTGCCACCTGTGCTATGCTGCAGCCAGACTTAGCAATATTGGATCCAAACGTGTGTAAATGTGTCACATTAATTGAAAAGTGAGTTGAAGAATGTGAACAGAATATAAGTCTATTCAGGGGGAAAATAAAACACTTATATGTGTGTTTATATGTGGAGGTAAGAAATAGGGGTAGGGGCACCTGGGTGGCTCAGCTGGTTGGGGGTCTTGATTTCAGCTCTGGTCATGCTCAGGGTCGTGGGATTGAACCCCTTCCTCAGGCTCTGCACTCAGAAGGGAGTCTGCTTGAGAGTCTCTCTCTGCTCCTTCCCTCCCCCCTCAAATAAATAAATACATCTTCTAAAAAAAGAAGAAATATGGGTAGGAGATTAGCTACGGAAAGTGTCTTGAAACATGTGCCAAGTTTCCAGACAGGGAGAAGTATTGTCACCTCCTTCCACAAAAAGAACCAAGAGGTGTCGGCTTATGAGTGATTTTTGCTGCTGTGTGTGTGGTATTTTCTGCAATAAAATACGTTGTGCTTGTCATCAGAAAGTTTTAAGAAGCCACCAAAAAAGAAATGTATTTAAAACTAATGGGAAAAAAAATAAATTGGATGACAATACAGTCACAGAAGAATGGATTGGGAAATCCCTTGGAAAGTCAGCTGCTTCTCGAAATCTCCATGCTTTCTGGAAAAGGGTAGATTCCGGGAGGGCGCCGGTGACACCCACTCGCTTGGGCCCCCACCCCTCCCTCCCTCCGCGGACGGCCGCTCTGCTCGGCTCGGTGCTGCCACCTAGAGGTCCACGGCCGGCATGACTTCGAGCCCGATCAGCAGGGGCAAGTCCCTCCAGCTGCAGTTTTCAGTTTTCATTTTAAGAAAACCGGTTTCGAGGCTGAGGATAGAACTTCGTGGGAACTTCCTGAGAAAAGACGAGATGGGAGGACGGAGCAAAACAGAACGAGAGGGAGAGCATCTGTGTGTGCATTATTAAGCATTTCAAAACCAGAACGGGGTGGGGGGGTGCGCTGAACAGGTGTGGGGCCCTTCCGAGCATAGGCTGGGTCCCCCAGAAGCCACCCCTGCTTACGCACTTGTATTTGGACGTGTGCATGTTAGCGATGCTTTTGTATGGCGTGCATTTGCAGGTGTGTGTGCACACACGTGGACGTTGGCACTGTGCATCATGTCGATGGGCACCTGTCACAGAAGCACGTATGCAATGTGAATGTGAATACACGTTTGCTTAGGTGACTTTGTGTCTGTTCGCATACGGTCTGTTTGTGTTTGCATGTTTATGTGTGTAAGAGAGAGAAAGAGAGAGCAGGTGTTTGTGTTCTGGGTCACGGAAGCCTCGGGTCTCTAGCTGAGGCTGCAGTAGAATGGCAAAGGGCTTCCTTGACGTTACCGTAACAGGCGCTACAGCATTGAAAGAACTCTCAGCACATAACCGCTCCGCTCAAACCCTTGCACTAAGAGGCTTGACCAAGCTCTAGCATGGGCTTCTAGCAACAGAAAGCTGGGTCCCTAGGATGAGCCCAGGCTCCCACTGAAATGCTTGCCTGAGAAAGCTCGCTGCTGCCAGAATTTACTCTTTGTTCCAGACAAACCTGAAGAGAGGCCCCTGCACTCCTTTTCTTAGGGCATTCAGGAAAGAGCTTAGACTTGCAAATCCTTCTTCCGCCCCCTTGAAACTCCTCGGTCTCTCCCAGGACCCAGTATTTTTTCCCAGGACCTGAAAGCCATTCCTTTAAAATGCAGCCATCTGGAAGGATGGGCCTCTGTCTCGAGTCTCTGCAGGAGGATGGAATCCCACCTTCCATAATTGCCAGTCACAGCTGACCCAATGCCATTGACATGGACCAACCTTCTGTAACTTGCTGCGTGAGCCCCCTTCTCCCCCTGCTACACCCTCATTCTGCCTTTCAAAATTTATTTTCCCTTCTTTAATGGATGTCTGGCTTTGTTTACCTTTGACGCCACACCCCTGCCCCCTTTCCCACTCCGAGTACTTGACCTGACGTCCATGGCCCAGACCTGCATGGCCTCCCAGGGGATGCTGTCCGGCTGCTGGAGTGTCCTTGCCAAAGGCTGCGAGCACAGGGGAGCTGGCATCCTGGGAGCGGCTCTCACCCCCGCCCTCCGGTGGCATAACTCAGAAGCCCAGGGCCCCGCACAGCACCCAGAGTTCCTTGGGGGAAAATTAAGTTTCTTGCAGTGGTCTGAGCAGTCATTTACCAGATAATGTGCATTTTAATGGCTTCCTTCTCTCCCTTCCCCAGCCCCCTAGGGCATCTCCTGGAGAGGGCTTCATGGGATCCTCACCCCAGGGTCTGCTTCCAGGGAACCCAGACTCTGAGGCTGGTACCCAGCCATCGGGGCTCTGCCCCTAGGGGCTGTACTTGAGGTGGCTTTTGTTGTTTGTTTTTAGTTTCTCTCTGCTCAGCCAGCTGACAATGGACAAGGACAGCTGGTTGGTGGGTAATGTGTTTTTCTGTCTCCTGCACAGCAAAGCCCTGCTCACATTCCAGAAAGGGGGCCTGATTTCTGACCCTCTGGACGTCCTCCATCCTCCATCTCCCCTCTCAGCTTTTCTGCTTGCCCAACTGCTTCTCCTTTCTTTGCTTCTTTGTTTTGTTTTGTTTTGTTTTGCTTTTGATGATTTCTGGGGAGCAAGGGCATATGCGGAAAATCATAAGACAATAGCATTTACCAAGCGCCTCCTCTGTGCCAGGCACTACTGGCACACAGTGTCAGGGATACTTCTCGCCCTTCTCACCACCCTGTGATGGAGAATCTCTGACTATCCCACTCCAGGCGGGGAGCCCAGCTGGGAGCCGGCTTAGGTAACTTGCCCAGCACCTCACAGCTGTGTGGGGGCCAAGCCGGCACCTGGAGAGAATCTGAGACTCAGGACCCCACTCTGCCAGCTGTGAGCTGAATTAGCGAGAGTCACAGGGCTCACGGAGATACTGCTTCACTCACCGTTGTGTGCCTCAGTTTCTCCATGTGTTAAATGAGAGGGTGCTGTGTGCTTGGTCACCTAGAAACATCACTTAGGTTAGTTTTCTTCGCAGACGTTGCCTGGCGCTCACTCCAATCAAACACTCTACAGCTTTTCCTCCTCCTTCTCCAGCTTTAAAAGATCACTGACATTTCATTATTAGGAAGAATTCAGAGACAAGCAGCACATGTGAAAATCTCTGTGTGAACTTCCTCCTCTGAACTCTTAATACAAACATTTCTCATTCCAGGCCAGGGCCTCACCCCTGCCCATACTAATTCCTGAGAAAACCACTGTTTACTTTCCCTCAGAACACTGTAACCTAGCACGTGAGGGCGTGGACTTGAGGATTAGACCACCTGGACTCGAGCCCCAGCTCCAGCACTTACTCACCTTGGTGTGACCTTGGGCAAATCACTGGGCTTCCCTGTGCCTCATTCTGGATCTGTAAAGTGGGACAGTAAAAGCTCCTACACTGCAGCTGATGTGGTTTTTTGTTTTGTTTTGTTTTTATTTATTTATGATAGTCACAGAGAGAGAGAGAGAGAGAGAGGCAGAGACACAGGCTGAGGGAGAAGCAGGCTCCATGCACCGGGAGCCCGATGTGGGATTCGATCCCGGGTCTCCAGGATCGTGCCCTGGGCCAAAGGCAGGTGCTAAACCGCTGCACCACCCAGGGATCCCCTGATGTGGTTTTGGAATCCAGAGCCAAAGGCCAAGAAAGAGTTCTTGAGAAGACATCTGGTACAAAAAGGTGATTTTATTAAAGCACAGGGACAGGACCCATGGGCAGAAAGAGCTGCATTCTGCGTAAGGGGTGACTAATTATATGCTTGGGGGAGGAAAGGAAAAAGGGAAGTGTCCAAAAGGACGTTCATCTGCTAAAGATGACTTTCAGGATACTGGAGGCCGGCTACTGTCAAGCTAAGGGGTTTGTTTCCCCCTCTAGTAAGGCATTAGCTTTAAGATAGTTGAAAGTTTCCTGGAGGAATGTTCTACTCTGCCTATCTCAAGTATTTGTCAGTGGGCTGCAGGTTACAAAGAAATCTCATTTTATTAACCTTCCCTTCTGCCTTTGTTTCCCACACGCTGTGGAGAGGAGAGTGAGATTAGGGCTCCAGGAAATGGAATCTATGGGTCTCTAAGAGTTAGGCCATTGACAAGAATGCTTTTTTCTTGTAAATTGCTAAGACATTTGTAAGCTGGTGGAGACTCAAGTCCTGAAGGGCGGTTAACCATTGGTTTTCCCTCCCCTTAGTTACAGGGCAGCCAGGAGTCCAGGAGTGGCCAAGGAATGTCACACACATACCCGACCCAGGAGTCGGGGGCTCAGGGGGAGGGTTGGGGGGCTGCAGGGTGGCAACCTGTGCTTTGCCCTCGGCCAGCCTTCTGTTCCCTCATCACAGGGCTGTTGTGACTGACTCAGTGCATGTGAAGCCGTCAGCGCCAGCCAGCTACTATTCCCAACAGGCTCACCCTGGGGTGTGAGTCTCCAGCCTGGGGAGATACCGTCTCCCCTGGGACTCAACTTCTCCATGGTGCACGTGTGCAAGAGGGCTGGGAGTGGGGAGTGAGCCTGGGTAAATGGGTTAGCAGACCCCACTGAAAGACAAAACCAAAACCTAGGGGAAATCCCTTTGGAGCCAAAGGTGGAGGTGAATTGAAGGAAGAAACTTAGAAATCACAAGGGCTTGAGAGCCTACAGAAGCAGAGGGGAAGAGCTGTGGGAATGAGCAGGGGCCCATTAAAACACAAAATGCAACTGAGTAAATTCAAAGATTTTTTTCTCCTTATCCATGAGAGACACAGAGACACAGGCAGAGGGAGAAGCAGGCTCCATGCAGGGAGCCCGATGCAGGACTTGATCCCAGGACCCCAGGTTCACACCCTGAGCCCAAGGCAGATGCACAACCACTGAGCCACCCAGGTGCCCCTAAATTTGAAGATCAAATGGGCTTTGTTCAGCATCAGGCGGCCTCCCAGGTAGAGTGGAGTTCAGACAGGCTGTAAAAAATAGCAGGATTTTATGGGGAAAAACAGGGCAGGGCAAGCAGCAAAGAAAAGAAAGGGTCCTATCAGTCACCTTCCCTGAGGGGGAAGAGCAGGTGCAGGTGGCCACATCCTCCTTCAGGGGACAGAGAGGCCCTGTGACAGATGACCTCACTGGTGCCAACCGGAAGAGATCTGGGGAGGCTGGAAGTACCTGAGGTTAGGTATTAAGCCCCGGCTTGGTGACTTGGCCTAAGTGACTCCATTTGGGGCCTGTGCTTTCCTTCTTAACAGGAGCAAAGAGGCAGCTGTGGAGCTCTTCAGTTCTGACCTCCAAAAGGCCAGCAGTCACAAATCTCCTTCCCTTAGATCTGGAATGTTCTACCCCGCCAGTACCCTGACCTCCACCAAGGCTCCAGCAACATTCACCCTAAATCTCCTGGGCCCCACAGGGGGACAGCACATCACAGCTCCTGAGCCCCTGCTGCAGCCTCTCTCCCTGCTCTGTCCTGACCCTCTTGTTCCCATGTAACATGCTTATCTATGGCCTCCATGATCACACCCCAGCCTGGGATCCCTCTGAGCGGACGGGGGACTCATCCCTGTTTCTCCCATGGTGCCAAGCACCCCACACATAGTAGGTGCTCAGTAAATTCCAGACTTTTGGAAGGAGATTTGGAATAAGAGAGGCCCAGGCCTGCCTCCTGGCCATCGCCTGGGGCAGGTCACCCTTTTGCTTGGAAACCAGGGAAGTTTGCAACACAGGGCAGTGAGCAGGAGGCTGGGGTAGCCCTCACTCAGCCTGCCTGGTGCAGTACCAGTCATAAAACTCATCCCCCTTATCCCGAGGAGAGGCTCACGCCTTCTCTGATTACTTCTCTGCTCCCCAGATGGAATGCCTGTGGGGTTGGCCAGAGGGAAGGGGTGGCCAGGCCCTTTGGCAGCCATAGTTCTCCTGGAACTTGGATAATGGGCATCTTGGTTCACACATCAGCCCATTTACCACCTCCCAAAAAACAGGGTTAAGCTTCCTGGGCTGACTTCCCAGGTTTCTGAACCTGCAATTTTAGTAAAATCACTACTATTGTCCCAACTATTAGTGGCTTGCTCTGTCTGCGCCATGCACACTGTGAAACAGTGGACCCTACATGCAATACTTTGGAGTGACACAGTGAAATTTAGCATATTCCAGGTTCTAAGAAGTCTTGCACAAAAGAAATCTATTTAGTGTAATTGAAACCAACATAACCCAAATTCACTTGACAATGGGACAATTTTTCCAGAACACCTACTAACATGTAGCAGTGTTCCCTGAAACCTGGACGGGGAAACCTGGCTACTCGGTGGACCAGTGACAAGTAGAGGAAGGAAAGAAAAGAAGAAGCATTTTATTGCACCTGTAAGAGGGCTCTGCACTGTGCCAGGCCCTGGGTGAGCACTTCCTCAAGTCATCCTTACAAAGACCTCTGCCGGATGTGAGCACCAAGCTCTGACAAGCCAGGTGCTCTTCCTAGGGACTCAAGCCCAGCCTGAGAATCACCTGTGGCTGTAAAATCCTTTGTTGCCTCTAGACTACAAACCTGCATTTGGTTTCTCCCCTGCTGTTGCCTGTAGCTCCAGCTTGCTCCTCCTTGACCTTATCAAGGACTATGATTCCCCTAGGGAGAAAGGGAAAAGTCTCTGCCTACCCCCATACAGCACCGCTGACAGTTTGGATTTGCAAAGCTGGCCGCATGGACTGTTCACCTCCAGATTAGATATAAATTCACTCAACTGGGCCTCAGTTTCCTCATATGTAAATGCAGCTATGAATGAAGGCATAAAATGCATGGTTAGAAAGATGTAACCCAACTATCTCTAGGTCCCCTCTTTAATTTGTACGACCTGGGTTTATGAAGCCCAAGTACTAGGCCTGCAATTTAGAGGTACCGCCACCAGGAGGCGAGCTGGAGCAAGACAATAGCCACGTGGGGTCCGTGGACTGGCTCTCTAACTAGGGTAGAGTATCAGGGGTTGCTTTTTTAGGTTTCCCCTCAGGTGGTACTTGGGTATAAGAGAAATTACGAAGATGGTTCTGAGTCCCTCTGAGCAAATGGGACGGCATGGATTAAAGGATGCATAACTTTTCCCCCACATGAACTAATGCTACTTAATGACCCTGGTCCCTGTACTTTAAGAATCACTGAATTCCACCATCTAGGGACTTCAAGAGCACCAAGAACGAAGAACACTGTTGGAAACAGCACCAGGGGGATAAAGTATGTCAGTTAAAAAGAAAAAAATCAATGCATGTTTTATTTTGCCTGTAGCACAGCTTCTCCCTTTCTAGAATATTCAATATCTAACCTAAAGGAGTTCGTCTTAATGTTCCGGGATGAAATCTTTAGCTGAGGCAAAGTCATGCCACATGTTAGACTCACTTGCTAACGTCAAAATTGAAATCCCTGGCTTGACTTTCAATAGCTCCCCAGCCTCCTGTTCCTCCACCACCCTTTCCAGCAGGCGGGCTGGGGGGGGGGGGTCGGCTTTGGCAACTCTCTTGCAAATACAGGAAGCCACGCATCTGAAAAGAGCTAAATAAATACAATATGGAGCTGAATGACTGTGTCCTTCCTGCCTGCCTCCTCTACTTGTCACTGGTCCACCGAGTAGCCACCAACTGGTTCTGTGTGTGCCTTCGGAAGGTTGCACAAATGGTGCCGTTTCATGCTGTAGGGCTCGTTCTGCAGACTGTCGTTTCCAAAACCCACTGTCACATATTGTGAGATCTTTCTATGCTGGCATATGGCAACCTGGGTCATTCCTTTCTTTCCCCTGCTGTACATTACCCATTTGTCTATCATCCCTCTGTGAGACGTGTGCACACAGCGTGGCAATGGGTGTCTCGTGCAGGGCCCCTCGTGTGCATGTAAGCGTTTCTCCAGGCTACACAGAAGTAGAGTTTGTAGGTTATAAGACATCCGTTTTGCTAAAGTCTTCCTTGCTGTTCTGCACTCATGATTCATGGAGTGTAGGAGAGGTCCCACTTCCCACCTCACCTACACTTGCTTTTTAATTTTAGTTTGCATCTCTCTGATCACTGGGGACCCTGAGCATCTTCCGACTCTTCTGTTTGGCTTCTTCAAGAGGTCATTCTGAACCCTTCTGTTCTAGGCTGTGAGCCTCTGGAGGAAGGGGCAGGGTCTCACATCTAAGGCTCTCCCAGGGCACAGCCCCATCCGGGCACAAATTTTTCCATCTGCCTTTCCCACCTGATCTCTGTGTCCCACCTTGGGAGCTCTACCCTCAAGCTTATCAAGACACCTGGGCTGTGTGGGTGGACAAGTACATCATGCTGAGTTTTTATTCACCTTGTGTCCTCTGTCCCAAAAGGTACGCTTCTTCCAATCCACCTGAATGTGCCTATTCGTGTGCCAAGACTCCAGAGCTACCTCCTCTGTGAAGCCTCAGACCCCTCCAAGTTGTCTTCTGTGTTCCCTCTGCCTTGTGTGAACTTCTCGCTGCATGAGCAAAACTTCTGGTCATCCATATACTTATGTATCGGTCTCTCCACCAGACTTGGCTCCCTAAAGACAGGCACCACGTCTTAATCATTTCTGAAATCTCAGTTCATTGGACAGTGCTGCTCAGAGGGTAGATGCACAGCACATGTTGGTCAGAGGGATGGATGAGCCCCAAAGCCAGCCTTTCCCACATCAGTCCTTTGCAGGCTGTAAAGCCCTTGAGGACAAGGACTATATTGGATTCACATCACCATTCCTCACAGTGCCTAACAGAGCCGAGTATTTGTGGTGTTCAGTATGTATTTGTTGACATGACAGTATGATTGTCTGCTGGAGTAGAAAATGGCTTTGGTCAGAAATTTCTGGACTTCCGGTCCCAGCTTCCTATTGGTATGAGCTTGGGTGATTTACTTGGTTTCTCCAAGCCTTCGTTTTCCCACTTCATAAAGATCTTAGCTCTGAGGACTAGTGTCAGGATGAAAGAAGGCTGTGTGTGTAAAGCACCTGACAAATAATCATATGCATCTGCCATATTATAACTTCTATGTCAGAGCAGCATGAGGTCTGCTATTACTACAATACTCAGGACGGCATGTGTCTTTAGTTGCCACTTGCAATGAGCAGATAGCTACTCAATAAAGATGAAGTCTGGTTTTCCAGCACAAGAACAGTATCTTGGGACGCCTGGGTGGCTCAGTGGTTGGACATCTGCCTTCGGCTCAGGGCATGATCCCGGGGTCCTGGGATGGAGTCCCACATCAGGCTCCCCACAGGGAGTCTGCTTCTCCCTCTGCCTATGTCTCTGCCTCTCTGTGTGTGTCTCTCATGAATAAAATAAAATCTAAAAAAAAAAAAAAAACCACCACCACCACCACAACAAAAAACAAGCATAGCATCTTGTAGAGGTAACGTACCCAATAAAGAAGTTGAGCTGAACTCCACACGTCGCACATAATTAGGTACCCAATCAATATTAAGTCACTCACTGCCCCATGCTGCATCCTGTTCCCATCCTATCTTTTTTTATTAAAGATTTTATTTATTTATTCACGGTAGACATAGAGAGAGAGAGAGAGAGAGGCAGAGATACATGCAGAGGGAGAAGCAGGCTCCATGCCAGGAGCCTGACGTGGGACTCGATCCCGGGACTCCAGGATCGCACCCCGGGCCAAAGGCAGGCGCCAAACCGCTGCGCCACCCAGAGATCCCCCTTCCATCCTATCTTTAAAGTCTTTCCTTTTTGTGGTTTCCCTTTTCCTGACAGTTATCTGCTTTCAATTTTTCCAAAGCATCATGATCACCATGGTAGTCTGTTACTGTGGTGAATCCCCTTGAACCTGTCCTGCCTGTAGTAATACTCTTGTGCAGTCTCTTACTATGGGTCTGAGCTGGGCCATATGTTCCTTTGACTACGGGGACAGTAACAAACCAGTGCAAGGTGTGATAAGCTCTTACACATTAGAGTCCTGTCCCTTTGGAAAGCCGCTTCTTGGGACACAGTCACCAAGTCAAGAAGCAGCTTAAGCTAGCCACAAGGAAAGGCCCCACACAGAAAGAGTAAAGCCCAAGCAGCCTCCAGCTATGCACTCATCCCTGCTGAGGTCCCAGGCATGCAAGAGAAGAGGTCATTTTCACAGCAGATGTCACATGGAGCAGAAAGGAGCCACACTGAGCCAAATTGCACAATCAAAAGCAAATAAATAATCATTGTTGTTTTAAGCCTCTAGGTTTGAGGGTGGTTTGGAAACACAGGAAATAACCCATGAGTGGAACATGTTTTGAGAATGCACGTCAGTGACCTGCAGGGTGGGATGTGCTGCTGGTTTGGAGACCCACCAGGTAAAGTGCTTCAAGATCAACTGGCAGACAAGACTGTCTAAACTGGAACCCCATCTCTGGGGGACTCTTCCCTGGGAACCTAATTCCCAGGTTCCTCTCTTGTTGTTACCAAAGACCCTGGTTGGTTAACGATGACTTTGTCTTAAACAATGAAAAGTTGCCCAAACTTGCATTATAAGTGGTGGCGGCTTCTGGCCAGGTGGATGGAGCAGCTCAGTGAAGTCAAGGAGATCCCAGATTGTGCCTCAGTGTCTCCAGTTCCTCCTGTCCCAGACTGTCCGCCAGGAGCGGTCTGCACTGCATCATTCCTCACTCAACACAACAGGAGAGAGGGATGCTTCCCAGCTCTCCCAGCAGAGAAGAGAATTTCCCAGAAGGTTCCACACACCCACACTCTCCTTGCATCTCATTGGCCCAAATTGAGTCATACGCCCACTTCTGAACCAATCAGTTTGTGTGTGCAGGGGGAGAGGCGAGAATTACCCAGAGACCAATCAAACCCATCCCTGCAATTGGAGGTGGGCAGCAAATGCCTGATTTAGGGGCTGGGGAAGGAATGAGTGTCTGGAAATAATTGGGGTTCAGCTAGGGAGGGCATGCAAGTAAGCTTCTGCAGTATCCTCTGTGAGACCCCTCCCAGCATGAGGGAGAGGCCAGGCAGTGCTCAGCTCCCACATCCTGCCCTGGAATTATGAGGGAAGGGGTGTATGTCTAGGCAGAAGGTCTGGGGGAGAGCTTGGGTTCTCAGGGTTTCTCTCCTCCCTTCGTTGGTCTTTCCAGCACCACAGTCTGCCCCCACCCCGACATGAAGAGAGACCACAAGAGGAGGAGAACATTCAGATGTGTGCCTTTTTTTTTTATTTTAGCTCTTTCTCTGAGTGGAGGGCACTCTTCTTGGTCGTATCTAGTACTTTGAGCTCTTGCTTTTGCTCTTTTCTCCAAATTTCTCATCCAATGCTTTCTGTAAGTTCATATTCATAGCATTTTTCTGGTGCCACCGTCCTACAGAGGGCAAGGAAAGAGCCAGCCCAGATCACCCAGAGGACATCTGGGGTGCCCGGGCCCCAGTGGTGATCCATGCCTCTTCCAGGCCCCCCCCCCCAGAGCTCCACCTGTTGCTCTGGTTTCTCTCTGCACCTTGGGGCCAACATGCCCTACCCAAGTAGGGGAGCGCCCGCCTCCCGCGCCCCAGCCCTCGAGCATACCCAGATCATCCGTCTTCCTGCCATGCCAGTGCTCTATGTCCCTCACTGATTTCTCAATCACCTCTGGAGTATAGGAGGCCTTCATGAGGCTCTTCGTCTCCTGGGGGGCCCCTGTGGAACCCCATAAAGAAATCCCCAGAAGCCCCAAGTCAGTGAAGGTCAGGCACTCAGGGATTCATACCCAGGTGTCAGTTTTCCCTACGGATGGTGAACTATGAGAGGGTAGGGATGTGGGGAGGTGGGCCTGGGTTCAAACACCAGCTCTGGCACTTATGAACAGTGTGGCCTCAGTCAAGTTTTAACCTCTCATAACTTTGGTTTCCATCTATTCAAAGGGATAAAGTTTTCCTGCAAGATTGGGAAGATTACTAGAAATTTGTTGGAACATCTAGTATGGAACAATTAATATCCATATTTTCAGAAAGTTCATTTCTAGGGGCGCCTGGGTGGCTCATTTGGTTAAGCATCTGTCTTTGGCTCAGGTCATGATCCCAGAGTCCTGGAATCGAGCCTGGTGTTAGGCTTCCTGCTCAGCGAGGACCCTGCTTCTCCCTCTCCTCCTGGCTCATGTTCTCTTGCTATTTCTGTCTCTCTGTCTCAAATAAAAAAAACTTTTTTTACAAAAGAAAATGTATTTCTTTTATATTGTATTGAATGCTAACTAAAATTTAAATTAAAAAGTGAAAATTTGTTTCTATGTGTACAGTTAAAATACACACACAAAGAAATGTTACCAGGATCAAGAGTCAGTGGAAACATCAGAGGACCAAATCCCAAAAGATAGCAGATTCAAACACTCAGTCACAGAATACAGAGTAAGTGTATTTAACAGATTAGTAAAAGAAGCAAATGATATTTCAGAAATGAAACCTTTAGTAATTGAAAAATAAATTCAATGGATGATAAGAGGCCTGGGATTTGCTTTAAAATAATGAGGGGTGGGCAGATGGGTCGGTGGGAGAAAAGATGGAATAAGATTGGCCATGGATTAATTGCTGATGCTAGGTGACAAGTGCAACATAGTGGTCATTAAATTATTCTCTCTTTTAAGTTTGAAAACTGGCATCAGAATGTTTAAGAGAAAATTCAGGGGACAGAGAAAATAGCAGATTAGATGCAGCTAAGAACAAAGTGGTCATCTGGAAGATTTAGCTAAAGGAATTAACTAGGGAGCACCTGGTGGCTCAGTCGGTTAAGCATCCGACTGGATCTCAGCTCATGAGTTGAGATCTCGATCTCAGGGTCTCGATCTCAGGGTCATGAGTTCAAGCCCTCCATTTGGCTCCACATTGGGCATGGAGCCTGCTTAAAAAAAGAAGAAGAAGAAATTAACTAGAATGCAGCACAGAGGAGGGAAAAAGATGTGGAAAATGTGAAAATGCTAAGATGAAGGTTGATTGAGGAGGTCTAATATATAAGTGTAAGTGGAGTTCTGAAGGTGAGATTGGAGAAACTGGGAGAGGTGGCATTTGAAAAGATAATCATAGCTAGAATTTTTCCAGAATTAGTGCAATATATGAATTCTTAGGTTCATGAGTTAGTTTCCCAATTCCCATATGTAAAAAGAATTCTTTAGCTCACCACACCCAAGTAAAACTTAAAATGCCAGAAACAAAGAGATCTTAGAAGTGTATAATATATATACATATATATATATTATGTATATATATTATACATAATATCATGGGTTATGATTTATGGGATAAAATAATGATGATGATCTCTATCTTTGAAGATTTACTGTGTGCCAAGTGCACAGTTCCCAGAACTTTATAGAACTTATTCACAGAATCTTCTCAACATCCCTGAGAAGTAGGTATGATTATTATCCCTCTTTCGTTGTTGAAGTCATGGAAACACAGAAAGGTTTAGTCACTTGTCTAAAGTCACACAGCTGGTATTAGAAAGATTGAGAGCCCAAACCCAGACCCTCTGTCTCCAGAATCCACAGCTTAAACTGCTTGGATTCTGGAGAATTAAAATTCTGTAAAATAATAACATATAAGCTGAGATGGGGGCAGAGAGAATAAAATTGAAGCCTGTTAGTGTCTTTACATGATCCAGGAAAGCCTAAATATCTTGTTTAACCTTAGAATGTATTAACTATGCACATAGAAATATCAAAGGTAACCACTAAAAAAATAGGGAGATTAAAGACACAAACTGGAAAGAAAAAAAAAAAAAGAAACTTCACTCGCATGCAAAACAAGGAAGGAAGGAGAAAAAAAGCATCACCAACAGAAAACATCAAATGAAGTCATAGGAATAATTCCACATGTATCGGGGATTAGTGACAATATAAATAGACTGGGATCCCTGGGTGGCGCAGCGGTTTGGCGCCTGCCTTTGGCCCAGGGCGCGATCCTGGAGACCCGGGATCGAATCCCACGTCAGGCTCCCGGTGCATGGAGCCTGTTTCTCCCTCTGCCTGTGTCTCTGCCTCTCTCTCTCTCTCTCTATCATAAATAAATAAAAAAAAAAATTAAAAAAAAATATAAATAGACTAAGCCCTGTTGATTAAAAACTATGATTAGACTCCAGAAAATATTTTCCAAATATGTATTATGTACAGCATACTTAAAAGGACACAGAGAAAGGATAAACATGGAAGTATAGAAAAAGAGTGCCAAGCACATACCAACCAAAAGCAGGCTGGTCACTTTTGGTTTTATTGATATCAGACAAATAGGCTGTAAGGCAAAGGCATCGTGAGATAAAAACATGAGATAAATCAAAACGACTGCAAAAAATAATAAAAATTAAAAAATAAAAATTAAAAAAATAAAAATTAAAAAAATAAAAACGACTGCAATTCATTCAGGCGATGTAATAGTTCTAAACCTGCTGCATTAGAATAAGTTCAAAATAGATAAAGCAAAATTGCCAGAGCTACAAGGAAAAATTGACAAATCTGCTGTCATCGGGAAAGACGTAAAGATACATCTGTAGTAATTAACAGATCAAGCAAAGAATATTAACAAGACATTAGGAAACGCATATAGGAATACTTAACAAGCCTACTCTATCAGACAAACACAGAACTCTGAACTCAAGAGATTATTTTCAAACACATATCAATCATCTACAAAAATTGACTGTCCACTGGGCTATAACGCAGGTCTCCAACAATTTTGAAGAACAGAAACCATGACAGGCCACTTTCACTAACGACACCACCATCCAGCTAGAAACCCACAGTTTTAGAGCAGTTTTCATTGTTTGGTGTTTATGGCTTTAAATGCTAACATGACAGAAAGTTAAGTTAGAAATTTGAGGGCCGCCTGGGTGGCTCAGTAGGTTAAGTTTCTGCCTTCAGCTCAGATCATGGATTCAGGGGTCCTGGGATCGAGCCTCGTGTCAGGCTCACTGCTCAGTGGGAAGTCTGCTTCTCCCTCTCCCTGTGCTCATGCTCTCTCTAGCTCTCTCACTTTCTCTCAAATAAATAAATAAAATCTTTAGAAAAAAAAAAAAGGAAATTTGGACTAAAGAGGCTCCTGGCTGGCTCAATCGGTAGAGTGTGGGACTCTTGATCTTGGGGCTGTGAGTTCGAGCCCCATGTTGGGTGTAGAGATTACTTAAAAATATAATCTGGGGGAAAATGATGTTTATACAAGGGAACATTACTCAGCCATCAAAAAGAATGAAATCTTGCCATTTGCAAAGACACGGATGGAACTAAAGAGTATAATGCTAAGTGAAGTAAGTCAAAGACAAAATACCATATGATCTCACTCATATGTGGAATGTAAGAAACAAAACAGATGAACATAGGGGAAGGGAAGACAAAATAAGACAAGATGAAAATTGAGAGGGAGACAAACCATGGGAGACTCTTAACTCCAGGGAACAAACTGAGGGTTGCTGGAGGGGATGGGGGTGGGGGGAGGGGGTAACTGGGGGATGGGCATGAAGGAGGGCATGTGCTGGGATGAGCACTGGGTGTTGTATATAATTGATGAATCACTAAATTCTACCTCTGAAACAAGTACTATGCTGTATGTTAACCAACTAGAATTGGAATAAAATCTTGAAAGGAAAGAGAAAAGAAGAAAGAAAGAAAGAAAGAAAGAAAGAAAGAAAGAAAGAAAGAAAGAAAGAAAGAAAGAAAGAAAGAATTTAGAGTGAAGGCCTAATGATGGCGGAGATCAGAAATCTAAGCAAGCTGTGAAGCAGATGCCTCTGGATGGAAATTCCAAGTTGGCATCTAAAAATCTGTCCAAGGAATTTACTAGCATCAGGGTGTGAATGGTCCGACTTGGGAAACTGGCAAGGATGATTCTGAGAGGACTTCTTTGGCTTTTTATATGCGGAGTCACCTCTCCCACTGTCAAAGCCAAGGTGGGGCCCATTTCTCATGTAAAATCGAATTAGAGGTTCCACAGTGGGGTTACCTGGGGAGCTTGATGTATAGCCCAAGAGTCTGGGGGCTACCAAGGCTTGGAGCAAAAGGCACTGGCCCAAGATGACAGGGCAGAGAGAGTGCACAGGCCAGTCATCCTTCTGCAGAGGGCAAGGGTGCTCCATAGCCCAGGTGTGGCCTCGTAGATAGAAGACCAACATGAAGTCATTTAAATTAAAATCCTACTCTCGTCTGATCCTTCTCACTGGTCTCCCTGCTTCTTCTCTCACACCCACTGTGTTCCTCGGTCCAGCCTCAACATAACAGCCAGTTGGATCCTTTGAAATCTAAGTCACTCCTCCGTACAAAACCCTACAATGTACCCAGCATGGTCATGGTCCCTCTGCTTGACTGCAATGCACAGGTGACCTGCTCCCCTACAGCAGGTCTTCACTCAAAAGCCACCTTCCCTGTGAGGCTCACCCAGACAGGTCTATTTACCATTGCTTAGAGGTCCGCACATAGAGGCTAACAGTATAAAGAAAAGCACAGAAACCGTGAGCAAAAGGCAGGTACTGCAGCAGGAGACATACTGGAAAGGATGCCCAGGTACCTGTGAAACCTGACCTGAACCTGACAGGTGGCAGAGGAGGGAGCTGTTACCCTTATGCTTTAAACTGCACCCATAGTTGGGGCACCTGGCTGGCTCAAACTCTTGGTTTCAGCTTAGGTCATGATCTTAAGCGTCATGAGATCAAGCCCCGAGTTGGGTTCCGTGCTCAGCAAAGAGTCTGCTTGAAAATTCTCTCCCCTCTGGCTCCCCCTCCACTCATGGTCCTCCCTCAAGTAAATATTTAAAAAATAATGTGAACTCAGCCCTAGGTTGCCAGAATTTAAATCCCAACTCTGACCATTCCTAGCTGTGTGGCCTTAAACGGGTTATTTAACATTTCCCATCGTCAACGTTTCTCCCCTAAAAAAAAAAAAAAAATCATAGTACCCATGGCTATGTGAAAATCAAAATGTATCTAAAATACTTAGAGAAGGGATCCCTGGGTGGCTCAGCGGTTTAGCAACTGCCTTTGGCCCAGGGCATGATCCTGGAGTCCCGGAATTGAGTCCCACATCGGTCTCCCGCATGGAGCCTGCTTCTCCCTCTGCCTGTGTCTCTGCCCCTCTCTCTCTCTCTCTCTGTGTGTGTGTGTGTGTGTCTCTCATGAATAAATAAATAAAATCTTTAAAAGATAATAAAATAAAATAAAATAAAATAAAATAAAATAAAATAAATAAATAAAATAAAATAAAATAAAATAAAATAAATAAATAAAATACTTAGAGCCATGCCTGGTGACACATATCATCTGTCGTGCATAAGTGCAGCCACTATTAGTACTAAAAACAAGCCCCGGAGAACCTACAAACAAATTATTGGAATTAGTGAGCTAATAGAACCAGACTTCAGGATAGAAGATGAATATGCAAGAGTGAAAACCCCATCTGTGTATGCAAGCAGCAGAATTAGACGATGTAATTTTTAAAAAGATACTATTCGTAAGAAGCAACGGAAAAAAAATGAAGTTCTAAGGAAGCCTAGCAGAGGAGGTAGGACGGGGCCTAACAGAGGGGTAGGGGGCCCTAAGCTGGTCTCCTCCCTCCAACGCAGCTGGATAGTCAGCAAGTCATTCCGAACGCCCGAGAAATCAGTCGGAGAAACTGCAAGTCTGCGAGTCGCAAAGTGACCTTTGGGAGGGAAGGGGCGCAGAGTTGTCTTGGGGGAGACCCAGCTGAAGGTGCCGCGCTGGGAGGGCGGGGCGGGCCCGGGAGGCACCGTGGAGTCCACGCCTGTGCGGCTGTGCGCGGCCTGAGGCGCTCGGCCGGGGCGGCGGCGCGGAGTCCCGGGGGGCTGGGGGGCCCGGGGCTCCCGGGGCTCCCGGGCCGGGGTCGCGGGAAGGGCGGCGCGGCGCCCGGGCGCGGGAGCGGGGAAGCCGCCGGGAGCGCGAGCCGCCCTCGGGCCCCGGGTTGCCACGCGCCGCGGACCGCGGGGGCTCCCGCCACCCTCTCCTGGGACCGCCAGCAAGGGGCAGAAGCGCGGCGAGACGTCCCGGGGGGTCACTGCGGGTGCGCGCTGCGCCAGTGCCTGAAGCTGGGGGGGTCTTGAGAGCCAGTCGCACGCCGGCCATTCAACAGCGCAGATGGCAGCGTGAGCGCAGTTCTTGCCCCGGGAGGCAAGAGTGATGGCTTGCCTTCCGTGAGGGCCCCCCCCCGGAGAGTGGGGCGCAAGCCTGCGGCTCTGGGGCTCGCGAGCCGGCACCCGCTCGTCCGCCCTGCGCGCCCGCGCCCAAAACCTTCGGGGAGCCGGACGGCGCCACCCAGTGGAGGCCGGAGCTGCTTACACCGAGCCGCATGCCCGAGCCCTGGAGGCGCGTCCCACCGAAACAAACCCGCGCGAACAGCACCCTGGCACCAAGGCTGCTGGCCACAGAGGGCTGCAAAGCCTCGGCCCCAAGGGGAAGAGCCTCTAGCTTCCTTTTACTTTATTCTTTATTATTATTATTATTATTATTATTATTATTATTATTTCTTTTAAAAATTCCTTTAACTCATTATTATTTTTAAACATTTTATGGTTATATATATTTTCGTTTTATTTTGTTTTATTGGGATCCCTGGGTGGCGCAGCGGTTTGGCGCCTGCCTTTGGCCCAGGGCGCGATACTGGAGACCCGGGATCGAGTCCCACGTCGGGCTCCCGGTGCATGGAGCCTGCTTCTCCCTCTGCCTGTGTCTCTGCCTCTCTCTCTCTCTCTCTCTCTCTGTGACTATCATAAATAAATATAAATAGATAGATAAATAAATAAATAAATAAATAAAATATAGAAAATATTATTATTTTGTTTTATTTTTGGATCTAGATTCTATTCATCATTCATTCATTTACCATTCAGAGAGACACACAGAGAGAGGCAGACACAGAGGCAAAGGCCACAATGAGGGATTTGAGCCCAAGACTCCTCCAGGATCATGACCTGAGCCCAAGGCAGATGCTCAACCACTGAGCCACCCAGACGTCCCTGGATTCTTTTAACAAGCAGACTAAAACACACCCAGGATCTAGTTTTGTTTGTTTGTTTTGTTTTGTTGGTTTTTTTTTCTTTCATCTTTTCTTTTCTGGACAAAATAATGATATGGAGAAATCCACCTCAAAAGAAAGAACAGGAAGTAGAGCTCATAGCCAGGGATTTAATCAGTGCAGATAGATGATGCCTGAACTAGAATTTAAAACAATGATTATAAGGATACTAGCTGGGTTTGAGAAAAAAAAAACAAACAAACAAACATAGAAGGCACTAGAGAATCCCTACTGCAGAGATAAAGGAACTAAAATCTAGTCAAGCTGAAATTTAAAATGCGGGTATCCCTGCTTCTCAATGACAACAGAAATCAACTTTGGGTGGATTAAAGGCTTAGACGTGAAAAACAAAACTAAATATTTTAGAAGATTAGGTAAAAGATTTGCTTTATGACTCAGCATGGGATGGGATTTCTCCATCCCCTCCTCCTGGAACCTTCTCTTTCAGGAAATAATTCCTCCCAGGTTTTCAGGTCAAAAACCTTGAAATCAGCCTTAATTCCTCTCTCATGCACCCAAATCCATTTATTTTTAAAAAAGATTTTATTTATTTATTCATGAGAGACACACAGAGAGAGGCAGAGACACAGGCAGAGGGAGAAGCAGGCTCCTCACAGGGAGCCTCACGCGAGACTCATCCTCAGACTGAGATCACACCCTGAGCCAAAGGCAGATGCTCAACTGCTGAGCCACCCAGGCTTCCCACACCCAAATCCAGTTAGTAGCAAATTCTATGTGCTCCAGATTACAAACATCCAGAATCCTACTGCATCTGGCCACCTTCACCACCTTTACCTCTCCACGCTGCCCTATTGCATGATGATGCTCCCAGAGTCATAAGGGAGCACCCAGCCCTGCTCCCCCAGTCAAGCCACCATCATCTGTCCCACCTGGATTTTTGTAGTCAACTCCTCTGAGTCTCCCCGTCTCTGCCCCAGCTCCCCCGCAACTATTCTCTACGGCAACTAGAATGGTCCTTGAACCCACGCCAAACAAGGCCATTCTCCTGCTTGAGACACTCCCCTGGCTCCCAATGCCCCCCACCACCAAGAGAAAAGACTTTCTGGCCGCCTTCCCCACCTAGCCCGTATCTCCTCCCGTCTGATTTCTCCTCTGCCACTCTTGTTCAAACACAACCTGGAACAGCAAGCGCAGGGTTGAGGGGGTGGGTGGAAATAAGAGGGACACATGGGCGAGGGACACTGGCAGCTGGTGCCAAAGTTGAAGACCGAATTTATGGTGCTTGCCAGGGTCTGGAGTATAAATACCACTGTGGTTCACTGTGATATAGCGTCGTAATGTCAATCGGTTAAGGAAAACTTACCAATTGACCTTTGTGAGCAGGTGCAAGCTGGTTTGCGCTGGCTCCAGCACCACCTCTGGCACAGCTGCCAAGGTTGTATTTCGCAGGCTGGTGACAGGTGCCAAATGGTTTTATGCTACTCTTTCACCCTGTGTAGACGTTACCAGACAAGGTTGTGTACACTCTCGGGTGATAATTATTAAGGAGACAAGTGAAAGGCAGGAACCCCGAGGCCCAGAACAGAGGACAATCTGAGCTGTATTCTCTCTTCCTCCTCCAGCACCACCCCTTCTCCAAGCTCAAAGAAAGAGCCAGAAAGTCTTCCAGGGGCTGTCTGGTTCCTTCGGTGACAGGGATCTGAGCCAGGTGCGAATGTCTGCCAGGCCGTGGGGGCACTGGAAAGAGACTGGCAGGATGGAGGGAAGAAAGAAGAGCACTGGAAGGATGTCATGTTTTGCGATGAGGTGAAACTGGAACATGGGGGCCGAGAGAAGCCCCTTCCATGCTGGCTGTGGACCCCCAGCCGAGAGGTCCATTAAACAGCTTGCAAACAGGGTCAGGGCTGAGGAGGTGACTGGAAGCCGAAGAAAGACTGGGGCTTTGGAGGCAGGAGGAAAATGTGAATTTGAGCTCTGACCCACCTCCTAGCACTGAGTGGTCTTGGGCAAACTGTTTCCGATGAGCCCGTGATATGGAGCTACTAGCTGTCACCCCAAACAAACAGGACTACGGTAGACCCTCAGGAAACACTCTGCATTGATGTCTGAACCCCCAATCCACCCTCCCATGGTGCCACCATGGCTCTGGGAAGGAAAAACAATAGCCTGCCAGCTACTCATTTCAAGTCCCAGGCCAAGAGTCTCCAGGAGGCACTTCAGAGAGCCATCAAGGACCTGGTGAGGGCCACGTCATCATGATTATCCCCATGGTGCTAAGAAGGTGACTGAGGCCTTCTTGAAGGGTCCTGCCCGAGGTGAGGACAGGTGAAGAGAGGTGAAGTGTCCTGCCCGAGGCCACACCCAGGAAGTGCCAGAGCTGAGCTTTGAACCTAGGAAGCCTGATATTGTCGCTCTGACCAGAGGTGCTGAGGCCAGGGGTGCCTGGGCCTCCCTCTGGCAGCTTAGAGGTACTCGAGGGAGTGAGGAGCTATTTGCCAACTGAGGTGGATCATGTGCATGAGGAGAGCAGATTTTCCTGGAACCTGAACGTTCCCAGCACAAGGCACAGGGCCTGGCCCATAGAGGGGCCTTGGTGGCCCTGCAAGGATCATCCCGTGTCCCCAGGAGTACATCTTGGGTCTCAGACCCCATAGGGGTCCAGGGAAGGGTGGCTTGGGGATCACAGGTGCTGACAGTCCCCACCCTTGCCCCTTGGCCTGACCTTGAAACAAGTTTGATCGCATGTTGTAGCCCAAATCATAGTAGTCTGAGAAGATGGAGGTGATTTCCATGGGACTCTGGATCCTGCTGGGCCACGAGTTTGCCCTCTTCTGGCCCTCAAAGACCTCACCGATGGCCCTTCGAGCCTGAGCAGCGAGCGAGGGAGAAGAGACAAGGGATAGAGAGAGAAGCAGGGTCAGCCCCATCTCACCTCCAACCTCCCTCCTCCGTCTCACCCTGCCCTCACCACCCCCTACCCCACCCCTACCCTGCAGCCTTCAACCAGACCCAGGGCTGGGAGCTGGAAGAGCTGAAGGCCCTCCACCCCTCACCCCACCTCCCACACAGGCACTGGGGACAGTAACCTTCCTGCCTTGAGCACCTACTCTGTACCATCAGGAAAGGGCTTCATAATCACTCCTGCCATTTTATAAATGAGGAAGCCAGGCCTCAGGGCAGGACTCACCCTGTCGCCACAGCTAGTGAACCCCAGGGCTCCACTTGCCTCTAGAACAGAGGCATCACCCAAGTCAGCTCTGGGTGGCTCCTTAGGTTCCACTGGGGCCAACTCCTTCCTCTACTGAGGAGGCAACTGGGAGGCTCAAGTGGCTGAGCCCAGGCCTGAGCCAGGAAACGGGTTCAAGTCCTAGTTCTGCCGTAACCCAGCTGCTGACATTAGATGAGTCTCTGGTCCTCTCTGGGCCTCAGTTTCCATGCTTGTAAAATGGGGGCGAGGTGCCGAACTGGATGGTCTTTGAAGTAGCTTCCTCTCTGATATTTGCTGGCTCAGGGACAAAGCCATGTGATGTGTCAAAGGTAGACAGAAAAAAACAGATCTCTTGATTCAAGCCCAGGATGATGATGGCCCAAGAGAGAAATGATGGCTTCCAGGGCCAAGAGGAGCAATGAGAGATAGCAACCATAGAGCCAGCCTCAAATTGGGACAAGATCTTCCTAGCGGGACAGGATATTTAAGATTGTGACCTCCCAGACTAGCAGGTGAGGGTGGTCACCACACCTTAAAATGACAAGGTAGAGGGAGACCCAGCCCACAGCCTTTGTGATCCTGGGGATCCACTTGCTCAGTGTGACTTGAGCAGATCGTGTCACCCTTCTTCAAAAAGAAGCCATAACTTGGGCCTGGCCCACTGCGCGATGTAGTCGCTATGGAGGTGGAGATAACGGCTTTTGAGAACATGTCTCAAAACACCAGAACAAGAGCAATTCCTAGTATTTGACCAGAAATAGCAGTTTTATCTCAACTTTCAGTTGATCAATAGTGACTACCTAGAATAATGTAGCAGGTGGGAAAAAGTGCCAGCATCAACTAGTAATGTCTGCCATGAATGCAGTCTAGGGACATTGGGCTATGCATGCCATGTATTTGTCAGCCTGGTCTAGTCAACTGCCTCGTTTTACAGAGGCAGAGACTAGAGCCCAGAGAGCGGAAGTAACTCCTCCAAAGTGACCCAACATTCAGGGGGCAGAGCCAGGGTTCAAACCCCAGTCTTCTGATCCCAGCCAATGCTGTCTCCTTTAGGAGATTTGTTCAACTTAAGAGCATCTAATCTAACACCAGACTTATACATGAAAGGTCAGTAAGCTCCAGGCATCCAGAATATGCTGGCCCAGCTTGGATCCTTATCCCGTAGAACTGAGTGAGTTTGGTTCATTTACTTAACCCCTTCCTCTAAGCCTTGGGCTCCTTATCCATAGGATGGTGATAATAGTTTCTTCCTCACTGGGAAGATCGAATGAATTTGTTTTATGCGAAGACTATAAAGTGGGCTCCGCTGGCACATGCGAGGGCCTAGTTAACACTCCTAATGATATAATCATAGGGACTCTGTGCTCAAGAGCAGTCTCCACGCATAACCCTCCTGCCACCCTCAGCGTCCTGTGCCCACTCTGATACCTGGTCCTCGGAGACCAGCTGGTCCACCATGCTGCTCCCAAACTTGTGACGAATGTTATCTGGAATGACGCTGCTCCTCTGGCCCTGGGCTCCTGTGTTGGAGCCCCCCTTTAGCCCCTGGTTCGGCTGAGCCCCCTCTTGAGGAGAAGCCCTGCTCTCCCTTGAGGAGGGTCTGTAGCCTCCCTTCTTCAGGGACCCGTGCTGTGGGTCCATCCCCGGGGACAGACAGTCCCTGCTGTTGGCCAATGGGGGTGGAGTCTGGACCTCCTCCATGTGGGCCTGCCTTAGGGGGCTGCCTCCCCGGCACAGGGAATGCTGTGGGGAGACTGGGGCCTGGTACTTGAATTTGGAGGTGTCCAAAGGGCTGCGGGCAGTTCTCCAGGGGTCCGTGTCCTGCTGGCCATCCTTTTCGTTGGCCCTTCCATGGGCCCTGGTCAAAGTAGTGGTACCTGAACAGGGCAGGGGAGAGAGAGGGAGAGACAGGTGCAGAGTGGGGGCAGGAAGGGAGACAGCGATGGGGTTGGGGAGGAGGAAGAGACAGACTGAGAGTCCCAGAGCCCCAGAACAGCAAGGGAAGGGGAGGCAGGGAAACTCCTAGAAAAACTGCTTTCTTGGCTTCTTTGGCTGCCTCTGTTCTTGCAGAGACCTGCACCCCACTGCCTCACACAAGCCTTACAGACAGATCGTGTCTGTCCTCCTCGTAAAGGTCAAGGATTTAACGATTTCTTTGGAGTCTTCCAGCACAATAGATAACATCTAAGGAATGACAGGAACATTTTCCAAGACCACCGACTCACCAGGACCCCTGGTTCCGGTATCAGTGACTTAGGAGGAACACCTAACCACTCACCCTCATTCCTGGGTACCTGAGGGGACCATGCACTGGGTCCTCAGTAAAAGCTCCAGGCCCTGTGCACAGATGAGACTCATTCTGCTTTCCTTTTCTGGGTCTTCCAGACACTCTGTATGTGCTCTCTCTCTCTCTCTCTCTCTCCCTCTCTCTGTCTCTCACAAACTCTGCTATCATTTCTTCTCAGCACACATTGGATTTCTATGCTGTGCAAAGCCAAAGTCCCTCTCGGCTGGTCCTGTGGGCCCCCCTACCCCTGCCCTGCTTCTGGGTCCTCAGACCCAGCCAGCCCGCATCAAAGGGACAGGGATGGAGAAAAATCCCGGGACCCAGAAGGTAGGGTGGGAAATCAGGAGAGACGGAAGAAGGAGGTAGCTCAGTCGGCCAAGCCTCCCATGGGACAGAATCATCCCACACTGTTTTTGACAGTAGGAGCTGCAGGCCAAGACGCTCCAGCCTTGAGGCCTAGCTGTGGGACCTTGACCTCTCTGTGCTTTCATAAAACTAAACAGGCTGCATCTGACAGTTGACAGTCCTTGGTCTAACCGGCAATGTTTTCTCTGTTTTCTCTTTCTTTGTGGTGAGTGAGCCACATAAGTAACAGTGCCTCTGACAACCAAGCTGATGGTGACTTAACACTTGATTTGTATAACATGTTACATGCTATAATCCCGGAGTAGTACAGAAATTCTTTCTTACTTTATTCTTTCCTGTATTTTCTGTGCAAAATGCAGAAGAGGAGCCGTTCCCCTCCCCCACCCCATCCCCCCACAGCCTTCGCCTCACCCCCTGCTCCCCAGTCTTCAATCCCAGCTATAAACACATTTGGTGAGCTTCCCTCCAAAATATTCTAGATGGCTCCTCCAGCCCTCCTGAAGGATTCATAGTTTTGCTTTGCTTTTGTTTATAAATGAGATTGGATTCTAAGTATCACTTTGTAACTTGCTGTTAAAAAACACCACTGTGCCTGGGGGATTGGCTGACACAGACCTGACTTCCCCTTCAAACCGGGCAGGATTTTGCAGCTGCCCCACTGGTGGTCATTCAGATTGTTCCAGGCTTCCTTTTCAGAAAAGGCTGCTGGAAAGCAGCAGGTTTTACCAGCTTTGGGGGGTTTTATTTTGCTCTCACCGAATCCTACTCTGCTGTCACCAAGTGATAATGGTGCTCTGCGAAAAGCCCCTCTCGCCCAGCCCTGGAGAGGCAGACCCTTCCCTGGGCGGTGGAGACTGAGAACACGGATGCCCGCTTCCTCCTTTCCCTCCCTCCTACCCCCACCTATGAAATCAGATGCTATTTCATTCTTGCTCCTTTGTCATCCACACAAAAGGCAGAGAGAAAACCTGTGCCTGAGACCAGAAGGCCTTTCCTCCCTCCAGTTCTGGTTCTGCCTCAGCGAGCAGGAAGCCAAGCAAATGGCAGGTGCCTCTGGGGACAAGGGAGGCTTTCAGGAAGGGAATGGCCCCCCATTTTGGAAGCCCCGTCTGAAGCCCATTCAGCACCCACCTGCTCAGCCACGGCCTCTCCTTCTGCTCCTGAGGGGCCTGGGGCCCAGCACAGTGAGGGGCTCCTCTTGGGGCCCCTCAGGATGCTCAGCTCAGGACTCCAGGAGCAGAGCTCCCTGTTTCTGCCGGGAAGCCTTCCTGACAGCCTCATTTACGGGCATGTTATAGTGGAATCGCCTGCTCCCCACTGCCCACCATTCGGGGTGATGAGCACGCTTCACTGGCAGGGCTGGGCTCAGAGAGCGGCTATGCCCCCCCATTCACCCACTGGGGGAGGACCTACGGCATCAGTGCTGTGCTGAGCACTGGGGATCCAACAGGGAAACAAACTCCACCCCCCCCCCAATCCTCTTGGAGTTCAGTCTGTGTTGAATGAATGAATGAGTGTCTGCTGGCAGCCCAGGAGCCTCCCCGGAGCCCTGCTGTTCCCCCATCCCCTCGGCCATAAAATGGGCCAAGTGAATCCAGCTTCACTTGTGAGTGTGAGGCCCAAATGCTCAGTGGTCAGTTTTTCCGGCTTGGCCCCTTATCAGAATCCACTCCCTACACACACACACACACACACACTTATTACATCTGCAGATTCTTGGGCCCCTCCAGGCACCTGCATCAGAACCTCCCTGGTAGAGGCTGGGATTTGATTTAACATTTGACGAGGCCTGGGTCCTTGGGTTGTGGGAGAGATCTTCCAGCAGCGTCACTGGATGGCCACTCTCGTGGGGTGCCTGCCAGAGCTGACCTGCCCCAGGCACCCTGGGTTGAAAGCCGTCCCCTTGTCCTGAGGGCAGAGCCCCCACTCAGGGATCAGGCCTGGGACCCAGCCTGCACTCATCCCGCACCTGCCTCTCTCCAGTCCCTCCAGCCATATGGACTTCCCTCGGCTCTACTTCCAGACTTATGCCCTCACTGCTGCCCATGCCTGGAACACTCCCTTCGTGCCTCCTAGGGCCACAGCACTCCCTGGGCCAGGCTCACTCAGGACCTCCAGGTACCTTCCACTCTGACCAGACCTGGCCCCTGCTGGGTTCTCCGTGAGCCCTGCCCTCTGGGTGCACACATCTCCTTCTGAGCCCCCAGAAGGGCACTGAATGGGGCAGAATGGAGGGACCCAGCCATGTTCTCTTCCCTTTGATTTCTGCGGAGGAAATCAGGGCCCCACAGTGGGTCTGGAGGCCCAAGGGAGATGAGAGAGAAGGAAAAGGGGCTGTTCCCTGCTGCCCACGGGGCACCCATCCAGAAACCCTGACTGTGCATTCAGCAAGTCCCTGGGCAGCCTGTCCTACCTGCTCGGTGGCCCAGCTCCATCAACTCTTGCTCTCGGACGGGTAATTCCAAGCTTAGTCCTGTAGACAAAGAAACACATTTGGTCGTCTCAGATGACACACAGTCTCTGCAGAGGAGGATGAGCCGGGCGCTGATCAGGGACGCTTGTGACCATATGCCCAGCCCCCAACCAGACGTCCCTCATACTGTTTCCAGTGCTCTTTGGTACTCAGCAAGCCCCCGGCCCCATCACCCATCCCCCCTGGCCTGCACCCTGGACCCCTGCAGACTCTGCTCTCTCTGAAAAGCCCATGCCAATGACCCAAAGACCTTTCTCAAACACCCTGGGGGCCCTGAGCTCCTCTTCCTGGCAGCCTCTTCCTTTTACCTTCTCTCCCATCTGCAGCACTGCAGCAACCAGTGCCCCCCTAGGATTCCCCAGCAGGCCCTTGGTAAGGCCCCCTATCCTGGTGACTATGTGCCTCCCTGCAAGTAAGACTGTGTCCTTTTTAACAGCTTGACAGAAAGGAACCAGCCTGGCCAACATAGGAGAGCTGAGAGCAGGAGCCACACTGCTATGAGCTCAGTCTTTGCTCCAAAAGACAGGCCTTTGGGACAATTTTGAGGAGCAGCAGCTCTGACATCTACAAATAGCCTCTGTGGCTTTCAGGTTTGTGTTCCTTTTCCGAGTGAACTTTTTCTTAGTCATAATATCTGATATTATTGCAGTGTCTTTTAAGATCTTTGTGAATCTTTTGATATGAAAACGTAAAACAGTTTATTGTATACAGTGAATGTTTAGTGCCTCGGCCTAAGAACTAAGTATCTTTGTAAAAAGGAAAGCATAGAAGCAGCAAGTCAGAGCTGGAAGGGATTTTTGGGATTACCTAATCCAATCTCTTCATTTTATAAAGAAACCAAGGCTCAGAGAGGGGGAGTGACTTGTGTCAGGTCACCCAGCAAGTTTGTTTGCTGGTAAGCTCAGAGCACATTAAGAACCAGATCAACTTTAGGAGTGCCTGGGTGGCTCAGTCAATTAAGTCTCTGATTTAGGCTCAGGTCATAATCTCAGGATCCTGGGATCAAGCCCAGGTTGGGCTCCCTGCTCAGCTCAGGAGCCTGCTTCTCCCTAGCCCTCCAACTCTCCCTTGACTCATGCTCTCTCTCTCAAATAAGTAAATAAAATCTTTTAACAAAAGATAATTTTATTCTTTCGAAAAATCACGAAGTGAAACATCCTAATTTTGACACTTAATAATTGTGTGGTGCTAACTGTGTGACTGTGCTGCTTCTGGTCCCTATCCTTTCCGTATTCATACACAGTGTTAACTCTCCATCCCATCTCCCTGAGTGTGGGCTTGATTTAGCAGCTTGCTTCTGATCAAAAGAATATGACAAAAATGGTAGGATGTCACTTCAAGATTAGATTAGTGACTTCTGTCTTGTTCACATTCTTTCTCTGGCTCTTCTTGGCTTGTTTGCTTACTCTGGCAGAAGCAGCTGCCATGTTTTGAGTGGTCCTATGGAGAGGACAACAGCTCATAAAAAACGGAGACCCATGGTCCAATAGTTCTCAAAGAATTGCATGAATCCTGCCACCTGAATGAACATGGGAGTGGATCCCTCCCCGATTGAGCCTTCAAATGACAACATAGCTCAGCTGATACATTAAGTATAGCTTGTGGGAGACCCAGGGCCAGAAGACCCAGCCAAGCTATACCCAGGATCCTAACCCATAGAAACTGTGAGATAATAAATTTGTACTTTTTTTAAGCACATAGTTTTAAATTGCTAAGTCTTCTGGTCATTTATTATGTAGCAATAGCTCAAACATATTTTGGTACCAAGAATGGGTTGTTGCTATAACAAATACCTTAAAATTCAGGAGTGGCTTTGGAACTGAGCAGTGGTTGGAGCATGGATGGATTTGAGGAACATGATAGAAAAGGCTTAAATTGCCTTAAACAGATAATGAGTAGAAATCTAGATTTGGAAGTACTGCCAGTGCAGACAAAGAACATGTTCTCAGAACCTTGTGGGAGCCGTGTCCGAGTTATGTAGTTACAGAACCTAGTGACACTGTCATTGATGGTTATATGGAAAGTAGAACATGTGACTAATGAGCCAGGGGATCTAGCAAAGGAAATTTCCAAGCAAAGCATGGAAGGCACCTCCTGGTTTCTTCCTGCTGCTTGTAGTGAAATGTGACAGGAGACAAAAGCATCGAAGGAAGGACCATTAAACATAAAAGAGGCAGGACTTAATAGTTTTGGAAATTCTCATCCTCCCCAGGTGCCAAAAGAGGCTAAAATTAAGAAATAGCTTCAGAGCACCATCCAAAAAGGTAGCCAAAGCTGTGACTGTACCACCTTTTGTGAAAAGCTTATAACGATAAAAAGCTCAGAGCATATTATTCAGTCACACAAAGGACCCTTTAAAGAGATAAGGATGCACCTCACAGACCCCCCCCCCTCAGTGGGGTAATAGGTCGTCTAGGAAACCTAGAGGTGCTGTGTCTTCCCAGGAGTCCCAGAAAGGGGAGCAGAGCTGTTGTCAAGCCCCTGTAGGCTTAAGTTCTGGAGAAAACCATATTAACAAAAGTACTACCAGCTTGGAGCAAAAGGGACAGATGGTACAAAATGGAGTCTAGTGGACCCTCGAATCTACCAGCAGAAGAGTCTGACAAAACTACTCAGCATATGGGCAGCCCTGGTGGCTCAGTGGTTTAGCACCGCCTTCGGCCCAGGGTGTGATCCTGGAGACCCGGAATCGAGTCCCACGCAGGCTCCCTGCATGAAGCCTGCTTCTCCCTCTCCCTCTGCCTGTGTCTCTGCCTCTCTCTCTCCTCTCTGTGTATTCTCATGAATAAATAAATAAAATCTTAAAAAAAAAACTACTCAGCATACACATGTGCTATCTTTTTTTATTTCTCAAAAAAAAAAAAATTAGAGAGTGGAAGCAAGGACCTGTGGGGCAGAGCTGAGAGCCATGGAGAATTACTTCCAGGCCTCGAAACCCAATCAGGAAAAGTTCAACAATCCCTGCTGGATTTCAGAACTGCTATGGACTGGTAACTCCTTGTGTCTCCAGTGTCCTCAGTTTTTAATAGGGATGTTCATAGCCCTTATCCCAGGTCAGCCACACCATTCATTGCATGGTGGTATGTTCAGAACAGATAGTTTAGTTTCCTAATATCTACTGATGGGGAGATAGGACTGAGTCCAAGAAACCACACTCAAGGAACCTCATCCACACGCAGGCCTGATTTGTAGACAGGTTCTAGATTTTGAGCTGATGCCGTAATGGAATGAACCTTTTGGAGATCGTAGGGCAGAAATGAATGTATTTTGCATATGGAAACAATGTATGTTATCAGGGCCAAGAGGGCCAACTGCCACCAAGGTGGGCAGTTGACATGGCTCCCAAGGATCCTGTTCCTTGGAATTCACACCCCTGCTTTATCTTTCCCCTTGAGTGTGGGCTGGACCTGTTGACTTGCTTCTAACCAATTAAATATGGGATGAGAAGCTACTTCCAAGGTTATTGAAGATTGAATATAGAAGATTGTGACTCTGTCTTGTTCACACTCTCTCAGGCTCTCCCTCACTCTGATAGAAGAAGGGTTCATGTTGTGAGCTGCCCTCTGGAGAGGCCCACGTGGCAAAGATCTGAGGGAGGCCTCTGGCCAACAGTTCATGAGAAATTGAGGCTCTCAGATCAATAATCCATGAGGAACTGAGCCCTACCATATGAGTGGCCCTGGAAAGGGGTCCTTCTCTAGTTGAACTTTGATTATAGTCTATGGAAGACCCTGAGATATGGGACCTATTGGAGCTGCATCTGTATTTCTGACTCAAAGAGATTGTGAGATTAAAAAAAAAAAAATCTTAGGGGCACCTGGGTGGCTTAGTAGCTTAAGCATCTGACTTTTGATTTTCGGCTCAGGTCATGCTCTCAAGGTTGTGAGATTGAGTCCCACATGAGGCTTCACGCTGAACATGGAATCCTGTTTGGGATTCTCTTTCTCCCTCTCCCTCTGCCCTTTTCCCTCTCTCTAAAATATTAATTAATTAATTAATTTTTAATAATGTTCTTAAACCACTGAGTTTTGGGGCAATTTGTTAGATGGAAAGAGATAACTAATACAGCTCATATGTTACACATTCTCCCATCTAGTAGGTTAGTCTGTCTTCGTAAGGACTCAGGTGTTCAGAGAAAATATAACTCCTCCTCTTTCACAGATGGAGAAAGTGAGGCTCAGAAAAGAAATAGGACCTCAGCCAGGTGGCGCTGAAACCAAGCCCTTCACCTTCTGTCTCCTTCAAGTGAGCTGTCGGCCCTGTCCCAGTTCCCCATCTCCAGTTACCCAACTGATGTGCCCACAGCAATGTCCCATCTGCCCTAATGGCACCCCCAGCCCAGAGCAGCCTAGACCAGCTTGAGCAGAAGTGTGGACTCACTGCCAGCTTCTGATCTGGAGAGGAAGTCCCAAGAGACGTCAGTTAAGGAGGACAGGGAAGGGGGTCCCGTTGCGTCTGGGCACTCTTCCCTCACGGGCAGCCCTGAATGGAGAGAGGGGAGATGAAATCCCGGGTCCTGGAAGACCCCCGTCCACCCCACAGGTCTCTGCCTCACCTCTCCACTCTCTCTCATAACGTCAGAAAACACGTGAACCACTCTGGTGTGTACTGAAGCCCAGGAGTGCAGATCCACACTGCAGAACTGCTGGTGAAGACCACTGGGTGGTTGCCAGGGAGCGGCCCCCCTCCACTGTTCATTGGAGTCGCCATGGTGACCACTATTCAAAGGGCTCTGTTACCTCAGAGGGCTCCCAGACCCACTCCAGGGGCCCCTCTGGGCTGGGGAAAGCCAGTACTGTGGGGCATGGAGGAGCCCTCAGGCATCGCTCACCCTCTCACCCCCTCAAAATGTTTCCTGAGCCCCCACATGCATCAGGTTTGGAGTCAGACACAGAGGCCTCAGCTGCCATCAGGTGGAAAGTTAGTTCTAGTGACTACAAAGGATTGGATAGAGTGATGAGTTTTGACTGGGGGAAGGAGTCAGGGTTCTCAGAAGGGCCACATGAACTGGACTTTGAGGGATGCATAGGAGCTAAACAGTTTAGAAGGGACTATTAAAGGTGTGGATGTGTTTCTGAGCATGGCTATAGGCCAAGAGGAGTGGGGAGGGGAGAGAAAAGTGCACCTGAGCTCTCTCAGCTGGACATGAAGGGATCAGGGACCAAGTAGTAAAATGAGAGCAGGGTGTGACATTGAGACTCTGTTCTCCACCCCTCAAACCATGAGGGCTACCAAAGATGAACAATTAAGTGGCTTCTGCAGTTGGCACCCGCAGTATCTCAGCCCTGTCTGGCTGTTGCTCAGCAGGGGTGGGGGTATGGGGGAGGCCTCCTCACGCCAGCCTTCCGGGGGCTCCCCGGGAGGCAGAGAGCTTGGTGACACTCAGGGCCCCTGAGTCTGGTCCTGCCACTTAAAGAGTGACTTTGACCAGATTCTTTGGCAGAACTTTCCTTGTATGTGAAACAGACACAGCTCATGGTGAAGGGTAAGAATTAGAATTGAACAAAGTCACTTTCATCAAGTGCCTAGCCCATCGCTCACCACGGAGAGATGTGGCCTGTAACCCACAGCTCACCCCATAAGCGACTCATCACCAAGGCCTTCAAAGTACACCAGACTTGAGTGCCTGGGTGGCTCAGTGGTTGAGCGTCTGCCTTTGGCTCAGGTCGTGATCCCAGGGTCCTAGGATCGAGTCCCACATCGGACTCCCTGGAGGGAGCCTGCTTCTCCCTCTGCCTGTGTCTCTGCCTCTCTATGTCTCTTGTGAATAAATACATAAAATCTTTAAAGAAACAAAAACAAAAAAAACAAAGTACACCAGACTCGCACCTGCCTCAGCCACTTCCACAACATCATTGTCCTGCCCACTGTCCCCAGGTCCAGACCACAGCCACCTCTTGCTGCCTCACTGGTCTCCTGGGATTGTTCTTATTCTCTCGTTAATCATCCATGGCTGCATGACAGTATTATCACAAACTTAGCAGCTTCACTCATATTCCCTACGGCAGTTGCTGTGGGTCATGGGTCTGGGTGTGGTTTAGCTGGGTTCCCTGGCCATTTGAGGACCTAAAGCTGGTATGACAAGACAGCACGGAGGCAGGAAGGGTCAGCCCTAGCCCTCTTCCCCGCAGACCCTGCAGCCTTCAGCCTGACCCAGCCTGACCCCAAGTCTCCTCAGCATTTACTGAGCTCCTGCTTGCCCCAACGCCAGGCTAGGGGCTGGGGCGTGTCCCTGGTGGATTTGGTCTGTGCCCTCCATGGCCCTGTCCTTGCCCAGGAAAGCTGCACAGTGGAAGCAGGAAATCCCATTTGGTGAGGCCAGGGCTCAGCTTGCAGGCTGTCAGGGGACAGCAGGTCTCTCGAGATGCTACCCAGACACTCGACAATAGGACAACACTCCTGTGCCCAGAGCCTGGACATAGACCAGGACCTGAGCTCAGGATTCCCGTCTCACGTTCCAGCTTTGCGCTTCCCAGGGCACCTGGTCAAATAACCACTTCGAGCTGAGCCTGTGGAAAGGTAGTGCCCTCCGCCCCAACCGCCTTATAAGTAATAGGTGTCTGCGACCCTGCTCCCTGCTGTCTCCCCTGCTCACGCACCACCTGGGACAGAGGTCTGTCCTCCCTGGTTCATCGGCCCCCACCCATGTCTGGGATCTGTAAGTAGTGAATCTTGTGACTTAACTTCATTTGTGTGGGTGTATTGAAATTGCATCTTCCGTCGAAATAAACCCAAGATTTTCACTTTCCCAAATGGGAGCCAGGATGCTGAGGGGGCTACCGGCCGACCCTTTGGGGATGACTTGTGCCCCCTCAGTCAGCAAGCTGTAACCTGATGATTTTTTTTTTTAATTCATAAGAAACACACACAGAGAGAGGCAGAGACCCAGGCAGAGGGAGAAGCAGTTTCCTCGAGGGGAACCCGATGTGGGACTCGATCCCAGGACCATGGGATCATGACCTGAGCTGAAGGCAGATGCTCAACTGCTGAGCCACCCAGGTGTCCCTAACCTGATGATTCTTAATTTGGTTCACCAGCTATAGGACCCCCAGCACAGGGCCCCAAAGGAGGGCTCAGAAAGCCTGTTTCTAGGAAACTCAAAACCCAGCCACATGGGCCCAGTCTTCTACTGTAGCTTCACATTGCCAGGGCTCTGGAACCTTCTCCCGGGGCTGAGGTTGCTTCTCTAGCCCCTTTTCATGTGCTTCCCAGGAGGGTCTTATTCTGAGCCAGGAAGGACACCGCAGGTAGAGGCCCCCTTCCTCAGGCCCATCTCTGAGCATCACCTCTTCTGAGAGGCATCAAGGCCTGAGTTGTGTGACACCCCTTTGAAAGGCCGGGTGGCCCCTACCCTATCTCCCGCACCCAGAGGGCTGGGCCTAGAGCAGGAGCAGTTGGCATTGGCTAGCCTTGGTTTCACTTCGCTCCAGCTCCTTGGTACCCCATCCAGGTAGGCCCCAGTATGCCCCACCTGACATGGGACAATACATGGCTTCCAAAACGAAATAATAGAGCGACAGCCTGAGTGCGGGCTCCCCAGTGAGGGACTGCTCTGGAAATTTCTTGCCTTGGTGGGTTCTAAGGAGCCTGAAAGAAATGAGCACATGGGGCAAGGGAGGAACCCAGGGAGAGGCAGACAAACACAGCTATTCAGAAAAGGCAGTTTATTCCAGTGTCTGGGGGGAAAGGAGGGCTTTACACAGCAATTTTAAAACCTGGTCAGTCTCCTTCGCTAAAGAGGTACGCGCTGCATGTCAGGCTGCGGTCACTAAACAGATGGGAGCTGCCAGCCGGCGACAAGGACACTGCTCAGGCCTTCTCGCGCTTCCACTGGGACACACGGGTCTCCGGGGGTGCCCGGTGGAACCACTCGAACCAGGAGCCATCGTAGACAGCCACGTCGGGCTTGCCGCAGAGGTAGGCGGCCAGGGCGACGTGGCAGGCGGTGACCCCCTTCCGGCACGTGGCGATGAGGGGCTGCGCTAGGTTCACCTTCTTGGCCTCGAACATAGCACGCAGCTCCTCCAGGCTCTTCTCGAAGCCGTCCTCGGTCAAGAAGTCCATGAATGGCATGTTGACTGAGCCTTGGATGTGGCCGGAGTCCAGTCCTGGGTGCAGCAGAGGACAGAGGGGAGGACAGTGTTAGGAGTGGCATGGGGGTTGGGGTGGGGGAGATGGCCAAAGAAGCTGTGGCTATAAGGACAGGGAGCTTCAGAAACAAAAGTAACACCCTTGGCCTTCTCAGAGCTCAAATTACCCCTGGCCCAACCTACCTTCAATGCTGGAGACATAAGACAAAGGGCGCCCCCTTCCCCAAAGCCTGCCCCTGAGTAAGGATGCCCGAAGTCAGACCTGCTTGAGAGGACAGGGGTGAGTCCCAGCTCTGCCATTTACTAACATTTACCTCGGGGAAATGCTTCACTTCTCTGGATCAGTTTTCCCACCTGTAAAATGGGCTCCGTGGCACAGACCTATCTCACAGGGCTGTGGAGACGTGGCTGTTACGTGCCGAATGGTAAGAACACAGCGGTGGACATGGCCCAGGCTCAGGGAGATTACAGTCTAGCAAGAAAGACAGATGCAGGGCAGCCCGAGTGGCTCAGCCGTTTAGCGCCGCCTTCAGCCCAGGGCCTGATCCTGGAAACCCAGAATAGAGTTCCTTCCGTGTTGGGCTCCCTGCATGGAGCCTGCTTCCCCCTCTGTCTGTGTCTCTGCCTCTCTCTCTCTCTGTGTCCCTCATGAATAAATAAATAAAATCTTTAAAATAAAAAAAAAGACAGATGCTAAGCAGATAGCATAAAATTCATGAACTATAACGTCACTCCAGTTTACAGATGTATACACTGAGGCAGGGCAGCATGAAATGGCTCACCTACAGCCACAAAGAGAGGCAAAGGCCGCCCCAGGAAATCCCCTGATTTTTCTGTTAAGCAGAGTCATAGAAAGAGCTAGACATAAGTATCCCAGCTCTGCCACTTGCCTAAAGGGTGACTTGAAGCAAGTGATGTCACTTCTGAGCCTCAGTTTCTCCAGGGGGTGAAATGGGACTGAAAGTATTGACGGGCCCGGGCTGCTGTGAGGAGCAAAGCACCAGCTACTGCGCCTGGCCCACGCACCCGCAGATGCCGATGCTCCCGCCCTTTACCACCTACCCTGGGGAGCGGGGTATGGGAGCGGGGTGGTCCCTGCAGACCCTTCCTAGCAATGCTGAGAGGCTTGGATAGAAGGGAGAGAAGGGAGTGGGGGTCTGAGCTGGCTCCGAGGTCCATTCCGGACTGGTCTCCCCTCCCAATGAGGCCCCCCTGCCACATCTAGTTTCAGAACAGTCAGCAAAGGGGTCTGGGCCGAGGCCTTGGTCCTGCCCTCAGCACACCAAAGGTCGCTCCTCTCTTCTTCAAGCACCCCACACCCTGGCAGCCTTTGGATGCTGGGAGTGGGACCCAAGGCAGATTCAGGCATCTCTTTGGGCCCCCCCTTCCTCCAAAATTCCCCACCACACCCTTAAACCTGGACCATGGACAGGGCAGGACCAGGGTGGGCAGCAGTGGGAGGGAAAGGACCCGAGGGAGGCACACAGGGTGCAGGGGGCAGGGTGCAGCCAGGAGGCCCTACATCCCTGAGCCTCAGTCTCCCCATCTGTAAAATAGGGAGATAATCCCAACTACCTCACAGCCTTGTGAGCCCCTAGAGACCCTGGGTGCATAGTAGGTGCACAATCGTGCCAGCAATGTCCCATTCCCCATGCCCTGGAGCCAAAGAGGCTTCCAAAATTCACTGGCATGCGTCAGGAGTTCCTTTGATTGCTGTCCTGACTTACAAATTACAGTGAGTTCTTCCTGTTGTAATTTTTATCTTTTTGTCCGGACATTTTAATCTGAGAGTCGATGTGTGCTGACCCTACCAATGAGGAACAACAGATCCATTGGCTTCAAGGGCGCCCTTTGCCAAGACACCCAACTTAAAAATCTCTCGGCATTCAGGCAGTGGGCTGAATCTAAGTGCACTTAGAAGTGCAAGCGTTTGTTAAACTCTGAATGCTGTTTTGTTTCTTTCCTCCCATCCACAATGGAAACAGCTTCAGTGCTTTCTTCCAGTTGCATAAAAGGCACCTCTTCTGAGTAAAGAGTCGGGGGGTTTCTGTGACTCTGGCTTCCCAAATTGGGTCAACCTCAGGAGGTGGGGGGGAGGGGGGGTCCTCCTTTCACATCTGCCAGCGAGGACCCAGGGCCTGTCTGAGGAATTTCAATGAGCAGGCATTGACCGCCTGTGTGTGACAAGGCCCAGGATGAACCCAGCCTGGAGAACCTTGGAGAAGAGCCAACTGAAGCAAAAGCATGTGGGCCCAGAAGCAGGAGCTCCTGCTGCTTTGCTCCCAAGTCCAACTTCCCCTGGAGGCTCCTGGCTTTCCTCCCCACCCCCGGCAGGCAGGCCACCATGCTCAGACCTCGGCACCGGGCACCAGACAGCGGGTTAGCTCAAGAGGTTTATCTTCCAGAATCCTTACAAATCCTCTGATGGGGAGCCTGGGCTCAAAGAGGTGAGGAAACTTGCCTCAGGACACAAGGGTGTGTGAAGTGAAGTCAGGTCTGTCTGACCCTAAGAGCTGTGTCCTTTGACTACCCTGAGCCTTCCTGGAGAAGGAAACTGAGGCAGGGGAATGGATGAGATGACCCCCTCATGTTTCTCAACTGCTCAGAGGCCTGGGACTTTGTGCTGCAACTTTGGCCAACAAGATGCCAGTCCTTGGGGGAGGTCATGGGGAGGATGTGACCCATGAGCTGGACTCTGGGTCCCTGTCCTTGGAATGTGCATTCGCCTTGCCTTCCCTGCTCCCAGAGCCTGCACCAAGAACATGGCCTTGAGATAGTGATGTGGTGCTGAGACCAGCTGGACAGTGTGCATGTGACTTGAGCCAATAAAGGCCTCCATATAAACTTTTAAGATCTGGCAGGTGGGCGTGAAAATCTTCTCCTCTTGGGGCTGGACAGGACAAGCCTTATAAGGAGGTTTCCTTGCTTATTAAACCTGCCACCTACCCATCTGGGGTGGCCTGCTCTTTCTTTAGTCTCTCCCCAGCTCGGCATCTGGGGCTGGTTTCAGATGACCCTGGGGAGGCTCCAGAGGAGGCTGTGAACTAAAAGTTGGCAGGCCAGCCAGGGGACTGAAGAATTGGAAAGTGGCATCTGTCCAGGAAATCTTATGTCGGCCAGTGACCTCTATGCGGGGAGGGGTGGCCCATGCGTTAGGTGCCTGTGGACCTCTGAGTGAGTCCAGGGACGCCCCGAAAACTCTGACTACTTTACTGAGCTTGTTTGAGGAACTATACCCAGAGCATCGTGCCAGAGACATGAAATATGAGCGGTTGTCACAGTGCACTGGCTACCACTGTGGGTAGTTCAGCTGGACACTGATGCCCCAGCTAGAGGCTCAAAGTCAAGTTAGGATGAAGACTCCGGAGTTTGTGACAAAGGCTGATTAAAGTGCTGAGAGGTGGATCCCCAGGCAAGTGACCAGAAGGAAGAGGAGGATGTTGTGGTTGAGGAGGAAACCCGGGAGTTGCCCCCACACCTTCCCACCCCTAATGCAAAGGAAAATTTTAAATAGCAATAATCCCCAAACCTAGGGGAAAACTAAATCCAAAGTTGCAAATCTTATGTCTTTGAGATGTAAACACCCCATGAGATAACCAAGATAGTACCCACAGAGACAGTGGGAAAAAAATCTAGGGGTGGGGGCGGTGGTGGATACACACTGTTCTAGAAGTTCCCTTGCCCAGGGATCCCTGGGTGGCTCAGTGGTTTAGCACCTGCCTTCAGCCCAGGGCATGATCCTGGAGTCCCTGGATCGAGTCCCACATCGGGCTCCCTGCGTGGAGCCTGCTTCTCCCTCTGCCTGTGTCTCACCTCTCTGTGTCTCTCATGAATAAATAAATAAAATCTTAAAAAAAAAAAAAAGAAGTTCCCTTGCCCAAAACCTAGTCCACAGACTCCTAACTACTCACCAAGGGCTAAGTTATGAGGTTTCTGTCTGTATGTTTATATATATCTATGGATATATGTTCAATATACATGTTTTTCTATCTCCTGAAGGTATTACCAAAATTAATCTGTACATGAGTTCTTCAATTAGCTTAAATATAAGCTATATCAAAGTGAACTTTCATAAAACTGAAATTTAAATTTCTCTCATCTGCTATAACAGATAAAGATTTCTCAGATGATTGGTCTGTTCCTGATGGGACTGAGAAAGGCTTTTCTTTGCCTTTTAGGTAACCTACCTAGAAAACAAAGGTTCTGTTTTATCAAAATAAAATCCTGTGCTTCATGCAGTCTTTACCAGGTCTTTGATTAGTTAAGAAAATGGAGTCTTCTCTATTAAAAGAGCTGCTTGTTTGTTTTTACATCTATGCAATTTCTCTATTTGTCTCTGATTCACGATGATCCATACTCCTTTGCGAACACCTATTTTAAAACCTTTTGATGTTTTTGCCAAATCAAATTCTAAATGAAGCTTTACTGACTTTGAACTAACTTTGGGATTTTCTTGGGCCAGCTCAAAAGATTTGGTTTCTCCTTATAAGAGGGAAATATTAAACTAGCCAGACATTTCATATGTTAAATTACATGGGGAGCATCGTCAAGTAGGAAGTGATGCTAATTTTTCCTTAGGAACTATTTATATTGAAGTTATCAATAGAAGTGTTCCAGAAGGTATATAAAATTCCTAAACATCTGATTATGTCCTAGTATAATGTTACCAATCATAATCTTGGCTTTTACTTTAAAATACTTATCACAGAGGCACCTGGGTGGCATCACAGTGGTTAAGCGTCTGACTGCAACTCAGGTCGTGAACCCCCAGGGTCCAGGGATTGAGTCCTGGGGCTTCTCCCTCTGCCTGTGTCTCTGCCTCTTCCTGTGTGTCTCTCATGAATAAACAAAATCTTTTTTTAAATTAAAAAAATAAAACATCAAAAAAAATAACCTCATTCCCTTGTCGATTACATTAGAATGAATTCTCATGGGAATTATTGTTTTTACTGTGATGTTTTGCAAAGCATTTCTTTTTTTTTTTAAGATTTTATTTATTTATTCATGAGACGCACAGAGAGAGAGGCAGAGACATAGGCAGAGGGAGAAGCAGGCTCCATGCAGGGAGCCCAACGTGGGACTCAATCCCGGGTCTCCAGGATCTCGCCCTGGGCCAAAGGCAGGCGCTAAACCGCTGAGCCACCCAGGGATCCCTTGCATAGCATTTCTTGCAAAAAAAATGTTTCATCTTTAGGGAGATTCATGGGCAAGAGGGATGAATAGAGGTTTCTGCTAACTAAGATCATACCACTGACCTGAGTAAGAATTAATTACATGGGATGGTAGCCCAAGGACTGCCCCTTCTCTCCTTCACATCAGTAAAATGTGCCCATTACATTGATGCTATAATGCTAACATGAAAACTTTTATCTGCTGCAAAACATGCTGCAGGCTTTGCTGGAACATCTGTAAGGCAAGAATGGTGGTAAATGTACAGAAAGTTCAAGGCCCAGGCACTATAATAAAGTTTTTGGGAATTGTTTGGTCGGGTGAGATGTGTTCCCAGATATTGCGACTGGTAAGATACAAGTCCATCTGACCCCAAAGGTGGTGAAAGAGATGCAAGCCTTTGTAGGGATTTCAGAGTTTCTGAGCACTTTTATTTCCCATGGCACAGTGCCACTGTTCCTTATGCTGCCTGGTGAAGAAGCGGTGACCGGGGATCAGAATAGCAAGCTGCCTTTGAAAGGGTAAAAAATACTAATGAAATGTTGCATCTCTGGGCATCTCCCAAGCAGTGCTCTCATTTGAGTAAGAGTCTGGGACTCCAGAAGATATGGGTCAGGCACTGTGGTAGTCAGACACTACCTCCATGGAGCACCAGCTCCCAGCAGTGTCCACAGCCCCCTCCAGATAGAGATGCTCAGGGAGGAATGAACCGCAGCAGCCAGTGGGCTCAACTCAGACAGGTCTGGCTGGTAGTCACTCTTGAGCCCTGCTTTTAATTGGATCAACCCTATTGCTTGGGGGAAGCTGAGGGGTGGATGACCATGAATGGGCCCTTATGGGGTCAGGATATATGCTGGACTATTTGGGCTTGCCTCCAAGACCCTGAGGCAGTCCTCACTTTTCCATATCTCAGCTCATGGGGCATCTTGACACCCTTGAGCATTAAGAAGGCCAATGCCCTTGTGTGAGTACAATCCCTAGCAACTGGCTCTTCAGTGGATATAGCAGAGTGGATGCACGGGAAGAGCAGCCACCATTGTGCCTGGGGGGTCCGCATATTGTCAAGGATGCTGACTTGCCCCTGAAATAGAGTGGCTTGGTTAATGCCGTAACAGCATGTCCTGTGTGTTGTACATGACAACCAAGGCAACTGGCAAAGGAGCCTGGGGCCATTCATCAGAATTCCCAACTGATGACAGATTGGCAAACTGGTTATATTGCCCCTCCTCCCCCTTAGTGAGGGGTTTTCATATGCCTGGTTTGTGTGGACACTGTGTTTGGCCTAATCCAGCCTTCCCTTGTCACTATGCAAACCAGGCTGCCACCATGAAGGTATTAGAGAAATGCAATACCGTGTTTAGATACCCTCATCAACTAGATAGCGATTGGGGGTCATACTGGGCCAAAGGGCATGACATAGACTGGAGGTCCCATTTCCCCTATAACCCATAAGCAGTAGGGTTGATAAAAAAAAAAAAAAAAGAAGAAAGAAAAGAAAGAAAGAAGAAAGAAAGAAAGAAAGAAAGAAAGAAAGAAAGAAAGAGAAAGAAAGAAAGAAAAATGAATATTAAAGCAGCAGATTAAAAGACTCACAGGGAAAACCACCTTGGCTGGGTCCACGGAAGCACTGTCCTAGGCTGTCATACATTTGAATGATCAACCCGTAGGGCCTGTCTCCCCATATGCCAGACTGGGGACCCTTGCTGAGACACCCAACACCGTAAAGGTATGAAAGTGGAGGGAGATAACCACAGCCCTGCTAGCTGCGGATCATCGTGCTGTACTGCTGAGAACACTAAGCCCATCACACCTGGGCAAGGTGTCATCTACTGGAATTTTCTGAGATGTCCCACCAGGATGGGGGAGTTGCTTCACATCCTTGGGTGAGGGGGAACTGTTCAATCTCTGCTGGGATCTCATGGTCCTGCTGTAAGGCAGACTTGTTAAAATGCATTGGGAACAGAATGAATGCCATTGGGAGAGGGGAAGAGGTGGGGGTCCTGGGCTGGCACATCCTGTCCCCCATCCATCTCCTCACTCCTGACAGCACAGACAACCTCCCTCTCCTCAAGGCCAGGTGTGTATGTTCTGCTTCCTCTGGTACAATCATTTACCTGCTTTTTCCCCTCCATTGGCCTGAGGGAAGTTCTCACACACACAGAGGCCCTTACTAAACTCACCCAGCAAGCCTTGAATGATAGCCAACAAAACCTGTCCTTGCTGAACACTGAAATATTGTCAATGAGAAAAGCTGTCCTCTAAAACAGGGTGGCCTTAGATATATTGCTGCCTTGCAAGGAGGCACCTGTGCCCTTACCCTGAATGTTGTGTGTTCATATCTCAGGAGTCTATTGTGTCATCTTCACTAAATCACATGAGAATACGAGTGAATGCCCTGAATGATCTGACCCCTAGCCTAGGGGACTCAATAAATCAATGGTTCAGATCACGGGGCTCTAGATGGAAAATATTACCCTGACTTGGGCAATCTTTGTCTTATTCTGTACTTTCTCTTGGATGTGCCTCATCTGCCTCCAATGTAGCAAGATAGCCACCAAAGGAGTCCCCACCATGCTCACAAAACCCCTTGCTGATCACTCAGGGTACAACACAGAAGAGGCAGGATGTGAAGTTCTGGGAGCTGATATGAGGGGTAGAAAGTTGGGGGAGGCCATGGAGAGGACATAACCACCAGTTGACCCATGAACTGGACCAGGACAACTGGAGGCTCCTCTTCCCCTCCCCTGTCCTTGGAATGTGCATTCCGCTTGGCTACCCCACTCCCAGCGGCTGCCCTAAGGACATGGCCTTGAGATAGTGATGTGGTGCCAAGACCAGCTGGGCAGTGTCTATGTGATTCAACCCAGTTAAGACCTCTGTATAAACTTTTAAGATCTGACAGGTGGGTGTGGAAATCTCATCTTGTGGTCGGCCACCCAAGACAAGCCTTGTGAGTAAGTTCCTTTGCTTATTCAACCCACCGGCAACCAGTCTGGGGTGGCCTGCTCTTTCTTGGGTCCTTCCCTGCCCTCTGCATCTGGGGGCTGGTTTCAGATGACCCCAGGAAGCTCCCAGCTCCTGAGACTGTGAACTAGTCAAGGGTGTGAGGTAATGTCTTCCAGGCCACTGATACCCACTGTGTGGGTTTTGGGGGCCAGGAAAACCCGTTTGGCTCTTTCTTGCTTTCCTCCTAAAGACACAACGCAGTCCGGTGCAGGCTGCCGCGGTGGGCAGCTCCCAATCCTGGTCACTGGGAGGCAGCTCAGCACTCTTCTGCACCCTGGGGGTGGAGGTGGGGGGAGACAGGAAAAGGGGCCACAGGATCCCATGAAGCAACACTACACTGAAGCTATGACCTTTCCCCCCAAGTCCCTGTGTTTGCTTACACAGCAGTGGCCTTGGGAAACAGCCCCACTTTGAGGCCTGCCGACTGGGGTCAAATCTTGGCCACTCTGCCTCCTTAGAGAACCCTCTCCTCCCTTTTCCCAACTGCAGAGTGGGAACTGCCATCTTCCACCCCACCCGGGGTGGCTGTAGGTGTCAAGGAGAGAACATGCATAAATCATTGTGCAGATAAAAATGCCCACAAGGGGGTCAATCTCCTCCCTTTTCACCCTCACGGGAGGAAAAGAGAGTGAGGTTTGTCAAGAGCTGGCTGGCTCCAACTCCTTCACTGGCTTCTTCCCCCAGCGCTCTAGAAGGTGAGCGTGTTCTCGAGGTGAAGGGCTCACAACAGGCGGCAGAGGACAGGGTGCCAGCTCAGGTCTGCCTGACTCTCAGCCCCTTACAAACAGGAACAAAGGTGCCAGGAGGCACAGAGCTGGGGAGCACAGAGCTGGGGCCAGAGAGGTTGCTTGCCTAGTGTCAGTAGGAAGCAGCTGTCGGGTGTCCAGGGCCCTGGTTCCAGCTCCTCCTCCAGGACACTCTTTCCACAGCCTGCCATCCACACTACCCTGGATGTACATCTGGACCGCTGAGCCCACGGGCTTCTTTCCTGACCCCACCCCAAGGTGGGGGCTGCAAAGTCAGGGAGCCTCATACACCTCTGTGCCCCCAAAGTATGCGGTTTGGGAGGCCAGCAAAGCCTTCTAGGGAAGGAAGTGCTACATGCAGGCTTTCCAGATGGCCCTGGCCTCTGCACAGCTCCTTACCTTTCTCAAAATCCCCTTCCAGCATTTAAATAAGTGCAGAGCCAGGTGGCCAAGGCTGGCATCCCCTCTCTCATTTTATAATAAGAGAACCCAGAGAGGCCAAGAAATTGGGATGGAAGTCCCACCACAATGGAGGGGTTCATCTTGCAGGAAGGAGAATCCATGCTCCCCCAGGGGGATCCCAGAAGAGGTGGGAGGAAGTAGGGAGCAGGGTGATGGGGAGGGACCCCCTCTCTGAGCCTCGGTGCCCTCATCCGAAACCAGGAGTGAGGAAATCGGCTCTGACATCTCTAATCTTACTGGATCTGACATCTCTTCGCTTATTTGCAGCTCGCTCAGGGCAAGCTGTGAGGCAGGTAGAGAAACAATTCTATCATCTCCCCCCCACCTCAGTGGCAGTGGTAAGTCCCAAGGAGAGAAGGTATCTTGGACCAAGGCCAGGAGGGGGCTGCAGGAGGTCCGTGCCAGAAGTCTCTGAATCTTCGACTCCAGATTTTCAGAGAACAAGGTGGGCAGGAAAAACACAGGGCCTGCAAAAAGCCATGGCTCTGCCACTAGCTAGCCCTAGGGCCTTGACCTGCCCCTTCCTCTGTGTGCCTCCGGCTCCCCTCGTCTGATGAGATGACCTTTCAGGACCTCCAGCTCTAAGAGTGTCCAAAACAGTTTTCACAGAAAACTTTCCTCTCCCTCAGAGGCACAGAAAGGAGGAGCAATTTTTCAGCAAGTTAGGAAAAACGTTGCACAGGACTTAGATTCTGCAGACCCTGACCGAGGACACAGCCCAGAGCCAAGAGGTGCCGGCCACTCAGAGAGGCCACCAGAGAGAGGCCCCTAAAGCAGTGAGATCCCAGCCACCAGAAGTGCCCAGGCAGGGGCTGGGGGAAACCTGGCCAGGGTTGATGGTGAGACATCTATGGTTCCCTGTTCGGAGGTTCTAGAACTCAGCACTTCCTCCCCTGAGGCTCCCCCCACCTCCAGTGATCTGGAACCCTCCCGGCCTCCCCTTTGGCCTCCCTTTGTCCGTAGGAGAGGACTGAAGAGCCACCTCCCTGTGGATGCCTGGCGGATGCCTGGTTTAGAGTAGTGGTTTAAAACTAGTTTCAATGTCGACCCTGCCACTTCACTGAGCAAGTAACTTAATGTCCTCACATCTGCGTTTCCTTCTCTCTAAAATGGGGATGTTAAGCCTTCTTGAATGAGATAACGCAGAGTCAAAGTGCTTAGCATGAAATGGCAGTTACTTTTATATAAACTCTGTAAATAGGCTGCAGCTGTTTGGAAAGGTCAGGGGGGCCCGGAGAGCTGGAAGGAGTGAGGGGGTGCTGCGGGCAGGGCGTTGTTGATGTCTATATGGTTTTCTAGGGAACTAGAGAGGCGCTGGGAAGTTAGGTATCCTTGAGAGCACTGTACAGAGATGCGTGTGTTGGCTCGTGGACACACTTTTGTGCATGTAAGGGAGTAGTGCCTGGGCATGGATGTGGGTGGAGATGTCACCGGGCACCTCTCTGATGCCACCGCCATGCGGATGCTAGGTTGCTTGTTAGCGCGTGGCTATGGGAACACATAAGCAGGTCCTCAGGCCACGGAGCCAGAAGAGCTTTTAGATTTGGCTCTGTTCTCTCATTTCACAGATGCAGACCTGGGGGGCCTACCTAAGGGGAGACTGAGGACAACACCTGGCCAGGGCCCCCGACATCCTTAGGGTCCATCATTCCACCGGGCATTACTCCCCAGGGGCCACCCACCCACCAGGACACCTACCTACTGCATCTGGCTCTGGCTCAGTGCCCAGGTACCGTCCTTGGGACCGTGAATCCACCAGCTGGAACCTCTTAGACTCGAGGTTCTCCAGCACCTGCTCGTAGGTCTTGAGCAGGGAGCGGTCCAGGGTAGCTTTGAAGACGGCCGGCTCTGGGCGCGAGGGCTCAGATGTCACCGGGTGGCCCTCCTTCAGCCAGTTCCGGAAGCCGCCATTGAGCACGGACACGGTGCGGTGGCCAAACACACGGAACATCCACCAGACCCGCGGCGCATAGAAGCAGCCCAGGTTGTCACCGTCATACACCACCACGTGCGTCTGGTTGCCGATGCCCAGGCGGCCCACGTAGTCGGCGAAGTGCGCCTCGCTGGGCAGCATCATCTCGTAGGGCGACGCCGTGTTCCGGCACTCCTCTATATCAAAGAAGGAGGCGCCGGGCACATGCCGCTCCAGGTACTCCTTGCGGGCCTCGCGGGTGCCCGGCGAGTACCAGGACGCGTCCAGCACCCGCAGGCCGGGCCCCAGCTTGCCAGCCCGAACCGACTCCGCCAGCCACTTGGTGGAGACCAGCGCCCGGTAGAGCACCTGATGAACCATGGTTTCAGCTCTGCGCATCACCTGGCGCGGGTGGAAACCAGGAGAGAGAGCGGCATGAGGTCTGTGTGTGTGCAGTGGGGCGGGACCTGGGAGGAGCTCGTTCTCCCACCGCTGTCCCCGAGGGTGGCGTGTTGGCGGCGGCCCGGCAACCGGCGGCGGCGCCGCCCGGGCAGGCGGTGGGAAGGGTTTGCCCATTCCCCGAGGAAAGGCGGCTCCGCCCCTCCTTGGGGCCCCCCGCGCGGGGGGGGCGGGGCCGGAGCCTCGGAGGGCCCCAGAAGGGGGAGCCGGCGGGGAGGGCGTCCGGCCCGGGGAGCGACGGTGCTCGTCCTCGGGATCGTGCCGGGAGGCAGCGGCGCTGGGATGCCCAGGAGGAGGGGCGGGGAGAGGGCCCGTGGGGCTCAGAGCCCCCCGGCCGGGAGGGCAGGGGAGTGGGCGCCGGGGGAGGGGTCGCTGGGGCCAGCGCACGCCCCCGCCCGCGCCTCCCGCGAGCCCGCCCGCCGCCAATCTCCGCAGCCTGCGCCGGCTCCCCCCGCCTCCCGATCGCCCGCGCCCGGCCCCGGCCCCGGCCCCGGCTCGGTGCCCTCTGCCCCTGCTCGGCCCGAGGTTACCCGGCCCCCGCCCCCGCTCCCCCGCCCCGCTGTCGCCCGCGGGGACCCTCCCCGGGGTCGCCGGGGCCAGACCGGCGGCCCAATCCCGAGCGGCCCGGGCGCCTGGCCGCCCCACCCGGCCGCACTCACTCGCCCTCGCCGCCGCCCTGGCGCTCGCCCCTGACCGCGGGAGAAGTTGGCGGGTCCCAACCCCAGCCCACACCTCCCCGGCCGGCCCGCACCATCGCGCCGCCGCCGCAGGGGGGTCCGCCGCCCCGCCCCGCCGCGCCCCCGCCCCGCGCCGCCCCGCCGCGCCCGTCCCCGGCCTCACCCCCCGCGCGCCGCCCCGAGGACCCCGAGGACCCCCCGGCGGGCGCGCGCGGGGCGGGGGCGGCGCGGGGCGGGGGCGCCGGCGCGGGGGTCCCCCTGGCCCGGGGAGTGGAAGGCGCGGGCAGCGGCGGCTCCAAGTGGCCGCGGCGGTGGGCTGTGCCGGAGTCTCCTCCCTCTGGCCGGCCTCAGGTTGGTGGCGGGAGGCGGGGACGGCTGCGGGCGCGGGGAGGGGGCGCCCGGCGCAGGGGCCATGACCGATCCCGGAAGCCCGGAGCCCGAGAGCCGGGTAACTGCTGCGGCATCGCGCTTGCCTTTCTCGAGGGGGAGGTGGAGCACCGGGCGCGGGCGCGGCGCGGGCGCGGGGCTCCCCCGCGGGGCCTGAGCGGAGCAGGGGGCTTCAGCCCGGGAGGGAGGGCGGCCCCGTGGCCTGGCCCTAAGGATGGCTGTCCGCAGCCGCTTGGGGCGGCCTGCACCGAGGCCTCCGCGTGAGCCGCGGGTGGGGAGCTGGGGGTGGGGGTGGGGTGGGGCCACCTGGTGCCACCCGAGAGAGTGAGAGGGAGGGAGGACTAATAAAGCCCCACGGAGAGGCCAGGGAGGCCAGGCCGAGTGACCTAGAGGCTCCAAGAGAAGAAACTGGCACAGAACTTGCTGGAGTGAAATGAAACTAGCAGTGGCCAAGGCCTGCGCGGTGAGCGCTTTGCTCCTCCGGTTTTACTGACTTCCCACAACTCCTCTGCGGAGCAGGCCCAGAAACTTATTTTAAGTTAGAGAGACAGGCCTAGCGAGTTACCCGAGTTACCCCAGAAGCTCGAAGTGGGGTTGAGGCCCCTCAGTGGTTAATCTCAGATCTGAAGCCTAGGTGGCCTGCGTGGCCTGCCTGCTGCCTCTGTTTACCTGGATCACCGCCAAAGCCTCATGATTTTTTGAAAAAAAAAAAAATTGCCTTTGTTTTTAATTAACCTAATTAATTGTAAATTTATATAATTTATTTTCTTAACAATGGCTGTGTTTCACCACCACTGAACTGTCGTTCCTGAAAATGGAGCAACTGGTTCTTGCAAGCTGGTGGGCCACCCCTCCTCTTACTCAGCTTTTTGCATATGTCTGTTCCATATGTCTGTTATGCTTTTCTCATCCCCCTTTTAAAGTTTTTTCTCATTCTGAAATAATTAGATTCTCACAGGAAGTTGAAAAATTCATACTCTGATGAGCATTTCCCTGGAGAATCATCTGAACTTTGTGTTTTGCTCTGAGGTGCAGAGGGGTTCTCAGGAGGAAGTAGGTGGGGGGCAAGTTCTTGAGGATTGCCCAGTGTGACTGGAGCCCTGTTCTCTCAGGGCCCACCCCAGATGACAGCCTGGGCCTCACACTTCCCCTAGTGTAGTTGTGTACACTCCTGAGATGGGCTTGGGGCTGTCCTGTGTGTCCTAGAGTCCTTCACTCCCAGAGCACGGGGCCCTGCATGATCCAGGCCTGGCAAGCACACAAGGACTGGGTCTGTGCCCTTCAGTGACACACAGCCTGCTCCCCCAGACCCTTCTTTGCCTGCATCAGTCCTTTGTGAAAACTGCCAATCAAGGGGGGCATCAGGGCAGGATGATCTCAGACCTGAAGTCCCACCCAATCCTGAAATTCTAAGATTCTAGATATGTTGCTGTTGTTCGAAGGTGAGAGTAACTTTTCAGAAATAGTGGGATTTTTAATAGGCCATTTTTAGTGATTATTAAAACCAGCCATATGCAGTGCATTATGGTGGCCCCTTGACATTCGTTAATTTCCACCGTAAGAGCTGAAGGTTGGACGCTCCATAAGAAGTGAAAATGGGCAGGGAGCCCACCATGCCAGCCCTCATACAGCTAGTTAAGGAACAGAATGATTCACACTGACTTGAGACTGGGGCTCTGACTCAAAATTCGGAGTTCTTTCTACTGTAAGTGGATACTTGGAAAAAAAAAAAAAACAAGGAGCCCCAAGAATAGTGGGGGGGGGGTGGCGAAGCCACCATGGCTCATGGATGGATTCCTCAAGAAGGGGCTCGCAGCATTCCCCAACATTATCTAGCTGTGGCATAACCCACAGATATCGGGATCACCCCTTAGCCAAAGTCCCCTTGGTAGCCTCCTTATCCTAAAGGTCAAGCTGCAGGTTCCTGGGCCTCTGTAAAGGTCAAATCAGTTTGCCCCTCCTCTTCCTCCAGGAAGACTTACCACCTCTTCTCCCACCCTGGGCTGACACAGTGCTCACACAGTACTCCAGACTTTCCTCAATTATGCTGTTGTTTGAGCTGGCCTGTGACATCTTTACCCCCAGGGCCTGGTAAAATCAAGAGTTTCTGGGTGTCCAGCACAGTGCCTGGCCATGTGGGTAGAGTGACTTCCTAAAAGGCAGACTGTGATGAGTCTGGGAGGCCTGGGGCACAAGGTGTCACAATGCGAACTCATTAGGCCCTGGTCATCACTGACCCGGGGCTGGGGAAGAAGTCCAGCCTCAGAAGCTGAACTCTGGCTTCAGGTCCTGAGGCTGCTCCTGACTGGCTGGGTGAGCAAGGGCAAGGCACTCCCATCTCTAGTTGCCTCATGCAGCAGATAGGCATCCTTCTATGCCCACAATTAAAGGCTGCGGTGCTTAGCATGTGGCCTGGCCCACAAAGCGCCTGTTCTCTACCCACCCCTTCCCCATGGCAGGACTGCCTGGTATGGATGGTAAGGTTGTGCACTGCTAAAGGGGTAAGGGAGTGCAGACCTGCAGCTCACACTCACTCACCCATCGGGTCACGTGCCCTGGCCTAAGGGGCACCTTTCTCTAACCTTTGCAGAGGCACCCAGTGGACTAGGAGCTGTTTGTACAGGGGCTCAACATGTTCAGAGCATCCCAGCCCGGGAAGGTTGTGACCTGGCACATCCTGGGCTGGTGTACTCTCAGCTGCTGGCCCGCAGAGGAGCGGAGGAGAGAGGGCATGAGGCACTGTCACTGTTGCAGCTGCTGCACGAAGGTTCAGAGAGAGAAGTTCAGGCTCAGAGGTTAGAATCTGACCTTGCCAGATCCTCAGAGCGTGCACAGTGCTTGCCCTCGAGCATCTGGATTCTGGTGTCAGAATGCCCCGGGGTGAAGCCTGGCAGCAGGGCTTTAGCTGCTGACCTTGGCCAACTCAGTACACTTATATGATCCTCACTGTCACCCTGTGTGAAACGGTGAGAATATTACCAACCTTCTTGAGGCTCCTGGTCCAACAAAAAATTGAGAGCCTACTCTGTGTCCTGCAGTGTTCTGAAGTATTGTGAGATTAAATGACGCACAGCAAGGAGTCGCATATCCCAGCTACTGTTCCCATGAGGCCGCTTATATAAACGCTGGATGAATGAATGAGTGAATGAATTCCACCAGGGACCCTGGTTGGTGGCAAGTGAAGCAGAGCTGCATCGGGGAGGGCCTCAAGCTTGGCCCCTACTTGCCTGCGGTGCTTGTGCTCTGTCCCGACTGCCCCCCACCTGCCACCCCCAGCCAGCAGCGGGTGAAAGCCCCCCTCCCCTGCCCCCCAGCCGGTCATTCTGCTGCTCCCCAGTGTGTATAGGTCCTGGAGCGGGGAGGGGAGGAGAGGCTCTGGCGACGACGGAAGTGTGCCCCTGGGTTCGCCGGCGCCGCCGCTTTTCTGTGCTCCCTGGACTCTGCCCTCCCCGGGGCTCCACCGCCCTGGGGGCCAGGCCAGCCCCAGCGGTGCAGGCGTTTCCCAACCCCTGCGCCGGCCTCTTGCAGGATTCCCTCCTGACACCCTCCCTGTCGCCCAGGCCTGCAGCCCCAGGGACGCCGCCGCCACCATGGCCTCACAGCAGCTCTTCCGCGCGCTAGTGTCGGCGCAGTGGGTGGCCGAGGCGCTGCGGGCTCCGCGCGCGGGGCAGCCCCTGCAGCTGCTCGACGCCTCCTGGTACCTGCCGAAGCTGGGCCGCGACGCGCGCCGCGAGTTCGAGGAGCGCCACATCCCCGGCGCCGCCTTCTTCGACATCGACCAGTGCAGCGACCGCACGTCGCCCTACGACCACATGCTGCCCAGCGCCGCGCACTTCGCGGAGTACGCGGGCCGCCTGGGCGTGGGCGCCGCCACCCACGTCGTGGTCTACGACGCCAGCGACCAGGGCCTGTACGCCGCGCCGCGTGTCTGGTGGATGTTCCGCGCCTTCGGCCACCGCGCCGTGTCGCTGCTGGACGGCGGCCTCCGCCACTGGCTGCGCCTGGGCCTCCCGCTGAGCTCGGGCAAAAGCCGCCCCGCGCCCGCCGCCGACTTCCACGCCGCGCTCGACCCCGCCTTCGTCAAGACCTACGAGGACCTCAAGGAGAACCTGGAATCCCGGCGCTTCCAGGTGGTGGACGCCCGCGCCGCCGGCCGGTTCCGGGGCACCGAGCCCGAGCCCCGAGACGGTAAGGAACGCGCGCACGGGGGCGGGCGGTCCGCTGGGGCGCGGGCGCACGTGCGCCCCGAGCCCTGCCTCGTCCTTGCCCTGAAAGGACATCCTGAGATTTGGATTCTAGTCGCCTCGCTCTCTGAGCCAATGGCTTTATTCCTAAAGAGAGGAGAGTGATATTTGCGCCACCGCCCACTGGTGCTTGGGGCCGTGACCACCCCAAACTCATTGAGTGTCCTGTATTAGGGTGAGAAGCCAAACAGCCCCACCTGGATTCTATGGATGTAAGGGGGTCTCTGAGGAATAGGCAGGGTGGCAGGCCAATTTAGGAAAAACCCAAAAGGATGGAGCTTGGTCAGGTGTACACCTGCTGGTGATGGAGACAAACAGGAGGAGGAGAAGGAGTCTGGGAGAGGGGAGTCCGTGGAAAGGCCCTTAGAGGGACCAAGACTTGCAGAGGGCGGGATAGCGGGGCCACTAGAGAGAGGGGGGAGATTGCTGCCCCAGGTTGCAGAGAAACTTGAGATGGTTGCTGGCTGGGGTTGGGGCAGAGGCCTCTGCCTATGAGCTGGAGGCAAGGAGACTACAGGAAAGCCATGTATGAGGTGGCCAGGGGTTCCCACAAACAGGTTGGTCAGTGGCCACATTGGTGCGAGCCTGTGTATGATCCCAAGACGTGGATGCTGTCATAGGGCAGAGGAGGAAATGGAGTCTCAGGGTAGCTACCTTGCTCCGAGTCAGGAGGCAGCCCAGCCGGGATTTGAGTCAGTAAATTTAGCTGCAGTGAGCAACCAGTAATTACCCAGCCTTTTCTTTTAGTGCCTTCTTTGGGGAGGAGGCAAGTTACTTGCCATTTCCTCTGGGAGTCTGGCCCTGAATGGCATCCCCCCATTCCCCTGAATAAGGGTTGGGGCTTCTATTCTGTGCTTACAGAGCAGCTTGACCTGTCCTATCCTAACAGTGTTTCGGACAGCCCGAGGACAAGGGTCATCCACGCCTCTGGTGCATCCCAAAGACTGACCCAACAGCTGGCACAGAGTCAATGTCCTAAAGAGATCTGGGGAATTGAGAAGGACCCTGCTGCATGGAACCGTGCAGAACAATATTGACATTAGGTCAAACCATAGGAAATTACTGATGGCCAAACATGTTTGATGCTACATAGGTGACAGTTTTATGTGGCTCAGCCTAATAAGGATGCCACCTTGAGCCTGTGAGGTGCTGTAGCTCAGCCCTTGGGGGAGGGGGAGCAACAGAGGGCAGTGAGCTACTTGGCAGGTCAGCTAATCTAATCTCTGAACTGCAGCTTTTGCACTGTGTGAAATAAGAGCAGAAACAGAGCTTACAGGAAGCAGTGAGGGTCAGATGTCAAAATGAGAACAAATGTATACAATGCTCAGTTCAGTGTTTGCACACACAAGGCGCACTAAGAAACAGGACATGACATAATTAAGGAGTGCTTCTGTGGTTGTGGCTCTTCTTGGAGGTGCTTAATGCTACCGCAGTCCTGCTTACTCATCTGTAAATGGGCCACCGTGGTACACACCTCACAGGCTTGTGGAGGTGGCCTGAGCCACTGCATATAAAGGCTGGATCTAGATCCGTGGCAAACATTACCTCATTGTTCCCGCCACACAGCCTGAGACCTGCACAAGTGACCCCTTGAAGATGGGCCACATGGGTGGGGCAGGGTAGGGGAAGCATGCTTTACTTGATGGGGGTTCATGGCACAGGGACAGTCCTGCAGTGACAGTGGCCAACCTGGGTTGAGAGCTTGCTCTTCATCCTTGCTCCGGGTTGGTCTCTCTGTGATGTCTCCCAGCGAGCCATTTCTGCACCTACGCGAGGCTGCAGGATGCACTCCAATCTCACCAGGGACTCGAGTGCTGGCTACACGCTAAGTCCTGGCAGCAGCTACCCATGCGGGTCAGCAGTTCCCTGGAGGAGGGTCACCCCTCTGCAGGAGGAAACCAGGGCAGAAGCCACCAGTCTAGAACCCCACCCTTGAGTCTGAATGGTGGAGATTTTTGAGTCATAGGCTATGAAGGTTTATCCTGTTGTAAAATCTCAGTCCTTGGCGTGAACATGGGAATATTAGTGACACCTGCCTCCTAGGAGGTGGTGAAGGCAAAATGATTAGGTTTGGGGGAGGGGAGGTGACCAGCTCTCTAGGCTTGCCCAGGTGCTTTGTGCTATGATCGAAACAATCTTTTGAAAATGGGAGTCTGATTTCCCCTTGCAGTCAGGTCAAAGCCCAACGCCTTAATCCAGGCGGTTTCCCTTGGGCCTCAGATTCCCCCGTGTCTGTGCTTTTGCCCAGTGACCTTTACCCCTATAAACACCATGTGATTTCCTGCCTCCTCTGATTTCCCCCCCTGCCCCGCCCCACCTTTCTCCAGTCTGTGGTGCTTTTAGCCCCCAACGCCCAGACCCCTCTGCCTGCAGACCCCTTCTCACCCTCAGTGCCTTCTCAGAGAAGCTTCCCTGCCCCATGGCCTGGCGGTTAGCAGCACCAGCTCTGGGGCCTCTCTGACTTGGGCAACTTAGTCTGTGTGCCTCAGTTTCCTCATCTAGGTAAAGGGGAGGATCATCATTTCTGTCCCGTAGAGTTTGGGGGAGAATTAAAGGAGAAGATACACAGAGGGGCTCAGAATAGTGCCTGGCACAAAGTAAGCGCTCAATAATAATCAACTATTATTATTACTGTTAATATCTTTTATAATGTGTCCCATGGCACCCCGTAGGGCCTTTGTAACAGCTTTCATACATGTAATGGCTCACTTACGCCTGTCCACCCTGCCAGATCAATTCCTTTACTGCAAGTGCAAGGAGTCCTAGCCAGGCAGAGGGCTTGTTTATCTTTGTCACCCTCAGGGCACATGAGTGATCAGGAAGCCAAGGGCAGGGCAAGACTTGATGGGGTCTGAATCTTAGGTCCCAATTCCAGCCAGCAATTTGCTAGATGTGGGACCTTGCACAGTACCAAACCTCAACATGCCCGTCTGTAATATGGGAATGCCCATAAGTAGCACCTGGGTCGCCTGGCTGTATGGACTACGTGGGATGACGCATATAGAGAGGCTTTAGTGCCGTGGCTGTCGGGGAGGCTGTCGTACAGCGGGGACCATTCATACACCATTGTACTTGTTCCTTCTTGCCCTCCTGCTGTAGGCATCGAACCTGGCCACATCCCCGGCACTGTGAACATCCCCTTCACAGACTTCCTGACCAGCGAGGGTCTGGAGAAGAGCCCCGAGGAGATCCACCGTCTGTTCCAGGACAAGAAGGTGGACTTGTCCCAGCCGCTGGTGGCCACGTGTGGCTCCGGCGTCACAGCCTGCCACGTGGCACTGGGAGCTTACCTCTGCGGCAAGCCCGATGTGCCCATCTATGACGGCTCCTGGGTGGAGTGGTACATGCGCGCCCAGCCGGAGGAAGTCATCTCCGAGGGCCGGGGGAAGACCCACTGAGGCTGGGCAGGACGCAAGGAGCTGTGCCAGAGTCAGTTCTGACTCTGCTTTGACCAAGTGTGTGTTTCTTCCTGCGAGTCAGGTGGCACACAGGGGGACATCCCAGAGCCCAGGAATTCTGTTGACTTGTGGGCTCCCGACAGAGGCCGGAGAGAAGGTGGTGGTGGGCGCAGGGGAAGGCAACCTCCCACCTGCTGAGGTGAGGCCCTCCCTCCCTTCTGTTTCACTAATGAGGAAATAAAATGGCCAAGTGCCTAATCTTTCTAACTGGAGGGCTGCCTGGTTTTCCTGAGGAGCTGGTGGTTCCAGCATGCCCAGCTAAGGTAGTTCTGTGGAGCCTGAGGGTCTTGGGGATCCCATCCCTGCCTTCTGAGCAGGACAGGAGCCCCAGAGCCCTTCCATTCCTATGACCAGAGTGCCCCTAGCAAGCTGTCCTCCACTCCGTAATGCTGGGGGCCTGGCTTCTGGCTTCTGGGCTATTTAAGATGCATCTTGCTGTGATATGTCTGGAGTGCCACCCAAAGGCCCACCCAGGTCAATAGTGTGTCTCCTCTTGAGACAGAGATGGGTCTGAACCGGTAGGAGGCTATACCGCACTGAGGAGGCTTGTCCTGGCCAGGACAGGATGTTCGGGAGAGGGGCTGAGTATAGCCTCTCTGGGATCCCACACTTGGAGGCCAGCGTCTGGAGCTACCAGGGAGTGGAGTGGGGGGACCCGGGGGGTTGATCGTTTCTGCTCAAGGGACACTTCTGCCTGCAGGCTTCCTGAGGCTCCAGAGGAGGCTCTGTCCTCCTCCCTCTATATTTGCCCTTTGTGCAGAGATAGACATGGTGTCTGAGAAAGCCCCAGATGGCCCCTGCCCGAAGTTGGGTCACATCTCCCCATATCCAAGCCCCCAGGGCAAAGAGGCAACATGGGTCGGTATTGGGGAGAACCCGAGGAGAAGGAAACCAGAGTGGACAGTGACTTACCCAAGGACACACGATGGATTTACCACAGAGCTGGGCCAGACCCAGGTTTCCTGACTCTGAGTTTACTCTTTGTAGCTGCGACCCCCATCACATTTCCTCTGACGCTGAGTCCCCTCCCAAGTCCACGGCCACGAGGGAGCCAACAGGACAGAATCCTGGTTTTTCTGAATGGGAGCTCTAAAGTAAGTCCCAACCTCTCTGAGCCCCTAAAATGGGAAGAATGCATAGTTCAGAAGGAGGGATTTCAGACAAAACTTTAGGCAGGAGCTCATTGCAGAGTCCAATTTTTTTTAGGATTGTATTTATTTATTCATGAGAGACACAGAGAGAGAGAGAGAGTCAGAGACACAGGCAGAGGGAGAAGCAGGCTCCCTATGGGAAGCCTGATGTGGGACTCGATCCCAGGACCCCAGGATCATGCCTTGAGCCAAAAGCAGACACTCAACCACTGAGCCACCCAGGTACCCCAGTTTCTTCATCTTTAAAATGAGAGTCATAGCATTTCCCTTGAGCAATATGGGGATTAAGTGAGCGGATCCACTGAAACCTTTGAGTGTGGTGCTGGGCACAGAGTAAATATCAAGTGTTCCTGTTATTTTTTTTTATTTTTTTATTATTTATTTATTTGTTTGTTTGTTTATTTGCTTTGTAATCAGTATATTAAGGAGACATTCATACATTTCAATTGCTTAATTCTGATTCCAGATTTAAGCTTGTGAACATGACTTTTAAACATACAATTAAAGCTATTCATCATAATTTGCTATACTACCAACATGAAATTATAGTTACTTCAGAGCATAAGTTAAATGGTTTAAAGTAAGCCTGTCACATACCTAGAAGACACCTTCTGTCTCATACATGCAAATTAACTTCTCCACGTAAATGTCTCTTCACTCTAAGGTACCCTGCTCCTGAAATCACTACTCTGAAGTTTATCATGGTCCAAAGAGAAGGAAAAAAAGTGTAACCAGGACATATATATATATATATTTTTTTTTTTTTTTAAAAGATGGCACAGAAGGGAATGCAATTCTACAAGTACAAGCCCTCAAGCAGCAGCATATGATAAACCCCTTCTTTAGAGAGGTATCCATTCTATCACTGATACCACGGGCCAAATTACATAGCATGCCATCTTCAAGTAACAGTTGAGGCAATAAAATGCAGAGGCATCACAATGAATCCTACTTAACGTAACTACAGACCAACACTTCTCTACAAGTTAATAAATTCTTTGATTGCCAATTAAATACAAGTTTTAACTTCATAGCTTAACAATTAAGGGTCATACACAAGTCAATACATACACCTAGCATTTCAGTCTAAACTGTTTCATATACATAGAGCTGCAATCAATTACAAGGTATGGCCTAACAAACGCTAGGGGAGATTTTTTAAAAGTAGTTTTTACAGTATTAAACTTATCTTGCACACTGAAGTCATCATACATACAGGGCAAAGTCAGAGCTTTTATATTTGAGTTTATTCTTCATTTAGCTTTTAAAACACTACTAGAGTTGAATATTAAAACAAAAACAATTGCAAGTAGTGAGCTATGATTATAGTCCTTCACTCATCCACTACTGCATATAAAATGCCAGCAGCAGTGTTATTCACCGGCCCCATTAAGAGGTCTGACACTGAACACCACCCCTAGGATGATGTTCATCATCCTCATATGCTTCCCCATTGTAATGGCGCTGTCTCTCCTGATTGGGATCAAAGTCCACAAGTTCTACCTGGTCCATTTCATCAGTCTCTTCTACTTCCTTCCTCTCAGGTAGTTTTTCCAGCAAAGAAAGTTTATCAGGAGAGAGAAAGACGTTCTCAGGGAAGTTTACCTTAAATTCGATGATTAGGCGACCCTTCTCATATGGTCTACGATAAATTGGCATGCTTTCATTTAGCACACACTTGATATCCCCATGCTTGACAATCTGAGCTGGATGAGAGGTGATGACGATGGTTCGGTCGTCAAGAGTAGATATTGGCTTTTGAAAGCCACACAGGGCTTCAACCAGCTGTATATCCATACACATGAAAAGATCTTCTCCTCGTCGAGTAAAAACAGCATGGTCCTTCTGATCTAAAACAATGATAATGTCTCCTGGTTCCAGTCCTGGTTCTTGGTCTCCCTCACCATGGAATGTTATCTTCTGGCCATCTTTCATGCCTTTGTCAATATGCACTTCTAGAATCTTCTCTTGAACTATCTTCCTTCCGTTGCAGCTTTTACATCTCTCTTTAGGACTGATCCGTTCCCCATGGCCCTGGCACTCCATGCACACAGACTGAATTTGCTGAACCATTCCAGGTCCTATCTGATGAATTCTTATTTGCATTCCTGTACCTCGGCAACTGGGACAACATTCGACTGCTCCTTTCTTACCACCTTGGCCTTCACATTTATCGCAAATCACATTCTTTTGCAGAGCTAGTTTTCTTGTTGCGCCATTATATAAATCTAAGGTTACTGAGAGCTGATGTACAACATTTTTACCTCTTCGTTCTCTCTGCATCCTGCCTCCTCCTCCAAAAAACATATCAAAGATGTCCATGGGGGAGCCAAAACCACCACCAGCTCCACCTTCTTTAATTGCCTGTTCTCCTCCTTTGTCATATAATTCCCTTTTCTTTGCATCTGAGAGCACTTCATAAGCTTGAGAAATCTGTTTAAACTTCTCTCCTTCATTTGGATTCTTATCAGGGTGGTACTTCAAGGCCAGTTTTCTGTAAGCCTTTTTCAATTCCTCCTGGGTAGCATTGGGTTTGACCCCCAAAACATAATAGTAAGTGGTTTCTTTTTTTTTTTAAAGATTTTATTTTTTCATGAGAGACACAGAGAGAGACAGAAACACAGGCAGAGAGAGAAGCAGGCTCCATGCAGGGAGCCTGACGTGGGACTCGATCCCGGGATCCCAGGATCGCGCCCTGGGCTGAAGGCAGACGCTCAACCACTGAGCCACCCAGGTGTCCCAGTAAGTGGTTTCTTTCACCATTTTCTACAGCCAGTGAGAGGGCGGAAGCCGGTGTGGGGGAGCGGGAAGGAGCGCGTTGCTGGGCGCAGCTCAGGCAACCGCCGCTCCTCCGCGTCTCACTGAGCGTTCTGGAAAGTTCTGCCCTGTTATTTTTTTTAAAAGAACTTTTACTTATTTGGCATGTCGCGTGCCTCCTGTACTTCCGGCATTTGGGGCGAGAGGACAACAAATACAAGAATTATGTTTCTGCCCTCGAAAGGCTTCCCAGCCAGGGAGTGAAACTGGCCAATGCTATCATATTTCCAGAAAGAAGGGAGTACCTTGAAGTGGCAACAGACTCATTCTACAAGTGAGAAAACAAGCTCAGAGAGGTTGAGTGATTTCCCTGAGGACACAGGGCTTGAGAGAGGGGCCTAACTGGAGTTAGAAATCTCAGGGTTGAAGCCCCTCCCACTGGTTTTATCTCTGGTGGCTTTCCAGATTTCAGGATCAAGGGGAGAATGGGGTGTCACTCAGGGTTTGGAAACACTAGTGACAAGCTCAGGGAAGAAGGCCAAGTGTCATCTCCCAATTCTGTGAGGAGACACTCTGAGCTATGGCATTTAAACAAGGGGTTTGGCTAGGCTTTTTCCCCCACCCTGGCCTCTTCCCAGCCAGGAACCCTTGCTGATCCCTGCTGAGATGTTTCCTCCTGGGAAGGTCCTGGATGGGTCTGGACAGGTTCAGAGAATTGCCCAGAGGCAGGAGAAAGGAGCCTTGCCTTTCTAGGATTCCCAAAGTTGTAGTTTAACTTTGAGGAGTTGACTGGGCTCCACCCTGCCTCTTGCAAGGCTGAACTCCCAGAATGATTAACCACTTACCGCAGGATCCCCACCTCTGCCAGCACCCACGCCACCCACCCCGTGTGTTCCAGGCAGAAACTTGCCACACTGGACAACAAGGATGATGAAATTTTTGTTCACTTGGCAAATATTTGCTGAGCACCCCCCTGTGTCAGGGAGAGTTGGACAATTCCCAGCCTTGTCTAACCAGCTGCACCGGAACATGCTCATTCCTTGGATGGTTGCCTCGAGGGATCACGGCCCCCGCCCCACCCACAGTGGACGATCCTGGTGCTTGGAATCAGTTCTGCATGAGGCCCCAAAGGGTCTGCCTTCTAGATCTTTTGGGGCGGGGCCACCATCGTCTAATCTGAGAAATGGGAGCAAATTGTAGGTGTGCCGTCAGGTAAGGTCAAGTTCAAAACAATATAAGGTGTCAACTCCTACTGGAATAACCCAACTATATACGCACAATGGAGCTTTATTCCGAATTTATGGGGGAATGAGTCATTCAGGAAGAGATGGAATTTTTTAGGTTACTGAAGCTTTACAATTTTAAGCACCAGAAGTTTCAACCTATTTACCTGGTGGGGGTGGAACATGGTATACTTGAATACCAAGAGGCTTTGTTTTACCATTGCACAGTGATCCCTTCTGGGGCCATTTGCTCTTGACCTAAATGGCTCCAGCTGCTGTGCCTTTCAGGTCCTTGCAAGTCTGAATTTTTCTTGCTGCCCATCCTTCCTGGTTCCTGTCACATTCCCCAGAGTCTCTGCCTGCTTCTAGGTGGGCCCACACTCTCTGGATAATGGATAAACCCTTTCAGTGGCTTCTCCCACTTTGTTGAACCAGTCACTCTCAAATCTGGCAGCTGGCTGGACCCAGGTCCCATCTGAATTCAGATCCCCTGTGTCCATTGCTGGCTGGGCCTTTCACCCTGCTCCTCGGCCCATGTTCCCTGTCTCAGTATGCACGGCCACCACCAAGGGGTCACCTGTGCCCTGACCTGGCAGTGAGTCTCCAGAGTCTACCTCCCTCACTCATGGCCAGTCAGCACTCAGGCCTGGGGAGCTCCACCCCAATTCCCACTGCCTTGGACCTCTTACCACCCCGACTCTCAAGATACAAAGATGCCCCCTGTCTCATCCACTAATTCCAGCACCTGCTTTCAAGACAGGCCTTGTACCAGGATCTGAGGCATGGAAGCTAAATATAGACCCTGGGAGGGGAATTGGCCTAATTGGCAGGGGGCGGGGGGGGGGGGGGGAACAAGACAGACATACCATGACAAGTGTAGTGAGGAGGACCTGAGAGACAGAACACAGAACAGGAGAGGGTGGAATTGCTGGTTCTGCGTCTGAGAAGCACCTCTGCATGGGGCCGACAGCCCCCTTATGATTTCCCTGGACCCCACCTCCAGGCTTCATGTAGAGAAGTGATAGTGGGGGTGCCTAAGGGGCTCAGTCGGTGAAGCGTCTGCCTTTAGCTTGGGTTGTGATTTCAGGGTCCTGAAATCGAGTTCCACATCAGGCTCCCTGCTCCTCGGGGAGCCTGCTTCTCCTTCTCCCTCTGCCTGCCTGCCACCCCCCTGCTCCTGCTCCTGCAAGCTCTCTCTCTGTCAAATACATAAAATCTAAAAAAAAAAAGAAAAAAAAAAAAGGAAAGAAAGAAAGAAAAAAGCAAAGAAGTGGGCAGCCCTGGTGGCTCAGCGGTTTAGCGCCACCTTCAGCCCAGGGCCTGATCCTGGGGACCTGGGATCGAGTCCCATGTCAGGCTCACTGCATGGAGCCTGCTTCTCTCTCTGCCTGTGTCTCTGCCTCTCTCTCTCTCTCTCTCAGTAATAAATAAAAATATATTTTTTAAAAAAGAAGTAATAGTGATCGGGGTTCAAAGCACAGCCTCTGGAGGCAGCCAGACCTCCTGCTTCTTGGCTGTGAGTGTGGCAGGTGCTTCAGGTACCTCTTCTGTGACGTGGGGCTAATCCAGTACCCACCTCATAGGATCAGATTCATACAAAGCACTGGGAACAAAAGCCAGCATCATAGGTACTTCGTACACACCTTATTACTCTTACTAACATTCTGTCCTCCCTTCATTCCTGCCTCCCCGTGACAGCCTGAACCCCCGCGAGGATGCCTGCCTTATTCACAGTCCTCTTTCTGGCCCCAGCGCAGTGACTGGCACAGACAGGTCTTTTTTTTTTTTTTTAAGATTTTATTTATTTATTCATGAGAGACACACAGAGAGAGGCAGAGACATAGTCAGAGAGAAAAGCAGGCTTTCTGCGGGGAGCTCCATGTGGGACTGGATCCCAGGATCCCAGGATCATGACCTGAGCCGAAGGCAGACGCTCAACCACTGAGCCACCCAGGTGCTCCCATGGACAGGTCTTAATGAATGCTTGACATTTATACATATAACTCTGTGAAGGTTGAGGGAGACCCTAATAAGCCACTCAATTTCTCCAGCACTTTCCTTGCCAGGGAGGATGCTTAGTGTTTTGTATTCATTTCATCTGACAACCCTGAGGAAGAATGTTCTTCTGCCCCATCTAACAGGTAAGGAAGGTTGGGGCCTAGAGAGGTCGCAGGAAGGTTCGGGCTAGGATTGCCATACTGGATGGGATGAGTATAGGCCCTAATTAGCTGGAGGCATGTGCCCAGCTGCAGAGCATGGGGCCCAGAACCGTTGGGGGGGGGGGCGGTGGGAATTCCCAGGTCCCCTGGGGTCAGAGATGCTTCCCTGGGTGCAGCAGGGTATTATTACCCCCAGTAAGCCTGGCTGCATGCACTCTTCCTTCTCACCTTCTTCCCCTGCCAGCCTCTGCTCCCTCCCACAGCCTATCCCCATTTCTGAGCCAGGAAAGGCTTGAAAATCAGTTACAAGCCCATTGAGAGAGCAAGTCAAGTAAGAGGAACCGGGCCTGAGTGGGAGCCCACGGGCTGCTTTGGTGAGCGAAAGGCATCAGCTTTGGTGCTTGCATAACCCAGGAGCTAGGGATGAAGAGGGAGAGCCAAGGATGGGAATGTTTTTGATGCTGCCTGGTTGACTTTAAAATAAAGCAAGCAGGGGTGCCTGGGGGGCTCAGCAGGTTAAGCATCTGCCTTCAGCTCTGGTCATGATCTCCAGGGTGAAGGGATTGAGCCCCACAACAGGGTCCTTGCTCAGTGGGGAGCCTGCTTCTCCCTCTCCCTCTGACACTCTCCCTGCCTGTGCTCTCTCACTTGCACACTCTCACTCTCTCTCTCTCTCAAATAAATAAAATCTTTAAATAAAGAAAGCAGGTAGATAACGAATTTTGTTTCATTGGGTTTACTTCTGTCTCTAGGATTCCAGAAAGCACTGCTTTCTCTCCTCCCCCGCCCCCCTGGGATTGGGGTGCAAAATGGCAGGTAAATGCTCCCTCCCACCTGTGGAGAGTGGGTTTGGGTAGGAATTCAGTACCAGAACCATGCTGGCTCTTCTGATAGGCCAGGGCTACAATGCACTGCCTGTGGCTACACAGGATTCTGGGAGAGGTGAGGTGCGTGCTGTGATGGGCAGAACCGGCCAGAGACTGCCTTGGGCCAGGCAAGAGCTCCCAGCCATCAAGAGCTGCTCTGGGAGCAGAGCTGGAGACGTCCCCTGGGGAGGTATGGGGCCTCTGGCTCACCTACCTTCACACTACTGACTGGCTCCTTCATCCCCTGGCCCCCCCAGCAGCAATTTCTGGCTGCCTGGTTGCCCTTCATGGGCCTGGTACCTGTGTCCAGCTTCTGCCATCTTGACTTGGCCCTTGGCCTGACTCACTGTAATGTCTGCTCTGGCAGCTCGCATCTGACAATAAAATGCCATGAAGAAATGTAGAACAAGGGACACCTGGGTGGCTCAGTGGTTTAGCGCCTGCCTTCGGCCCAAGGTGTGATCCTGGAGTCCTGGGATCCTGGAGTCCTGGGATTGAGTCCCACATCGGGATCCTTGCAGGGAGCCTGCTTCTCCCTCTGCCTGTGTCTCTGCCTCTCTGTGTGTGTGTCTCTCATGAATATATAAATAAAATCTTTAAAAAAAATGTAGAACAAATGATGGAATCAGGAAAAAAATCACAATTTGGCAATCATCATAGTAACAGTGATAGCAAGAATCATCCATGAATATTAAAATTAATGATGAGATAAGTGTTTGCTGGAAAGCAGGATTTTTTAAAAAGACTTTATTTCAGAGAGGGAGAGAGAAAGAGGGAGTGCAAGCATGAGCAAGGGGAGAGGCAGAGGGAGAAGCAAACTCCTTGCTGAGCAGGGCTCAACGCCAGGATCCTGAGATCATGACCTGAGCCCAAGGCAGACAGGTGCTTCACTGAATGAGCCACCCAGGCGCCCCTGGAAAGTGGGATATTAATGTAGTCTCAATTATCTCCCCACAAGACAGCGATGAATTCAAAGCGCAAGACACGAACTATACTGATCAGACTTGATTGAGACCACCTTAACAAGTGACCAGGTGCCCTTTCCAGCGATGGGACAAACTGACACGTGTCCCTCCTTATCGGAGGCATGAGGACACAGCACCGCTTCTGGGTGTTCCTGCCCCAAATGCACACAATGGGCGTGATCATGAGGAAATATCAGACAAAACAAAACAGGGCATTCTACAAAATAAACAGCCTCAAAATAGGAGGCTCCTCAAAAATAGGAGACAAAAAAAAAAAAAAGAAAAAAAGAAAAAGAAAGACCAAAGAACTAAACTTTGCACATCAGAAGAGTAAAGAGATATGACAATGAAATGTGATGCTTTCCTGATTAGATCCTACAGGACTTTTTCCTTTTTTTTTTTAAGATTTTATTTATTTATTCATAAGAGACAGAAAGCGAGAAGCAGAGACATAGGCAGAAGGAGAAGCAGGCTCCCTGAGGGGAGCCCGATGTGGGACTCGAATCTAGGACCCTGTGATCACGACCTGAGCCGAAGGCAGGTGCCCAACCACTGAGCCACCCAGGTGCCCGACTTTTTCCCTCTTTTACTGTAAATTTATGACATTAGCAAATGGAGATTTGAAGAAATAAGTAGATTAGTTAGTGGCATCCTACTGATGCTCATTTCCTGACTTTGGTAATTGCACCGTGGTTATATGAAATAATGCATGGATCACTTCAAGAGTGAAAGATCATTAGCTCTGTGATTTACTCTCAGAGAACAGAAGAGCAAATGTAGTAAAATGTGAGCATTCGGTGAATCTGAGTGAAGCCTTCACCAGAAATTTTGGTATTATTTTTGTAACTTTTCTGAAAGTCTGGAATTGCTTCAAAATAAAATGCTATTTTTTAAAATGCAGGCTTTTCAGATTCAGTTTCAGCCAGAGCTGCCAACTGCACCCACGTTCTAAAACAAGGTGCTAGACCATCTAAAGTAGTTCTTTCAACCCAGGTGGTTAAGAACTAGCTTTAGAAACCTCAGGAGAGGGCCCCTCCTGCCTACAGTGGAGACGGAGCCAGCAGGAGCAGTTGGAAGGCAGAGGGGGGCTCTCTCTACAGGGAGCTGTTGGGGTGCTCTACTTCTCCCAGCCCATGGGGGGAGGTGCATGGGATTCCTCCCCTCCTGGAAGGCTGAGTGAGCCGGGCTTGGCCTGTGTGTCCTGGATTCCAGGGGTGCTCAGCCACTGGGTGCGTCCCAGGCCTGGGAAAGCTTGCAGGTGGGATGCGGACCTGGCTGGCCACTCCACGGTAAACCCTGTCTGTGTCCAAAGCCAGGACCTGGGTGAGGAATGGTGACTTGGGGTTGTTCAGAGGGGCTTTGGGCATGAGGGTTGTGGGCTGGGGCAGAAGGGGAGTGAGCTGTGGGACCCCATGGAGATGGTCCTAGAGTACCCACAGCCAATCAGAGGAGGCCCTGCCCAGGAAGAAGAGGAGTGTGAGGCATTCCTGGCGATGGGGGCTCCCAAAAATCTCAAAACAACCCTCCAGGAAAAAACCTAGACAGCTTGAATCGTTGCTTTGGCCAAAGCAAAAACACACCAGAGGACATGGGCGGCAGGCAGGGAAAATCTTCCCTTTCTTTTCCCATCCTCATTCCACCCCAGCCATGGAGGAGCCAAGGAGAGGAGGGTGGAGGAGCAGAAGAATCTGGGGGCACACAGAACACCCCCATGGGCCCCCCCCCCATTGTGAAATGGCAATTACCATCGCCTCTCCCTGTTGGGTTGGGATTAAGAGATAATCCGTGAAAGTGCTTGGCGAAAGTGCTTGGCGCGGAGCTGGGCCCCTGGAAGTGCGTATATAGACGCCCCTGGGGCAGCAAGTCCAAAGGTCCAAGGGGCCCCGGGGGATGGGCCCTATTCCCATTCTGTGCAATTACCGATTCTTCGAGCTGCGGAAGGACAGCAGCAGGAGCCAGAGGGGCGTCTGCAGGGCAGTGAGGTCCCTGCAGCAGGCCGATAAGACTGGGCCCGACCGTTAGGCCCTCAGTTCCCTGGAGCTGAGCTGGAAAGAGAACCAGTCGGAGCAGAGGGACCGCGTAGGCGGGGTGGGAGCGGGCGCTGGGTAGGGGAGGGTGGGGGGCCCTCCACGGCCCCGTTGGGCTGGCGCGCCCCCTGCCGGCGAGGCCGAACCGCCCGCGCCTCCCACGGGCTCAGGACCCCTGGCTGAAGAGGGCGGCGCCGGGGCTGAGCACCCTGGGGCTGAGCACCCTGGGCCCGGGGAACCGTGGCCGCCCGCCGCTGGGGCCCGTTCGTGCAAAACCCGAGCCGAGCGCGCTTTCCTCCAGACATTCGACGGCCCTTCCGCGGTGCGAACGGCGCCCCCGGGAGCCCGCAGAATTTAGGGCCCGCTCCTCCAGGAGAAGGGGTGCGCCTCCTTCACTTCTGAAACTCCAAACCCGGCGCTGGCGGCAGGCTTGGTGAATGCTGACAGTCAGAGGAAGTCCTAGGTAAAAGCACAGAGGCATACTTGTTCTAAAATATCCAAGTCCCGGGCCAGTTATGCAGACCCTCAGAGCCCCATCTGTAAAATGGGCACAATTATACTAACGTAGGCTAGAAGGATACCTCTAGCACCGGTAGGGCACATAGCTATGTGGTCAGTTGTAATAACTAACATCCACTGCATGTAATAGCACTAAGAAGTGTGAATAATGTTATGATGTAAACATTGCAAATGGTGTAAAGTGGGGATTGAAGAGGGTATGGAACTGGCCAGATGTCGCACAGCTGGGGAAACACAGAGTCCACGCCCTGGACCACTGGCCCCTGAAATCCTGTCTGAATATTTCTGGATGCTCAGGACACTCTCTCTGACTGAATATGCCTGTTTCTCGCCTCAGGAGACCCAAAAAGGTCTCAGAACTAACAACCCCCACTCTGAGACAGGGGCCAGGGCAGTGATCTCATGGGGCTGGATGTAAACACAGCAGCGTCAAGGCTAATCAGAATATTCTAACATCTAAACGTGGGAAGAGGAAGACTGAACACAAGATCCCAGCAGGGCTGAGTGACATCTTCATCACGGAACCGACAGCAGATGTGAAATAAGCCACTCAGATGTGGGGGATGCTGCTAACACGAGGTTCTAAACAGGCTGTGGCGATGAGCTCAGGTGAAGTCTTTGGGATATAGTTTATGTTCCTTCGGCTCCATCAGGAGGCAGAGGGACTCTTGGGTCATTGTGGGTCCTGGGAGTTGAGTGTGAAGAAATGGTATCTGTTGTGCCCTGGAGGCTGGTTCCCTGGGGGTGGCCTTCCTCTCTGCCTGTCCCTCCAACCCCGGCATGGAGGGCTTGGCGAGGTTGGTTCATCCCTGGGCAATGGGAATGGACCTTAAGGTTCATTAAGGCGCTTTGGCTCAGGCACAGATCTCAGGTCCAACCAACAGTATACAGGGAGGCAGGACTGGCTCCAGCAAAGCCAGTGCTCACTGAAGTTTTGCTCAGCAGGGTGCTGAGTGCTCATCACACGCCTTCCTGTGTTAGCTCATGGAATCCTCTCGACTGCATGAGCTCTGTACTATCACTATTCTCACTGAGGTGCAGGGAGGTTAGGTGACTTTGCCAAAGTCACCAGGCTAGCAAGCCATCCTTGTCTGGGATCCTGTACCCCTGCATCACCCTCCTCCAGTCTCATTTGCTTTCAAAAGCCCAATTCAAAAAAAAAAAAAAAAGACCCCAAAAAACAAAAGCCCAATTCAGGGCAGCCCGGGTGGCTCGGTGGTTTAGCACCGCCTTCAGCACAGGACCTGATCCTGGAGACATGGGATCGAGTCCCATGTCGGGCTTCCTGCATGGAGACTGCTTCTCCCTCTGCCTGTGTCTCTGCCTTTCTCTCTCTGTGTGTCTCTCATAAATAAATAAATAAATAAATAAATAAATAAATAAATAAATAAATAAATAAATAAAAAATAAATAAATAATAAATAGAATCTTAAAAAAAAAAAAGCCAAATTCAGAGCCGTATTAAGCATCTGAAAGCGGCTCTTTCCAGGAGACAGCAGGGGGCAGTGTAAGGAGCAAGGGTTTGAAGTTTGGCTCTCCTCCTGGGTAACCATTATCCTGAGAAACTGTTTCAGGGACATTCGGTTTTGCCTTCTAAGCGGGGAAGACATGCAAAAAACTATGAAGAGTGCCAGTCTGTAATCAGAAATAGGGCCGTCTGGGATTTCATGTTTTGTCAAAGCCACTTAAACCCACCTCCCCCACCCAAGGTCCCCCTAGAGCAGGGACCACCATTGATGTCTTCATCTCTGTGTTGAAAGGTCTGGCACATAATCCGTGCTCAACAAACAGTGAGGCCCTGAATGGTGGTTGGTGGGAGGGAAGGGTATCAGCCTTGTGACCGCGGTTCCTCATCTGTACGGCAGGGTTAAGGACACCTGCACAGAGGAGCTACAGGACTCCGTGGGAGGCCGGAGAGCAGGTGATTATTGGCTTGGGCTTCAGAGTCCACGAGAGCAGGCTTGGAGGCTGCCTCTGAACTTGGTAGCCATTTCCAGCATGATCTGTGAAGGCCCATGGTCTTGGAGTGGCAGTCTTATCTTCTGTAAGATGGAGGTGGGAACAGCTCGTGTCCCGCTAAGTGACCTCATGCAAGTGACACTGTGCCTCCAGTCCTGGGTCACATGTGTGGGAGCAGGTGGGGTCAGGCCGGTCCCAGGTTTCTACAACTCCAGGGCACTGACCTTCACCTTTCTCAACTTACCCCTCATGTGAACTTGTTTCAAACTGGCCCACGCCTGGTCTCTGGAGTATGGCTCTTGTTCCTCTTCCAGACGTGGCACTGTCCTCTCCCCTGACTTGATCCACCCTCCCTTCTCGACACCTCCCCAGAGAGCCCTTCTAGGCTCCTAGCCCTGGGACATTTCATGTCCTCTTTTTTGGGGAGGGAGGTCTCCTCCCCTTCCTAGGCTCAGGACAACCCCACCTGTCCTCTCGAGTCCAAGCAGTTCTCCTGAGTATCACACCTAGAGGGACAACTGTCACTTGCCCCCACAGGCACTGCAAACACTCACTGGCCCCAGACTGACCTCCTGATCCCCCTACTCACTCCCCAGACCTGCTTCTGCTTTATAGAACCTCCTTCTTCTTCTGCCTTTTCCCTCCTTCCCACAGCCCCTTGAACCTGAGTCTTTTACTTCCACTTCCTGAATATCCACCGAATCCACCCACTTCTGTCTTGGCCTGTTGACACTGCTTTGGTTTGAGCTTCCGCCAGTCCTGACCCAGATGGCCTCCTAACCATTCTCTCAGTGCTTTGAACTGTCTTCCCTGCAGCCCCTGAAATGATCCAAGTTGCAAGTCAGACCACATTGCTCTCTGCCTACAACCTTTCAGTGGACAAAGACGTATTTCCTGCTCTAGCTTTCTTTTAGCTAACAAGGATTGAGGGCTCATGCTACATTCCAGGAGTGCTACTGATCACGGCCAGTCCATATCCCACTTCATTCATCCACCCATCTGCCCATCCACCCACCCATCCATCCATCCCTCTGTCCACCCAGTATACTGAAAGCCAGGGACTATGCCAGATGTTTAACAGACGCTCTATACTGTAATCCTCACAATGCTTTCGGGAGCAAATATTATTTCTTATTTTGCAAAAGAAAAAAAAAAGCAACCGAGGTTCAGAGAGGAAGTTGCTTAAGAACATATTGGTGAGTTCTCAGGAGCAACATGCTAGCAGCTGTGGCCTATTCCCTGCCAGGGGGCAGGGCTTTGTGGAGAAGGCAGAGCTTTGGGTGGTAACTGAATTTTCAGCACACGGCCAGGCTGCCTGGTGGGGAACCTGGGGTGAGGGGGCACTGGGATTCCTGAGGGGAGCCTCCGACCCCTGCCCCGTAATCCAGGACCAGGACTGAAACATCAAGGGAAGAGTTAAGGAGGAGAGCTTCCCCTTCAGCCCCTGTCCCTCCCTGGTCCCCTCCCCTCCTCCCCCGCCCTGCAGTCCCCATGAGGTCAGTGCAAACTCTGTTACCTGTCTTAGAAGGGGGTCCACAGAACCCATCCCTTCTCACCCTCCCAAACTGCAGATGGGAAAACTGAGACCTTGCCCAATACCTCAGCCTCCAAAAGTTAAGATGAAAACCCAGTCCTCTGACTGATCCAGTGCCCTGTCCACCGTTCCTCCCTAGAAATCTTTCCCAAGGAGCATTGACAGCCCACGGTAGGAGAGCAGGAAAGCGGTCTTGGTGCTGGCAGGTCACCTGGAAGCCACCTGGGTTCTTGCTGTGTGAGTCAGGGAGGCCACTTCACGCCTGTGTCCTCATCTGTACAGTGGGTATAGTAATACCAAAGCCGCAGGGCTGCTGAGAGCTTCAGGGACTAATAGAGACGCGCAAAGCATCTGGAATATGGTGGGTGGTCAGTCAGCGTTAGGTCCAGCTGTGCTGTCCTCAAAGAACTCACGTTGGCCAGGAACCCAGTCCCCGCACCCACCGCGCCCCGCCAAGGGCAGTATGAAAGCATCTTGGGAACCCGATGCAGGTAGACGCCAGGGAATCCCGGGAGCAGCGGTTTCTTGCCGTCCCAGCCGTCCGATAACGCAGACCGGACGGGAGGAAACAGCAAGGAGAGGAGCACACAGGGGGCGGCCGAGGTGCCGGTGCGGGCAGCACACTCGCCGCCGGCCTCCCGCTGGCCTCGAACGTGACCTTCCCCCAACACCGTGACTCGGCCAAGGGCTTGGGCTAGAGGCGGGTGGGCGGGCGCCCGCCAGGCGCGGAATGGGCGGGGCCGCGAAGGCGCCGCCGCGGCCCGGGGACCCCCAGCCCCGCCCGCCCCGCCCCGCCCCGCCGCTCCCCGCCGCTCCCCTCCCCGGGCGCGGACTACAGCTCCCGGCGTGCCCGGCGCGCGGCACCTGCCCGCCCCCAGCCGCCGCGCCCGCGGGGTGCAGACGCCGGGGCGAGCGGGGAGGATGGAGGCCGGGGAGGCAGCGCCGCCGGCGGGGACGGGCGGCCGCGCGGCGGGCGGCTGGGGCAAGTGGGTGCGGCTCAACGTGGGGGGCACGGTGTTCCTGACCACCCGGCAGACGCTGTGCCGGGAGCAGAAATCCTTCCTCAGCCGCCTGTGCCAGGGGGAAGAGCTGCAGTCGGATCGGGTGAGGCCCGCGCGGGGGGCGGCGTCGGGGGCGGGGGTCCTCTCCGCACGACCCGGGGCGGCCTGGCCGCCGAGCCTGCGCGCGCCCTTCCCCGAGAGCCGGAGGCAGGAAGACCTGGCCCGAGGCGGGGAGGAGGAAGGGGATGGGAGACCGAGGGATGTGCCCATTGCCGTGGCAACGGGACGACGCCAGGCCGCGGCCATTTGGAGCATTCTGAGCACTGCCCTGGGCTCCCACCCCAGGAGGCCGAGGGGTCGGGACTCTCCCCCTCCTTCCCTAACGGGCCTGCCGCCCTGGGGACGGGAGCTGCTGAGGCTGCTTCTCCCCGCTCCCCGCCCTTTGGGGTGTGGGTGGCCTAGGAGTGCAGGGAGCTCGGTGAAGTCCTGGGATGCCTCCCGAGCCGGGCTTCATCAGGGAGGAGCCCTGGCCCGTCAGGCACCGTGTCTGGGCTCCCATTCCGGCTCCGGCTCCGACTCCAGGCAAACTGCCTGCGTGCCCTTGGGGGGGGACCCCTCCCTGCTCCCTGCTCTGGGCTCAGCCTCCTGCCTGTAACCCAAGGAGGCTACTGTGGAAGTGACCTCGAGGGCCCCTGTCCCTCATTCCCCAGCCCTCTGATGCTGTGACCTTGGGCAAGTCCCTTCACCCCTTGACGTCTCCGTTTCCCCCCTGTAGACTTGTCCGGATGCCCGCCCTGCCTCCCTGCAGGCCGAGCCTGTCCAATGAGATAGCAGCTGCTTTGGAAACTTGTAAACATCTGACATCCCCAGAATGACTGGGGATCGGATGGAGATAGTGTAGGGCTGGCTTCAGAGCAACAGCCTCTCAGAGGGACGGTCCCCAAACCCTACTCTGGGTCAGCTGCCCCTCCGAACTCACTGGATGCTCACAATGGCCGCCGGTTATGGGGGAGTGGAGTGAGGATCAGAGAAGCCAAGTCACTGGCCCAAGGTCACACAGTGAGGAAAAGGCAGAGGCAGGATTTGAACCCAGGTGTTTCTGACCCCAAGGCCTTTCTGCTCCATCATGCCACTTTGTTCCAGGGAAGAGAAGACTCTGCGTTCACCCCCTCCCTCCCATCCATACTGGGCCTGAAGGGAGGAGCGGGGAAGCCTCACTCTCCTCTCACTGCCTGTGTCCCTCATCTCCATAGGATGAGACTGGGGCCTACCTCATTGACCGTGACCCCACCTACTTTGGGCCCATCCTGAACTTTCTCCGGCATGGCAAGCTGGTGCTGGACAAGGACATGGCTGAGGAGGGTGAGTTGGTCTAGGGGACTAGCTGGGACCTGCATCCTCTAAAGTCTGCCAGGGCCTTCCGTGGAGGTCCAGAGCCAGGGAGCCGGGGGAGACATTTAACTTCTTCCCTGTTTCCTGCTGCCTTATCCCTGACAAGACTGAATCCCAAAGCCTCTGCCTGGGCTGAGCCTCGGGGCTCTGCCAAGCTGACCAGCCTGAGCTTTTGCTGGGTGCCAACAGAGAGCAGAGGGAGTGAGCCAGTGAGGCCTGCAGCCCCTGCTGTTGGCAGGGATGCCCTTTCCTCACCTCCTGGGAAGCCAGGTGTGAACGGGCTGGAGGTGGGTACGGGAGGGGGTCTGGCTCTTTTTCTGTGGGTGATCCTGTATCTCAGATGCCTGGTGAGGGCTGGCAGCAGGTGGGTGGAGCAGGTGACTCTTCCCCAAATCCAGTGGCCTCTGTAGCACAGCTGGTTGTGGGTGGAGGGGGGCGGAGGGGGAGCCTACCCCCCAGCAGGGGTTTGGTTCCTCCGGGGCCCAGGTGGCTGAGGCCCTATAGATGCTCACTTCTGGCTCCAGCGGATGGTGGGGAAGCCATGCCTGGAGAATATCCTCTTGGCAAAGCCTCAGCAGGGGCAGGGACTACATACAGTCAGTGCCAAGTCAACTCTTCCTTGGGGCACAGGGTGTGGCTCTGGGTCAGCTGATCCAGCCAGGCCAGCTTGGACATGTCACTTCTCCTTTCTGAGCCTCCTCTCGTGTGTATGAATTAGGGGCGGTGAGCTGCTGGGGAGAGCATGTTTTGGGAGAACGGGTGTCATGAGCCCCAGTGCTTGTAGTACAACCCATCCTTCCTCCCACGGTCTCCCTTCCTGACCCGCGGGTGGTGGGACGTGGTGATCTAGAGGCCCTAGTGCTTTACACTCAGAGCCCACTGTAGGCACCAGCCCCTCAGGGAGTTCAGGTGCCTGGGCCTGGGAGCAGGGCCTGCAGGGAGGGGAGGTGAACGCTCCAGCTGCGTCACAGCTGATACCTATTTGCAGATTCTGGGATTCTCCTAGTTCTCCACTCCCAGGGCCTCGGACAGGGCCGGGGCCCCCACTGAAGGGGCCGGAGGATCTGGGAAGAGACTTATGATCTGTGGGACACCAGAAAGTCACTTAATGCCCCTGTGCCTCCATGCCCACATCTGTGAAATGGGGTGACACTAGCACCCGCCTTCCTGGGCCTCTGTGAGGGTAAAAGAAACTAATACAAGTATGTCACTTGGCACAGCACCTGGCACCAAGTCCTGGGCTGCCATATTAGCTGTCTGTCTGTCACCTGCAGGGCTCACAGGGCACGCTCAGGCAGTGACACTCGGTGACCACCTACCCTGTGTCAGGTACTGTGCGGACGCCAGGCACAGTAGGGCAGATCAGACATAGGCCCTGTCCTCAGGGAGCCCAGAGGCCAGTCACGGAAAGGACCAGAGGGGTCCCTGCCCTGTGCAAATTTAAGGGAATTCAAAGACAGTGCCCATTCCCTTTCGCTGGAGAGGTGACTCAGTCTCTGAGACTCTCCAGTCCCTTGGCCATGTAGGGGCCATAACACCTGCTTCCCTGTGTCCCTAGCGCTCATGATGAGCATAGGAGGGCTCCAAAGTCAGAGGAGTTTGCATTTGGATCCCAGCTCTGCTGCTTGCTGGCTACGTAGCCTTGGACAGCTGCTTCTCTTTCCTGCCCTCAGTTTCCCTGATTGTTCAGTGGGGGCATGAAGGTGCCTACTTCTAGTGCTAAGAATTAACCACAGGAGAGAATGTAAAATGCTTAGCACAGTACTGGCACTTAGCATGTGCTTCAAGAACGGGAGCACATAATAGGAGGTCACCCAAGGTCCTTCTGGTGTGGCGTTCTAGGCTGCAGCCCCAGCAAGCCTGCTGCCTCTTGCTAGCCCTAAAGCGGCCCCCAGATGGGGGCACTGGCAGGGGTCCCTAGGTCACCACGCTCAGCACAGCAGGGATGGAGGACTGGTTGGGTGGCAGCCTCTCACCCCTTCCAGAGAGAGTGTGGGATCCAAGGAAGGACACGTGCCCTCTTGCTTGAGGCCTGAACTCAAAGATGCTCAGAGATCACCCACTATGACTAGAGCGGGTGTGGGCATGGAGGCAGAGGGGACGGGAGAGGAGGGCATGGGGGCGGCCGAGTGACCTGGGGCTGCTCTGTCTGTGCCAGGGGTCCTGGAGGAAGCAGAATTCTACAACATCGGGCCACTCATCCGCATCATCAAAGATCGGATGGAGGAGAAGGACTATCCGGTCACACAGGTCAGCAGCCACAGAGCAACTGTGGGGGGAGAAGAGGCTGGGGCTGGGGGAGGTAGGGGGAGCTTCCGGGAGGTGGGGAGGCCAAGCTAGCCTGTAAGGGGAGGGTGTTGTCCAGCTCCCAGGCTGCCCAGCAAACTCCCCAGACTGGGACAAGGACGTGGGCTTCTGTCCCTCACTGGGCTCTGTTTGCCGTGTGACCTTGGGCCCATCACACTGCTCTCTGTACTTCAGTTTCCCCTTATGGAATACAGAGGTGCTGAGATCTGCACTCTTGCCTTACAAGCAAAATGGGGTCAGGGTGCAGCTCCAGGGGGCCCTGTGGGGGCAATGCAGGATGAGTAAACGGTCCATTCTGTGTGATCGGCAGACCCCAGGTGGGCATGGCACAGGTGCTGGAGTTCACATTCCTGAGCTTGGACCCTGGGTCCTGTCTACAGGATGAGCTGGAGGGGTTCTCTGCCCCCTGGGGAGATGTGGCTGGGGGCAGGTAGGCAGGTGGTGAGGCAGTATCTCCCAGCCCCAGGAGATTGAAGTGGGGAGGCTCCAGGTCCTCCTTCCTGCCCCCCGTGTGTCACCTGGTTCCAGCTCTGCCGCACTTAAGCTGGGTGACCTTGGGCAAGTAAGACCTCCTCTGAGCCTCTGTGAAAATCCATAACTTGTAGGGTTTGTGGAAGGATGAAGTGGTCATGCCTGTTGAGGGCCTGGCAGGCAGCAGAAACTCAGAACCTGGCTGTCACCTTCCCCCGCTGCCCTGCCTTGCCCCCTCTCCTTCCAGGGGGATGTGGTGGGTGGGGAGAGAAGATGACAGGTACATCCATCGTCCCCCTCCTGGGGGGCCTGTCCCTCCCACGGGTGTCCTCCACGTGGCCTCTCTGCCTGCAGGTCCCCCCCAAGCACGTGTACCGTGTGCTGCAGTGCCAGGAGGAGGAGCTGACACAGATGGTCTCCACCATGTCCGACGGCTGGCGCTTTGAGCAGGTGTGCTGGGGCCCCAGGGCCACACCTGAAACCTCCAAGCTTCCGAGCAAAGCAGGTCCTTCCCTTCTGCAGCCCCAGGCTTGGGTTCCCCGCCACAGCCCCCAGCCATCAAACTGAACAAAATTTCGGCAAGGCCACCTCTGGCAACTGACCGACCAGAACGAGAGGATGGAAACCCCGCTTGCCACAGGGCAGCTCTAGGCAACCTCTTCGGTGGGGTTCTCATGGCCATGGGGAGGGTCTACACAGCAGTACGAGCGAGTGTCTGGCTCCCAAACGACAGCTCAGGCAAGTTGATGAGAGCCATATAAGCGAGTCGACTTCCCCTTGGGTCAGCACCTCTAGCGACAAGTCCACAGGTGCAGCTTCCAGGGTCCCTGCAAGGGACAGGCCGAGTCACAGCCTTGCGACAGCAGGGAAGCCCAAGCAGTGACTTCCCCTGAGGATTCACGGTGGCCGATTGTCACCCAGTCCACGTGCAGTTTACCCATCAGGAGATACTTTATCACAGTGGCGTTGCCCTAGCCACACAGCTCACGGCCCACCTCGGGTTTCCAGATGCACAGAGCCAGCAAGTTAACCCAAGGTCGCACGTGTCCTTAGAGAAGAGGGGTTTGGCGAGCCCTTTATCTGTACCCACCATAGCTCCTTGTGTGTGGGGTTTGAAGAAGGGAGAAGGCTGGGGCTCCCCAGGATGGCCGACCAGTATGGAGGAACAAGCCGCAGCTGGGAGCCAGAGGCCCAGATCCACCATTTATGTGCCATGTGACCTTGAGCAAGTCACATCTCTCTGGGCCTCAGTTTCCTAATCTGTGATATGGGCCAATAGTGCTCCCTTCGCAGGACTCTCATGAAGATGGGAAAGGCCACTGATAAAGTCCCTAGCCTAGGGTAGGAGTCAGGCATTGGAGCCAGCCGGTGTCATGCAAGACTGTCAGCATGTAAGTCTACAAGACTCCAGAGAGGACTCGGATTCTAATCCCTGTTCCACTCTTTCTGGCTGTGGGACGTCCTGCAGGTCACCACCTCTTCAAACCCTGTCTGCCAGAGTGGCTGATGTTTCTCACTGCCAGTCGGGTGAGGGTTCCTGGGGGTGGAATGTCATGCACAGGGCCTTGTGATTGTGGTTATTACAGGGACCCCAGAACAAAAGTGGAGCTGCTCTTGGGAGTCTAAGGGAGTCTCTGGCAATTGCATGGGCTCCCCATGAGCTGATAGCTCAGGGACCACTGCTCATTTGCCCTCTGGCCTAAGGAGTAGACAACCTGTTCTACCTCTGCTTCCAACCTGTCTACCTCTGCTTCCAACCTGTTCTACCTCTGCGGGGTGGCATCATGCCTAACCCCACCTTCCCTACCACTTGGTTCTGGGGCTGCTTCAGCCACATCTGGGATGGAGGGGGATGACCTGCCCATCCTAGGGCCTCCATCTGCTTGTAGAAATTGGCCTCTAGATCTGGGGCTGGGGTGAAGGGTGGGGAGCAGCAAAGATAAGGCAGTCTTCCTCCAAGGAACAGGCCTAGCCAAGCCTGTTGGAAGCAGACCTGCCACCCAGATGGGGGGGTTGGTGAAAAGACTCTGACTTATTGTGGAAACTCGAAGCTGGGTGAGAACGGGAACTGCAAGATCAGGGCAGAAGTTGGTATCCTGACCCGTGCTGCTGTCTCCCCGCTGGCTGCTTTGAACCCAGCCTGTCCTCTTTCTCCCCTTGCTCCTCCCCCCAGCTGGTGAACATAGGCTCCTCCTACAACTACGGCAGTGAGGACCAGGCTGAGTTCCTGTGTGTGGTGTCCAAGGAGCTATACAGCTCCCCACATGGGCTGAGCTCTGAGTCCAGCCGCAAAACCAAGGTGAGCCCCCAACCTCAGCTTCCCGCCCTCCCTCCCCTCCCTCCTCTCCCCGCCCTCCACCTAGCCATCCCTGCTTCTTTCTCCCTCCTGCTGTACACACATAACCACCTGGTCACAGCCAATGCCATCCATCCCATGCCACCCATGGTCCCATCTGCTCACGCCGGTTACCCAGGCCTAGGCAGGGGGAGACATGAAATGGGATCGTCCTCAGGGCCCAGCAGGAGGAGACCTAGATGCTGTTTGAAAGGTGGCCACAGGGTGCACTGAACTAAGGGTTTGGCATGGTATACCATGCTCTTCGTGACCTTGGACAATCCCTGGCCCTCTCGGCCCCTCTGTTGTGTTTTCTGAGAAGCAAAGGTAGACCATGTCCTCTCTGTGGTGCCATCAAGCTTAGAACTTCTGGGATCCAGATGGCCCATTTATTTCCCAGAAGCGGGTCAATGTCGCCCCCCTAGCTGGCCTGGGCCAGAGCAGGGAAGCCAACTCTGTTAGTCCTGCCCCTTTCCCAGACCCCTTCCTCAGGTGCTCTGCAGGAGGGCCCCGTCAGGAACTCCATGGGGCCCAGCCTTATGTTTCTGCCCTGGCCTTTGAGGCAGCAACATCCAGCCGTGGGCAGGGGACTGAGCAGAGGTCCTGCCACCCTGAACCCAGAGACCGTCAGAAGCCTTGAGGGCCATTGATGGGGCAGATGGGGCAGGGCGGGAAGCCAGGCCGGGAAGGGGAGAGACGATTTCTCCTGGGGGCCTGTCCCAGTGTGCTGGAGACTTATGAACCCTAGCTTCCTGTCTGTCTCTCTGCCTCCCTGTCCTGTGACTTCCCCTTCCCGTCTCGCCCTGTCAGGGCCAGTGCTGGCACTGCCTTGCAAGAGTGCAGAGTGAGCCCACTGCTCCTGCCTCTCTAGGCCAAAGCCTCAGAGCCTGGGCTGTTGGAGCCTGCTGAGGGCATCCCAGATGGGGGTGGTGTCCACCTTGGGGCCTTCCCCGGCCCCATTTCTATTCTGGGTCCTCCTAAAGTGAGGCCTTCCCAGATGCCCCTCCAGGATACCCCAGCCACACCCCCGGCCTTGCTCCACGGAACAGTAGCCAGATGGATGCCAGAGTCCCCGGCAGGGCCCCTTCTCCACCCCTGCTCTAGTCCCTTCCCAGGCTCCCAGGGGCCTGGCCCAGGTGCCCCAGCCTTTCCCTCCTCAAGGCCCCCGTCCGTCTTGCCCGCCCCGAGGTGGGGCCCCTGGGGACAGCCGCGCCAGCAGGCCCTGGCCCCCGGTTAGCTCTGCACTCTTTCTTCCCTGGGTCCGCCGGCTGGTCCACAGAGCGCGGAGGAGCAGCTGGAGGAGGAGCAGCAGCAGGAGGAGGAGGTGGTGGAGGTGGAACAGGTGCAGGTGGAGGCAGATACACAGGAGAAAGGTGCAGCCACCCCCCGAGGAGAATGATTGCTCATAAAAGCCGGAGCCTCCCACCCACTGCCCGCTGGAGCCAGCTGCAGATCCCGGGGGCCGGGGCCTGCGGGGGGACGGGCCGCAGGGCTAGCTCCGCCGCGCCGGCCGCCTCACCTGCATAACCATCCCTTCTCTCACTTTCTCTTCGCAGCCCTGTCATCTCAGGAGCCCGCTAACCTTTTCTCCCTCCCACCACCACCGCCTCCTCCTCCTCCGCTTCCCGCCGGAGGCCCCGCCTCATCTCCACCCACCTCTTCTTCCTCCTGGATCTCATCTGCACCCTGCCTCTTCCCTCTCTGCCCCTGCCCGGGTTTCCTCTCTGCCTGCTCGCACCTCCCTCCCGGGGCCGCCCCCCCGGGCCCGGCCCCCCGCGCCCCCCGCGCCCCCCGCGCCCTCGCCCCGGGCGCCCCGGCCCCGCCTCCCCGAGCGTCCCGCCCGCCGCCGCCCGCGCCCCCTCGGGCTCCCCCCGCGCCCCGGCCTGGGGAGGGGGGCCCCGGCCGCCTCTGCCCCGGGCCCGCCGGGCGCCCCCCCGCCGCCGCTGCCGCCGCCGCCGCCGCCGCCGGGCCCCGCTGAGGCCGGGCCTCGCCGCCCGCAGCCTGCCCGCTCTCCGCGCCCTCACCTGTCCTCCTTGCAGGTTCCCGTCCGCACCCCTCCGAGCTGAGGCCGCGCTGGCCGTGAGGGCTCCTCCTCGGCCCCTCGCCCGCCCCCAGAGCCGCCACCCCCGGTTTGTAGCTTGGCGGAGCTGGCGGGAGGGCGGAGGCCAGGAGGGGGCGCGCTCCTCCTCCCGGACCGGAGCCCGCCGCTCGGCTGACTCCCCCCTCGCCCGTTTTGGCCTTGGCTGCGAGGCTCCGAGAGGGGAGTCAGGGGGCCCGGCCTCGGTCCCAGCCGCCCGCCTGCACCGGAGCGCCAGAGCCGGGCTGGGGAGGCGGGAGGGGAACCCGGCGGCCCCGCCCCCGCCCCGGGGTGCCCTGTCTGGGTGGAGGGCTGGGGGCGGGAGGGGGGACGACTGCGGCCCTTGGATTCCCTGGGCCTTTAGGGGGTCAGCCAGAGCCGGCTGAGGATCGGGGTGTCACGGGAGAAGTCCTGACCGGATGCCCCCGAGCCCGCGGCTCAGTCTAACCTGCCCGCTGTGTGACCTTGGGCAAGTCACTGTCCCCCTCTGGGCCACAGTTGCCTCTGAAATGGGGACAGACAGCTGCTGTCTGTGACCTTTGCCTGAGACAGCAGGGACCTGGCCTTGACCCCCCCCCCCCTGGCCAGAGTCTTGGCGACTCCGGCCTCCGGGGCAGCCATCACCCAGCCCAGGATGGGGCATGGGGCTCCCGGATGGGCGAGCTGGGTCCCCTTCCTGCTCCCCCCCTCGGCTCTGAATCCACCTTCTCTGGGCCTCAGCCCCCCACCCTCTTCTCAGAAGGGAGCCTGTGACTCACCTACCTCTTTCTCTCTCCCTCTCTTCCCTGCCCCTCCCTCCATTTCTATCTCCTCTCTGCCCTCCCCTGGCCTTGCCTCACCCCTCCTCACTGGCCCCGCCCTCTCTTCCCCCTCCCGATGTTCTGACCACCCCACCCCCACCCCCCTGCCCCTTCCCCCTCTTTTTTTCTAGCTGTTACAAGCCAGAGGCACCCGGATGTGAGGCCCCAGATCACCTCCAGGGACTTGGGGTTCCGATCTGAAATCCTTTATTTTTGTACCGCGGGGTGGGCCCCGGGCTCCAGGCGGAGGAAGCACTCTCCCCCCTGCCACTTCTGTCTGCACCTGCGGGGCTCTGATTGCCCCCCGCCTCGGGGGGCCGGGCGGGGGCCCGCTGGGACCTCTCAAGGCCCGAGGTGGGCCCCGGGACCCCTGGGCAGAGCTGCCTGTGCGTGGCCTAAGTGTGGCGCTGTCCAGCTGTGTTTCCCACGCCCCCGCGGGCCCTCCCCCGGGTCCCCCAGCTGCATGAATGGTACCCTCCCCCCCACCCGGTCACGTCTCCTCCCTGAGCCTTAGTCTCCCCGTCTGTCAAACGGGGTCACTCTCCCCACCACCACCTACCTCACAGGGTTGTTGTGAGGTTAACAAGGAGGAGCAAGGTCCCAGAATGCCCTCGGGGAGTGTACCGAGCACCAGACTGGAGGGTGGCCCTCCCCCAGAGGGGGCAGGGCCTGCTCAGCCCCAGAAGGAGATCCAGGTATTGGTGGGATGAAGGGTGCGGGGGTTGGCCCCGTGGGAAGAAGGGGGAGGGTGGCTCAGCCTCCACCTGGGCTACTCCCACCCCTGTCTGCACTGCTGGGTGCAGGGGGCCCCCCCGGCCAGGAGAGGGCAGGCAGGGGCAGGTGGGTGCAGTGCGGCCATTCAGGAACTAGTGATGAGGGCCAGGGGGCCACTCCTCCCTTTGCCCCAGGAGAGCCTAGGGGTAGCAGGGGCTGAGCAAGGGGCCCCTCCTGCACTTATGATCCCCCCCCACACACACACCCTGGGCTGTGTCCAACCCCGCCATGTAATAAAACTTGAAGAAACAGCCCCTGGGCTGCCTCCCTCTCTTCCTCTGGGCCACTGTCGGGACGGGGCTAAATTCAAGGTGGGGTCAATGACGTGGGTAATGGGGCTTTTTCCTAAAGCCTGGGGACACTGCCCTGTGGTCACTGTGCTACATATTGGGGGAGGGAGGTCACAGCTCCATCCTCTGCCCAGCAGCCAAACAAGGGCACCAACTCCCCCTTGCTGGGAGAGTTTTGGCAATTCCCCCGCCCTCTCTGGGCCTCCAGTAACTCACCTGTAAAGTGAAGGCTTGGACCAGGTGACTTCCTAGGCCCAACCCCTGAAGCCATGCAGGTCTCTTCCTGCCTCTGGGCAGCAACAGGGAATGCTGAGGGGGTAGGGGGCTCCCAGAATCAGGATGGCAGGACCCGCCCCCAACTTCCCAGCCTCAGCCCACCATTCCTGTGGCCCTTTGCTCCAACCTCTGCTGCACCCTGACCACCCCCATGCCCCCTCTGCTTCCTGCTGTGCCTTTCCTTGGCCCCCTCTACCCCTCCCTATCGCTACCACCCTTCTGCCCCAAGTCCCAGGAAATAGAAACACTGGGCCCGCGCTCCACCTTCTTTCCAAGCTCTCTGGACCCCAGGCTTCAGCAGGACCTCCCACCCCACCCCACCTGGCCAGTCCCTTCACAGACCTGGTCCTACCAAATGTCTACCTTGCTTCCCTGCCCTGGCCTCTTAGCACTGCTAGGAACATCCCTGCAGAGCAGGGGTCCCCTACGCAGAGACCCTCCCCAGAGCCGCCCACCTCTCCACTCAAGCCTGGGGGACCCTCGCCACTCCCCTCAGGACATTTGGTTTGCTGGACTGACCTCACGTTCTGTGTCCAACTCTGTAGAAAGTCACCAGGAGGCTTGTTAAGCCAACAGATTGTCCTTTGTGGCCCCCCAGTTTGACCCCCTAAGGCTAGGGAGGGGCCTGCAAATTTGCATTTTAGCCAGGGGCCTCCAACACTGCATCTGCAGCCTCTGTGAGAAGCCTGAGAGGCTCTGGGTGGGATGCTTTAACATCCTGTCCCCACCCAGGGCTCCCCCCAAGTGTCTGCTCTGCTCCTCCCCTAGGCGGGGCCAGCGGGCAAGTGATCTTAGGCTTGTGCCCCCAGGAGCCACTCCCTGGCTTTGACATCCTCCCCACCCAGGGTCCCTGCCTTTGACATTTCCCCTCACCCAGGCTCCCCTTCCCTAGCTGGGAAGCTAGACTCCGAGGAAAATGTGTCCACACTTGACTCCCCACTTCCTTACCTCTTCCTCTGCACCCAGACGGCACCACTGACCCTCCCTGACCACTCCCACTTGGTTGCTAAAGTTCCACCCCCAGTTCCCCTCCAGCTCTGGGTGGTTCCACACTCCTCAGCCCCCCTGCCGTGTCTGTCTACCCCCCCTTCAGTCTCTTCTGAAGAGGGTCTCTGAAATACCTCCTCCAGACCTCAAGCCCCACCCACCTCCTGCACACCTCCCTCCCAGAGGCACCCCAAATTCTGACACCTCCTCAGAGTCTTTCCCTCCCCAGGCCAGGCAGTGGCAGTTACTCCACTAGCCTTTGGGACAGACCCCGGGGAGTGGTCCTGGGTGGCGACTCCTGCCTCACCCAACCCCAACACTGAGGGTCCTTCACGTCCATCCCCACTGCCTGGCTGGCTCATTAGATCCCCTCCCCTCCCCCCTGGATCTCAGCAGTGGCCTCCTCTCAGCCTCCCTGCCTCCCGCTCCTGCGCTGGTGCCTCCACACTTGTGTGTGCCTGTGGTCCTTCTAAAATGTGAATCCACTCGTGGCACTCCCCTGCTTTAGAGCCTTCTTCTGTGGCTCCCCACAGCACCCAGCGTCAAGTCCTTAGCTCAACTCCAGATTCTTTCTCATCTGATCTCAGTTTGCTCGCCTCTCAATCTCTGTTTAATTCAAAACAGCTCACCAACATGCCCTGTTCTTTTAGGACATAGGCCTTTACACATGCAGTTCCCCTGTCTGGAATGCCCTTCTCCACCTTGGTCACCTTTGGGCTTCAACTCAAATCTCACCTCCTCCAGGCAGCCTTCGCTGACTTCCCGAGTTCCATGCTACTCCAGAGCCCCTTCACGCTGGATTGTCATCCCCACCCTTCCTGAGACCAGGGGCTGAGTTCTGTGCCTCTCTGTGACCCCAGCACTGTGGTTGGTGCTTAGTAGGAGACTGAGGGGTTGCTGAATGCAAAGGGAGTGTTGTGCTGAGAAGTGCTGGACTGGGAACCAAGAGGCTTGTACACCAGGCTTCACTCTGAAGCCTCCTGGTATGATCCTGAGGATGGCTCCGCCCCTCTGCCTCAGTTTCCTCCCAAGCTTGCAGACAGAGCCCATCACTTCTCCCATCCTTCACTCCTATCCAGGGGTCACCAAACCACTGCCTTCCTGGGGTTGCTCCAAGGACCTGAGCAACTGGCCTGAAGGTGACCCCTGACCCCACCTTGGCCTTCTAGACATTTGGCAAACAGGCTGAGCTGGAAGCAGGGTCCGCTGTCAAAATGTAGGGTTGGTGCCCCAGGGCCCCAGTCAAACCCCACAGCAGGGCCTCAGATCAAACGACTTTATTCCACAGGGTGGTGGAGCTCACTTCCAGGTGAGAGTGGGCAGTGGAGGCCCAGGGGACAGGTGGTGGGGTGAGGACCCTAGACCTGGGGCTCCCCCACCCTTTGGCTTATGGTGGCAGCTGGCCCACTTGGCTGTCTCTAGGGCTCTGGGGGCCCCTCCCTGGGGGCGCCTTCCATCCCCACCCCTCAAGTTCACAGGCTGGATCTGCTCTCTGCATTGGCGGAGGGGAGCTCAGACACCCCTGTTGGGACCTGGAAGCCCCGTTATCACTGCTGAACCATTCCCAGTGGGCAGCAGAGGAAGGGGAAGGAGGAGAGAGAATCAGGAGGCAAAAGGGCTAGATGTGAACCCCTCCAAGCGGGCCGGCTGACCATCCAGGCCCTGCGGTGCAGGGGGAGTTGACCTCCGCGGGGCCCTGCTGCCCCCACAATTACTTGCTCCCCTGACTAGTGGGTGCTCTGGACTCTCTGAGTCCAGCAGGTGGGCCCCAGCTCTGCAGGGAGGGGAGCTCCTCAGGTCAGCACCTGTTGGATCCAGCCAATCACACCTGTGATGCGGGTGTAGACACCAAAGTAGTTGGGCCGGCCACAGCCCAGGCCCCAGCTGACCAGCCCTGCCAGGAACCAGCGGCCACTGGGTTCCTTGCACACTAACGGGCCTCCCGAGTCGCCCTGAAAGGGGGAGAGGAGAGATGGGGTGGCATCAGGGTAAGCTGGGGGTCCTGATGCTGGGAGTTTCCCAAGGGATAGCAAGAGAGTCACATCCCCTTTTGAAACCTTTGCTTCCCTTGCCCCTGATGGATGGGGAGAGGCCAAAGCAGCCAGGCTGGTCCTTCTGTGGGTCCTGGCTGTCGTGGAAGTGTGCGTGTGTCCCCATGCCCCACTCCTTTTTACCTCCCTTCTGTGCGCTCCTGTTCCTAGTGACTGTGTCACCGTGGGCCAAGCGCCTCGCTCAGATGGGCAGCGGAACTGGGTTGGAGCCTTAGACCTGCCCACCCAGCTCTCTTGTGAACTTGGCGCAAGCCCCTCCACTTCCCTGAACCTCAGTTTCTTTATCTGTAAAGTTGGGACAGTGATCCCCACCTTGCAGGGAGGCTGTGAGGCTTCAGCAGGCTGGTGTGAGCAGAGGGCCAAGCCTTGTGTGATGTGAGCGCCGCCCTCCCTCCCACCTCCGGGCCCCCCAGTCCCCTGCCCCAGGAGTCACCTGGCAGGCATCCTTCTTGCCCTTCCGGTAGCCGGCACACAGCATGCGGGGTGTCACCTGGTAGCGATAGGCCTCGCTGCACAGGTCCTGCGGGATCAGCTGCACATCCACCTTCTGCAGACCATTGCTGGTGGGGCCTGCCGGGGCGGTGGAGGGTGGAAGGCAGAGATGAGATCTGACTCTTCCTTCTGCTGTTCCCCTTGCATCTCGGGATCCCCCTTCATCTCTCCTGCTCTGCCCGTCTCCTCTGCCTCCACCTCTCCATTGCTCTGTTCTGGCCCCTTGTGGGCCCCCCCCAAAGAGTCCCTACCCAAAGCCTATCCGGATGAGCCCCCCCACACACACACACTGCCCTTCCTGCTTGAGACTTCTTGGCCATCCCACTCTGCTCTGTGACAGCCCCTGGAAGATATTTCCAGAGCACACATCTGACCCTTAAACTCTCTGCCTAAAATTCATTAGTATCCCTCCACTGTCCAGCCGGGTGCTTTGCCACGATGCTTCATGTTAGAGCCCCCAGGGAGCTTCAGTCTGCACTGCGCCTGGTCCCACCCTGAGATCTGGTCTGTTGGCTAGGGTGGGGCTCAATGATGGTGTTTTCCTGGAAGCATCTCAGTTGGATTTAAAGTGCAGGTCAGGCTAAATCCTGGCTGAAGCGCCTTACAATGTCCTACGAGGCCCTCCTGTCCTTCCTCTCAATCCTCACCCACATTCGCTTGCCCCCAGCTCCCCTCTGGTGCAGGGTGTTCTCAGGACCCTGGGTTGCCATCTGTGCCCTTAACCAGAACACCTTTCTCCCCAGCTGGGACTGGGACACTGCTGACTCATCCTTCCAGCCTCAGCTTAGACAGCCCCTCCTCTGGAAGCCTCCCTGACCCCACCTGGTTGGGTATCTCCTCTGGGCTGCCAAGGCCAGCTCTACCCCCCTACCTATGTCCACTCTTAGCACTGTTCCCCCCGCCCCAAGAATGTTCTTTCCATCTTTATGCCAACTCAAAGCCTGGCATGTAGTAGGTGCTCATAAACATGTCCTTGAATGAGTGAGCAAATTAACCAATCCTTGCTTTACCACTGTTCTCCATCATCCCCTTGAATGTGTTACTGTGCATCCGAGCCTCAGTTTATCCATCTTTAACTTATCTCTATACCCCTTCCTGCCTCAGGTTGTAAATTATTGTACCCATCTTTAAAGGTGCCTGTTTTAAGGATGCAGGGCATGGCTGTGGATATGCCAGCCTGGGCCTGTATTCACAGAACAGGGGTGGCCCCTAGGGGTGGTCAGTTTAGGTGGGAAGGGGAGAAACCTCCTGCTTCAGGGGCGGTAGCAAGAACAGCAGGGCTCTGGGGTCAGGCAGTCATAGGCGCCAACCCTCTCTGGCTGTGTGACTTGGAGCAACTGCTAAAATGGGACAATAATACCCACCCCTAGGGGTATTGGGTGGCTTAAATGAGACCACGTTGGGATCCCTGGGTGGCGCAGCGGTTTGGCGCCTGCCTTTGGCCCAGGGCGCGAACCTGGAGACCCAGGATCGAATCCCACGTCGGGCTCCTGGTGCATGGAGCCTGCTTCTCCCTCTGCCTGTGTCTCTGCCTCTCTCTCTAGCTCTCTCTCTGTGTGACTATCATAAATAAATAAAAATTAAAAAAAAAAATGAGACCACGTTCCCTAAAATCCAACCTCAAGGTAGGAAGCCATCTCTGTGCAAGGAGCAGAGTTTGGAGCTTGCCTGTGGGCTGTTGCCTTCCTCACCTGCCCCATCACTTCCCACATATCCCCCAAGATAACCTCCCATGCCCTCAGTTCCCTTTAAAGGCCTTCAGGAAGGAGAGAAGGGCCGAGAAGGCGGGAGCCACCCACTATAGTAAAAGCTTGTTTTTTTCTGTGACATCGAGCCCCCGTTAATCGCAGGACCAGAGGGACCGGGCGTTGGAGCTTTGGGGACCCCTTGCTACCCCCACCTTACTCCAGGCTGGAAAGCATGGGGAGGCAGACTGCACCCCATCTCCCCACCCCCCAACAGCCGGCTCACCACCCTCGCGCAGGGCGCCCCAGCCCGTGATCCAGCAGTGCAGGCCGGGCTCGAAGAAGTGGGAGCGCGCGGGCAGGCAGACGGGGCGCACGGCGGCCGAGCGCACCACGGGGTGGTCGAGCTGCAGCAGGGCCACGTCGTAGTCGTGGCTGTCCTCCTCGTGGTAAGGGTGCAGGAGCAGGCGGCTCACCTTGAAGGACACCTCACCCGGCCAACGCGAGCTTTGCCACACTTTGCCCAAGAACACAGTCCACAGCGCTGGTGAGGCCATGCTGGGGTGGGGGTGGGGGTCCATGCTCAGCCGCTGCTGCCTCTGACCCTAGGCCCTTAGGCTAGCCAGCTTCCTACCCGGACACCCATCCCTTCCCTGCTCTGGAAAGCCCGTAGCTGCTGGGCCATACAGCCAGTGACACTGGTGCTGGAGTCCACCTGCCTGGGTTCCAATCCCAGCTTCATCCCTCCCTGGATGTGTGTGCGCCTCTCTAGGCCTCAGTCTCCTCATCTGTGAAACGGGAACAGTGTCTTCTACTCCTATGTTACTGGAAGGAATTTACTACGACTGTGCATGCAAAAAAAAAAAAGTTAGCACAGTACCAGGCAATGGAATATTTCCCTCCTTTTTTCTGCACTTTACAGAAGGGGCTGCTGCGAGCTCGCTGAGACCTGCTGGTCCTCACTAGGAGGGGTGGGCATTGAGTATGGAGCAATCAGCAGAGACTGGGCAGTAAAGGACCATGGGTGCCAGGTCAACATCCAGGTCTTTCTTTACCTCATGGGCTGTGGGGTGCCAGGGAGGCAGTGAGAGAAGAGGTCAGGCTGCACCAGAAAGAGCACCCAGGCTCCTGGGTAGGGGATGCAAAACGGAGCCGGGCTCTGGGCCATCTGGAGTGATGTGTGCACAGTGCTGGTGATAGTGTGGACAGGCAGCAGCTAAGGATTGGTCTGATGCACCAAGGAGACTTGCCATCTGGCTCTGGATGTAAGGGGCAGGGGATGGGGTGCCCCGATAGCTCGGGATTGTGTAGACCCAGGACAGAGGAGGAGGTATGGAGGGTAATCCAGGACTGGCTATTCTGGGGGCCAGGGCGGGGCCCAAGAGATGGGGCTGGGGGTGGAGAGGGGGCATCGTCAGCCACCATGCAGGTGGAGAAGATGTCTGTGGGGCTGGGTGGGATGTCCCTTCTTGGAGGCTTCTTGGGCCCCACTCACCAGGTCACAGAACCTGGAGGGGGGTCATGGCCTGTGGCCAGGCCAGGCACTTCTGTTCTGTGCTGTACCCCTAGTGTCTGCACAGCTCCCTAGTAGGAGCACAAGAAATACTGCTAAATGGATGAGTGAGGGAATGAGTGAATGAATGAATGAATCAATCACTGACCCAACCTAAAGCAAGATACCAGAAATGGAACAGAGAGGTTGAGCAACATTTCCAGGGGCACAGACTATGTTCGAGGTGGAGCCAGGACAGCAAGTCCCCCAGCTGCTCACCATCCTTCCCTCCTTCCTGGATCTCAGACCCATGTCCCTCCGTGCCAGGCCTCCCCTCCTCCATCTCTCGTGGTCTAGGTCCCCATGTCCCCCCACTCACCTGTCGTCCTGGAAGCAGTGGGCAGCTGTTATCACCCAGCGGTCAGCGATGAGTGCCCCCCCGCAGATGTGTCGGCCTCGAATCTGGAGGCTGGCCTGCCAGGGCCACTCGCCCTCTGAAGATACGGCCCCGCCCACTATGCGGCCAGAAGGGCCCTGGAGGCCACAGTCTGGGGGCGCAGGGGGCGGTGGGGGAGGACAGGGACGGCCAGAAGCCAGTGAGGAATGGACACAGGCAGACAGAGAAGGGGAGGCAGGAAGGCCAAAGGAAAGATGAAGGGATGGGAGAGAATGAAGGAGAGGCAGGACCCAGGGCGGGTGCGGAGGAGAGACAGAAAGAGACAATGTGAGTTCTCCCTCAGCTCCCAGCGTGGGCCCCCTCCCTCCCACACTCCAGGGCCCCCAGGGGGACAGGGGCTTTTGCCCACCCGCCTGTTGGGGGCTCACCACAGTGCTGCTCGTCCGAGCCGTCCCGGCAGTCGGGCAGCCCATCACACTGCGGGTTGGGCTTCTTCACGCAGCTGCGGTCCTCACACTGGAAGGTGAATGTCCCACAAGGCACCCCTGGGGGAGAGGGGTGGGAGCAGGACACGGAGGGTGGGCCCCTGAGCCCCAGGGAGCCTCCAAAATGAGGCCCAGGGAAGATGGAGCCTGGAAGAGGCCAGGAGGAGACTGGGGAGGGGTCCCTTGAGCTCACTGAAGGGTACCCTGAGGTTCCTGAAAGGTCTCCTAAAGGCAGGACATATCTCTTCCCTGTGTCCCTTCACCCCCCTCAGACTGGCCTGTGGAGAGCAAGGCTGCATCTCCCCCACAGACTGCGCCTCCTGAGGTCACGCCTGCCACCCCAGGTGGAACCGAAGGCAGAACTGTTCCTCCACTGTCCATCGGCTCCCAAGAGCAGGGTTGTGCCTCTCCCATCAGTCTAAGGCTCCTCTCCGAGCCCGGCCTTCCTCCAGACCCTGGCCCCACCTAGCCGCCCACCTGCTCCTCACTGTCTTTGCCATAAAGAACTTTCTGCACCACCACCTGGTCTTGGCCTACTCTCCTTCCCTCCTGCCTATTTAAATCTTATCTCTCTGCAAGGCCAAGTTCAAAGTCCACCTCCTCTAGGAAGCTTTCCCTGCCTGATGTTCTCCTGCACTCCAGTCTTCCCATGCTACTGGACATGAAGTCCAGAAGGCATTGGGCCAGAGACAGTCACCCATCAGGTCTTCCTACTAGCAGATAATCCCAAAGCACAGGGACCACCTCTCTGGTGTCTTTTATTCCCACTCCCTCACTCTGCTCACCTATCACTGGGGTGTCTGTAGGTGTTGGATGGGTGGGTGGGGTGGATGGATGGATGGATGGATGGATGGATGGATGGATAAAACAATGGACACAGACAGGAGATTGGGCAGACCAAAAAATGGGTGGATTGATGGTCCAGTGGGGAGACTGACAAACAGAAGGATGGATAAATGAGTGGATATAAGGACCAACAGACAAACAGGTAGTTAGCTCAGTGGATGGATGCATACACGCATTCACAGATGGATGAAAGATGGAACGATGAACACAAAGACAGATGAACTGATAAATGGGTAGGTTGATGGCTCACTGGATAGGGAGACAGGTGGGTGGACAGGCAGTTGAATGGATGGATGAGTGGATGTATGAATTGATGGACAGATAGATGGTTGGGGAGACCATAAGATGGATGGATGGATGGATGGATGGATGGATGGATGGATGGATAAGCGTCCATTCAGATAGTTGGTGAGTCTTTGGACAAGAAGGCAGAAACCTCTGCTGAAGAAGCACGCAGGAAGTCTGGGCTGTCTGGCTAAGCCCATTATTTGGTTTCCCTCTAGAGAGCTGGTCATACCCACCCTACCTTCCTGGCAGTGCTCTTCGTCACTCCCATTGAGACAGTCAGGCTGCCGGTCACAGACTCTGGACAGTGAGATGCAGGTGCTGTCTTCTTGGCACTGGAATGTGGCTCTGCAAACTGCATGGGGACACACAGAGGAGGCAGGTGAGAGGAAGGCCGAGGAGCCAGGCTGGGACTTTGTGCTGCCTGTAGAACGTGTATTGTATTATATGCTGTGACTACAGATCTCTTTCTCAGCTACTTTACGTGCGAGTTTCATAGCAACCCTTGAGATACCCCATTTCATCAGTGGAAACAGAAATGAAATGACCTGTCCGAGGTCATCTGGCTGAGCCAGAACCTGAAGCCAGGTGCTCTGGTTCCAAATATGAGGCACATCTCCTCTCCTTCCTGCTTTTCTCTCCAAGGATTTAAAACTTGGTTGGATGGGGCTGTGGGAGGTTTGGGGAGATCAGACAAGAAAAGGCTGCCCTGATGGTGAATGTGGGGGCCAGAAGCAGGACTTAGAGGGAGAGGCGTTACTCTAAGACAGTCCTGACAGTCCCACCGGGGCCCCTGCTGCCAGGGCTGGGCAGTGGTGAGCATAACTCCAGTAAGAGTTGGCAGCTCTAGTCTGAACCCCTGAAGTGGAGGGGTGGAGATCCCACTCAAGGGAGGAAGACGCAAGATTCTCTCTGTGGCCACCCCAGGCTTGCCTTCCCCTCCCTGGTCCTCCCTCCACTCTGTTCCTTCTTGACAGCTGGCTGGGACAGATGGCCTGGTGGGGAGCAGCCCTGAGCTGGGAGTCAGGAGAACTGGGTCTCAGCTTGTCCCTGCTACTGCCCCAAACGGTGGTCCCGAGGGGGAGGTAGGACAAGGGAAGGATGGGACAGGCGGCTGCTCACCACAGTTTCTCTCATCCAGGCCGTTGGGACAGTCCTTGACCCCATCGCAGGCAGGCACACATAGTCCATTCACAGAGCAGAGGAACTCTCCAGGGCAGGCTGGACGGGGAGGGCGCCATCAGGACACGCGTCCTCATGCAGACAGGACGCATTTGTGTGCTCACACATGTACCCACATGTACACGCACCTGTATACATGGTGCATGTGGACAGACATGTTCGGGCACATGTACACAGCATGCACACATATGTGTGAGTGTGTATCCTTAGGAACACAGGTGACGGCCTTGCCAAGGACTCCTTTGTGTGTGGGCACACACAAAGCTGCAGGTATTGTGTACACTCGCACACACACATCCAGTCCTTTGGTCCAGCCTCTTGGTGCTTCCGGGGAAAGCTGCAGGGGCATCGGGGGTGCCCGCCCTGCCTCCCCAGGGCTGCCCATACTCACGATCCGACTGGTTGTATAAGCCGTAGTGCACCTGCACACCGGGCCCGGTGAGGGGGATCTGGGATGTGAAGTTGACGGTGATGCCGGCAGTGGCCACCACGGGGATCCTCTCGGCATAGGGCTGCAGGGTGCGCAGGCCACACAGCCTGGGGGTGACAGAGGCAGACTCAGGGCCCCATGGGCCAGCCTGAGGGAAGGGACAGCTTAGGTCTCTGCACACAGACAGGACAGGGGCAGAGCAGCCGGAGAGGAAGGGGGAGCTGCACCACCACCTTCACCTTCTCTGTCTTGATTTCTCCCTTGGGTGACCACTCACCCCGAGTCATCTTATAGAAATCAGCCTATGTCACTCCCCTGCTCAGAATCCTTCAGTGGTCTCCCCTGCCCTGCAGGATAAAATTCAAAGTCTGAATTCTCCTCCTGGTCACCTAGGAGCTGTGAGACTGGCAAGTCAGGGTCCTTCCCTGAGCCTCACTTTCAAATAAGGGAAATTATCATTTCTTTGTTGGCTCCCAATCTGACAGGACTTCAGCGTGTCAGCAGAGGCAGGAGTCTTTGCGGGTCTGCTGTGTGTAGGCAGGGAGGACGCTGCCCTTGGGCTCAGTGTCGGGGAGGAGGCAGCGGTGTGTCCTTCCCACTAAGGTGGGACCATTCCCCAACCAGGGGAGGCCCCTCACACCCTGCTGGATGCCCCCACCCCACCATGGTGCGCTTGTTCCCATCCAGCAGGTGGGAGAAGCCCTACAGAGGCGTGAAGTTCTTCCCAGAGAGCAGGTAGGAATCTTCCCATCTCCGGAGATGGAGGGCACAGGGGGTGCATCCCACCAGGCATCGGGGCACACTTGCCACCCAGAGCACGGGGGCACGCTTTCACCAAGTGGGTGCCACCCCCCCCCCGAGAGCGGCAGGCTGCTCTCCAGACAGCACCCGGGGCTCCCTCCCTCCCCGGGTGGGTCAGCCCCCTCACAGCGAAGGGAGCACCCTCCCAGAGCAAATAGGAACGCCTCTGCAGACCAGGGAAACACACCCAGGACACAGGTCAGAACATATGCAGTGAGAACTGAAAGTGCCCCCAGTAGAGAAGGTCGAGAAGGCAGAAGGAAGTCGAGAGAGCAGGTGGGAATGCCCCAAAGCATGATGGGAGCATCCCACAGCAGACACAAGAGCCCGCGGAGCCGGTCCCCTAATTCCCGGGGGCCAGGTACTTCCACGGAACTTGTGGAATATGGCAAGCACTTCCTAGTTCAATTAATTAGTCAGCGAGCTAATCAAACAAACAACTGAGGAAGGTCTGGGGTTGTCTTGTCTGCCCTCCCCCCCATTCTTGCCTCCAAACCAACAAACAGTCCTCCAGGTGCGCTCCGGGGACCATCGCAGCTCCAAGGTAAAAATTAGTTTCATAATAATGCTCAGGTAATATTTGCCTTTTTCACTCTCATTCTCTCACCAGGATATGATGGAATTTTCTAGAGACTACATAATGTGGGATGTGCCACCTGATTGAATGCAGACGCAGATGTGCATATCCAGCTCTGGCCTATTAGTCCAGTTTAAAAGAAAATTGTAAAAAGGTTAAGCGGTGATATTTTTCTTGCCAAATGGAAATATAATTAATTTTCTCTAAAATATGTTATTGACGTTTAAATTGCCATGGGCATATTTTAAATGAATTGATAAATGTTTTTACATTTTCTTAGTTTTAATGTCTACTACTGCAAACATAGATAATATAACCTGCATAAAAGCATTTTAGGGGGCACCTGGGTGGCTCAGTGGTTGAGTGTCCGCTTTCAGCACAGATCGTGATCCTGGGGTCCTGGGATCGAGTGCCGTATCGGGCTCCCCACAGGAGCCTGCTTCTCCCTCTGCGTGTGTCTCTGTGTCTCTCATGAATAATTAAATAAATAAACAAATAAATAAACAAACAAACAAACAAACAAATAAATAAATAAATAATTTTTTTAAAAAAAGCACTTTGGGGTGCTAAATAACTTTAAAGAGAATAAAGGGGTCCAGAGGTGAAAAGTTTTGAGAAGTCCTGCTCTACACCAGGATTCCTCCATCCTCCAGCCCAGGGGGACAAGACGAGGATGAGATGCCACTAGGGGGCACCCCCGGGCAGGCCTGGGCCCTCTCTGCCCTCTAAAACTTAAAGGACGCTGGAAGTTTTGTCTGTCAGTTTTTAAAGCAGATAAACAAATGTTATCGTGGCTTCCTGTCCTCTGAGAGTTTCCCTGAGGAGTGGACAGGGGAGCTAGGGGGCAGGAAATACTGGGCAGGGGGAGACGCACCGAGTACAACCCCGACCATGCTGAAGGTTTGGGGGCATGGGACACTGCCCGCAGAGTCATTGAGACCTTGCAGGGAAGAAGCCGGAGCCAGGTTGGAGAGCAGTGGGACATTTCAATCTAGAAGAATCTGAGGGCTGCGTGGTCACGCTGAGCTTTGGCCCGGGGCTCTGAGGTACCAGTGCAGGCTGACAGGACATTTTCTCTACTGGCGTCTGAGAGAAAGAAGTCCCAAATCAAGGGCATCTGGGTGGCTCAGCGGTTGAATGTCTGCCCATGGCTCAAGTCGTGATCCTGGGGTCCTGGGATCAAGTCCCACATTAGGCTCCCTGCATGGAGCCTGCTTCTCCCTCTGCCTGTATCTCTGCCTCTCTCTGTGTCTCTCACGGATAAATAAATAAAATCTTTAAAAAAACAACAATAACAACAATAAGTCCAGAATCAGCCCATGGCTCAGCCTGGGAACCTGCCTGGGCAGCATGTGGTTCTCACCTGGAGGCCCAAGGCAGGGGCTGGGGGCAGCATTCCTGGGCCAAGTCTCTCCACAACAATTCAAGGCAGAGGCTACAATCTAGTGACTCAGGCTGAGTCACCGAACTTAAAGATGGTCTGTTTAGTCTGTGCAGGGTTAAAATAATTTTTTTTTCAGGTTCAGTTGCCCACTAATTTCACATAATAATCTAGATTCTTGCTGCTTCTGAAAAACAAGCCCCAGAAACACTGGCTGGAAATAATCAGAGGCGGCCCGAATTAGGCAGAGCACGTGTGGCCCTGCTCAGCAGTCCCTCCCTCTCCCGCGCTCCCCCACACAGCCTGCCTCACAGGACTCTGCACCAGCGGGGGCCCTGTGTGCATCTGCATCTCTGGATCCTGCTGCAGAGCCTTCTGGGAGAGGGTATGCTTCCTCTGGCTAATTCCTCCCCATCTACCAAATGCCACCTCCTCCCCCACAGGCCCCCTCCGAGAGGCACCAGGAGTCTGAAGGCTGCAGCACCCACCTCACAGCTACAAAGTGCAGGGTCTGGAGGCACATTTTTTCACAGTGGCCGGCTTGCTTTCTCATCTCTATGGATTGGGGGTTTTTCCTTCCTGCCTCACCCAGACTGTAAGAAGGGACCCTATCAATCTTCTTGCATATCAGCAACTCCACACAGGGAGGAATTCAAGAAAGAGTGTATGGGTAGGTGGATGGATTGGTGGATGGATGAGTGAGGGAGTGGATGGAAAGGTAGGTGGGTGGATGGATGGCTGAATGGATGAAAATGTGGGTAGAAGGAAGGAAGGGTGAATGGATGGATAGATGGAAAGGTGGGTGGGTGGATGGATGGATGGACGGATAGATGATGGATGGATGGATGGATGGATGGATGGAAGGAAGGGTGGGTAGAAGGAAGGAAGGGTGAATGGATGGATAGATGGAAAGGTGGGTGGATGGGTGGATGGATGGATGGATGGATGGGAAGGTGGGTGGATGGAAGGAAGGAAGGAAGGGTGGGTGGGTGGGTGAGTGGATACATGGATGCACACATACACACACACACACACACATTCCCTTCCCCAGGACAGATTAGTGGGAACGAGGGTCAGAGAAGGCAAGCACTAAAGAAGGGGTGCCAGAGCACTGGACCTAAAGTCCAGAGCTGAGTTGGAGGTCTGCTTTGCCACATGAATCAGCCGTGTGACTTTGGGCACGTCGATGTCAGCAAGCTTCAGTTTTCATGTCTGTAAAACGGGGGTGATAATATCTCCCTTGTAGGATGTTTTAAGGAGATGAGAAAATTACTTCCCTGAAAGCAAACCGCTGACACTATTGGGCTATGAGCTCATCTAGGGCAGCAGCAGGAGCTGTGCCCACCACTTCCCCAGCACCCAGCCAGCACCAGGGTCACACACCCAGCCTGACCAGGAACCCCTGTGGCTGCAGGCAGTGCGGTGGGCCACCCATGGGCCCAGAGGAGCAGAAGAGCTGCCCCATGGCCAGGCCAGAGGGGGCTCCAGCAGGCCTAAGGAGCCAGTGGTTCTGCTGTCCCATCAGAGGGAGGCCAGGGGAAATGATTGGGCAGATCACAAGAAATGTGACATCACAGGAGAGGAAGCTGGCAGGAGGCAGATTCCCCGAAAGGGGGAAGCCTGTGTCATGGTGACGCCCAGCCAGAGTGGGTTCTGCGAAACCAAGCGGCTGGTGGCCAATCTTACTAGGCCAGGTCCCTCCGCCGCCTCCAGGCCAGGCCTTGGCCATGGGCACTGGGAGAAGCTGGACAGAAAGCAGGGAGGTGGGGAAGGGCAGAAAGGGCTCTGAGGGGCAAGGCCACAGCCCGAGGGTGCCCAGCCCGCGAGGGAGCCCTGGGCCGCCTTCCCTTATCACTGTGCTGACACCTGCGGGGCAAGTCACCTTCCCCCGCAGCCCACCCTCTAGTGCTCCTTATCCGTGGCCATTCTGGGTCCAAGAACCGCGCCTCCCCCTCCCTGCACACCCTGTGCCTGCAAATCAACACTGTTTCCCAGACCTCTCATATCTTTGCCACCCACACAAGCAAATTTTCCAACAAATGCTCATTCAAAGAATTTCCCAGCATCTACACTGGATGATCATTATCAAAAGAGATCATAACTAAAGGAAATGGTTTGTCCGGTGCTTCTGATTTGGAGGTACACCTCTGCCTTCCCTTCCACGCTCAGACATGGGCAGCAGCCTCGGGGCAGGCCTGGGGACCAGAGTCTCCACTGAGGGACCCGGATCCTTAACGGAAGTCTCAGAAGATAAAGATGGGACTCCCCAGGCCGTTCTCAGAAGCTGCAGGAGCCACAGAAGCTGTCAGTCTTCTCACCAGGAAGTCAGTGGATTGGTCAGGAGTGCTGTGGCCAAGAGAGGGAACAGCAGGCCAAGCTGCTCAGAGGCTCTTCAGGAAGAATCCACACGAGAGTGAGCACTTATGGGTGCACACATACGTGCTTGGACTTGTGCACACAGGCACAGGCGTACCCGCACATGCCCTGGATCCCACCGTTTTGCTCAACCCTGGCTTCTCCATTTGCCTTCTGGGTGACTTTGTGCAAATGACTTTGCCTCTCTGTGCCTTGGGTTCCTCACTGGCCAGTGAAGATGGTAGGGAGGCCTGTTCCTCACCAAGTTGTTGAGGGTGAAAGAAATGGCACCACAAAGCCCTCAGCTTGGTGCCAGCTCGGTGCCTGCCTGGCACAGCATTCAGAGCCGGTTGTTAATTTGTGATTGGTGCCTCCTGGAGCTGTGCTCTGTCTGGGCCTGCAGGAGCCAGCGTCCTCCACCCATGATCTCACCTAGTCTTGCCTGAGTGGGGGTCTGGTCCATGGCCGTTTTTCAGATGAGCTGCCTAAGGCTGGGAGAGGTGAGCCCTTGCCTCGCAGGAAAGAGAGGAGCCAGGATTCGAACCTTGATCTGTCTGGCTTTGGCTCTTTGGAATGGCATTTCAATAGGAACTAATAAACACAACCTATTTGGGAGACAGCTTTCTGATGTGCAAATGATAAAAGGTTGGGGCCTGGGGCTGGCCTAACCCTTCTGTTTTATACATGGGGAAGGTGGTATATCCAGGGTCACATGTAGAAACCAGTGTCTAGACTCCCCTGAACACATCTCCAGCTCGCCATGCATCACAGGGAGGCTTGGGACGAGAGAGAAGAGAGACAGGAGACCTGCACCCTGACAGACCGCCTCTCCCTGCCCCATCCACCACCTGGCTGGTGGGAAATCCCTCCGAAAGGTGAAAGGCCAGCAAAGAAGTTCTTAGGCATAAGAAGTTCTTAGGCATCCCAGGCCTCAGTTTCCCCTCCTGTACAATGGGTGAGGATTGGGTCCATGGCCAGTCCAGCCCATACTTTCCATAGCCCAGTGGTGCTTTGAGACACTGGGAGGGAGCCCCCTGCAACCCCACTAGAACCTGCCATGGTGCCTGAAATCCCACCATCACAGCATCATTCCTCTTAATTAGGACCCTCCTCAACTGTGACCCACATTTAAAATCCAAGGGTAGCTCAGGAAGTCCCTGGAACCAGGGCCCATAGCTTTGCCCGACCCTTCCCGGCTGTGTCATGGAGAGAGAAGGCCCTCCACAGGGAGCATGGCGTGACCATCATCCAAGCCCCTGGCTGGCAGTGGGTGTGGGAGAGGCTCTGACTACGGGCCTGTTGGGGCTCCACCTAATTGTGCTGAGCCTCGACCCCCTTTCTAGGAAATGGGATGATGATGCCTTTGACATCACAGGCTGGTGACCCGGCTCCTGGCAAATGGAATAGCTGTGTGGGTGCGGGGGGTAAGGGCAGGAGCGCCAGACCCAGGGCCCTCCTGCCCCTTCCCAGAGGAGACAGCGGATTCAGCTCTGGGGTTGGGGGCTGGGGCAGGAAAACACATCATCACCATTCGAACAAGTGTGATGAAATGTGGGCCATGGGCCACTCCTATGGTCATTCTGTGGACTCCTGATGCTGAGTGGGGAGCCCAGCCGGCCTCAGTCAGTGCAGGCCCCAGGCGGGTAGCAAGGGGGTCTCCAGGGAGCTCCCTGAGCATCCCTGAGGATGAAGGTAGCGATGCCCAGAAACGCCACCCACATGCTAGTAGGGGTGGGACAAGATGCCTTTTCTTTCCCAAACAGCACAGGCCTGGGGTCACACCGTCTTCCATCACCCCGCAAACAGCATGGGTCTGGAGTCACACCATCTCCCATTATCTGATGAAAGGCACTGGCTTGGAGTCACACCATCTCTCATCACCCCACAAACAGCCCAGGCCTGACACCATCTGCTGTCACCACCGAGCATCACAAGCCTGAGGTCACACCACAGGCATTTCTTCCTTTCCCTTTCAATCACAATCCCTGATAAATTGCAAACGTCCTGGGAAGCATGATGGCAATGGCGAGTTAATGAGCATTGTCAAGTCCCGTCACCTATTGTCTGAATAGGATCAATCAACAAACAAGCAAAGTCCCCATTGGTGAATGTGGACCCCAGCCCCAGAACCCAAGAATTCCAGACTCCTGGAATCTTCCAACTTTAGTGTATTGGAATCTTGGAGATGCAAAATCTGTGAAATCAAGAACTTTGCATATTAGAACCCCAGCCTCTTGGACCCCCGGGATTTTGGGGATGGAAGGGAGGGCAGAGGCCCGACCTGCTATAAGTTGCAGAAGCTTCTCTTCAGCATCCTTGGACCCCCCGCCAGCTCTGCAAGGCTACTTCAAGATCACACTTCTCTCCCCAAACCTCTGTCCCCCCCCCCACAATGTTCTCCCTCTATGCCTTTGTCTGGCCCTCCTCTCTCTAACTTCCATTCCAGCACCTCCTCTCTCCCTAGGGGATGCTCCCACCCAGCGCTTAGACATGGGTCCCCTCCCATCATAAGGGTCCCCTCCCCTGAATGTCCCAGGTCACCCCCCTCTCGCCAGACAGAGGAGCGCACCACCTCCATTCCTCACCTCACTCCTTGCAGTGGTCAGGCCCCCAGTGAGCCCAGGGTTGCCAGCCCCAGGGGACATGTACCAGGCCTTCTCCTACTGACCAAACTGCAGCCCCCGCTGACCCATGGACCACCCTCGTGTGGCCTGGCCCCCTGCATCCTGTCCCACTCCTTGGAGGGACTCACTTCTTCCTTAGAAACTTTGTCACCAGGGGGCAAGGGCAGGACATATGGCAGGGCAAGCATCCCCCAGTGATGTGGGTGATATGGGGCTACCCTGGTTACCGCCCATCCCTGTGGAAAGGGTCAGATTAGCAAAAGTGGCCTCGGCTCTGGCCGTGCAGCTTTGCAGCCGGGAAGCCACTTGACAGTGGTCAACAGCCCAGAGTGGCAGAAGGGAAGACAGGCCTCAGATGGCACGGGGATGGGCTTCGGGGAAGGCGCTCTCGCACTGCCGAGTCCTGTGGCTCTTGCACCATCTCATTTATGGATCTGGGGTGCCAGACCGTGGGGTGACAGCACCCAAGGAAGTGAAGCATTTCACTAGAACTAGAACCAGTATCCAAGGTGGCTGAGACCTTTGGGTGGCAGGAGAGGAGGCGGGGATGGGGGTGGGGGCCAGGACAAGGAATGGGTCAAGGGGTGGGGGCTCAGGCCTGAGCACCTGGCCTGTACTCTTGCTCGGCTGCCCGTCTGAGGTCTGGGACTTGGGCTCCCAGGGTTGGTAACTGTGGGAGAGGAAGGGGGCCCTGGGGGTTGGGTACCTCCGGTTCTGGATTGTCCACTGTCCCTGGGTGCATGGCAGGTCATACTTCTGCCTCCGCAGAGCATAGGCGTCAAACCAGAGGGCCAAGCCATAGTCCAGAGAGGGCACCTGGAACAGAGGAGCTGGTCACCAAGTGGTCTGTAGGCTGTGGCTGGGGTGGTGGCCCCACTTCCCAGGACGACACCGGGAGGAGGGTCAGGAGTCACACCGTCCAGCTGGGGCTGAAGTTTGCCAGTCACCCAAAAAACAGGCATTACTGTGGCCCACAAAGGCAGACCTTGACCGCACCTGTCACCCCCCTTCCAGAGGGATCTGCACCCAGGGCTCAGCCTGGGGGCGCTCCAGCAGAGGCATGACAGTGGTCCCCTCCCAGCCAGGGCCCCCTGAGGTCCCATAGGGTGTTCTGGGCAGGGGGCAGGCAGGTGGCAGGGTATGGGGCTCACCGTGAGGTGCCAGGAGCAGTGGGTGCTGGGCGAGTAGTAGCTGGGGAAGTAAGGCGTGCTGAGGACGCCCTGTGGTTCCAGACGGCCCTCCAGGGTCAGGTTCACCTCACAAGCTGGGGGCCAAGAACAGCTGTTACACAGGGTCCCCTGGGCCCCCCCCCACTGCCCCTCCCAGCAGGTAACCCCACCGCCCTCCTGCCATTGAACAGTAGAAGTTAGTGGTTGAGTGTGACCTTGGGCCTCGGTTTCTCCATCTGTAATGTAAGGACAGAAATAGCCCACACCTCGCAGGCCAGTCAAGCAGATGAAATAGAAAATGCTCGAACAGCCTGCCATGTAGTAGTACGTGCTCAATAAATGTTGGCCGTTGACACTGGCTGCACTGACCGTTTACTACACAGGTTCACAACTGTGGGAGCCTCGTAGTTACGGGGGCTGGGGGAGGGAGAAGCACCCCCATCTCAAAGATGAGGTTCAGAGAAGAGGCCACACAGGAAGAGGGTGAGGTCAGAGGATGCTCAGCTGGCTGCCGCCTCTCCCTGGAGTCAGGGTCCCCTTGATCCCGTGTCCCCCGAGCTGGGTGGGTGAGTCCCACCAAAGCAGAGCCTGCTCTGGCACCTCCTCAGCCCCAGCCCCCCCCCCCCAGAGGGCTGCCAGAACCAGCAGGAGCAGCAGGGGACCTGGGCCACTGCCAGGAGACCTCTGGGGTCAACAGCAGGAGAGGGAGTGAGGCGGGAAGAGGCAGATTGCCAGGGGACGTGGGGGAAGCAGTGGTTTGTGGTCTCCTGCCAACTCTGGGACCTGCAAGGTTTGCTTGGCTCATCCAGGCCCAAGGACAGCCAGAGCCTGAATGGGTGGGGGTGGGGGTTCTCCCTGAGAAAGGGGTTCGGGGGATCAGAGCAGGAGGACAGTGGCGAGGCCAGCGGGCAGCCTGGTGTGTCATTCCTGCAAATGCTGTGAGTAGCTCTCCCTGAGCTGGGGGCCATCGCCAGGGAGACCTGTGGGGTTCACCTTCAGTGGGAGAGGATGGTCTGGGGGTGAATCTGGGGTTCTCAGGTCTGTGGTCAGGAGACCTCAGGCTGGGGCAGAGGGAAGAGGATCAGGGGAGGAGCCAGGAGAGGAGACACGGGTCCAGGATGGGGACAGACCAGACAAACAGGAATATGGCAGGAGAGAGAATGAGGGAGAGGGCCAGGCCAGGGAGGGTAGGAGAGGGAGGTAGAAGGTGGGGACATGGAGTGAGAACAGAGGACAGGAGAGAGGGGCCAAGGGCGTGGGAGGGTGGAGAGCCGAGGAGCTTCCGGAACCTTCCCTCTGCCCCCATCCCACCCCCAACTACAGCAAAGAAGGAGAAGGTCCTGCTGGCCGGCCCCCCAGGGTTCTGTGGCGGTGCCCCTCCCATCCCTAGGGACCCCTGGCCCCTCACCCTGGAAGGCCACGGGCTGCACGGAAAGAACAAAAGGGTCGTAGTAGCTGTGCAGACCCTTCTTCCAGACCACAGCCATGACGGCCCCGGATGCCAGGACCTCCACCACGGGCTCCTGGCGACTGCAGCCGTACACCCTGGAGGGACAGAGAGAGGTGGTCAGGGCGGGTGGGGCCTGGGAAGGGGCTCTGCGGCCGGCCTGCTGTGCGTCTGCGCGTGGGCTTCCGACCCTCTCTGGCCCAGGAAGCCGGAGGCCCTGTAAGGAAGGTTCGGGCCAGCTCCTCAGGGGAGACAGGCTAGGATGTGCCAGCTGACTCAGCCTGTCCCTCAGCGCCTGCCCCACCACCCCTGTGCCCGGATGCCTGTGCCCCCCGAGTGCCCAGCCTCTACCCTGCAGGGAGGTGAAGTTTCGTGGTTAAGGGACCTGAGGTCACCTGCAATGGACACTTCAGGCTTTCATCTTGGGGTTTCTTTTCTCTTCCTTACTTAGCAGCAGAGCCTGTGCTGAGACTAAAACGTCCCCCAATCTCCCAGGGCGTGGAGCCCAGAAAACAGACCACGTGGTCAAAGTTGGTTGAGGGCCCTTCTGCTCTGTCTCCTTATCACCACTGAAGACCCCCTCGTGACTCTGGGTGCAAGGCTGAGGATCCCCTGATCATGTCTGAGCCATCATTTTAGACCTCCCAAAGATCTGAGACGGGATGAGCTGCCTGGGTGCCACAGTGAGCCCGGTCCCACCCCCCAACAACTGGCTGGGGTGTGTGTGTGTGTGTGTGTGTGTGCGTGTGCGTGTGTGTGTGTGTGTGTGTGTGTGGTCAGGGGGTGGGGTCCTTGAAGAAGCCCCAGGGGAAGCCTGTAAGCATCCCCACCGTCATCGGGCCTAGAAATCAGATGGTGTGTAGCTTCTCTGCGCTTCCCAGAGCCCTCCAGGAACCCACCCATGCACACCCCAGATTGAGGTCACCACGTCAGGGGTGTTGCAAATGAGCATGCAGCCTCAGAGCCAGGAGTTCAGAGACACCCGGGAGGGGGGCAGCGCTGGGGAGGACCTCGTCCCCACTCACCCTCAAGGGCTGCCCTTGCTCTGAACACACAGATCCCACCCTGGCTCCTGCCTGGAAGCTGAGCCAGCCCCAGCAGCACAGAGAAGGCAGGCAGCAATCCTCAAGTCCCATGTCCTAAAGCCCTGCTCCTCTGCTTGAGAACTTTCAGTTACGTTCCCCACTTTCCAAGTATTACAGTTCAAAGTGCTCCTGGCATTCAATGCCCTTTGTGACCTGGCCCCAACTAGACTATATGTAATCATAGTAATAACGGAAAGCAGCTCCTGGATATTTAATGGGTACATTTAACATGTACATAACATCCATCATCCGTAAAAATGGATGGCATCACTCAGTGTGAGAATCTTGGCACAAATGGTTTGATTATTTATTTGCATAAGCAGACTCCATGCCCAGCGTGGGGCCCAGCATGAGGCCTGAACTCACGACCCTGAGGTTAAGACCTGAGCTGAGGGCAGCCCAAGTGGCTCAGCGGTTTAGCGCCGCCTTCATCAGGGCATGATTCTGGAGACCCGGGATCGAGTCCTGTGTCGGGCTCCCTGCAGGGAGCCTGCTTCTCCCTCTGCCAGTGTCTCTGCCTCTCTCTCTGTGTCTCTCATCAATCAATAAATAAAATCTTAAAAAAAAAAAACAAAAAACCTGAGCTGAGATCAAGAGTTGGACCCTTCACCAACTGAGCCCCCCAGGCACCCCCCAGATGGTTTGGTTTAAATCCTCACCATAACCCTGCATGGTGGGTGTGATTGTGCACCCATTTTACAAGTGAGGAAACCAAGGCTCGAGGAGGCAGAGACTTGCTGTAGGTTATGCAGCTAAGAAGCAACCGAGCAGGGGGTTGGAAGTCTGGGGCTGCCAGACTCTGAAGCATTCTAACAAGCCATGTTGCCTCCCAGAGCTGACCCGAGGGGTAGTCTAGTACAACTGCTTTGTTACAGATGGGGAAACTGAGGCTCAGGGAGGGAAGCGGGCCTGCCCACAGTACATAGCCATCTCCAGCCTCCTTTCTGCTTCTCTGCAGGCTAAGCCTTGCTGTCTCTCAGAAACCAGCGTCATACCGCCTCTTCCCTCCCACCGTCCCGGGACTCACGAGGTGATGAGCCTCCTCTCCAGGGGCCCAGCCACGTCGTACATGGCCAGTCGGTCCCGGCACTCGGCCAGCGTCCACTCGAGCCGGAGTTTGAGCATGAGATCCTTGGGGCCCTGTAGGTGCCACAGGCAGCTGGAGGCCAGGTGATCGGGCCCCTTCAGCCGGAGGACCTGGCCCTGGCCCACGTAGCTGTAGCGGTAGCAGCCTGGAGGAGGGAGAGGGACAGGCCCCCTGACCCCTGTTAGCCAGGAGGAGACCCGGGGGGCCAGCTGGTGCTCACCTGCGTGGGGGTGGTGCAGGGAGAGCAGCTGGATGGGGATCAGCCCAGAGGTGCTATGTCCCATCCCTCCGTGTCCTGCTGGGTTCCTTCTTGTCTCCTCAATCATTCATTCATTCATTCATTCATTCATTCATTCATTCAGCACTCACTGAGTTCCCTATGCCAGAGGAGGGCCAGAGAAAGGTCCAGTCGCTGCCTGGGAGTGTCAAGAACAGCGAGGACAGATACAGAGCCCAGCGGTAGTAGCTTAGCTCAGGCAGTGAGGACCCCAAGCCTGGCGGTAGGGCAGGGAAGACCTAGGGGGTGGGGTGCAGGGTCGCAGTGTGAGCAAAGGGCCGGGGGCCAGGGTGGAGTTTGAGGCCAGAGAGCAAGCTGCAGAAGGGAGCCAGGGCCCAGATCACGCCCAGAAGAGGTGCTTTCTCCAGCGGCCACGGAGTGTTAGGTAGGGCTGGGACGTGGCCGGCTTGGGTCACAGACACCTCTGAGGAGGCTGGGCTCAACCACTGAGCCACCCAGGTGCCCCTTGTTGCTGTGATTGTCCCTGTTTACAGACCTGGGCCAGACAGACCCGGGCTCACCGCATCCTTCCCCGGGCCTTGGAGAATGAGGGCCATGAAGCCAGCCTCGCAGGGGGTCACATGCTTGGGGATGACGCATGCTTGCGTGCCCAGCATAGAACCTCACTCTAAGTAGGTGCTCAGTGCGCGGAGTGACTGCTCTCTAGGTGGGTGTGGGGAGAGCCAGGGGGTGGAGCTGGGAAGCAAGCGCTGAGACCTGTCACCCTTCGGCTGGCCCCCATTGAGGCTCAGATAGAGCCAGTCTCGTGGGCCTGCCCTCACTCCTCCCTTCACGCCTCCTTCTCCAGCGGCACCCACGCTCAGCCGCACCTCCTGAGCCATCAACTAGGAAAGCTGCTCAGCTGTTGCTGATCATTTCTAGTCTTTAAATTTTGCTCCAAGTTGATGCTTCACTTTTGCCATTCTATTTATTTATTTATTTATTTATTTATTTATTTATTTATTTATTTATTTATTTTTAGGCTAATTAAGCAGAGAGGTATGTGCTGGTCGGTCTCTGCTGATAATCAGAAAGATCTCTGTTGACCTGTTATCTTTGGTCACTGGGAGAAAGTATGTGAACACTCCTGGTGCCTTCTCCTCGCCTGGCCTTTGCTCACGCTGTTCCCTCTGCCCAGAGAGCCTCTTCCTCTTCTCCATCTGACAGATTCCTACCCCCTTCGCATGCCTGAGTCTGCCCCCTGGCTCCCATGAAGGCAGCCAGGACCGCCCCCCCTCCCCCGCCCACCTCCCGTAGTCAGGAGAAACTTTTCCTTCCCCCTAGAGGCAGGTCCCTTCCTCTGCTTTGGATTGTGGCCCCTGGTGTCCACCTCCATCCCCGGAGCAGCATAATTCCCCTTCTCCGCTGCCCCTGGGAGCTCTATTCTAGCTCTGGCACTTGGTGTTTTGAGATGCTGTTTATTTGTCTGTCTCTCTCATGGGCTCAGAGCTCCTCTGAGGGCAGGGGTGAGGACACGGTCATCTTGTGTCCCCAGAGCAGGCATGGGGGCTGGCATGGGGGAAAAGCTCACAAGGCCTGTATAAAGGATTTGAACTGTCAACCCCCCCCCCCATTGGACGCTGTGCTCCTGGAGGGCAGGGACTCTAGACTGTGCACCGAACCACGTGAAGACAAGTACAAAGCAACTGCCAGAAACTTGGGGACGAACGGGCAGCCAGCAGAGGCAAGGACAGCCAAAAGGCCCATCTCGGACCAACAGTCAGGACGATGTGGGCACCACCAGTGCAGCATCAGATGACAGATGGTAGGTAGGTAGACAGATACCTAGATCAGCTTCTCACTCTCCTATTCTACTGGCTTCCTCAATAATAAGTGTTATACTATATATTGGCAAGTTGAATTTAAATTTTAAAAAAGGAAGGGATGCCTGGGTGGCTGAGCAGTTGAGCATCTGCCTTTGGCTCAGGTCGTGATCCCAGAGTCCCGGGATCGAGTCCCACATCAGGCTGCCCTCAGGGAGCCTGATTCTCCCTCTGCCTGTGTCTCTGCCTCTCTCTCTGTCTCTCATAATAAATAAATAAATAAATAAATAAATAAAATAAAATCTTTTTAAAAAAGGAAAAAAATAAGTTAAATAAATCTTTGATGTGTGCTCACTACAGTTTTGCTTGAGAATTTCAGCTATTTGAAAATTGTACTTTGACCTCATCGCCTCCATCCACCAAGGAAGTAAGCATTTGACTGGCCAGAAGATAAGAGAGGGCATAACAAGGATTCAAATTCTGCCTCCCTCACTGCGAGGTAGCCGATGCCCTCAGCCTGGCCTCAGCTCTGGGTAGAAGCTCTAGGTAGTATAAGAGGAATCTGAGAATTCAAGAGCTCAGGATGACAGGGTACAGTAGCACAAGTGGTACACTGCACAACTAAGGAGTCTCCAGCCCCACAACTACAATGTGGACAGCGCTCCCTGGCACTGGCACTGAGCAGCAGCACGGTGGCCCTGCTGGTACTTTGCTTCCCAGGGTGCAGGAGGAAGCCCGTGGAACCTCTGGGAGGGAAGCCAGGTGACTCTGGTTATAAGGGTAGGGGTAGGAGGAGGGGCAGATGAGCCTGGTGAAGAAGGGGAAGGAACATGTGAAGGGAATATCCCTGAATGTGACAGGAGTATCTCCAAGAGACCAAGTTTACAGGCAAAGGGACCGATACACTTCGGCCTGGCAAGATGATTTTCTACCATCAGTGGAAACTAGCTTGTGAGCTAATTGTGTTCAGGAATAAAAAAAGCAGAGTCACATTTATGTGCACCTAAATGTGCTACTCACTCTCACACCCCACACAGGCAACGTGCGCACACATGCACACACACATGCACGTGCAATACCTCCCCCCCACCTGCTCAGGACTCATCACCAAGTCTGCCATGGCATCCCCTGGGTTCCTTGGGGTCACTGCTCCCTGCACCCCCGAAAGCCTTGGGGTCCCCTGACACTTGACCAAGCCAAGCAAAACAGCAACTCAAAAGGAAGTGGAGAGGAGAAACCAAAGAGCATACCCAGCGTGGCATTCAGGGCAACTATGTCTTTCACGCTGGCTTCTGTTAAAAGGAAAGGAACAAACAAATAAACAAAGACCGAAAGTAAATAAAGATAACAAAATAAAAACATGAAAATAAAAATCGAAGAGGCCATCTGAGCCAGCCTGACTGAGGTTTACCCTGAGCGCTGACCCCTCAAGGCCCGGCCCCTGAGATCACCCAGCCCTGGCAGGCGGCCTGCAGCACCCGGGCCAGACTGTCCCACGTCCCCCTCCCCGGTACTGACCCAGGATCACCAGGCCCTCGGGGTCCACCTCGTACTCGGCCCTGTAGGGGGCGGGGGCCGAGCTGTTGGCCGTGGACAGCAGCTCCTCCACCAGCAGCGCCCGCACCACCTCGGGACTCAGCATCGGCCGGCGGTGCTCGGGGATTTGGAGGATGAACCAGAAGAAGCAGGTGAGAGGCCCCTCTCTAAGGCAGACAGACGTGAGAGGGGTGGGAGGGGGCCCAAACTCGTGGCCCTGCCCTCCCCTCTGCTCTGGGGAGAGACCACAAGTACGGCCCGCTTACTACCTCCCAGGCACTGCTGCCACCTTCACCTGGAAGCCTCCTAACACCCCCCCAGGTGTTCTCTACCTCCCCATGTCACGGGCAGGGACCGAAGCACAGGCGGTTAGGGGTATGCCACCGACCAGAGACAGATATGTGTGGCACAGCTGGGTCATCCCTGCTCCCACTCCAACCATGGCCTCACCCAATACGCTCCAGGCTCAAGCACGCTGTGGCCACTACCCCATCCTTGCGCCCATTCTACAGGTGAGGAAACCAAGCTCAGCAAAGAGAGGTCACACACAGGCAGCTGAGTTGCCCATCCATGCCTGAGTTTCCCCATTTTAAAAAAGGTCATTGCATCTGAAGCCTCTAGCATCCCCTCCTATTCTTTGAGTCTAAGGTTCTAGTGAGGGCCAGCTGGGGGGCCAGGGCGACTCACCCGAAGGAGTAGACTGAGCTGGAGTTGTAGTAAGTACCCAGGCGGGTGCTGGTGATGAGCTCCTTGAGCTAAAAGGAGGGGATACGGATACAAGAGCCTGCTGTGACCCTCTGCAGAAACCCCTTCTTCCCTTGGGGTGCCCTTTGCTCCTCCCTGAGCCCTACAGGAGGAGGAACCTACAGGGTAGAGAGGCTTGTCCCTGTCCCCCCGGAAGCGGTAGCCATGCAGGAAAACAAACCTCACCCCCAATACCTTCCTTTCCCCATCGACCTAGGCCTTGCCCCCCAGCACTGCCCCCTCCACCAGCTCTGGCCTACACCACACCACCAACGGCTTCTCTCCCTCTGCTCAAAAGTCACCCCTCTCTTAACCATAGGAGACAAACGGGGGCCTGCTGTAGGGGAGGGGAGTGGGGGGACAGGGTAACTGGGTGACAGGCATTAAGGGAGGGCATGTGATGGGATGCCCAGCACACTGGGTGTTCTGTAGGACTGACGAATCACTGACCTCTGCCCTGAAACTAACAATACACTGTTAGTTAATTGAATTTAAATTTTTAAAAAGGGGAAAAAATTGTGTAATATTAGAAAAAAAAGGGGACACCTCAGTGGCTCAACAGTTGAGCATCTGCCTTCAGCCCAGGGTGTGATACTGGAGACCCCGGATCGAGTCCCACGTAGGACTCCCTGCATGGGGCCTGCTTCTCCCTCTGCCTGTGTCTCTGCCTCTCCCCCTCTCTGTGTCTCTCATGAACAAATAAATAAAATCTTTAAAAAAAAAAAGAAAGAAAAAGAAAAGGAAAGTCGCCCTGAGCTCTGGAAAGCCCCACTAGGCTCCGGAGTCTGCTCCCCACCCCCAGCCAGCAGCCACGGGAGCTGGGCCGGGCAGTTTGGGCACCTGCTCCAGGCCGGTGCTGAGGACAGGAGGGGCAGCAGGACTGTATGCCTGCAAAGCGCTTTGCATGGGGCAGAAACCGGCACCCCACAACCCTCTGGGCAGGCACCGCTTTCATCCGCCTTATAGAGGAGGGAAGAGAGCCCTGGGCGGGTCCCCCAATAGCAAGTCCTGAGATGAGGCCGTGGGAGAGTGGTTTGTTCACGGGCAATTCTGGAGAGCTCTGGCGGGAGGTGAGGCAGGCGGGCTAGCAGGGGCACCGCCAAGGTGGCTGTGAAGGGGCAGCAGGGCTGCGGGCGTGGAGGCAGAGGCCAACACAGAGCCCTGGGCGACGGTGGGGCATCCTCAGGACTGTCCCCGCACCAAGGCCGAGGGAGCCGGGGTATTAAGCCGCCCAGGGGTGGTTCCTAGGAATAGCGACCCCTCAGTGCTTCTGGTCTACCCTACTGGGCGGGGTGCAGACCCACAGCCAAAGGGTGGAAGGTGCTGGAGACCAGAGGCCATCCCCAGGGCAGGAAACCACTGCCGGGGTCGGGAGGACCTGGGGGTGGGTCCTGACAGGGTCCCTGCACTGCCCTGTCTCCCCGCCACACCTCCCTGCTTATGCTGTAAGGGGCACAATCAGGATTAATCCGCGTATATTGGACCCAGAGCCCGCTGACTGTCCCACCACCCTGTCCCATGTCCCTCTCCGCCATGCCTGGAACGGGGCTCTGCTCCCAGGGCGTGCTCTGAAGGGACTGACCAACCGGCTTGGCGTGATCAGGGCCCTCCCCACGCCCCCCGCCCCATCCATCCCCTCCAATCCCCGTGGTCCTTCCCTACCATCTTCTGGGCTTTGGCAGTTTCGCTGCGGAAGGCACTGGACTCCCGGCGGGCGAGGTCCTGGGAGAAGTGGCGGTTGAGCACGCGCACGCTGCCTGAGTACACCTGGCTGACGGTGACCTCCGCCTTGTACCCTGCCCAGGACGAAACCGACAGGGTCAACCCACAGGGGAGCTCCTGTCTCCCCCACACCTTCTCCTGCCACCCAAACCCTCGGCTCAGCCTCCAGCATCGTGGGCTCCGAGGCACCACCACCGTCGTCGCTGTCATTGTCATGTCACCCCATGTATTTGGTGACAGTGAGGAAGGAGGCCCATAGACGGGATGGTGTCTTGAAGGCTCCCAGGCAAAGGCTGATGCAATAATCAGTCCAGGATACAGAGGACACAAAAGCTGGGAGACCCACATGGCCTCGAAGGTCAAGTTTGTGGGATAGCACCTCTGTGCACCCTTCCATTCCCCAGGGCGTCCTGGCCACACCTACTGTGGGGGTACGCTAGTAAACCTAGACCTCTGCGTCTCCCCCTGCGGAGCTGCCAGTGGCGGGAAGACGGGCATTACTCCAAGCATCATCCCTCAGGGCACACAGGGTCCATCTGGGAGGAGTGACTTCAACAGGATGCCCAAGGTACAACTGAAGACACATCACAAAGAAATTGGCCCTGGGCCAGGGTGACACCCCCTCGCCCCCCCCCCCCAATAGGAGAGTTGGAGCATCAGCTGTAAAGAGAGGAGGGAGGGAAGTACCTTCAGGGCAAAGGGAACAGCAAATGCAAAGGCCCTGAGGCAGAGGGATCATGGTAAAGACGAGCTAGAACCTCTTTGGCTGGAGGAATCAGGTAAGGGGAGAGGCTACAAGAGAGGCTGGGACCTCAGCAGGGCAGGATTTGGGTCTTTACCGATGCACAAAGGAAACCACGAAGGGTTTGAAGTCAGGGGTGATGTCATCAGATTTCCACTTTGTAAAGACCGTTTAGGCTGATATGAGGAGACTAGATTCATAGCCCCAGGCTTGTGCCCCTATTCATTCGTTTATGCAGTCATCCCACAAGTGCTACTTGAGGACCTACTGTGTTAGGGACTGGCCTAAAGTACTCAGGAATACATCAGTGTAACCATGAATAAAATAATAAAGGATAAAGCCTTGCCCTTAAGAGCTTGTAGTTGACTGAGTCAGACAATTAACAAGCAGAGCAAAGAAAAAATTAGAGGTGCGGGTGCTGTGAAAGTCAGGGAGGCGGGCTGCAGCACAGATGCCAGGGAAGACGGTGGTTACATCAGTCATGTGGACGTCAGTCTATGGGAAGAGCCGTCTAGGCAGAGGGACCGGCAAGTGCAAAGGCTCTGGGGCAGGAGCTCATCTGGTGTATTTGAGAAGCAACAAAGAATGAAGGAGAGGAAAGTAGGAAGAGATGACATGGGGGAGAGGATAGCCACGGAGTCTTGCTGACCATAGGGGACTTTGGCTTTACTGTGGGTGAGGTGGGAGCCATGGGAGGTTTAAGCAGAGAGGTTAGGGACCTTTCTAAAATGATCCTTCTGCTATTTTGCAGAGAACAGGCTCTATGGAAGCAAGGGCAAAAGGAGGGAGACTTGCAGGAGGCTCCTACAGTCATACAATGACCTGTCCAGTAGCCAGGTGAGGGACAACGGAACCTGGACCAGGCTGCGCGGTGGAGGTGGTGAGAAGTACGTGATGGGAGGCAGGATATAGTTTGGAGTTAGAGATGACCAGGTTTGCTGGCAAATTGGGGCTGGGGTGTAAAAGAGAGGAGTAAGGGGGAACAATTGGAAGGATGGAATGGCCACCGATGGGGATGGAGAGGGGTGGGTCTGGAGGGAACGAGGGAGAGCTGCAGGCTGGACAGTGGGGCCTGAGGTACCCTTAGACATCCCGGCGGAGAGAGCGGGCCCCAGCGACAGAGTGGAGCTCACAGAGGGACCCAAGCTGGACATGCACATTCGCGGTCATCAGGGTGTCAGCGACATTGAAAGCCAGCTAGATGTGACCCTGAAAGAAGTAGGTGGAGCAGGTCACAGTCAGGGAGGAGAAGCTGCAGCCACGAGCTGGGGGGAAAGAAGTGACGGCCACCCTGGAAGCCAAGGAAGGAAAGGGTTTCAAGGAGGAGGGAGTGAGATGTCTGGTCACATGCTGCCAATGGATGAGACGCAAGGAGGACTGGGGACTGGCCATTGGATTTAGCAACCTGAGGATTGGCATCCTTGGAGAGGGTGGGGGCGGGGAGCCAGATGGGAAAGGGTGCAAGAGAGGCCGGGAGTGCAGAACTGCAGACAGCTCTTTCTAGGAGTTGGCTACAAAGAGGAGCAGGGACATGAGGGGCACCAGCAGGGTTTGGTGTGGGAGCAAGGAGCGTGCTTGTACAGGGATGGGTCGCGGCTGGAGCCGGGCCCCGGTGCGGGACCCCAGGCTCTGAAGGATGGCTGCCTTTGGGAGGGGCAGGGCGAGGGTTCACCCAGGGGTCGGGCAGGAGGGCAGGTCCCATGGGTGCATCTGGAAAGGCATGCGGCCAGCATCCATGGGGCTTCTCTTCCGAGTGGTTCCATTTGCTCATTGAAGCCGGAGGCAAAGTGTATGTGTGTGTGTGTGGTGGGGGGGGGGTGTGGGGGGGTGTGTGGAGAGGGCAGGTCTGGGAAGAAAGCACGAACTGTCAGCCAGGAGAGCAGGAGGGAAACTGTGAGGCACATAACTGGGCAGTACCAAGGGCTCGCACCACAAGCAGAGGGCACCCTAGGCCCGGGGCCTGCCCGCATGGGGAGCCAGCTGCCAGCCCCACCTCTCCTCTCCAGGACCCCTTTCTGAGTCAGACTGCCACTAACCAGTCATTGGCTCCTCACTTTGGGCTTCTCTGGCCCCCGTAGGATAGGCCCTTTGTCTCTCCCCTTCCAGACGCATCTCTTTGCCCTGCGCCCAGTACCCGCAGCACAGCCTGAGCCTGGGCGGGAGGAGCCCTTCACACAGCTCCCCGAAGTGCTGCCTTTACCCTAATCCCTTTGGGGGCGCAGGAGTTGACTTCCCCCTAGCCGAGGCTTTGGAGTGCTGGTCCCCTGGGTCCCTCAGCCCCATTGGAGCACCCACTCCCTGAGGGGTGATTCACTCCTGGAGCCAGGGGACGAGTTGAGGGCTGTGATACCAGAGTGGGAAGCCAGGCTTCAGGAGGAGCCCTGGGCTGCCTGCTCTGGACACTCTCCATCCCCTTGCACCGTGTGCTGAATTGCACGCGTGCATGCGTGCACACACCGGGGTGTGAAAGCCAGCTCTGGGCAAGGACACCCCCTGGGTACCTGAGTCCTGCGTCTCCCTCCCTTTTCTCCCTACTCATGCTGGGCCCTGGAGACCCAGAGGTGACAGAGCTGTGGTCCCCACCCTGGAAAAGTTCTCAAGTTGGGCTCAAGTGAGCAGAGGCACTAACTCGTGCCAAGCACCACCGGCGCACTGGGCCTTCTCCCACTGAGCCAACTGGCTCCGAGCCCAGGGGCAGCCCAGGAGGGCTTCAGGCAAGTGGAGGCAATGTTCACACTCCTTCTGCTTGTTGGTTCACAAGACCGGGGTGCTGTGAGAGCTCTCCTTCCCTAGCTGCTGGGAGCTGGGGGCGCTTGGCTCCAGCAAGGAACTTGCACTTGGCCTGAGCCCCAGGACCTAGAACACAGGTGAGGTAGCTCTCCCATCTCACAGAACGGAAGGAAGGGTGTTGCCAGGCACCGCTGAGCCTGGAAATGCGGTCTGTCCTGCTGCAGCCCCCACAGCCGTCCCAAGTCGCCCCCAGGGGCCTCTCCCAGGAGGGCCCACTTACCTAGGAAATACCAGAGCAGGACCCCCACCGAAGCTAGCACGACCAGGGCCAGCCACAGGGGCACCAGGCGGAGGTAGTCCCGAACTTTTCTCTTGGAAATTTCGGTGGCCTTGAACATCCCCTCCGGCTCTGCTTCCTCACCGTCACCTCCGTCGCCCTGTCCACCAGCCACTTGGGGGGCCTCGGCCACGGGCATCCTGGTGGAGAAGCAGATCAGGGTTGGCCACGCCCTGGCATCTGCAGGGGGGCTTTTGCCAAAGACCAATGGTGCACAGAAGTGAGACAGCATCCCCGCCTTTTGTATTTTGCTTTTTAAAGATGTGATGTTATTTATTTATTCATGAGAGACACACAGAGAGGCAGAGACACAGGCAGAGGGAGAAGCAGGCTCCCTGTGGGGAGCCCGATGCGGGACTCGATCCCAGGACCCCGGGATCATGCCCTGAGCTGAAGGCAGATACTCAACCACTGAGCCACCCGGGCACCCCCCACACTGCCCCCACCTTTTGGATGAGGAAGACCATAGCTCCAGGAAGCAGCGATTGAGAGAGGACACCGAGTCAGCGTCAGCTCGTAGAGTAGGAAACAAATCTCAGAGCGGCCCGCTCCCGAGGACGAGCAGCAGAGCCGGACTCCATGTGGCTCTGGAGCCCCCGCCCCTGCAGCCGTACCAGCCCCTCTGTGATCAGAGGACAGATGGAGGTTTCGGTGCCTGAGGTGCCCCGGGCCCCCCTGAGATGACATCCACAACCAGAGCACACAACTTCTGTAAGCCAGCTCGTGGTGCCTCTAGCTTTCCTTCCACTTGGGTGCTTCTCCTTCCTCTAGCTTCTCTACAGCACACTCCCCGAAATCCTGATGCTTTCCACTCACTTGAACCCTCCCTGGAAGCCCCTGAGCCAGTGCCCTGCTGGGCCAGGGACCTGTCCTTCCAGGGCTCCCATACCTCTTATCTCCTCACTTCACCAAAGGTCTCTTCGGGACAGAGGAACCGACTCACATTCATTGAGCCTCAATGGGACACATTTCATTTAATCTCCTGTTCACCCAGGGACGCGGGGCTCATGGTCCCCGTGCACTCTTCTCCCTCATGCCCACTCTGAGTGGACACCTGATGTGTATGATCTCACTCAAACCTCCAAACACCGTTCGAGGTTCTGTACCCATTGGACAGATGAGGAAACTGAGACCCAGGGTGTTTTAGCCACAGTTCAGCCCAAGGCTTTCCTAACCTCGTGTTCCCTATGTGATTTGAATACCTGTCACTCACCATCAGCCTCATTGTACAGATGAAAAAACCAAAGCCCGGGAGGCTAAGCCACTGGCCCAGGGTCACTGGAGGCAATGGCTTGACACCTGGGCTTGACCCACAGACGACAGCATGGGTCAAGCCCAGGCGTCGGACTCCCTGCTCCTCCCACCACCCTGGGCTGCTTCCTGTGAAATGAGCTTTTAATGAACAAATTATGATTTAATAGTAACTGAGCTCTGCCCTCTCAGTGCCCCCGGTCTACGGCTGTATTTTCAGGAACCACCCTCTGCCCCCCAAGGTAACCTCTGAGAGTTACTCGGGTTCTCAGGCAGGTTTTCCCACAGGACAGAGAAGGCCCTCCAGCCACCCACCCACCAGCAGAGCGAGGATTCTAGGCCACGGTGAGGTTCCCTCTTACTACATCCATAAATGCCACGGTGGCTTTAAAAATGCATCCCCAGGGGCACCTGGGGGCTCAGTCGGTTCAGTGTCTGCCTTCGGTTCAGATCATGATCTCAGGGTCCTGGGATCGAGCCCCATGTCGGGCTCCCTGCTCAGCGGGGGAGACTGCTTCTCCCTCTCCCTCTGCCTGCCTGCCGCTCCTCCTGCTTGTGCACTCTCAGTCAAATAAATACATAAACAAAATATTTTTTAAAAAATAAAAATACACCCCCAGATATGTGGGTGGTGGTAGGGGTTTCCTTTGGGCTGTCATGGGTTTCCTGAAAATGGGGCTCCTCAGTGGAGCTCAGAGACCTCCCACCTGGATTCAAGGGGCCTCCTGGCCCTCCTCCCTGCTTCCCTGCTCCCCGTCACTCCTCTTAGCACGGTTCCCAGGTAAGAGTGTCTGGCAACCAGTCACAGTGACCCTCACAGTGTCCCCACCCAGTGCAAGGGATGAGGGACTGCTGGCAATTCTCAGCTTCTCAGCTGTGCTGAGACCCCATCCACCCTTAACCAGAGGGCATCGGTACATACGGGCCAGGTCCTGCTGGCTCTCCTGGGGCCACAACCAAGGATGGTACATATCCTGCAATGGTTGGCACAGCCCTGCCCACTGCCCAAAGTGTCCACAGCATCCCTGGCAAGAACCTGGCTGTCCCGACAAGCTGAGCAGCGCTGGATCCGGGGAGCCCAGGTGACAAGCCAGCTCCTTGCCCTCTCTCAGCCCAGGTCCACCCCTTCTGCCAGAGGTGGCCACATCCCTGGTTTCCTCTTGAGTGTGGATCATGAATAGCTAAGGAGCTATTTCATGATGACTTGCAGAACCAGGGGGACTTGGGGCACAGAGGTGACAATAGTGGACATTTACTTCAACGGTTTTATACACACTGTCTCATGTTTGCCCTCAGAGGGGGAAGTAGGTTCTCTTATTATCCCCATTCTACAGATGAGAAAGTGGAGGCACAGAGGCTGAGTGGCTTGGCCAAGGTCTCATACTGGGTTAGCAGCAGAACCAGGCTGCAAAGCCAAGCGGTGTGTCTCCAGAGTATTGTCCTGACCCTTATGCTCTACCCCCTCACACGTGATCAGGGTACTGGCAGGGAAAATGAGGCTCAGAGAAGGTCATAGGTCTATTAGAGGAGGCACCAAGGGGAGCGGAGTCCAGGGTAGGGTGTTCAGTAGGCCTCCCCTCCCTTCTTCTCCCCACTCCCCAGGCCAGGCCTTCACTCCATGGATTTCAGCTCCTTCACACCCGTCTAGGAGGACTGTGAGCATATTAGGAGCTCATTTTTAGGACAGCCACTGTGTAGGGCCACCTGGGTGGCTCAACGGTTGAGCATCTGCCTTTGGCTCAGGGCATGATCCCAGGGTCCTGGGATCGAGTCCCACATTGGGCTTCCCGCAGGGAGCCTGCTTCTTCCTCTGCCTGTGTCTCTGCCTCTCTCTCTGTCTCTGATGACTAAGTAAATAAAATCTTTAAAAATAGGAAAGAAAGAAAGAAAGAAGAAAAGAAAGAGAGAGAGAGAAAGAAAGAAGAAAGAAAGAAAGAAAGAAAGAAAGAAAGAAAGAAAGAAAGAAAGAAAGAAAGAAAAGAAAGAAAGAAAGAAAGAAAAAAGAAAGGCCACGGTGTAAAGACCCAAGATTAGATACAGTCCAAGTTGGCGGGAGATAATTGTTGCCGAGTCAGGAACCTCCCACCTGGACCCCCAGGGCCGACTCCCCCCTGGGCTCCCTGTCTCCCCTCTCCTCCATGCCATGTCCTCACAGTGTCTCCAGACAGCACACCCTCTTCATCTCCAGCCATCCACCTGCTCAGAATCCCCTCATGGCTAATAGCCACCTCTGGACCCCAAGACCCTCCATGGCCAGTCTGCTGCCCACCCTCTCCTGTAGCCCTAACTTCCATCATGGACATCACCCGGCAGGCCTACAAACCACATCTTCATGCAGCCACACCCTCTGCCTGAAGACCTTTGGATTCCCCAAAGGCCCTGTGCAAGGCCACTGCCCAGTGATAGGCCCCCAGGCCCTGAGTAGTAAGGGCCTCCTCTCCTGGGCAGCCCTTAGATCAACAGTATGCCTGGCTTGTGTGTGTGTGCGTGTGTGTGTGCGTGTGTGCACGCACACACGCACACACACTTTTTTTTTTATTAAATTTTTTTATTTATTTATGATAGTCACACACAGAGAGAGAGAGAGAGGCAGAGACACAGGCAGCGGGAGAAGCAGGCTCCATGCACCGGGAGCCCAACGTGAGATTCGATCCCGGGTCTCCAGGATCGCGCCCTGGGCCAAAGGCAGGCTCCAAACCACTGCGCCACCCAGGGATCCCCCGCACACACACTCTAAAGATTTATTTATTTGGGAAAGAGCGAGAGCATGGGGAGTGGGGGCAGAGAGAGAGAGAAAGAATCTCAAGCAGACTCCTCGCCGAGTGTGGAGCCCGAAGTGGGTCTCAGTCTTATGATCCTGAAATCACCACCCGAGCTGAAACCAAGAGTCAGACGCTCAACCGACTGAGCCACCCAGGCGCCCCTAGTATGCCTGGCTTTTGGCTCCATGTCTCTCCCCCACAGGAAGGACAGGTCTGTGTCTTATTCACCCCTGCTTTCCCATAGAACTCAGGACAGGCTCTGCTACATGAACGAAAGAATGAATGGCTAGGGCCTCCCTGTCTCCAGGCTCCTGGTGCAGTGTTCTCTCCTACACCTCACTGTCTCCAGGACACGGGACTTGAGGGGCTAGGAGCTGAGGCTTACATCCCTTGCCTGTCTATGGAGGCCTGGGTTCGGTTACTAACCCATCCCGTTTTTGTCAGGTACCTGCTTGGTGCCAGGCTCTGCTATGGCCATGGAGCAGGGTGGCAGGTGGGGGTGCTCACATGAATAAGAGACCTCACTCTCGTCCTTTTGGGACTGAGAGCCCATCAGGAGATAGACAATTGTGACAACTGACAGCTGTGAAGGTGATCCACTGCTCTTGTCTTTTACTGTTAGACTGCCCTCCTCTGACTGGGCCAGCTCCCCCCACCCCCATTATTTTCAGGATCTAGTCCATCAGAAAGGTCTGTGGCTCTACTTCCAACCACCCCCAGAACCCAACCCCTTCCTGGCACCTCCGTGGCTCCCACCATCATCCAGGTCAGTATCATCTGTCACCTTGACCTCTGCAGTAGCCAGCCGTCTGGTCACCCTCCCTAGCGAATTCCCACACCACTGCCAGACTGGACTTCCCACCATGTTCCCTGCTTGTGGGCCTCCCACGGCTCTCATCTGTCCAGAACAGAGCCCAAAGCCCAGATGCCAGCCCACAAGGGCCTATGTGACATGGTCCTGGTCTTTCTGTCCTCTCCCACCCTCCACTGCAGCCACTCCCTTCAAAATATCAAGTACAGGCCACCCCAGGACCATTTAGCTTGCTGTTCCCCCCCCCCCCCCCCCGGCCAGTAACGCTTTCCCTTCAGTTTGCCCCATTGCCTGCTCCGTTCCCTCCTTTTTCTTTGCTCAGATTTCTTCAGAGCACTTCTCATAACCCAAATGGCATGATATGCTCATGTGTCCTTTGTCTGTCTCCTCTCTGGCTGTAAGCTGCTCCAGAGCAGGGGTGGGATGCTGCTCTCTGCCCTGTGCCCTGTCCCGACAGCAGAGCTCAGCACTTGATAATTGTTGCCGAGTCAGTGAACGCTAGGATCCCCGCTCCTTTCCAACAGCTGGAGCTGGAGTGTGCTGCGGGCACGCGTGGCCTGGCCAGCCTGGCCTGCCTTCTTTCTCCCGGCTCCCTCTTTTCCCTTCTGCACCCTAGTGACATTGGACTTGCTGGTTATCAATCCTATCAATAATGAAGATGGTAGAAAACTTAGATCAAGGGCTCTTCGCTCACTCTGCATGAAGAGCATCACACAGATTGTTTCTTGAGCTCTGAAAATGCTTACTTGCCACCTGGCTTTCCCACGCATTCTTCCTTCTGGCTTTGTATCCCTCCTCTGACTTGGCCAGCTCCCAGCTGACCCCTGCACACCTCAGCATAGCTCCCACCACTTCCTGGCAGCTCTCCCAGAGTGCCCCAGGTGGGGCAGCTGCCTCTCTTGAGGCATCCTGGGCCACCCCCATCATTGCACAGTTCACCTTGGGGGCATTCTCTGCCCCCTGATGGGGAGCCCCTGGAAAGAGAGGCTGGATCTGCCCCCAACCGACACAGGGGCCTGAAGCTTCTTCTCTGACCTGAGCACCTGGCACCTGCTCCTCCTGCTTTCCGACCACTGGGGTGTCCTCAGTCTGCCCACTGGAAGCTGAGCTCATGGGGGGTTGCAGGGCCGGGCCTCCTCCTGCCCACAAGCTCTTCTCTGGACAATCCCACAAACCACAATCTCTTTCAGCCTCCAGGAGCCTGGGATGTTTGCTTTGTTATCTCTATTTAATGGCTGGGGAAAAGAGGTACAGAGAACTAAAATGATTTACCAAGATCACTCATCCAAGGCAGGACAGAACAGGGAGGAAAAGAACCAGAAATCTGATGTTGGGCCATGGGAGGCACCTCCTCGGGCCTAGAGCAGATCCCTGCTACAAGCAGTTTGTGTGTGCCCAGGAGTGGGGGTATGTGCTTGGAAATCCCTTCCACAAACACAAATCCGTTATAAACTCATACACAGTGTACACACTGAGGTACATACACATCTGTCGTGACACACAAACTCATGGGTGCATTGCTCACTCTTCACATGTGTGCATGTGCACGAGCATGCACTCACACACACACACACACACACACACACGCAGAGCCAACTGCATTCAACTCTGAGCCTGGGCACTAAGGGTGAGACTATTTTGCAGTGTGAGACTCTGGGCCTGTCTCCCACATCAGGGAGCCCAGGTAAGTGTGTGGGTAAGGAGGAGGGCATGTCCAGTCTTGCAGAGCGAGGGTACGGTGCTCAGCCTGGCAAATTGGGCCTCTCGTCCACTCAGTCCCTGCTCCAGAGTCCACCAACCCCACCTTTGCCCAGGCCCCCAGCACCCAAAACCTGCAGCCCCTCCACTGCCCCTGTACCATCCCTGCGCCTGGCCTCACTCCACCCTGTCCTGCCTCAACCCCAGCTCTAGGGATTGGACCCCTGGCCTCCCGCTTACCCAGTCACTGTCTGGCCGATGAGGCCCCGTAGACCTGGCCTCAGAGCAGGGCAGATGGCTTGAGCCCCAGCGAGTCAGACCTGGCTCTCAGAAGGGACACTGACACCAGGTCATTCTTGGTTCCTGGGCCCCTGCTCCGGAGGCCCCCGCTTACCTTTGGGAGTGGCAGGTGGGTGCCGGGCCTGCACGCAGGCCACAGAGCCTCTGTTTGTCCGGGCCAAGGTCTCCCCACCCCCACCCAGCCAGCCTGGGCTGGATCAATGGCCCAGAGCCATGGCCAGGGTGTCTGGCCCTTGTCCCCTGTGGCCTGTGGCCCCAGGCTCCATGGGCCTTCTGCCGGGTTCAGGTCGGCACTGTGACTGAGCACAGGTAAACAGGCCGGAGGCAGAAGCCAGGCAGTGCCCGCCCCGCCCCGGCCCGCCCCGTGGGCACCCCGGAGCCTGGCAGGCAGGTGCGGGAGATCTGAGCTCTCCCCTGAGGCCTGTTGCCTGGTGATGTTCCTGCCTGGTTACAGCCCCTGGTCCCTTAGAGCACGAGGCAGGGATGACTGAAGATGGGGGGCTGCGCAGAGGGGCCCAGGCGGTGGGGCGGGGACTCACACGGGTCTCCTTACCTAGACTGCTGAGGCCGGAGGGGCCAGTGGCAGAGAGAAGGGGAGGCTGGGCCCACGTGGTCCAGAGACAGAAAAGGAGAAAGTGGGGTGGGGATGGGGTTTGATGTTATTTTCTGTTCAGCTGGAAATTGTTTGAATTACTGCATGATTCTCTAGATCTGTGCTCTCCATCTTGGTGGCCACTGGCCACGTGTGGCTTTTGGGCCCCTGGGATGCAGCCAGTCTGGCCTGAGGATGTGCTTCATGGTAAGATGCACGCCAGGTTTCAAAAACTTGGTGCACACAAAGAATGTAAACTACCTCGACAAGAATATTTCACGTCGACGCTATATTGAGACAGCACAGTTGGGCTGTATTGGATTAAATAAAAACATTTTTAAAATTCAACGCACCTGCTTCTCTTTATAATTGTAACGTGGCTCCTAGACCCCTGAAACCACAAGTGTGGCTCACATTCCAGGGCTAGTGAGCTGGTGAGCTGCAGTGGACACGGAGGGGCTCACCGAGTGTGCTCCGAAGCACGTGCTATAAACCGGGATTTCCCGGGTATATACAGGCTGGTCCGTGTTTATCCCTTGTGGGGGGCTGCTCACCAGAACCCTGTGTTATATGAGTCCCAAGGTGTATGTGAATGTGAAGTAGGGTAATGTATGAGTGTGGAGCGTGAGATGTATGTGTGCGGAGTGCAAAAGTGCGTGTGTGTGAGGAGTATGGTGTGTGAGGTATGTGAGTGGAATGGGAGGGGTGTGAGTGTGAGGTGAGTGTGTGGAATGGGAGGTGTGAGGTTTCAGTGTGAAATGTGAGGGGTGTGAGTGTGGAGGGGAGGAGTGTGTCCAGCGTGTCTGGGCCAGGTTGCCAGGCGCCCTGAGGAGCAGGCAGGGTGAGGATGGCTGCAGGGCAAGGAGTGCTCCTTCATGGGCTCTAAAGGGGCCTGCTGAACGTGTGTGTCCCTGTCATGTGCCAGTGTGCATGCATGTGTGCACGTGTGCTTGTGTGAGTATGTGTTCTGGGGTGTGTCCATCAGGATCCAGTGTCCAAGCACTGGGAGCACAATCTCTGCACCTCGCTGGCTGCCGTGGGGCTGGCTGGGGAACCTGGGTGGGGGGCTCCTTCCCCCACTCCTCCTATTCCTCAGCCTGCAGGGACCCGGGGACCCAGGCCCCCAGCTTTGCCCCACCTCCACGGCCCCCACCTCAGGATGTCCCCTCCTCCCTCCTCCCCGCCTCCCTGGCCCTGCTCCCTTCACACCCTCCACAGCTGCTGCAAGCTTTCCAAAGGGGAGTGGGATTCGGTGGGGGGCAGGGGGCAAAGAGACCCGAGCCCTGTCTCTGTACCGCATCCTGTCCTTCAGAAGGCAAAGTGGCCCAGGCCCCGGAGCAGGCAGGCTAGTAGCTGGACAGTGTGAGAAGCAGAAGATCTTGTGCAATCAAGGTCCTCTGTACTTGGCGGCCACAGGGCCATTGATCAACCATGGCCTGAGGGGAGGGGCTGGCATGAGGGGGCAGCAAAGTACTCAGGGGGGTGTTTGAAGGCAGGGGTACAAGGGACGGTGGCACCAACTCCCCAAGAGCTCAGAGAGCTGTGAGTGGAGGCACAGTCTGCCCCCCGAGTCAAGGCTTCCCTCTGCGAACAGGGCAACATGTGCCCGGGACACCCTTTTCCCGGTGGCAGAGGGACACATCCACACATAGACCAGATGAGAGCCTCAGTGCTCCCAGGCTCTCTGCCTGTCACCTAACCCTGGGCCCCCTCGGGCTCTAGGGACAGAGAAGCCACCTGGTGGTCAGTGAGGCTTGGAGGCCAGGAGGCTGGCAGAGAGGGCTCAAGGCAGCAGGACAGGAGGGACAGGCCTCAGTGGGCCCACTGCACTCAGGTGACAAAGATCTAGCCAGGGGATGGAGAGTTAGAGGACCTGGCTGGAGTCTAGTCCCTCCCCCTGTCAGTGACCTGGCAAGAGAAGCAGGCTCCCCACCCCGATGCAGGACTCGATCCCAGGACCCCGGGATCACGCCGAGCCAAAGGCAGACGCTCAACCGCTGAGCCACCCAGGCGCCCCTCGTAAGACATTCTAAAGATGGGCTCGGGTCCAGAGAGAGAGGCCACCAGGCCAGCGAGTCACAGCCCTGACCTCTGCCCAGCGGGAGGGGTGCTGCCTGCCTTCCCGGGGGGCACAGGGAAGGCGCTTGGACGTGCTGATGTGCGCCCCAGATTCACAGATGGAAGTCCTGACCTCCAGGGCCTCTGGATATGACCCTATTTGGAAAAAGCGTTGTCATTTATGGAGATGAGATCCTAGCGGAGTGATGGAGCAGGGGTTCCCCTGATGTCCTTATAGACGGGGAAATGCCACCCGGAGGGAGTTCCGTGTAGATGAAGGCAGAGATCAGGTGGTGTGTCCCCTGGCTGGGGGAGGCCGGAGACGGCCGGCTAAGCGCCAGGAAGCGGGGAAGGGACATGGAGCGGGTCTTCCCCGCAGCCCTCCGGAGGAAGGCGCCCACCAGAGAGGCTGCAGAGCCGAGATACCTGCGTTTTTACGGGCGGCCTTCAGGCAGTGCCACGTCTTAAGCCACGGGGTGTCAAAATGGGGGCAGCTCAGGCACAGAGGGGGGCGGCCAGAGTGAGACCCCCAGGCCCAGCCTCGAGGAACAAGCCCCCATCTCCACTCAGCAGAGGAGGAGACCGAGGCTCTGGGAGGACCAAGGCTGACGTGCCCCAGGTCCCACAGCCCAGGGGCTCTGGCCTGACCCCCTGAAGGGAGGCGTGTCGTGTTCCCGGGCTGCCACGAGGAAAGACCATCATCCAGCCCTTAAAAGGACAGAAATGCATTCTCTCACAGCTCTGGAGGCCTAGACCAGATGTCAGAGGTCTGTGCTCTTTCTGGGGGCTCTAGGGAACATTCCTTCTTCACCTCTTCTTGCCTTTGGGGTGTTGCTAGCCACCCTCGGTGTTTCTTGGCTGGTGGAGGCATCCCTCCAGCCTCTGCCGCCCTCCTCACGGGACCTCTTCCCTGCGTCTCTGTGCCCAATATCCCCCTACTTATAAGGACACCGGTCGTGTTGGATGTCAGGGTCACCCTAGTCCAGTGTGACCTTATCTTAGCTTACTTACATGTGCAAGGGGACCTGTGTGCAAACATCGTCACGTTCACAGGTTCCTGGGGGGCCTGAATGGGGTAGGGGGGACACTATTCAATCGGGTGCAGGAAGGAAGTGGTGGTACTGCGGGGTCGCTCTGGCGGGGATTAGCCTGGGAGCAACGGGAGGGCCACCCTCCTGGTCAGCCTGTGCTGTGGGTCAGCCAAGCCCCAGAGCCCACGAAGGCTGGGGTTGAGAGTGGAGTTGGGCGTCCAGCCCTCCCCGGGGGGAGTGTCCTGCCGGCTGAGCCTCCCTCTGAATCCCTTTGAGGCAGGCTCATGGCCCGGGGGCTGGGGTGGGGTGGGGGGGTGGGGGGGCCGCAGTGGGGGCCCAGGGGGCGGGCTCCAAGTGCTCCAGCTAGTGCTGTCTAGACAGGTATTTGGGGGACTGAGCTCCTCTAGGCTCCAAGGTAGGGTATTCGTTTCCGAGCACTGTCCCAACAAGGTACGGCTGATGGAGCGGCTTAAAACAACAGAAACGCATTCTTTCACAGCTCTGAGGGCTAGAAGCCCAAGGTCAAGGTGTCGGCACGACCAGCAGGACCGTGCTCCCTCTGAAGGCTCTACAGGAGGATGCCTCCTGCCTCTTCCTAGCTGCGAAGCTGGCTGGCAACCCTTGCCATTCATTCAGTCTCTGCCTCTGTCGTCGCAGGGCCTTCTCCCTGTGTCTGCCTCTGTGTCCCTTCTTTCTTGTAAGGACACCAGTAATACTGGATTAGGACCCACCTAAGGACCTCACCTGAGTTACTTCAGCAAAGACCCCCATTTCCAAACAAGGTCATGTTCAGAAGTACCAGGACCTCAACATATTTTTTGTGGGACACAGTCCAACCCATCCCAGGTGGGGTGAGAGGTGGGGACAGGCTGCTTACTGGCCGAGCCACGGGCTGCCGTTCCAAAGGTCCATGTAACCCTGAGTCCTCACATCACTGCTGAAGTGTGTTCTATCTCTATGCCTGAGCTACTAGCACACTCACTCCCCTCCCCTCCACACACAGGTGTCACCTGTCACTTCTCCCTCCTGTGGCCCCTGGGGCCTCCCTGTGAGCCCTCCTGTGACTGGAAGGAGAAGAAGCTCTGTGAGCTGCACACAGCTTTCTCATGGCCTCAACCGAGCCTTCAAGGGTGGCCAGGCAGGGTCCCTGGAGGCCGCCTCTGTCATCTCTGTCACCTCTGTCCAGCACTGCACCTCGCTTGCTCACTCACTTATTAAACAGGTCTCGGCACCAACGTGGTACCAGCCTGGGCTGTGCTTCCAGGCCAAAGAAATAAACGAGGCCTCATCTGGTTCCTGAGGGATGCAGCTCACCGGGGGAAGACGCCCCTTTGTCCTCCCAGCAGCAGGCAGAGGTCAAGGCCCTCAGCAGTAATGACGGTGCTCCTCAGTGTTTCAGGATGAGACTCCACCAGGACGGCCGGTCATCGATTCAGGTGTGAGACCTTTCAGGAGTCATTGTCTCAGTGGCCCTACTTCCCTCACCTGTATGGGGGATGCGAGGTCCCTAAGGGCTTCTGGGACCCTTATGGAGGCCCTAAGACCAGCTTTGTGATACAGCCAACCAGATGCAGGACAGGCCTCATCCCCCTGTAAAAAAAATGGCCACTTACCCCATTTCACAGCTAAGGAAGTGGAGACTCAGAAAGCAGATGTCACTTGTCCCCATCACAAAGCCGAGAAGTGCTAGATTCAAACTCAGGACCCCCTGGTGGTCGAGCCCCCAGACCGCCGTGTATGTGTCCCTCTGTCCCTGCCATGCCACAACTCCTGGGCCCCTCACCCCTCCTGTCCCCACCCTGGGCCCTGGCCTTTGGCCTCTGTCGCAGGCGTGGCCCCTGCCCAGCCCTTTGAAGCTTTCCCAGTCAGAGGTCAGGAAAGTGGCTTCTGATCAGGGGCTTGGGGTTTGAGCCGTGCCTCCTCAAGCCACAGTCAGTTGGGGACACAGAATGGAAACTCCTTGTGTGTCACCCAGCCTGGCCTCCTCCACTGTGCGGTCCTGCCCAGCAGCAGAGGCTCCCAGAATACCCTGGGAGCTGGAGACCCAAGGTGGCCGGGGGGAGGTCAGGCAACAGGGCCAGACTCAATCCAAATTACCTGTTGCCAGTCCTGTGCTCCTCCCTGGACTCTGCCCCAAAATAAAATTTTAAGAATAAAATGAAAGAGCAACAGTGTCACTCTACATGCAAGCCATCAGGCAGATAGTCAATAAAAACGAAACGTCCAAGGCACACAGAATCCCAAGTTTCAACATATATGTGTAAATTTGGGGAGAGGGTCCTCAAAATATTGTTATAGCCAGGGCTCCTCCCTCCAAGGAGTTCAGTTTGGTCCAGCTCCAGGGGCGCACCATCCGAGGCTGAAGCATAGAAGGTTCTACAAGGAGCTGCTTTCTTGCCACCCTTCAGAGGAAGCATTCAGAGCAGCTCAGGCCCCCTGAGTAACTTGTGTCATCAGTCCCTGGTGGGGCTGTGAGAGCTCCCAGTGCCTGCAGGCTCTGTCCCTTCTGCTGGCCACATCGGTTCCAATTCACATACAAGTCCAGGTTCTTGGAACCTCTTTAGCTCTCCTGCCCTCCTCTCCCTTTCTTCTCTCCTTCCTCCCTTCACCTGTTACCAATATGCACATTAACTCAGTGAACATATCCCGTGGCAGGTGCTGGGGTGTGGGGAGGGACCACTGTGAGCATAAGGTCCTGTGAGGGCCATGCTGGAACATTCTCAAGCCATCAGGTCTCTTCAAGAGCTGCATTTATGGAGCTCTTAGCACGCATCAGGCTCCATTCAAAACGCATTGTGTTATTAACTCAATTTGATCCTTATAAGAACACCACGAGGGAGAAAGGAGATACCATTCTTACCCCATTTTGCAGAAGAGAAGACTAAGGCACAGAGTAGTTAATGACTCGCCCCAAGCCACACAGCTAGAACGCTGTGAAGCAAGGATTTGAACCAGCAGGACTTTGGCCTTAAAAGGGCAGGCTTTCACTAATTTTAAAGCACAAGCATATCTAGGATCTCACACGATGTCTCAGCGACCCAGTAAAACACGAACGACCAAGATTCTGAGTTCTGTGTCACCGGTGAGGACAAGAGGACAGCGCATGTCCCAGGCCAAATGGGGAGTTCGGTGGGGGGCACGGTACCCTGGGTGCTCACCCCTGCATCCTAAGAACTCAAGGCCACTGTTGTTGGGGGCTGTGGGGGAGGTGGTTGGGTTGTTGATGAAACTTAGCTCAGTCCCAGCGTCTGGGCCTGACCACTGTGACAGCCCCGGGACATCCCCTTGGCTGACTTGCTCAGAGACATTTTCCACCACCGCCGTATGACACACTTGACGCTTCCATCACAGGGCCTGGGGGGCGGGGTGGGGGGGTGGGTGGCAAAGGGCTGTGGGAAAGCAAGCCCGGAAGTGCTGAGTGGGGAGAGAGATACAGGTTCGGGGGAGAGGTACCCAGGCTACAATTCCAGGAAGCCAGGACGCAGAGGGAGGGAGGAGCTGGCAGGAGACGCATCATCTTCCTCTGTGCACCTGGCCTCATGCCACGCACTGGCCCCAGAGGGGAGGCTGGCCAGGGCCCCGTCTGCAGCATCCTCTGCCCTGGGCAGGGGAGTGACCATGGGGGACATGGACAAGTAAAGGGACAGCCAGAGCCTTTACCAGAAACACCCGGCATGGGAAGGTCCTAAAGGAATCTCCTAAACTGAGGAGGGAGAGTGACTTGCTGCACGGGGCTTCGGCCAGACAGGCTCAGCTACACTTCAGCCAGTTTGGGATACAGCTGGCCGAGGAGGTGCAGGGATCGGAGGGCAGGTGGCGGGGGCCAGGTGGACCGAGGAGGAGGCTGAATAGGGATCTGAGCTCAACGTGATGTCGCTGGGTCACAGGGTGGGGATGGTTTCAACTACAATTACAATCTTAGCAAGTGGGCTCCTGCGTTCATTTTTTAATTGGTTACCAGGAAGCTTAGGATGGGATTTTGCTCATTTTTTTCCAAGAATATAATTGTCTCCTGTGCAGCTCTATGTCGGTGAAGGGATAAAAGCTCCGCGGCCAATTGTACAGGAGTTTAAATCCTGGCTCTACCACCCATCAGCTGCATTTTTAAACTCCCTGAGCCTCAGTTTCCTAATCTGCGAAATGGGGAACATAATACCTGCCTTGCTGGGGCTTTTCAGGTAATAAGGATAATGCTTGATTAGTGCCTGGCTCAGTGTCTAAACGTGCTTCTTGATCTTTTCTTGGAGTCATCCAGGATGCCAATAATTAAGAGGGCAGAGGTAGGCTATTCATTCTAGGATGGCCAGTTTCCACCATAACTTGCTCAGTGACTGGACGCTGGGAAGTTGCTTGGAGTGAGAGCTAGAACATGGGGAGAGAGCGGGGACACGGGATAATGGGGGAGATGATGAAACAATACAGTCCAAACTCAAAATCGTCAAGAAATGGGCAGAAGAAAAAATAAAAAGAAATGGGCAGAAGACATGAATAGACGTTTCTCCAAAGGCCTCCACATGGCCAACAGGCACATGAAAAAATGCTCGACATCGCTCGGCATCAGGGAAATACAAATCAAAACCGCAATGAGATACCACCTCACACCAGTGAGAATGGGGAAAATGAACAAGTCAGGAAACTACAGATGTTGGTGAGGATGCGGAGAAAGGGGAACCCTCTGATGCTGCTGGTGGGAATGCAAGCTGGTGCAGCTGCTCTGGAAAACAGTGTGGAGGTTCCTCAGAAAGTTGAAAATAGAGCTACCCTATGACCCAGCAATTGCAGTACGAGGTATTTACCCCAGAGATACAGGTGTAGGGATCAGCAGGGGTACCTGCACCCCAATATTTATAGCAGCAATGTCCACGATAGCCAAACTATGGAAAGAGCACAGATGTCCGTCAACAGATCAGTGGATAAAGATGTGGTATCTACACACAATGGAATACTACTCAGCCATCAGAAAGAATGACATCTTGCCATTTGCAATGACGTGGATGGAACTAGAGGGTATTGTGCTAAGCAAAACAAGTCAATCAGAAGAAGACAATTATCACATAATCTCACTCATATGTGGAATTTAAGAAAGAAAACATGAACATAGGGGACAGGAAAGAAAAATAAAATAAGGAAAACAGAGAGGGAGACAAACCATGAGAGACTCTTAACTCTGGGAAACAAACTGAGGGTCGCTGGAGGGGAGGTGGGTGGGGGGATGTGGTAAGTGGGTGACGGGCATTAAGGAGGGCAAATGACATAATGATCCCTGGGTGTTATATGCAACTGATGAATCACTGGGTTCTACCTCTGAAACTAGTACACTATATGTTAATTAAGATGAATTTAAATTAAAAATTTAAACGAAATTGGAGATGTGGAGGCTGGAAGGCCTGCCCTCCTCTCCCTCCTTTTGTCTTATCCCCTGATCTGCCCCGGATGCCTCCTGCTTCCCACTCTGCACCTGACAGATCTCCTGGGGCCCTCGCTGCCTGGTCCCCAGCTGGCACCGCTCTTCTCCCTGCAATCTGACCCAGGCAGGACTGTCTTTGCTTCACCCTTTCTGCCCCCACCAGCTGCTCCTTCCTTGGCTCCATCTCCCGAGGCACAAACTCTAATCCACCCTGGACTTGTCACGCTGTGGCTTCTGGCCCATCAGTCCACCTGGGGTAAGCAACCCCTCATTCTGCTCACCACCAGCTCAAGTCTCTCATCTGACATGGTGGGGACGGCTGGGTTCTCTAGATTTGCCTGTTCATAGGCCCCACTCAGCTTTCCAGCCTTCAACATTTCAGCCTCAGTTTACCCTGTCTGGAAAATCAGGGTCTGGAAAGAGAAGCCCCTCCACTGTGGAAGGGGGATGAGGGATGATATGGACCAGATATGTTGCCAAGAGTCAGCTATGATCAATCAGGACCCGCCTACAGGGTGTAAAGCTGTACTCAGACTGCAGGAAGGACAGCCGTGATCAGTCTGCAATGTCTGCCATGAGTGGGTTGCAATTGATTAGTGATGTCTGCCACAGGTGCAGTTTTATGAATACCAGATACTGCCATCTATGATCTGGCCTAACTATTCAGAGTCAAAGGCACTGAAGAACTAAAATTTATATATATATATATGTATATATATATATATATATATATATACTCATTTTATTTATATTTATTTTATATTCTGTTTATATTATATTAATTTATATTATAGTAAATATACATATCAATTATGTTTTATATATTTTATTTGTATTTTCCCATGAGACCATGTCAGATGGTGCCTAGACACAGAATGAGATAGACCTGACTCTTAATAGTGAAAAAGATATTCCTTTTACAATCTTTTTGCTTTTTCTTTTTTCTCTTTTCTTAAAGATTTTATTTATTTATTCACTTGAGACACACAGAGAGAGGCAGATACACAGGCAGAGGGAGAAGCAGGCTCCCAGCAGGGAGTCCAATGTGGGACTGGATCCCAGGACCCGGGGGGATGACAACCACTGAGCCATCCAGGCACCCCAATCTTTTTGCTTTCTCACTGTTTGGTACTGGCATGTCATGTCTTCAACAGCCTCCCAACACTTGGTAATCCCTCCTGTAAACTAAGAGAGCAGACTTCCAGCAGACAATGAATTGTGACATTGTATTCGTTTTTACAGTTTATTGTATTCACTTTTTACAGTTATCTTTTATTTATAGCAAATATCAGCTTTATTGTATTCACTTTTTACAGTTCTCTTTTATTCATAGTGAATATCAGCTTTTCCATTTACAGAAGTAATACAAAGAGTTTTCCTTAAATAAAAGTATTTAAACAAAAAAGTGAATGGATTTGAAGAAAAAACATTAAGTAAACAATAACAGAGATCGCATACACAGGTCATTGACAATATGTCTAACACAAATGACCAAGGCTTGAGAAAAGTAACTGCTCCAAGAACTCTTCAAAGTGGAAACTGACCCGCAGGGAGGTTTCACAGTTTCCCCGGGCACGGAGCTTGGGGTCTGATGCTCAGGCCAGGACTGAGGAGCTTGGTGGCCCAGCACACATGGCATCGAATGGCAGGAGATGGGAAGTGAGATGCCCAGGTAATTAAGCTCTGTGGTGGGAAGGATCCAAGACCCAGACAACCTCAGCAAAGGGGAGTTTATTTCAGACATAAGGAAAACAAGAATCTTGAGTGAACAGTCGGTAGCCCCAGTGGCAGGAGGAGTCTCTGTAGCAGGGCCCGATGCCCCTCTGCTAACCGGCTGAAGGCCTCCACCCCAGGCTTCTCTGAGCACCTTCTCCTCGAGCACCTACTCCCAGGGCCTTCCCTCCTTCCTTGAGCTCAGCCCCAAGACTGAGAGCAATCTGATTGGCCACTTCAGGCCGGGCCTCTCTGATTGGGCAGAGCTTCTGTTCTAAGCCGGCCTGTAGGCTGCTTGTCAGCTGATGGGTGGGCTTGCATCCGGGGCCTAACCAGGTAGGAGCAGGGCCTATAAGTATGGGCGCCTCGGGTGCCTGGTCTGGGAGGAGGGTGTGACAGGCCTCGCAGGGGTGATCTGTGCCAGGGACGATGGGAAGGGAAATGGAGAGGTGCTGGGAAGCACCCAGGAGGAAGGGGGCAGCTGCGTGTGTCTATGTTTGTGTTGGGGGGAGGATTGCCACGTAAGGGGATGAGCCTCTTGCTGGAATGGCCATGCTGGCACCTAGTGAGCACGGGGCTCGGCCTGAGTCTTGCCCTTAGAAGGGGATGCTGTCCCCTGTGTGGAGGCAGCTGTGCACAGGGAGTCCAAGCAACTATGGCCCCAGATAGTTCATTAATTCATCCAGGGAGTAGGATGGGTGCCAAGCACACTGTGTCAAGTGCAGTGAGCAGAGTTGCCCTTCTGGAGGCGGTGTGCCAGCCCCTGAGCTGCTGAAGAGATCCTCCAGTAGAGGGTGCAGAAGAGGTCCCCCCAACAGCAGTCTAGACCCCCTGTGACAGCATCAGACCTGCCACTAGGAGAGGTTTGCTTTCCAGCAGCATGCCTTATGAATCTGTGGAACCGCTATGGAAAGATCCAGAGCCAGTGTCCCACTTTCCTTCTGACATTCGCGTCCATACTTGGGCTGCAGTGGTTAAGGATGCAGTCGCTAAGTATTCTGAGGTCACAAAAGATCCCAAGGGTGAAGTGACAGGGCCTCTTTGTCTAGCCATCCCGTGACCCTGAGAACTTGTCCCGCCAGCGCTGAATCTCGAAGCGGGGACACGTTAATGGAGGCAGTGTTTCCCTCTAAGGGAAGCAGGACACTTGAGATGTAAGGGGAGTGTCACCTAGATGAGAGAGGAGGGGGCACCGCAGGTACAAGGAGCAGCGTGTGCAAAGATTGGGTGCATGAGGGAGCTGCTGGTGGCTCAGTAGGACCATTGGGAGGGTTCCGGAGGAGAATGTCCCAACATGATGCCAGAGGGGCAAGAGCCCGGCCAAGAAGTGGTGCTGAGGGAAGTGGGGGAGCCATGGCAGGGTTTTAAACAAGGGGCAGCAGAGCCATAGTTGTGGTTCAGAGAGAGCACTCTGGCTACCGTGGATAGGGGTGAAAGGGGATGGGCCTGGGGCAGGAAGCCCCCAGTGAGGAGGACCCTGTGAAGATCCCTGTAGAACCCCCGAGAATGCTCCCTGAAGAGTACTTGCAGGGCTGGAGAGGATGGATGAGGCCTCAGAGGAAAAGCCGTGGGACTCTATGACTGAAGGGGGAGGGGGGAGTCACAGCGCCCCCACCCGCTGCAGTTCTTGACTTGGGCCACAGGACCAGCGAGCAGCAATTAGCAATTATTGTTTGGAAGTGAACAGCGGGGTGTGAAGGGCTGGGTGGGGGCCCCCTGGGCAGAGACGTCCGGATGCGACCTGCCTGGTTGTCCCTCTATACCAAGTGAGCTGGGTCCTGATCCTGCAGCTCTTGGAGGGACAGGTAGGCATCGGGGTTCAGAGTCAGGCAGGAGGTAGGGGCCCTGAGCTGGCCCCCACCGGGAAGGGTAGCCCAGGGGAAGCCCACCCCCTCCCTGGGGCCAGGGGCTGGGACCGCCTCTCTTGCTTCTCCCAGTGCGTGCTCCAGGGGTGGCTGGATATCCATGGAGTCAGGCACTCCTAGGGTGGGAGGCCTCAGGGGCTGGGGGGCCCAGTCTCTGGGAACTCCCTCCGGCAGAGAGGGGGGCAGCTTCTCTTCCCGAGCCCCAGCGCCCCCCAGGGCAGTGTCTGGGGAGCCCGGGCCACCCAGGAGCCCGGGAGAGAAGAGCAGCAGGTCATCCCCAGGGGGGAAGGTGCAGTAGGCATCGTCCTCCCCTGGCAGAAGCAGCTGGGGTAGGGGCAGAGACCCCTCGGGTGCCCTAGGCCCGCCCTCCTCGGGCTCTTCTGCACAGGGGTCATAGGAGAAGTACACCTGGCAGGCCTCAATCTCCAGAGCATCAGGGAGGTGGAAGAAGAAGTAACCCTGGTTGGTGAAGCAGCTGGTGAGCGAGTGGCCGCTGGTCTCAGTTGAGGCTGAGGGCACCTTCTCCTGCTGTAGCAGAAGCAGCTGTGTGGCCTTGGCGTCCCGGTCCAGCACCTCCAGCGGGGAGATCTCAGGTGCCTGGGTGTTGGGGCTGAAGGAGGACGAGGGGAAGGGCGAGGAGAGCCACTTCTGCCGGGAGAAAGAGCGGTCGGAAGGTGAGCGGGATGCGTCCCTCAGACTCTCAGCAACAACTCCTAACTACAGTCTACTCTGGGCGGCTACCTCCAGGCAGGCCTCCCTGACCATACCCCACCCCCACCCACTAAGTGGCTTGGGGGACGCTCTAGGTCAGCCCCGGGAGCACACTTACTGGAGGTGTGGGGTGGGGGGGTGGGTGTTGTTTCTGGGAGTAACTGTCGGTCGAGCCCCTACTGGGAGCCCCGCACTGCTCTAGGCGCCAGCAGAGGGGAGAGGCCGAGGGGAGAACCCTCATGCGTCTGGCGGGGGCGGGCACGAGTGTACAAATCAGCACAGAAAGGGCACTGGGGTACGTTTTGCTCCCTCCGCAGATGCCCAGGGGGGACATGCCGTGGCACCGATCGCACAGCCAGGCTCCGGCCCAGGCTGCCGTGAACAAATCTCCAGTGGGGACCGATGGTCCTGCGAGTCTCCTCTCCCACCCTGTGCCCGTGGCCCCAACCCGCCACACGCGCCCTCACCTCCGCGGAGACAAGAGAGTGCCCACCAGAGCGCTTGCCAGTTGCTCCGGAATCTGGAGCAGGGAGAGCTGGGCTCCCACTTTGGCCCCGGCCCTCTCGCTAACTGTGTGACCCCGGGCAGGCCACTGCGCCTCTCTGGACCTCAATCCCACAACCTCTTTCCTAACTTCCCTACTGTGAGCCAGCAGGAAGATGTCAAGTAAGAGAATGAAGGTGGAATGGGGTACAAATGCAGGCTGTGGGGTGAAACGCAGGCTGTGGGGTGAAATGCAGGCTGTGGGGTGAAACGTGGCTGTGGGGTGAAGTGCAGGCTCTGAGGTGAAATGGGTGAAATACAGGCTGTGGGGTGAAACATAGGTTGTGGGGTGAAATGCAGGCTATGGGGTAAAAATGCAGCTGTGGGGGTAAAATGCAGGGTGTGGGGTAAAATGCAGGCTTCGGGTAAAATGCAGGCTGTGGGGTGAAGTGTAGGGTGTGGGGTGAAGTGCAGACTGTGGGGTAAAATGCAGGCTACCCAAGGGACAGCAGGCCATCAGGGTGGTGTGACGGGGGCTGCAGGGGGTGCGGCTGAGAACCCCAACAGCCCTTTGTCCTGGGAGCCCTCAGCACCTAGGCTGTGGGACCCTGAGCACAGGGACCAGGCCCAATGGCTCCTACACTCCGGTGCCCAGTGGGCTGGGAAGAGAGGGACAGGGTGCAGGTCAGGGGTGGGGGCAGCGGGAGGTCTGGCCCTAGAAGGAGCCGTGACAGAGGGCAGGGCTGGGCAGCAGTGCTGAGACGCAGCCAGGAACAGGGGGAGGCCAGGCCCGTGACCCCCCCCCTGGTGTGCCAGGGCCTTGCCAGCACCCCTCTGAGGTGTGTGCAGTCAGCCACTTCCTGGGCCTGGGCCTCCGTCCACAGTGCCCTGAAGTGGGGTGGGAGGGGGGCGCAAGGGGAAACTGACCCCCTTCCCACTCACTCATACACTGGCACGCATACGCCCACGTCCTGGGGCAGGGCGGTGGGCCTTGTGGCCTGGTAGCCAGAGGCCCTGGGGTAAGAGAGAGGAGCAGGCCCCCCACCCAGATGCAGAGGAGAGGTGGGGTCCCCCTTGCCGCCCTGACCCCCAACCGCATTGTGTACCTCCAGGGCTTCTTGGGATAGCCCTTCCCACACCCTCGGTCTGGGGCAAGCATCGAGACCATGGGAACATGGAGTTGTTTGCACCTCTCAGGAAGGAACACACTCCCCTTCAAAATGTCCTAGTCCCATAAAATCAGAAAGACTTCACCCCGGAAGAGGACATGCATCTAATGCAGCCTCCAGCCAGGAATCCCTTCTGCTCTGCTTCTGACAGAGAGTCAGCCGAGGCTTGCTTGAATGCCTCTGTTGACAGGGAGCTCACCACCTCTAGGGCTTTAGGAAGAATCTAAGGAGATACATTCCCCCACATCAAGAGAGCTGTAGGTGAGCCATCCGCAGTCTTGGGAGCTTTCCAAAGAATTCCAGAAGGAGCCCTGATCAGTCATAGTAGAGGACTCCAAAGCCAACTCTTGACAGCTTGGGCCCAAGTCTGGCTTTCCAGTCCCTCAGCACTCCTCCCGTCCTCCCTCCACCCCTACCTCATCCTCCGCCCCATCTAGAGAGCCTGGGGAGGGGAGGGTGCTAGAAGCAGCCCACCACAACCCTGTTCCCCCTCAACACTTCCTTCCTGAAGCAAGTGTGGGCTCAGGGCAGCGAGACAACTGAGGTTGAAGTGGGGTTCAGAGTGTTACTACTATCTGGGCCGGTGCTTTTCCAGTGAATCTGCTTCGATTGATGAGAAGTGGCTTGGACTTGTTACCATTGGGGAGAAGGTATGGAGCTCGTTTAGACGATTTTTGCAGCAGGACAAGAGACAGCACTGCCCGCGAAGACGGTGGGACGGGGAGAGCTGGCAAGTCCCTCTGGGTCAGCCCAGCCTGGTGACGGCGACTCCCGCTCGGGCCCCTTGAGCCCTCACCGTGTGCCGGGCGGTGCGCTCAGGCCCACGCCAGTAACGCTATTTCCCTCCGCATTTGACAAGTGAGGAATCAGAACAGAGAGGTTCTACAACGTGCCCAAGGCCACACAGCCAGGAGGGCCGGAGCCGGAGGCAGCCCGGGCAGCCTGGCTCAGCCGGGGGCACCATTCAGTCAGAGAGGGCTGGGGCCAGAGCTGGCAAACGGGCCCACACCCAGCCCAGGGTCCGCTCACTTCAGGATCTGTCTCCTTTCACAAAGCGCAAACCTCAGGGGCCCCTGGATGGCTCAGGGGTGAGCGTCTGCTTTCAGCTCAGGGCGAGATCCTGGAGTCCCGGGATCGAGTCCCACATCGGGCTCCCTGCAGGGACCCTGCTTCTCCCTCTGCCTGTGTCTCTGCCTCTCTCTCGAATAAATAAAAAAAATCTTAAAAAAACACAGAAGTGCCAGTGGACTCCTGTGCCACCACCACCCACTCACACCTCTGCCCACCCTCCGTCCCGACTCCTACCTGGAAATCTCCTCCGTGCTCTGACTTCAGCTGGGAAAAGAACTCCGAGGGGTCTGGGATATGGCACTTCAGAACCTTCTTCAGCCTGAACAGGGGAGGGGTGGGGAGGAGGATGAGTCGGGAGGGGGCCCCGGTGTCCTGCCAGCGCCCCGCAGCCCTGAAGGTAGGGCACAGAGCCAGTCCACAGCCATCAGCTGGATCAGCATCAAGCGGATGCCCCGTAATGGGGGGTACTGGGCTGGGTCCTGGGGACACAAGGATGGCAGACAGAGAAGGTCCCTGATCTCAAGGAGCTGACATTCTAACGAGGAGACCAACACGAACCACCTGTGCAACATGACCATTCATTCTGTGGAAACAAAAAGCAGAGGGCTGTGCTAGAGAAGGATGTGGGGTGGGGGACCACAGCAGCCAGAGTGGTCAGGGGCCACACAGAGCCAGGTGTCTGGGCTAAAGAGAACCAGGAGGAGGGAGATAGGAGACAGGCCGGACTGTGGGTCTCCTAGTCCAGGCTATCATGGATGGTGGTTCAGGCAGTGCACTGCCCAAGGGCACCTGGTTTTATGGGTGGAGTGAGTGGGGGGCTGCATTCTAGCCCATGCTCCACTTTTCAAGATGAGTGCCTTGGTCTCTGTATGAACCTGCCTCAAAATGCGGTCCTGGCCTTAAGGCCCCAGAAAGCCTGGCTGCCCCCCTAGATGTTCAGGCTCAGGTCAGCCCTCTCCTCACCCCCTTCTGGTCTCCAGCCACACCTCAGCCGCTGTCGTGCACTTTACTCTTTCCCACGTAGGGCCTTTGCACACCCTGTTTCTTCTGTTGGGGGTGCACTCCCCGTCCCCTCCACCTGCCTGCTTAGTCCTCCAGATTTTCAGGGAATCGTCACTCCCTTGGGCATGCTTCTGCCAGCCACCCCTCAACCAAGGTTCCTCTCCCGTTGTCTGCTTCCAGTCCACTGGTACCTTCCGTTACCATCCTACTACGGTGTGTCATTGTATTTGTGTATGATTAATAGACATCCTCCTCCTCCCACGGGACCGTGAGCTCCATGAAGGTGGAACCACATGCGTGTGGCTTGCCTCCCTATTCCCAGCACTCGGCGCCAGGCCTGGCACTGAGCTGGGGCTCAACAAATAAAGGAATAAACGAATGAATGCCGGGACCTAGAGAGATCCATGAGGACACACACACACACACAGCGACAGCTGACACGTGCCCACACGCATACACACATGTGCCCCCCCACACACAACCTCCATGTCCAAGAGTAATGCTCTGGGCAGGGCCTCCATGGGGCTCTCCTTCCCCGGCTCCCCTCAGGCTGGTTCCGTGGGGTTCCATCTTTGAGGATGGGTGACAGGAAAGGCCAGACGTTAGGCAGGGAGGACTTGGGGGAAGGCCGAGGGAGCACTGTGTGTCGGAGCAGGGGGCTGGGCCCAGAGCCTGGCCTGGCAGGGGGTGCGTGCGTGTCAGATAAGAGCACGAAGGGGCAGGCAGGGAGGGCTCTTACCATGGCCCGATGTACTGGCAGTTGACCAACAAGTAGACCAAGATGATAAAGCCAAAGGCACCGGTGACGCCCATGATGATGTGGCCGAACCAAGGAAAGGGCAGAGACTGCTTCCCTTGGGCTGCCCAGAGGTGGGAGGAGAAGCAAGGAGAAGGGTTAGGCCCTGGTGCCGAGGCACAGGCTGACCCCTGACCCAAGCAAGGCCTTCGCAGGTCCCGGCTGGCCCAGCAGACCAGCTGTGTGTCAGGCCGACAAGGGGGCATTGCGTGCCTCCTCACAGTCGCCCTGCCAGGGAGCACAGTACCCACTTTTTACAGATGAGAAAACCGAGGCTTCCAGGTGTGAGCAGCCCCCCACCCTTGACTCCCCCTGCAGGGTCACATTGAGTGAGCTAACAATAGCAGGTGAGCCCTGTACCCCCCACCCTCAGGCCTCCCCCACCAGCTGCCCCAGGTCACACCCCAGCCACCCCCTCCCACCTGAGCTCTGTCCCACCCCTTCTGCCCACTGGTACCGGCAGGCCTCGTCCTGAAGGCCAGGGGCTGACTCCAGGGGCTCCAAGTCTTGTGGCTGCCTCTCTGGGCCCTGACCCGCACTTGAAATTCATACAGGGTGTCTGGAGTGAGTGTCTCTAGGGAAATCCATTGCTGGTTCTGCCTGAGGGCCATCAGGGAAGCCTCCTGGGGCAGAGACGGGCATGGGGAGCTGTCAGAGCAGAGGGGTCCCCGTGGCCGCCTCCCTTTCCATGGCAGGGGGACTGGGAGGTGAGCAGTAGCACCTTCCTCCCGCCCCCCCCCAGCCACCCTCTTCCCCCAGCCAGTCTCCTCGACAATCCCACATAGGCTCCCTGACTATTCAGTGCTGGGGCCCCCAACCACAAGGGCATCCTGAGCCCCTCACTCATCCCCCAGGCACCAAACCCAGCTGCCAACCTGCTGGTTCCACCTGCGGAACCAGTTCTGGACACTTCCCCTTCTCCCCTCTGCCCTTCCCGAGGCTCAGGCAGGAGCTGGTCTCCGTGCTCCCAACTCTGCTACGCTCTAACCAGAAAGAGCATTTTCCCAGAGACCTCTCCCACCACTGGGTCACTCTTTTTGCTTTTTTCCCCTCATTCCTCAGACACACAGTCCACGTCTTGTCTCAGCAGCATCTGTCTCCTCTGCTTGGGAAACCGTCCCCCAGATCTGTGCAGGGTCAGCTCCTTCTTAAGCCTCAGATCTCACAAGGCTCCCTGGGTCCCAAGCAGCCTGTCCCAGGCCCCCCCAAATGTGCAATCCCATTTCATTTCCTTTGATAGCATGTATCAAAGTCCCGTAGTCTCCAATCTCCGCCTCTGCAGACCGTCTCCCACTCCCCTCCATGTGGGCTTCCTGAGCACAGGAAGCTCCCAGTTTTGCCCTCCACCCGCTTCTCCAGCACCCAGCGCCTAGTCAGCGGGTAGTAAATATTCAGTGAGTGTTGAGCGAGCAAATACGGGAGAACAGTGATTGGGGAAGTGGGAGACCCTGGGGGATGTGGACCACACTGGAGAGGTGGCTTCCCAGGGCCCCTGAAATCTCCGAGGCCAATCACCTGCCTCGTGGCTATGTAAAATCCTGCCCCGGGGCCAGCCTGGCACCCCCCCTCCAGCTAGGACCCCCAGGTTGTGGGGGGGCACATCCCAGGAGGGGAGGCTGGAGGTGCCAGTACAGAGCAGTGGCTGGGGCTGCCTGGGGCTGCTGTGGCCTTGTGGAGTGAAGGATGGACAGGGTGATCAGGACAGGAGGGAGGGACCGGGGCAGGTGGGGGCCGGGTGGTGCGCTCACCTCCCAGCTGTGGCCTGGGGACCTCTTCCGAGCCTCGAACTCCAGGTATCTTTTGATGTAGTGGGAGGACTGAGGGACTTTCCAGGTTATGTTACATTTGTGGGTCCCGACATCGGCGACTTGGAGGCCATTGGGAGCCATCAGGCGAACTGGAGGCAGGAGAGAGGAAGGGACAGTGAGCTTGGGGGATGCTGGGTCACGATGCTAAGGGGATGAAGCTCAGAAGGGCTCCCACCACTACCTTCCCACCTGCTCTTTCTCCCTCCCAGGTGCTCTTTCCCCAGGGATCCTCACCTGCTTGCAGAACCCTTCTCCCACCATCCACAGCTCTCTACCTGCCCCCCCAACACACCAACCTATTTTATTTTCCTGCCCAGCACTTGCACCACCTGACATGTCAAACATCTATTTGGGGCTCTTTTTTCATTTTCTGTCTCCCCCACCAGAGCGTGAGCATCCAGAATGGATCTGAGAGCTTTAACATGGATCATCTCATGTAATTTAATTGAATTTCAGTGATCTTATGGGATTATAAGATTTTATGATCCTGACGTTAAACAGACTTAAGTTTTTAGAATTCTGGAACTCTGTAGAACTAGACAAATAACACTAAGTAAATGTCTACTGAGCGTGTGCTAAGCAGCTTCTTTGTCTGGCTCACAGAGTCCTTACTACAATCCGGGTCTGCAGTTCACCGATTTTCCCCATTCTCACTGGGCAAAAATGATCTGCTGGGCAGATCCCATTCAGTTAGGGCAGGGCTGCATTGAAAGCCCTGCCTAGGTCTTGCCCTGTCTTCCTGAGAGATGGCCTCCACGGCCTGGGGATGGAGCTGAGCACCCAGTCACTCAGAAAACCCTCCCAGAGCACAGCCCCGTGAAGGCCTGGTGCTGGCTACTTTGAGTAGAGACATAGGGATGCCAGACACTCTGCCCTCAGGGAGCTCACAGCCCAGTAAGGGAAACGTGCTGTAGCCATAATCAGGCAGTGAGAACCCTGAAAGAAGATAAATACCCTGAAGGAGGAGGTACAAGGGACCGGGAGAGTCTGAGGAGGCTTCCTGAAGGAGGAGACTCTTCCCTGAGCCTTGAAGGGTGAGTACCAACTTTCCTGGCGGGAAGAGCCTTCCCGGCTGTGGCACCGGCAAGTACAAGGGCTCAGAGGCATGGTTGGGCAAGCTGAATTCAGAGAGCCGGCCTTTGGTTGTGGCAGCAATATAGGCCACGAGAGCAGGAATGCTAGATTGGGAAGCCAGGGCCAGCTCCCGAGCCTTGAATGCCAGGGTAAGGAGCCAGGACTACATTCCGAGGGCAGCGGACAGCCAGAGGTCACACGTGGGTACAGAGAGAGGCCAGGACAGGGAGGATCCCAGAGGGCAAGGCAGGGCAGGAGGCTCCCAGCCCGCTCCGGTCCCCCCCAGCACCCCCACCCCTGCCCAATTCCTCACTCACGGTTCTCAAAGGGCTTGAAGTCCTGGGTCATCAGTATCCTCCACCTCTCCCCTTCATGGCACATCACGCTCATGCCGACAACGTCCGCCGAGGTCAGACTCTGAGCCTGCAAGGGAGGGATGAGGTAGGGATGGAGGGTGGGGAGGCCGGGGGAGGCCAAGACCGAAGCAAAAGTGGAGCCCTTCCACCAGCCCCACCCGCCAAGGCGGGGTCGCCCAAGTTTTCCTGTGAGGGGGTGCAGAGAGTAAATATTTCTAGCTTTGCAGGTCAAACGGTCTCGGTCACAAGTCGTTGCCTCCTGTGAAAGCAGCCGGACACAACCCGCGGGAGACTGTGCATGGCTGATGGCCACGTGCCGCTGAGACTTCACTTACAGAGACAGACAGCTGAATGTTCCGGGGGCCTGAGGTGAAGTGAGCTGCCGTGGGAGGGAGGGAGCCCCCCAGCGCAAAGGTGTGCGAGCCGGATGAGCCCCCGAGAAAACTACCTGTGCACCAGCTTTGAGGGTGAAAGCTTCCCCTCCCCCACCCCCCCAACCCTGACTTTTGGGGAAGGAAATGGTCAGGTGTTGAGCATCCCCTGTGGGCAGGCACGGCTCGGGTGCCCCAGACACTTGTCTGGCTGATTCTTCGAGCCGTCCGTCCTCCTACGGCAGGGGAGAAACTCAAAGTCACGCATCCGGTCAGCAGCGGAGTCCGGATTCAAACCCAGGCCTCTGCAGCCACTGCCCTACGGAGACTGCAGGCCGGGGCCGTGACGCCTGACCCAGGACGGCCAAAGGAGCAGCCTACGGCTCACAGGTGACGGTGTTCTCAGGTCCGGGAGCCCAGGCACAGTCCGTCCGGGTCCGTCTGGGCCCCGCGGTGGCCCACCATGAGCACACCCTGAACCTGAGCTGGGTGCAGTTCCCATCTCCCTGCTGCTGGGGGCCTGCCCCTGCCTCCCTCAGCCGCTGGGGGTGCAGGGGGGCTGATGCTTCCAGATAATAATGGTAGGTCTTGCTAAGGTCACAGATCATAGAGGTGCCAGGAATGCTTTGTCCTCCATGGCAGGCACTTCTGCGTGCTGGACACATGTTGTCTCATTTAATTCCCTCAACACCCTACAGAGACAGACACTGTCACTCTTCTCACCCTGGAGCTGAGAAGACTGAAGCTCAGAGTGGCTAGGGACGTGCCTGAGGTCACACAGCTAGGAATCGGTGGGGACAGGTTCTGAAGCCAGACCCCCTGCAGACCTCACAGGGACTGGTTCCAGAGGCTGCGCCTGAATCAGCCCCGCCATGTGAGCCCATCTCCACGTCCTCCTGCCACTTACAAATGGGTGTGAGCTGATGATGGCTGGAACTTGTGGTGTGGGCATCCCTGCTGCCCGCCGCTGCCAAGCAGGGCGTGACAGATGGTAATGTGCTGCCCACCCGCATGGACACGGCTGCACACCCATCTAGAGGGTTCAATCCCAGCTCTGCCCCCCACTGGCAGCGCCTCTCTGGGCCTGTTTCCTCATTGAGAAGAAGAGGATAGCGCTGGTGCCCACCCACAAAGTCATAGGGATCCACAGGCCGTAAAGTCAAGTGCATGCTCTGTGGTGGGTGGCACGTCAGGTGCTTTAACCCACAGAACACTATGACACAGGTGCCATCGTTATTGCCATTTCGAGAAGGGAAGCCTGGGACTCAGCACTTGCCCAGTGTCACCAAGCTGCTGTGACAATGGAGCCAGGGCTGGCGCTCAGGCCAGCTCCAGGATCCACGCTTTTAAGCCCACACTGCCCTGCACTTGCCAAGACCTTGGAAGAATCGGAGGAGGGTGTTATTGGTGGGCGCTCCCCAACCTGATGAGGAGTACAGAAGTGTCACAGGACCCACAAAGCATGGGGGAGATGGGGAGAAGAGGCTGAATGGCCGAGCCCCTTGCACCACAGATACCCTCCTCCACACCATCAGTCTGAGCTCTGGCCTTTGGACACTGCTCTTCTTCCTCCCACCTCTCTTGCCCCCGGGGCAGCCCCCTGTGCTGCAGCCCAGAGCCAAAGCCACTGGGCTCACTGGGCCCCAGCTCTGCCCCTGGAAGGACACCCCTCTGCACCCTGGGCTCTCTTCTCGGCTCCCACTACTCACATCTGGGGATCCGAGGATCAGGTAACAGGCCCAGAATGCCGGTCGCATAGGGAGCAGCTCACAGGATTTGTTCCAAGGCCTGTCAAGGCAAAAGAAACTCTTTAGGACAAAAGGAGGGACCCCCAGAGCTGGCCCTCGGGATGGCCCCCACTGCAGCAAGGCCAGCCTGTGCCGGGCTCTATGCCGACCTCAGGAGAGGCACCCATTCCCCACCTGCTCCACTTCCCATCACCAGCTCCTCTTTCTTCCCTGCCCAGCCTGGCCCCGCAGTAGCCACAGTGATCTTCTAGAAACAAGCAGTCCAGGACATGTTGGCCTCCCCATCTAAAGCCCTCCAGTCTTCCCATGAGGCTGGATGAAGCCTTTGGAACCCTGTGGAATCACCACCCACCCAAGACCACAGCCAAACTGCAAGCCACCTTTGCTGTTGCCACATTTGGATCACAGCAACCCTATTCCTGAATCCCTCTCAGCCCCCAGGCTCCCAACCATGCCCCAGGCCCCTGTCCCCACAGCTGCCCTAGGAGTCTCTCAAAAAGCTTGGGGAGCCCTCTTTCTTCCCCCTGCATGCTTCTAATGTCTTTTAACTATGGCCCAGGAGTCTCACAGCCCAGTGTCCCCCAAACTACCCCGGCCCCTCCACCAAAGCCTGGACCCCCACTCCTCCCTCCCGCCCTGGTTCCAGGAGTCTAAACTTCTAACTCCTGTGTTTTCCAGGCTTCTGTGATACCAGAGTCCGTGGGTCCTATCAGTCCAAATTCTCAAGTGCAGCATCTTGGAGTCTATTAGAAAGAATTCTAAGAGTCTAACTGTCAGTGATTAGAGCCCCCCATCCTGAGATGCTGCAGCTTTGCTGGTCAACCCCCCACACTTACCGTCTATCTGGCTGAGCGTGGATCTTGCAGGATGTGGCCTGAAGGTCCCCATCCCAGCTCCAGACACAGGAGATGTTGGCTTTTGAGTTGTAGAAGCATGTGAGCTTGGAAGTGTCTGCTGACAAGACGAGGCATGAGTTGCTGGCTGGGGGGTACCTAGGGACCCCCGGGCCCACCCACCACCCAGCTCCCTGCTCCCTGCACCCTGTGCCTGCCAGATGAGGAGGTGGGCAGCCCTGGTGGGCAGCAAAGAACTCAGTGGATCCATTTCAGAGAGGACGACACTGAGCCCAGTGCCTGCAAGGTCCCTCAGGCAGGCCGAGGCAGGGCAGGCATGAAAAGCCAGGGTCTTCCTTTGGCTGGAGGAGACACAGGGGTGCAGCGGGGACAGGACAGATGGGCCAACGGGGAAAGTGGTGCACCTGATCTCTGGTCCCATTGCCCTCGCCTCCTCCCTCCCCAGCCTCCTGCCCCAGCTGATGGGCCTCTGCCCAGAAGCAGGGGTCCTGAAAGGGATCCGACAGGGGTTTGTCCACCTGCCAAGAGAAAGCACAGCTGTCCAGGTGCCGGGGTCCTCACCATTCACCACTGAGGATGCCTGAAGGATGGCCAGGGGCAGGAAGAGGACAAGGAGGGGCAGACAGGAGGACAGAGCAGGAGCTGCCATCATATCCACGGGTGGGAGCCGGGGAAGGGAGCCCTAGAGGGGGGAAGAGGGGAAGAAAGCACAAGTGAACAACTGCTCCAGGCCCCTCACTGCTCCAAGGCAGGTTGCACCCTGCCCCTCTCAGGATGCCCCAGTCTGCTCTCCACCCAGCAGCACCAGCCAGCCTCGGCGCTTTGCACCTGCTGGCCCCTCGGGCCCACGCATACTCCCTCCCTTCGGGGATTCGGGGACCCACACTCTGTCAGACACTGTCACACACTCGCTCTCCCTGAGCGAGCCCAACCCTTGTTCAAAAGCTGAGGAAACTGAAGCCCAGGGAAAGGAAAGATTTGCTCTAGTCTACGTGGGGAAGTCAGCACAGAGCCAGGATTAGGGCTTGCCTCCTCTTGGCCCTGCTGCCCCCTAGTCACCACTGAAACTGGCATCAGGAGGCTCCTAGATGCCAGGCTGTCTTAAAATCATTAAATTAAGCAAGAAGCACATCCATTGGAGATACTCTTATTATCTGCATTTTCAGATGGGGAAACTGAGGCACAGTGCTGTAACTGGCCAAGGCCACGCAGCTGGTAAGAAGCAGATGTGGGATCTGAGCCAGAGCAGACCGCCCAGAGCCCAGGCAGGGGCTCCTGTAGCTTCTCCGACTGTACCTTCCTGCCCACCGAGACGGTTGACATGGTCAGTCCACGTGTACTGATTACCTCACGGCCATCCCCGTGGGGTGTACGGAGCACTCACACTGTGCCCAGCACTTTACACACACTACATCATCTTCTCTCCCCAGCAGCTTGGGGAGGGGCAGGTGCTTGTATTGTCCCCTTTACACAGATGAGGAAACCGAGGCTCCTAACCCGCCAAGGTCAGGTGCCCAGAAGGGGCAGGGCTAGGATTTCATCTGCTGCTCGCTCACCCCCAGGACATGTTTCCTCACGCCCTCTGTCTCTGCCCAGACCCTGTCCCAGGCACTGGCCTCAGAAGTAAGGCCCATAGCCTCCCTGTCCTGGAGTTGAGGAGTCAGGGCCCAGCAAGGGCGCAGGCCAACTGTCAGGGGTCTGGCTGGGGTTCGAGAAAGAGCCCAGGGTGGTACCTCTCGGCTCTTTGCCTGGCCCACCATCCCCACAGGAGGGTGAGCTCCCCAGCAGGAGTACAGGGTGCGGGGTTGATTACCTCTTTCCACAGCACAGGGCACAGGGTTGGGACCCCCAAGGGACCCCCCCCCCACTCACTCAGTCATGGCCCTCTAGCATGGGTACCACCAATCTCCTGCAGGGTGTCACCTCAGGTCAGCACCAGCGAGCACCGCAACCCCATGCCCAGGACGGGACCTGGTATCGAGCCTCAGGATGGATAGGAGGGTCGGGGCAAAGGCATGCAAGAGCACAGGAAGGTCAAGACGAAACCACAGCCCCCGCAGACGTGAGCCGAGCCGGCTAGAGCAGAAGCATCGTCTAGAATGAGTTCCCTGCCGCTCACAGCAGAAAGGGGCCGCGATGTACATCAGGATTGCAGAGGGCGCAAGGAGAGGAGAGAACGGGCTGTGCCAGAGCTGGTCGGGGCAGGGAGGGCCCCCAGCCCACACGGGGCTGCACCCTCCACCCCAGCAGAGCAAGGAACTGAGGAGGCTCAGGGAGGTTAGGGATCCTGCTCAAGGCCACGGGCCCAGCCTCAGGGAGAAGGAGCAGGACCTCTGGGTGCAAGCACGGCGGGGCCCGGGTTCTCACGCACACCCACACAGCCTGCCCTTTCACAGCTGCAGAGCCGCGCTCACTGACTCATTAGGTCCTCACCGCAACCCTGGAAGGTGGCTGTCGTTACCCCCCAAGACTGAGCTCAGCATTGCCCAGAGAGCTGGACTCAAAGCCCATCATCTGATTTCAAGTGAGGAGATGATAATGACAATGAGGATGACGATGGTGACAGGGGTGATGACGGGGGTGGTGACTAATACTCGCCTCTCACTCTGTGCCTGGGTCCCTAGCGCTCCACAGAGAGCAGCTCACTTAGTCCCCACAGCGGCCCTGGGAGTGGGTACCATTATGACTCCTTTTCTCAGACAAGGAGGAGCCGAGGCCGGTAAGCCTGTCGCCCAGGCCAGAGTGGGGCAGAGCGGGGGCTGAACTGGGTCAGTACCGCCTGCCTTCCCGCCACTGCCGCCGCGGGGCTGATGCTGTGGGCCGTGGGGTGCCCCGGAGGGGTTCGGGGGGACCAGAGGCAGGAGGCCGGCATGCAGACCGCTGGCCTTAATGGGCACCATCTCCCCTCGTCCTCCTGATCATCCCACACACAGGGGTGGGGGGCTTGTTGTTTACCTCCAGGAGCATCTCCCCAGCTGTGGGGTAAGGAAGGGGACCCCAGGGGGTGGCTCTGCCCCTCAGCCACCCCATCTGTGAGGTGCTCCGAAAGCAGTTCAGGGCGGGAGGCCTCATTCCCCCAGGAGAGAGGACAGCCCCAGGAATGGAGTCCCATCCCCTCCAGTGGGGCCTGGAGACCCTACAGACCTGCCCACTCACATCGTTCCCAGAGAGGAGGAAATCCCATTTCAGGGCTAGGTCTCAGAGGACCCCCTCGCCCCTCTCCCACCCCACAGCCTCCCAAGGAGCACTTTACACAGGGGTGCTTCCCTGCCATCCACAGCCGCCGGGTGGGGGCTTGCGTGTCCCCCCACCCCTCATCCCACTGCCCTCTGGGGCTTAGCTGGCCTCCCCCCTCCCCATCCTCCTGTGTCTTTCCTCACCGCTTTTGGGTTGTGAGGCCCCCTCATCCCAGAGCAGCCCCCAGCCTCCCCAGGGTTGGGCTGGGAAGGAGGAATAGCCCAGAACTAGGGGCCAGCTTTTTTCTCAAGAAGGCAAAAGCCATGAGATCAGGACCACTTCATCCTTGAGGGATTTCAAGATAGGGCTGGGGGATGGGAGAGCCGGGAGATGGGGGTTCAGGCCGAACCTCCTGGGGCCTCTAAGTGAGAGCTTAACAGTGTCCCATGACCACTTCCAGCCCAGGGGCTGATGGCAGGGCCAAGAGGGAGCCCCCAGGTACCCGGAAACCAGACAGGGGCAGGGGTGAGGGTAAAGTCACCTGGCTGAGACATGGGACCGCAGCGCGCTCTTTTGGGATCTCTCCACTGCTGGGTCCACAGCCATCTCCCTGGGGCCCTGCGCTGACTCCTCCACTCCGGCAGCCCAGGTAGCAGCTGGCTGAGGAGGCCGGCAAACACTAAAACCCCAGGGCCAGCCCACTTCCTGTGCAGAGGATGGAGGGGGCAAGGCCTGGGGTGGGGACGGGGAGAGACAGGCTGGTGAGAAACTCTGAAACTCCTGAAGCACCTAGGGGCCAGATAAAGATCTCCCTCCTCCACTGGGGGAGGTGGGGCACCGTGGGTGTCTTGACAGCACACGCACACACGCACACGCACATGCCCGCGCCCACATGCACACACCCCCCATCACTCTCAAATAGGCGCCTTGCTGCATATAGAAGCCTAGGGGGGTTCAGCACCTTCTTTCCCCTCCTACACCACCCAGCCCATCTCACACAGGCCACTCTAAGCCTCTGACACCTTGATCCAGTCGCGCACACACACACTCACCCACTAACACCTGGGCTCCACACAAACACGACCTTTTAGGTGTCTCCGTGCTGCTCACTCCCATCCCACCCACCTCTCTGAGACCTGCAGAGAGCTCAGCCTTCAGGGAGCCCCTTGCTTAGTTTTGCATTCAGAGGGGGACCATGTTCCAAGGGGATGCAAATAATTCAATGGCCATTTTATTGAACGTTCTAGAACCTTCCTTTTCCTTTCAAGTCATGGCTCCCTAATCCTTCCATCCCCACCCACCACTGCTCAGGACTTTTTTTTCAAATGATGAGACATTGTGGGTCGCTCTTTAGAAAGTGTCATGCACAGTGTCCCAGGCCCAGGGGCCCGGGAGTTTCTATCCAGAAGCAACCAGAAGAAGAAGAAGCTCTGCGTTCCCTTTCTCCTGACTTTAATGACCCTGCTTCGGCGGCGGGGGAGGGGGCACGGGGGGGGCAGGTGTTCTCATAAGCTGCTCTCTCTTTGGAAGAAGGGGATGGGGCAGGCAGGAGGCGAGTCAGAGCCCAGGTCCAAAGAACCTCCTGTCCACATGGAGTTAAGGGGCAGCGCTGTGGGCCCTGAGAGGAGAGTCAGTGGGCTCCCTTCTGAGTAGAAGCAGAAGCAAGAGGGCTGCATCCCTGAGAAGAGCGAGGCCTTCTTTAGAGCCTGCTTGCAGACTCTCCCTTCCCATGCAATGTGCACCCCGCAGTAGGAGGTAGGATGGTTCTGCAGGATGTGTGTCCCTAGGGCTCTAACCGTCCCTGTGCTGAGTGGGCTCGCAATAACCCCACCTCTCCTCTCCCTAGAGCAAGGCTTTCTGGCTGCAGGAGTGGGTAATAAACACAACCACAGCAAAGATGAAAAGAATAGCCGAGATTTATCAAGCCTAAAGTGTTTCTGGAAGCTTCTCAAGAAACTGGGAATGTTGGTTCTCCCAGGAAGGAAAGCCAGGCCAGGAAGGGGTAGGAAGATGTTTTCATTGTAGATCCATCGGTACCACCTGAACATATTTCCTGCCCCCAAAATGACTTTCAGTTAAAACTTTTAAAAAGGGGCACCTGGGTGGTTCAATTGGTTGGACACCTGCCTTCAGCTTGGGTCATGATCCTGGGGTCCTGGGATCCAGCCCTGCATCAGGCTCCCTGCTCAGTGGGGAACCTGCTTCTCCTCCCTCTGCTGCTCCCCCTGCTCATGCTCTTTCTCTCGCTAATAAACAAATCTTTTTTAAAAAAAAAAACTGTATTTAAAAATACATAAAGAAAAAATATATCCCCAGGCAAAGTGAGAAGTCACGGACCCAGCTTGCGATAAGCAGCCACTGCCAGCAGCCTGGCCGTGGGGGTGGCCTTGGCCTGCCCTGCACGGCCTTTCTGCCACGGTCCTCCTCCATCCTTCTTCTCTTCTCTCGTTCCCCATCCAATTCGGCAAACATCTACTGAGCAGCCCAGATGTCCCAAGAGCAAGGTGGAGGAGCCTGAGCCCACTGGCCCAGGCCCAGGGGCAGGAGGGGGTGGTTCTCACCAGCCACGGGCCCGGCGGGAAGGGGCACAGTGCAGCCACGTGCCGAGGCAGTTTGAAGCAGCCCCCACCCAGGCCCAGGGGGTCGCACTCTTGCCTTGGAATTCAGGCCGGGAACCCTGAGGTGGAGCGGCAAGGGCGGCCACACGAGCGTGTCAACCCTGTTGTCCGCATCTTCCAGCTGGAATCTGATGGCTGTAGGAGCATGCAGGGGGCGCGCATGGTGGTAGAGAGAGGTGGGAGCATCCCTGTCACCCATCGGGCCCCAACTCCTGGGCATCTGCTGGGGTCCACCTCTCAGCCTCCCTGGGAGGCCGGTGGGGCCGCCTGACCCACCAGCGAGGTGCGGTGGGAGGGATTCCGTCCTACTCCCTGGGCTAAGACCCCTTTTGTGCCTCCTCTGTGTGGGTGGGTCTGTCTCCTTGCCCTCCTCTCCCTCCTCCCTCTCCCTCTCCCTGTCTCCCCCCTCTCCATCTCCCCCTCACCCCCCCCTCCCCCCTCTCTCCCTCCTCCCTCTCCCCCTCTCCTACAAGAATCCACCAGAGGATGTGAAGCCCTAGCTGGCAGCTGAAGGCCCTGCTCCCCACGCCCCAGACAAACCACACTGAACTGTAACAGGAGCAAGAAGGGAAGGGCTGGGGGTTGGAGGTGCTCGCCTCAGCTGTCAGTGGGCTTCACCCCGACTGACAGCGAAGGTGCCCCAGGTGCCCGAGCTAGGTGTCGAAGCCAGGTGAGGGCTGAGCGGGCAGGCCGAGCAGGTGGGGGGCAGGTGGCTCTGTTCTGCCCTCACCCCGGTCCCAGCGGCCCTCACCTGCTCCTGAGCCAGGTCCACAGAAGCCACCTGACTGCCTCCCACCCCCGTTTCCACTCCTGACCCCTCCAGCCCGTTCTCCACTCAGCAGCCGGGACGATCTTGCCCAAAGCCCAGTCAGGCCACCTCTTGGCAGCTCGCCCTATGAAGCCTCCAGTAGTTCCCAGGGCCTTCCCGATCAGAACTGGACTCTTCATCTTGGCCTCGAAGCCCCGCAGGAGCAGCTCCGCCTCCATCTCTGAACCTTCCCTCCGGCCCTGGTTGGGCAGCTCCCCCGCTCAGCCATGCACACAGCGCCTCCTGCTCTCCGCAGAGCCAGTCCCTTCCTCCCCATTTGCAGGCAAGGAAACTGAGGCTCAGGGGTCATGTGACAGAATGTGACAGAGCCAGGAATAGAACTGGGGTGTGTCCGATGGAGGATATCCATCAGATTCTCCGAGGTATTCCGAAGAGGAATCCAGAAGCTTCTCTAATGGGCAGGGCCAGACAGAGCCCACGGAGGACTCCTGGGGGTTGGACTAGCCTGCTTCCTGAGCTGGCCTCCTCCCTTCCCAGCACCCAAACCGCCAGGTGCATCGAACGCTGGTCCCTCTTACTGCCTCTCCTTTCCCTGCTCCCACTCCCACCGCCACTCCCAACGCGTCTTCACAGCGCCCACTGCAAACCAACCTCCCCGCACCCTCAGCTTGCAGGGCACAGGCTCTGCAGCTCAAATGCCTGGGGGACCCCACTTTTGAAGGCACCACGGGGCAAGCACATATGGGGTCTTCCGAATTCCTCTTCCTCAACACCTCCCCCAGCCTCATAAGCCACCACCCTCCCTGATCCTGCTTTGCCACAGTCACTTTGTCGGCCTCCCAGGCTCCAGATCTGATATGCATGTTCTTTTGTGTTCTCCTGTGAGCGGGTGGTTCACTGGCCCCTCCAACACCTAGTACCCCAAGCAGCTCACGTCTTGTGCAAACCATGCCTTTCACATAGAAAGTCATTCCTGGGGCGCCAGGGTGGCTCAGTCATTAAGCATCTGCCTGCGGCCCAGGTCATGGTCCTGGGGTCCTGGGATCGAGTCCTATGAGGGGCTTCCTGCCCTGCGGGGGAGCCTGCTTCTCCCTCTCCCTCTCCCCCTGCTTGTGCTCTCTCTCTCTCTCAAATAAATAGATAAAATCTTGAAAGAAAGAGAGTCATTCTTTATTCTGCTTCCTCGTCAGGACTGCTCCAGGGGAATTAGCTGTCCCACTCTGTGTGGGCCTGAAGGGGTTTCAGGACATGGACCTCTGGTGCTAAGGCTGGGAGAAAGTTGGTCATTCCATTCCCAGCTTACTCGTCCCAGACTGACTCAGCTCCCCAATTTAAAGCCAGTCCTTCTCTGCTCCCCCACCTAGCCAGGGTGGCTTCTATGCACACACGGGCAATTGCCTCTTGTGTCATGGCTGTTTACATGTCTACACTAGGAGCCTCCGGCAGCAGGAACTATATGTGACTCATTTGGACAGCTCCAGAGTCTAGAAATCACCTGGCATACAGGATGTGTCAAGATGCAGGGAAGGAAGGAAAAGAAAGTCTCAAAGTTTCCAATTCTTATTAATACAAAGAAGATTCCAGAAGATACAAATTAAAAAGAACACGGGGAGTAAGGAGTTTGAAGTTTCCAAAGGTTTGTAATCAGCATGGTTTTGAAGGGAGTGGGTGCTCCAAGTGGCACAGCCTCCCTGGGGGGCGGTTTGATGACATCCAGCAACAGCTCCGGCCCATGACCCAGCAGTGGTATGTCTCAGGCTCGTCCTGCAGAGAGAAGCGTGCCCACGTAGGAAACGTGTGTGCCAAGACTGGAAGCGGCTGCAAAACATGCATCAGCAGAGCATGACTGGTAAGTCAATCAAGGACCATCCACAGGGCGGAATGCAGCTCAGCCAAAGACAAAACGGAAGCGGGCAGCTTTCTGCTCCCAACACGGAACAGTCCCCAAGGCACACGGTGAAGCGAACCAAAGCCAAATTCAGAATGAAGCGTGTGTTGTGCCATGACCCGTGTAGAGGGGGCAAATGTGAGTGTGTGAATGTGAAAAGGGGTGTGCAAGTGGGGGGGGGTGCCGATGTGCATGAGAGCCAGCCTATGCAAGTGTGTGCACGTATATGTCCATAAGGGTGCATGCGAAGGTGTGATGGAGAGTAGGTGTGAGATGAGAACACGCGTCGTGAGCATGCGCTGGGTGTGAGGGTACACCTATGTGTGGGAGAAGGGTGTGGGTGTGTGAGTGTATGCATTTGTGAAGATAGTGTGTGTGCGTGCATAAGGCTAAGTGTGTGCGTGTGTGCGAGGGTATGTGTGTGGGCAGGTCTGTGAACTAGCGTGTCCATGCACTAAGTTGCTCTAGAAGGGATTTCTAGAGACTGGTAGCAGCGTTTTTCCTTCAGGGAGGGGAGCTGGGAGACCCGGGGTGGGGAGGAAGGGGAGGAATCTTCCTGAATGATCTTTTGGGCACGTTGATCTTCGTTTTCTGGGAACATGACACCTACTTAAGAAAATAAATAAAATTTAGAACAAAATATAAAATAAAAAGTAGGGGACCCTTTGTGAGGGACAGAGCTCCTCTCGGAGCTCCCCGAGTACCAGTCCTCCTCCTACCCCTGATCATTTCTAACGTCTCCCAAGGAACCTGAAAATATCCTCGAGTCTCCAGGCCTGTGGGACCAGCTCCCTGTGCTGAAGGAGCCCCGGAGAGAAGCTCTGTGTCCACAGTCATCGCGACTCTTAACCCCCATCTCCGTGACGGGGACCAGTCAGGAGAGCGCTGAAGACCCTCTACCAGTACCTACAATGGTCTCCCCCTTTCCCGTGGGAAACAGGTAGAAAAGAATCCTTTCGCTTTTTCTTAAGCAGGTTTCACCAAGATCTATGATCTTTCTCAGAAGACAATCTAGGTGTTGCACGGAGGAAAGAGAATGTGTGAGGTTTGCAATGTCTGTGAGAAGTTCCTCTCAACCTAGAAGTTATGCTTGCTTGCTTTTTTTTTTTCTTGGTGTTTTTATTAAGGAATCGGAAAAAAAACACAAAGGCCCCTCTATGGAGGCTGTGCCTGGCTGTCACCACTGCCTACGACGTCTGCTAGGAGGAAAGCAGTCAGATGGGGTCAGAAATTGGCCCCAGCTCTGGAATGATGTCCCCAGTCAAGCTGGCTCCAGGGCCAGGAATCCCGGAGAACAAGGGGCCCCCAGGCAGTGAGGATGCCAGCTTCCGGCTGTGGGCAGGTGCAAGGTGGGCCAGACCTGGCCCTGCGTCGCATTGAGGGGCTGTAAATTCTTCCCCTGGTCCCTGCCCCTTGGCATCCTGGCATGTCTCTCTCATTGCCACCTCAAGAATCCCAATGAGGCAGCACTAAGAGAAGAGAGGCAATTCTACGTTGGCAGATCCTGACACAGGACATGGAGGGATACAGAAAACCCACAGGTCACGTCCCTGGAAGAAAGGGGCTGAGCTGAGCCTGAGGAAGGAAAATTCTGGGCAGGTGCAAAGCCTCTAGAGGTGCTGGGCCAAGTGACAAGGATTCATGGAGAAGGGCTCCTGTGGGTAGTGCTCAGGGAAGCACGGTGGTGCCAGGGTCCCTGTCGTTCTTCCGGTGGCGCCCTAACCCTTCCCCACTGTGTAGTCACACAAGCACGCCACCAGGTTGAAAATAGGATCCCCTTGGGACACCTGGGTGGCTCAGTGATAGAGCGTTGCCTTCAGCTCATGGTGTGATCCGGGTCCTGGGATTGAGTCCCACAGGGAGCCTGCTTCTCCCCCTGCCTGTGTCTCTGCCTCTCTGTATGTGTGTCTCTCATGAATAAATAAATAAAACCTTAAAAAAAAAAAAAAAGAAAAGAAAACAGGATCCTCTGGCATCTTTCCTAGGTAGACAGGCTTGGAGGCACAGGGCAGGGGCGGCCCCAACCCCACTGTGAGGGCATCACGGCCCAGATGGTGGCTCTAGATGATCAGCAATGGACTGAAACACACCCCACCGTGTTGGCCTCTGACCTCGAGCACTGGCACCATCACGCGAGGCTGGAATCTCCCTCACAGTGGGTTTGGGCAGGAGTCTGCAGGGGAAAGGCCCAGGCGGGAGGCTGGCGAGGAGACCAGTGCAACCCCCGAACTCCATCCCCTGCAGGACATTGGCTCCATTCTGCCCCCCAAATGCCCCTTTTCAAGGGACACTCAACACTGGGACTTAAAAACATGTGAAATCCTCTCATTTCAAATACTGGCCATCGATTCTAACAGAAAACACATACCCCACCCACCCCACCCACCCCACCCCCAGGTCTGCCTCAGAAAACAACACAGGAAGGGGCATTTGTGGGCGGGGAGGCTGAGGCCAGAGCTGATGCAGGACCCTCCGTCGGGGGCGTTTCTTCTCGGGCGCTGGCCGGATATTTATCTTCCATCGTGGTCACAGAGCAGCTCTGCAAACCTTTCCTGTGTTGGAGGTGTTTGCTTCTCTGGGAGTCTCACGTCCCAAGCAACCAGCCGAAGTATTACTTACCCAGCTTCCCTTGCAGCAGGGGTGGTGAGCACAGGAGCAGGCTTCTCCAGCGGGGAGTTCCGCTGCAGACCTCGGTTTGGGAGCCGGGGCTGCCCGTCAGGAGGCAAAGGACCCCAGGAGGCCGGGGAAGGGGCGCATCGGCATGGCACATCCCACGTGGGGCACCCCTCCAAGCCTGATCTGTCTGTCCTTCCAGAGGTCCCCGAGCTTCAGAATATCCTAAATAAATCCCTCTTCTAGTGAAAGGAGGCCAGGCCGGCTTCTGTGGTTTGCAACAGGTGTTTCTGTCATGCGTGGAGGGACAATCCCTTAGCACACAGATTTAAGGTCGGAAGCTGTCCTTCATTGCCACCCCACCCCCTTTGGCAACAGCTGGTCAGCCTGGGAGACAGCAAGGTAGGAATTGGGTGGTAGGACATCAGAAGTAGGGACACCTGGGTGACTCAGTAGTTGAGCATCTGCCTTCAGCTCAGGGTGTAATCCTGGGGTCCTGGGATCAAGTCCCGCATCGGGCTCCCCACAGGGATCCTGCTTCTCCCTCCGCCTGTGTCTCTGCCTCTCTCTCTGTGTCTCACATGAATAAATAAATTAAAATATTTTTTTAAAAAAAGGACATGAGAAATATGCCTGCCCCACAGTTTTCTCTGCTGGGACCATTGGACTGGGGTCGTTGCTGTGACATAGGCCCTGCAGCCAGCTGAGCATCTGGGGTCTCAGGGGATACTTCAGGAGGGCCTGAGACAAAACCTCTTGCTGCCTCATGAAGTCAAGGGGTTGGTGACCCTAAAAAGGGGGTTTACAGCGGGCTACCTCCTGGCTGGCTATGTGGTTGAAGGCCTGCCTGTCAAGGTCTAGTGAGGCCCCTCTGCACATCCTAGTTGGCTGGCTGAACTTGAATCTGTCCCACTGACTGGTTTCCACTTTGGGTGCTGGTTAATAAAGAGACAGGCTGCGGAGCTTTCAGAACTAGCAGGGGCCCCCGTATTTGGTGGGTGGCTGGTTTCGCTTTCGCAGTGAGTTAGACATGGCCTCGTTGTGGGTCCTCCCACCACACGGAGTCACTAACCCACCTCGGGCTTGTCTGAACCAGGTCAGCACATGCTCTGTTTACCCAGTGTTTGCTCCCCGGGAGGCCCCACACCCCTCGTCGACCCCGTGGAGCAGCGGCGTCCAGCCACATGCTGGGCACGCTGGGCAGGGCCAGGGCATGTAGTCAGTGGTGCGGGGAGCCCCACCGGGGGACCCCAAGCAGCCCCCACCTGTCCAGTTTCCACATGCCTCCTCACGCCTTGCTCAGTGGCCAAGCCACCAACCTCCCCCACCCAACTCCACAGATAAGAATATTCATTTCTTCTTTTGGGTTCCACGTCATTTCGGTCCTGCTGCTCCTCTCGGCCGGAGGCTCCTCCCAGGGGACTTGAGAGCTGGCTGGGAATTTAGACACCTGGGTTCAAGGCCCAACGGTGCCACCAGCTCACTACTCACATCTCCCAGCAGTAGCCATTGTTCCCTGGTTCTGGGCCACAGGAACAGGCTGTGGCTGACGCGACCCAAACAGAACTAGCCAGAAGAATCTAGGGTGGTTTACAGGTTCTGGAAACAGCTGATGACCCAGACCTCAGGGTGGTGGTGGTGTCAGACTCCAGAGCAGCTGCAAGAGTGGAGCTGCAAAGACCCTTCAGAGTGCCAACCTCTAGATGTTTTCTGGTTCATTCCACTAGAATTCCTAGTCTCATTGGCTACATGGGGCCAAACACCCACCCCCTGGCTGGAGAGGTTGGGGTACTTTGGTTGACAACTTGACCAGGACCTCATCTAATGTAAGAAGGTAGATTTCCAAAGAGAAATGGGGTGCTGTTCCCAGGAACAAGGTGCACCCCCACCACCACCCCTACCCCCCACCCCCCACCCCACCCCACCCCCCACCCCACCCCCACCACCGCAGAGAGATGCTGAGCCAGCAAAAGTCACAAGTGCCAGGGCCTCCTTTCTTTGGGCTCAGCCTTCTCAGCCCTGCAGGGGTGGGATCCGGTCCCATGATCCTGAAGGCTCTTTCAGGAAAGGCATCCTCTAATTGGAGGACTCTGACCCGGGCACCTTGCCTCCCTCAGGGTAAATGGGGCTCTCTTCAGCTCTCAGGCATGAGGGTGCTTTGCAGACTCACCCAGAGGCTTCCCCTGCCATCTAGGAGAGAACCAGGCAGGGTCAGGGTTGCCTGAGTGGAAAGGAGGGAAGCTCACCTCCATCCCCCCTGTGAGGCTTGAACCAGTGACCTTGATCTCATGGGCCTCCAGGCACTCATGAGCCAACCTGAAAGCCACAGAGGGTAAGGGGCCCCAGGCCAAGCTGCTCTTTCGCTCTTTCTTTCAGGGCGAGGCCTGGGGAGGGCCCTGACTAGCTCATTCAATTCCTCAGGGCCTCGCCCTGCTCCCCAGAGGCAGCCAGCTGCACCAGCTGGGGGGCCCTCACTCCTAACTGATGAATGATTCGTGTTCCCAGAACACTGTTCACAGGTCGTTGAGACAGACGCCCCCTGAGACTGGCTAGGAGGTGGACGACAGAGACCACGAATGAGGCTATGCTGGGAGAGGCAGCTCACATCGGACACTCGGCCACCAGGCCTCCGGACATGACTCTTCCCCTACAACCCCTGCCCCCCCCCCCCCGCCCCCTGCAATCACCCACCCCCAGCCTCCTCCACCAATCCAGAAGGACCTGAAAGCCCAGCTTCACTGGTCCCCAGAGCCAGGGCTCAGGGATCAAACTAGGCCTGGTGGCCACAGGCCAACAGGGTAGGGAGGGGGTTCGGGTCAGGGAGAGGAAAGAGCCTTGGGCCGCTGCAATCAGGAGGATGTGGCCAATGGCTTCAGGCCTGCGGTTCCAGCCCCGAAGAGCTGCTGGCAACCTGGCTGAGGTCCCCTGTGCCTTTCCCGCAGGAAGCAGGGGTGGCAGGCACGGAGGTGGCAGAGAGGTGCGGCAGGGCGGGGGAAGCTGTGAGGTGTGTGGTTTAGGCTGTGAAGTTCACACCAGAGAAAGCCCGGACACTCCGGTGAGTGAGCCAAGAGAGCCCCTGCTCTACACCGGCTCCCTTTCCTGTTTCTCTTCTCTAGTGTCTCCTAAGATCATCCTCTGCCTGGCCCCCAACACCTGTCCCTCCTCAAGGCCCAGAGCACAGACAACCGAGGAGGTTCAGAATAGCCTGCTCAAAGGTGAGCTACAGCCTCACCGACCAGAGAATAGAGCAGCATGAAAGATGGAAAGGGCAGAAACTTCTAGAAGCTATATGCTTCCCTGAGCGGAGCCAGGTAACATCACCCGGAACATTTCTCCCAGCCCTTACTATGGGCCAGGCCCTGTTCTCAGCACTTCAGGCATTAATCCCCAAATACGCCAAGTTTGGTTTGAGTTCCAACAGCAGGGGCATCCCCAGGAGCTTGTTGGAAATGCGGGACCCCAGGCCCCACCCCAGACCTGCTGAGTCAGAATCTGCATTTTAGTCAGATCCCCAGGAGATTCGCATTGCAGAAGGAAGTTTGAGAGGCATCATGTTAATCATTCAGTCCTGATGACAACCCTTTCAGAGAGGGACTCTGAGGGGTCCTGTTTTATGGAAGAGGAAACCAAGGTACAGAAGTTGAAGTATCTTGCCCAAGGCCATGGGGTGGTAAGTGCCAGAGCTGGGGCTTGAACTCAGGCCGTCAGGCTCCAGAGGACATGCTCCCAATTGCCAGGCTGCCACTGCCTTTGCCAGGAGAGAGCCCTGGGAACTCAAGGCCCTGCTGACTGTGCTGTGCTTACCCTGCGTGCACTACTCCGGCTTCCCAGCACCCCCTCTGGCCTTGTCACTATTTCTCTGACCCGGACCTCTCTAGGGAGAGTCTGAATTGTGCTTTTCCAGGCATAGCAGGTAAGAACGCCGTGCAGTCGGCATGGAGGATTTGTCAAGCTCCTGTATCAGCCCAGCTCTGGGCTGGGACTTATGGTGGCTGCCAAAGGTGCTCAACACAGCCTGGCCTCCAGGAGTCCTGGGTCTGGTTGAGGAGCCGGGAAACGGGCACGTGCGTGAAGGCAGTAACAACAACCAGAGTCTGCATGAGATGTTCACCCACTCCCTGGGCAGCTGCTTCTTCAGGGCAAGCCTCAGGGAGGAGGCAGCTTTGAGCCAGGCCTTGAAGGCAGAAGAATGGCTAACACAGAGCAAGGATCAGAGATCAGCCTGAGCAAAGGGGCAGCACTGGGGATGGACACGGATGTAAAGAGGCTGTGTGGGCGAAGCAGACACCTGGAGCTTTATGCGCATCCCCAAGTCCAAGTCTCATCTGGGGCCCAACTCCCCACCACAGCATCTCACCTGGAGTGCCCAGGCTCCCTTGAATCCCCCCCCCCCCCCCCCCCCCCCCGTGATGAAGAGAGCACTCCTATCCAGAGGAGCAAGCCCATTCCAGCTCTGGTGTGCACGGGGGTGGGGGAGTCATGGGGGGGAGGGGCGGTTCCAGCCAGCACTCCTGGGTACAGGTGAGCCTCCTTCAAGCAAACCTGAGAAGGGCAGAGCCAGCCAGCCCAGCTGCTACCTGGGGAGCAAGAGATGCCTCACAGGCCCAAGGTCTCCTCTGCCCTGGATGCCCCCCACTCCAGCCTTAGGCCCTTGAAATCTTGCCTCCTCAGAAATGCCACTGTCACTCTGCTGTGTACCTGCACGGCCTGTCTTCCTGCCTGGAGCACTGCAGGGCCAGCATTAGGAAGGGGGGCCTCTGCATCTGAATGCCACCTTGCCTGGAGAAACCCCAAGGCCGGTGTGTCCACACACAGCAGTGTACCCCTCTGGAGGGTGCCTCCTTTAAAAGCACCAAGCACACGTGTGTTCTAAGTGCAGCCTGGGCCAGGAGCGAGGCTGCCACGCTCTCCATGCATGATGCTGTTTAGTCCCTGGTACAACCACAGGCACTGCCTCTACCGTGATGCCCACGGTAGAGAGGACACCAGGGACCCAGGAGGAATAAGAAGCTCACTCATAGCACAAGTAGGCTGAATTCTAGAGCACCACATACAGAATTCCTTCCCTCTTTAACCTCACTGCCGTTCCTACGTGCCTGGCTCAGGACGCTGCACACAGAAGGCACTCAATAATTGCTTCAAGCGCACTGGAGTTCAAATGCAGTCGGGCCCAGGGACGTGCGAGCCCAGAAGCTGCCGCCAGAGGGCGATGCTTGCTGCTCTCCAGCCTCCAGGGCTAGGCGGTAAACGCAGGTTGTGGCCCTAGCTGGACAGTCCCAGCGTCCTTCCGGGGAGTTCCGGAGTTCCGGGGACCCCCTCCTCCCACACAAGACGGAATGGGGAAGCACCAGGGGCCCTGGATTCCAGTAAGACAGTGTGAGGGGAGCCCAAGGAAGGAGAGAGCCAAAATCAGTGACCTATATGGGATCTGGAGGCTCTGGGGTCCATCCCCTCCCTGTACTGATGAGGAGTCTGAGCTCAGAGAGGACAGTGTTTGCCTTAGGACACACAGCAGAGGGAGGCTTGAACTCTGGTCTGCAGCCTCACAGGTCCCCTCATCCCACTCAATCCCCAGATGGAGCAGGGAACTTAACCCAGAAAATTCGTCATCTTCTTTTACTTAGATCAGAAGCAGATTCACCCCCTCCTCTAGGCCCTGACTGTTAGGGTCCCTGAGACAGCCCTCTACTCCTCTTGCATCGCTTTTTCTTAGCCCTGGTGATGGAAACATCCCCACCTCTGGCCCTGACTGCCCCTGAGTGCCAAGGACTCACCAGCCCTGCCCAGCAGCCCTCTTCCTCCCTCCCTCCCTCCCTCCAAGTACTACTGCCAGGCCCTCAGCCCCACCAGGGGACTCGGAAGACAAAAATCAGATAATGTCACCTCTCATCCCTCCCTGCTTAAAACCTGTCAAAGGCTTCCTGCCGCACTCCTGACAACCTGGCCTCCTTGCCCTGAGACACCCAGGCCTGCAGTCCCTCTGACTCCTTCTCATCCTTGCTGCCCCACCCCTGGTTGCCTGTCAGTTCCTGGAAGGCTTGAGCTCGTCCCTGTCTTGGGCTCCAACCAGTGGTCATTCTCCGGGGGAGGCCTTCCCTGGCCAGCCCCACTGCATCGGCCGCAGATGCCAGCCTGTTGTGTCCTGGGTCCTGACTTTTCCCCCAGTACTTGCTCTTGTTTGTAGTTGGTTGGGCATTGGTGGAGCATTTGCTTGGTGTGTCTTCCTGGCTGGACCGTCGTTCCTCAAAGTCCTGTGGCTTCTCTAGCACCTAAAGCCGTCTGTGGCTCAGATAGACACTCATACCATATTTGTTGGAAGACTGGATAGAAGGATGGATGGATGGATATATGGATGGATGGATAGATGGATGGATAGATGAAAGGAAGGTCTTGGTATCAGATTGAAGAGGCATCTGTTCATGCTTTCTTTAATTCAACAGGGATTTACTGGGTTCCTGCTGGCAGCCCCAGGCTGGGCACCATGGGACTTATCACCTGCATAATCTGAAGCCCCTTCTCTCAATATGGGGACAGGACAATCCACAAATAGTTGCAACTAAGAAACCACTGGCTTGAAATTTCAGGACAGTCCCAGTATCAAGCAATAAGAGTAAGTTCATGTGATTTGATTCTAAACCTTTGAAGGCTTCATCTAAATAAATCAACAAGACAGAAAAAAAAAGAATTGTTCGGTCTATATAGGCAATCTCATCTTTAGAAAAAGTGGTCATAAGGACTGTAGGAAGCATAGAGTGTGCCGGTTCAAAGAAAACACAGGCAGAAGACAAAACCCAGAGCCTTGCTTGCCTGGGGCAAACAGGAGAGCGTCTCCCCAACCACCCTTAACCTCCCCAAGTTCTAGAACTCACATTCATCCAGGAAACAAATATTCATTGAGAGCCTGCTATGTGCCAACCTCTATTCTAGACTCTTGGAACGTAACAGTGGACAAAACAAAGATTCCTGTTTACTCCAAACAATAAATAAGATAACTAAGTAAATACCACAGGAATGAGAAGAAGACAAACACCACGAGAAAGGAAAGAGTGGGACACGGCAGGGACAGGAACACAATTTTAAATAAAGCAGTTGGAGTAGACCTTGTGAGGAGGTGACGTGAAAACCTGAAGAAAAAAAAAAGAGAAAGAGAAAGAAAGGAGGGGAGCCAGGCAGCACTGGAGGAGGGATGAAGAGTACGGCCTGTCTTCTGAATTTGCACGACAACTGCTACCCTCCCTGACATGTGCCCCAGGACCGCCAGTCCCAGCCCTTGCCCACACCAGCCAGTAAGCTCCATGTGAGACAAGGTGGCTTGACTTGCTTACGAAAAGTGCTTATAGGATTTACGGGTTGGATTGCACAGGATGGAATGCTACCTGCAAGCTTCTTCTCCGCCTTCCTCCTAGCAAACTCCTACTCATCCTTCAGGACCCGAGCACATAGGAACAGAGCCGGTCGCTCTCTCCTTTGAACTGCCCACTCTTACACAATGGCTTGCGTCTTACACAGATTTCTGTGGTAGCCCTCAATGAACCGCATTTCCCTTCTTTTTCTGAGGGCCTTGTCCTTCCTTGCGCTGGGAGCCCTCAAGGGGATCTGACCTCTGGATTCCTAGAACCACCTGGAGAGGCCCGGTTAACGGTGGCAGGATTGAAACGCCCTCTTCCTGAATGTGCCCAGTTACATCAGCTCTGGCTGAGGCTCCGCTTCCCTGATCCCAGGAGCAGGACTCAGGCTGGTCCTGCTGGGCCAGGGCCTCCCTTGGAGCCAACCACCACCCTGGCCACCAGAGGGCAGGGGTAAAGCAGACAGCACAGGCCTGGGCGGGGTGGGGGCTGGTCGGGTGGTGAGGGGTCCCCGGTAAAGAGGAGGTCACTGAGCCCGGGCAGCAACACTTGGGCAGCCTCCTTCATGCGGCCCCATCCCATCTGCCGTGCCCACACCCTTCCAGCCTTATTCGAAGAATAGGTGTGAGTGAGATCACACCTCACCGGGGAACATGCTTTCCAGGCAGCTGCATTTTTTAGAAAAGATTTTATTTATTTATTTTAGAGAACAAGAGAGCATGAGGGCGAGTGCAAGTTGGGGCGGGGCAAAGAGAGAGAGAGAGAGACAATCCCAAGTAGACATGCTCCCCACCCCACTGAGCACGGAGCCCAACACGGGGCTCAATCCCAGGACCGGAGATCATGACCTGAGCTGAAACCAAGAGTCTGATGCCTAAGCGATCGAGCCACCCAGGCACCCCAAGGCAGCTGCATTTTTTAATGAAGGCTTTGTTTTGTAAAAATTAAAACTAACATTTGCCAATTTCTGTAGCAAAAGAACCACCACTGAGGCCAATTTCCAATTGACATCGTGACACCCCTGACCTCAGAGCTGGGAACAGATGCACACGGTCGAACCTCAGCAGCGGGTGCAGCAGGCTCCAGCACCCCATTGGTCGTGCCTGTCGGGGTTCGAGGGCCTGGGCTCCTCCTAGATGCCTGCAAGGAGTCCTCTCCTATCACGAGCCCGCTGCACCCCCTGAGCCTAGCCGGGTGCAAAGCCTGGACTCAGCGGCCGCTCCGTAATCGCTGAAGGAACGAACACCTGGCACCTGGAGGCATTTATCCAGTCTCAGCACCTGACGGTTTCTTCTCCTATAAACAAAGTTTGGCGCCGTGTTTACCTCAAGATAATGAACACCTCAGTGAGCCTACTGTGGGCCAGGCTTCTACACACACTTCACGCCTTACATCCTCACACCGCTCTCTGGGGTGGATGTCGTTATCATCGTCCCCATTTTCTGGGAGAGGAGACCGAGGCACAGAGTGGTTGGGTGAGTGCCCTCATGTCCAGGTTAGGTTTGGGCCCAGGCAGTGTCCCCAGCAGCCCCGGTTGTGCTCAGGGAAGCTCATCTCTGCCTGGGAGGGTTGGGGAGAGCTCCGGGCCAGGGTGACGTCAGTGCCCAGGCCAACAGGCAGGGCTGTAACCAGGGGACACTCAGGGTTCCAAGGCTGTCCCCCCAAGTCTGGGAAGGGTTCCTAGAACAAGTCACCCTGGCTGAGTCAGGTGCACACATCTGGTAACGTGGCCAGAGAGCCACGGTCCTGCTTGGGGGTTCAGCCCAGACCCTCAGGGTTCAAGGGTAAATCTTGCGTGCCACAGTCCTCTCTTACCAGAGGTTGGGTTAGGTGTGGTTATGTGACCGGCTGTGGCCAATGGGAAGTGGGGAGGCTCTGCAGAGGAAAGACTCTGATTCTTCTTTCACCCACCCAACCCGGGGTGACACCCCCCTGGGACAGCAGTCTTGTGGCCATCATCTTGTGCCTGTGGCCCAAGGGAAGCTGGCCCAGGAACAGAGCTGTGGCACTAATGGTGACGAGTGGAATTATGGGACAAACCACAGTCCTCAGTGATGCTGAGTTAACCAGCCCTGGAGTTGCCCTATCTTGGGACTTAGGGTTATTTTTCCTTTTTGATGCTTTATGTTCAATAAACATTCCTTGCACCCAAAAGCACCCTAACAGATACAGAAGGGATGCGCAGCAAACAGGAGGACAGAGCCTGTCTGCCCAGTCCAAGGGCTTTGGAGAGGAGGCACTGGGTCCGTGCACTGTCCCCCTCCCCCAGTACCCAGGATACCCCTGGGAGGGGGAAGGCGGGAAGGTGAGGAGGCACGCAGAGAGGAAGCAAGGAGTGCTTCAGTCTTGGGGTTCTAGGCGAAGGGGACCCTACCCCTCCTCTCCAGCCAAGCCTGGGAGTGGCACACAGAGAAGATCCCCAGCAAGTGTGGGGCATCCGAGATTCAGAGGTGCCATCCCTCCCTCCCAGCCGAACCCCGGGAGGTAGCTGTGAACCCAGGGAAGAAATGGTCACGCGGTGTGTTTGGGCAGAGGGGCTGGGCCCAGACAGCCTTCCGAGGGACCCAGAATTTGCAAGGAAAGCACCTGTGCAGGGCACACCTGGATGTCCAAGGGGAGTGAGGACCCCGGGAGCTCTGAGCATGATTCAGCAGGAATGTGGGGGGAACCAGGAGGCCAGAGCAGATGGCACATCCATGAACTCAACTCGGCAGATGTCATGTGGCTGGGGTGCCTGCTGACCTCTCCCGGCTGCCAGGGTGGCCTCCTGGGACATGAGGTGACAGGGGAGCCCTGGCTGGCCAAAGGCATGTTTCTTCGACTTCAGCAGAATGGAAGTGCCTGATAGAAATTGAGTTACGTGGTGAGGAAATAAAGCAAGTTCTGGTTCGCGTATATCTGGGTTTGTGGCATCAGTTCATTCCCCCCAGTGGTGAGTAGCAGTCAGCCAGGACGAAGTCGGCCACCCACAGCCTCACACCCTCACTCTCACTCCGCTGCTGCCCTGCAGTGGGTCCCGTTTCCTCTGGTGCCAGATCTCACTTAGTACTTCCTCCCGCCCACACCACCACCTCCAGGCAGTGACTTCACACCCCAGCCTGACCCTGCTCGGCCCTGGGCCTGGTTCTGTCCCCACTCCCCCCACCCCAGGGCCTGGTTCTGCCCCCCCATCCCAGGGCCTGGTTCTGGCCCCCACCCCACCCCCCATCCCAGGGCCTGGTTCTGGCCCCCACCCCACCCTCCACCCCAGGGCCTGGTTCTGGCCCCCACCCCACCCCCCACCCCAGGGCCTGGTTCTGGCCCCCCACCCCACCGCCTGCCCCCCAGCCTCCCCAGCCTCCCTTCCTCCCGGAGCACGGACCAGCTGCTACCAGGCACGGGCTAAGCGGGCTAAGCCGTGCACTCTTGACTCCTGTCCTGGAAATCCCTCCTTCCCTTCTGGCTCCCGCTGCACCCGCTGGCCCCAGCGCTCCCCTTTCGGGGCCCCACCCATAATGTTCTTGACATCTGTTTCTGGTCGTGTCGAGTTTCTGCCCGGTTTCCCTTTCTCCAGATGTACACGTGGCAGAGCGAGGCTACTGGGCTCCGGGCACCCGCGGGCTGGCAGGAGGCGGAGGGAACGGCAGAGGGAGCGGCAGGATTTCACCCCGGCCAAGGACTCGGGTTCTGGCCTCCGGTGGCTCCTCTCCGCTCCTGCTCAGTGGAAGTCATTCATCCCACAAACGCCCTTGGAGCACCTGCTCTGTGCCAGCACCGCTGTGCACAAAACACCATCACGTTCTGTCCTCATTTGAAATAAAACTGACACTCAGCGGGACGAGGTGACAAGCCCAGCTCACAAGCCCAGCTCACACGTATAGGAAAATAAGTGTCTGCTCTGAGCCAGAAATCCGGATCCAGGATCAGAAGCCCCCGGCCAGGCTCAAAGCCCACACCCCCTGGCATTTGAATACTTAGTGCTTTTCTGAAATTTTTGTTTTAAGATTTTATTTATTTATTCATTTATTCATGAGAGACACAGGCAGAGGGAGAAGCAGGCTCCCTGCAGGGAACTTGATGTGGGACTCAATCCTGGGACCCCAGGATCACGCCCTGAGCCGAAGGCAGATGCTCAACCGTTGAGCCCCCCCAAGTGCCCTTTCTCTGAAATTGCCTTAGCCCTGTCGCTTGGCACGTTATATTTTCTGGGACAATCAGCACTAATTTCACATTCTCCTCCATCATTAATTAGCCCATGGGTTTTGATCCAGGGTTCTGAAAATAGTCACTCCATATAGCCTTGGATAACCCCAGAGGCCTCCATGGGGCAAGAGAAGAGGGACTTCGAATCCAAGGTGACAGATAAGGGCAATGAGGGGTTCGAGAGAGGCCAGACAAGTTCCCCAGCCACCCTCCAGTCCTTGGGTCACTCAGGGACTCCCCAGGGCAGAGCTGGCCCCGCGGCCCACCTCCTGGCACTCAGGCCTGCTTTCTTCTCACTGTCATACAAAAGTCTGGTAGGGGGACACCTGGGTGGCTCAGTGGTTGAGCGTCTGCCTTCAGCATAGGGTGTGATCCCAGGGTCCTGGGATTAAGTCCCACATCGGGCTCCCTGCATGGAGCCTGCTTCTCCCTCTGCCTGTGCCTCTGCCTCTCTCTGTGTGTCCCTCATGAATAAATAAATACATCTTTAAAAATAAAAAAAAAAGAAAGAAAGAAAAGTCTGGTAGGAGCAGCAGAGCCTGGGAGACCCTTTGCTCAAGCTGGTTGCCCAGCTCCCCCCACCCTGCCCCCTGCTGCCCTCCTCCTGCCCCTCTGCTTTAAACCCTGTGCAATCCATGCTCCACCTGACCGCCAGAGCAGTTTCCCTCTTAGTAGCTCGAACCAGTGACCACACTGCTCAGAACCCTCCAGCAGCCCCCCAGCATCTAGGACGTCAAGTCCCGACTTAGCCAGACATTGGAGGCCTTTAATGGTCCCTCCCTACCTATCCAGCCTGGAATCCCACCCTGCTCTGTCTCTGCCACCTTCCCAAATATGCACCTAGCATACTGGCCTCTCTCACTGCCCAGAACATGGGCTGCACTGTCCCACCTCCACCCCTTTCATCCTGCTGTCCCTTTTCCCCATATCATGTGTCTTTGGAACTCTATTTGTCCTCCCAGGCCCTGCTCAAATGTCCCCTCCACTATGAAGCTTCCCTAGATGACCCTCTCTAGAACTCTCCTCTTTCTCCCCCAAACTCCCTGCAACAGAGGAAAGGATCTTCTGTGTGGATCCTCTTCCTGGGAAGGCTGAGGACTCCCAGATAGACCCTACCTGAGCCCACGGGATGGATCCAGCCCACCCACCCAGATAGCAGGGTTCCAGGGACACAGCCAGGCTCAGCTGCCTACACCAGCTCAGTCTGGTCACCCTTCCCCCTCCATGTTCCCTGCATCCCACCCCCATCCCACCACCCCCACCCCACCCCCCACAACCCCAGACCAAACAATGGCAAAGCGGAGGCGAGGTCCCCTGGCTCCCAGTCTAGGCTGCTTCCCATTTCCTGGACTGCATCTCCTCCTGGCCCAGTTCTCTCTCCCCTTCCTTGTTTGCTAACATTTCAGAGGGAAATAACTATTTTCAAAATATGTAACTGAAAGGGATTGCCCCCCAGGGTGCAGAGGTAGAGACAGGGGCTCGCTGGAGTCACCAGGACTAAGCATCACAGATCTCCTGGGAGACATTTGTCACCACAGACCTGGCCGCAGGCTTGGGGGTCCCCAGTTTTCCAGGGTCCTTGCCTAGCACCCACCAAGACACAGCCTTCTGGAAGAATTCCCATCACAAAGACCCAGAGGCTCTTACCACCCACTGAAGCTATGCCACCAACCCGGAAACCGGGCTCCTGTGCAAAAACTGGCCCAGGGGGACATCAGAGGCTGCTCTGAAGCACGGATAGAAGCGTCTGCCACAGGTCAGCTGACACAGCAGAGGAGCTGCGTTCTGGGAGCCCTGACCTAACGTGGCCTGGAAATGCCTGGGACCTTTGGCTTTAGCTTCCAAGGGACAAACTTCAATCCTCCTGCAGGTGCTTGGCAAGAAGTTTCAAAAGCTTTGCTGCCAAAAATTTTTTTTAAAAAAAGCTTTGCTGCCTTAGTGATCGGCAAACCACTTCTCGCCACGATATTCAGGACAAAAGGCTCCTGGCACCAGGGGCAACCTTTTCCACCCAGGGGCACAGCGGGAGTGTGGGGTAGGCCGATGACACGTGAACAGAGCCTGGGCCAAAAGCATGCTGCGGCGTCGCTCCCCTGAGTAGCCCCTGACCTGTGAGGAGTGCTCAGGTATAGTGGGAAGCCTCTTGCTATGACCATATAGGTTCCAGAGAAATGGAGACTATGTCTCCCCTGCCAGGGCCGGGCCACTGGGCTGGGCTGAGTCCTGGGGTGGTCATGGTAGGGTCATTCGTTATAGCTTCTCTTGCACAGGGTGCTCGGAAAGCCTCCCAGCACACCAATAGTGATGCGCAGAGGTGCAGGATGCTCCCTCGACACACACACCGCTAAGTGTGTCAGGAGGGCCCACAGGGGTCACTTCAAATGTAAATATATTTATGTGACTAGCCACCATGCTAGCTTAGAAAGTCAGACCCTGGGGATCCCTGGGTGGCGCAGTGGTTTAGTGCCGCCTTCAGCCCACGGTGTGATCCTGGAGACCGGGGATCAGGTCCTGCGTCGGGCTCCCTGCATGGAGCCTGCTTCTGCCTGTGTCTCTGCCTCTGTGTGTGTGTGTGTGTGTGTGTGTCTCATGAAAAAATAAATTTAAAAACTTAAAAAAAAAAAAAAAGTCAGACCCTGTCAAGCCAGTCCACTGCAGAGCGAAGTTGTGTGTTTCCCTCCAGAGAATAGCCAACAGTTCTCTTGTAAATCTAAACACAAAATAAGAGACACATTCCCTAGTAGGGGCCATGGTGCTGGGCACTTGCAAATGATTCACCCGGACGTAAACTTCATGGTGTTCTCCAAGGCAAGGTGATGGATTGTGTTCTCCCGGCAGCCTCCGCACCTAGTGGGGCTCCCAGCACACAGTCGGTGCCCAGCAGGTGCGGCTCAAAGGATGAATGCAGTGCTCAGCAGGCAACCTCTCTTCTGATCCTGATGGCCACCCCATGAGGTAGATCACCTTCATCCATCCCCATTTCACAGACCAGGAAACTGAGGCTCGAGTGTGTGGGGCTTTGCAGCGGGGCCCCAGCAGAACCAGGACGGGCTGCACTCCCAAGGTGGGCCGTGGGAGCCGAGCAGAAAAAACAGCCTGAATTGCCAAAAAGACACACAAACTTTAATTGCTCTGGACAAGCAGGGCAGGGGCGAAGTCAGGCTAGGGGTGGCTGTGTAGCACCAGCCTTCACGGCACTTGGTCAGGTCCTGCTGCCAGCCCCCAGCCGTTTAGCCATGAATCTGTCAGCTATGAGTGAGCACCAGAGACCACCGCCAGGGCCACCTCTGCCCTGGAGTTTGCATAAGCACCAATGGGTGGAGGCCATCTCCCTCTGGAGAGAGGTTCAGGCCGCCTGGGATTGGGGAGAGGAAGGCTAGAGACCACCAGGCTGCCCCAGCCTGCAAGAGGGAGAAAGGACAAGAAAGCCCATGTCCCTGATTGGGGGCCCTGGTCTCTCCCCGTGCCTGTCTTGGCATCACGGCTCAGAGGAAGTTCCCCCCGACTGACCTGGGATGGTGCCCGCTTCAGTTCCCTAGACCTGCTGAGGGGTCCAAAGCTTGGCCCATCACCCGGTGGCACGTAAAGGCAGCATTGGGCTCCCTGGTGGGAGCTGCCAACTGGAGCCTCAGCCCCTGAGCCAAGCCTGGGAAGCCAGGGACGCTGGGCTGGCGAGAGGGGCCAAGGAGGGTCAGACAGCACCTGGGGGCCAAACGCCAATATCTGATGGTGGCTGGCAGCCTGGGAGAACTGAGGCCCAGGTGCCTTGAACGGGGAGGGGCTGACGGGACAGGGAAGGGGATGTGTGAGGAGAATGGGTTCCTCGCACGTTACTGTACCAGGTGTGTGGGGAGCTATGGGTCTGGGCTCCCTTCCCCAAGGGTCTCTTTACCCCCAACTGCCCCAAGCCCCTGGATCCTCCCTTCATAGCACCTTTGCCCTGACCAAGGCTCCTCTGGGGTTTGCTTTAATGAAGGGCATTTGGTCAGGAAGGAAAGGAATGGGCAAGGGTAAGAATACCCACCGAGGGGACTCTATCCCACCTTGGGGGGCTGTGGGCAACAAGGAGCCACAGTGCCTGAAGGCCCAGACACAGACTTGTGTGATAAGACCCCCATGCATTTATCTGGGTCTGGTTGCCCAATCCTGTGTCTCCCCACCCTGGCTGGTCTGGGCGCTCACCAAGGCCAGGGCCTGTGTCTGAGTCACCTTGGCTTTCCCAGAGCCTGACACAGAGTGAGCGCTCGGTGAGCATTTGATGAATGAATGAGTGAACAGCAGCTGCGTGGGTGGGGTGCACAGAGTGACAGAGAAGGTGGAAGGAGCAGGAGAACAGGGGAGGGGGAGTCCTGGACGGATGAGAGAGAACTGAAGGATGTTGGGAAGAGTCTAGAATGTTGGGAGGACTCCAGAATGTTTAGAAAGTATAAGAATGTTGTGGAAGTTCTCGAATCTGGTCACTCAGGTGGGGACCACACACCCGCAGCATGAGCATCACCCAGGAACAGACTGGACGTGCAGAACCCCGGGCCCACTCCAGAATCAGAATCAGAATCTGCAAGGGATTCAAACACAAGAAGTTCTGGTCTAAAAGGCTGGGAAAACTCTAGAATATTCAGGTTAGAGGGCTTCTTAAAATATGTTCAAGAGAGGACAGAGAGGTGAGGGAGGGAAGGAGAGAAGCAGAAGACCACGCGGAGTGCCAGGCCCTGGGCCCCCTTTCCGGAGGTGCAAACAGAGGCCCTGACCACACCCCCCAACCCGGGGCCTGGGCTACCCTGCGGGGGCCACTAGTCATCCTCGGGCTTGATGAGGTGGCCGCTGAAGGTGATGTAGGTGTCCACGTCGTCGCTGTAGACGGCGTTCTCCCGCTCGCGCTTGAAGAGGCGCGCCCAGACGCGGTCCCCGGGCGCCAGCGCCAGCATCACGCTCTGGCTCTGCATGATGCTGCGGTCGCTGGGCTGCGCGTACAGGATGACGGCCGCCTCCTCGTTGTGCATCACGTGGACGTACGTCTCCTTGAAGTTCCAGCTGTGGACGTTGAGGCTGAAGAAGTAGAGGCCGCGCAGGGGGGCAACGAAGTGGCCGGCGGCCAGGTCGAAGTGCCCGTCGGGGTTCACGAAGACGGTGTCGAAGAGCAGCGGCTGGAAGCCCTCGCTGCTGTGCAGAGCCGTCTTGCGGCCCACGGAGAAGGCTGAGAAGCGCGTCTGGCACGGGCCGCCGGGGCTGCCCGCCTGCCCCTTGGCGCCCTTGCCGCCCTGCGGGCCGCGCTCCCCCCGGGGTCCCTCCCTGCCCAGCTTCCCCGGCGCGCCCAGCAGGCCTCGGTCCCCTTTGTCACCTGTGGAGGCAAGAAGGGCAAGGTCCGGGCAGGCACCCAGGCTGGTCCCCAGGTTGCATCTGCCTGCGCTCGCGGAGGGCTCCACCCAGGTCCTGCCCAGAGAAGGAGCTAGCATGTACTGTGCACCTGCTGCATGCCGGGCATCGCCTCCCTGAATGCCCCTCTAAAGAAGATTCCCTGACCAGGACGCCTGGGTGGCTCAGTAGTTGAGCGTCTGCCTTTGGCTCAGGGTGTGATCCTGGGGCCCTGGAATCGAGTCCCACATCGGGGTCCCTGCAGGGAGCCTGTTTCTCCCTCTGCCTGTGTCTCTGCCTCTCTCTCTCTGTGTCTCTCATGAATAAATACATAAAATCTTAAAAAAAGGGGGGGGGGGCAGGGGAAGATACCCTGACCATCTCCACTCATCTGAAGGTTAAGTGACTCACCCAGGGTCATACAGCTCAGGAGAAGCAGGAGGGGCAAGTCTCAGGACAGTCTGTCTCCCACCTGCCCATTCCCCTCCCTCTACAATGAAGGTGTGATCGTGCTCCCCGGGGAGCCAGGCCCAAACCCTGGAGGTCCTCACACCCAGCCAGACTCTTGTGGAGATGAGAGCTATGCAGGTCGCATTTTGCATTTCTTTTCTCTTTAAAAATTTTTTTTAATTTAAATTCAATTTAGTTAGCATATAGTGCATTGTGTAGTGCATAGCAGGGTTAGAGTTTCATGACTCATCAGTGGCATATAACACCCAGTGCTCATCCCATCACATGCCCTCCTTAATGCCCATCACCCAGTTCTCCCCAACCCCCCCAGCGACCCTCAGTTTGTTTCCCAGAATTAAGAGCCTTTTATGATTTATTTCCCTCTCTGATTTCATCTTATTTTATTTTTCCTTCCCTTCCCCTATGCTCCTGTTTCGTTCCTTAAATTCCACATAGGAGTGAAATCCTACAGCATTTCTTTGTCTTTCTCTGATGTGCTTATTTTGCTCAGCATAATATTCTCCAGTTCCATTCGCATCGTTGCAAATGGCAAGATCTCATTCTTTTTGACGGCTGAGTCGCACTTTGCATTTCTGAACCACAGAAGGAGCCAAGAAAAATACCTCCGCCTAACCTGAAGGGAAAAGCCCTGGTTAGGAGCCAGGCCCTCCTTGGTTGGTGTTATGTCCCACTGGGGCATTTTACGGTCAGGGTCTGGGTTATTTTGTCTCTGTCTTGAAGAGGATCATGTTCACCTCACAGGGGTGCTCCTGTGCCCTCAACAAAATGTCCTACGGGAGAGTGCTCTACAGACTGCAAATATGAGGCAGGGTGGTCCACCCAGCAAAGCTCAGCCTGTCCCTGACTGCCCGGGGGTTCCGGCAGCGGGTCCCAGTCCCCAGGCATACAGGCCTCAGCCCAGCCTTTGTTTCAAGTTGATCTTGCACGCAGGAGAAGCAGGTGACCCCCTAGGTCTTGAGGTACCTCATCCCAAATGTTTCCCTGCCACCTGTCACAGTGCCTCAACTCGCACTATTAGCCACTCCCCTTGGAGAGAACCCCGTGGCCCTGTGTTTTCCCAAGGTCTCCTGTGACCACGGCAATATTGCTGGACGGAGCAGAAGGAAGGCCTGGGCCCCTGGAGGACAGCATGGGGAGAAGCAAGGAGGAGGGGGTCCACCCTTAGCGGAGAACTCCCAACTCACCCGCACAGCACTTTACAGGTTACAGGGCACCTCTCTGCCCCAGCCCCCGGGGAGGAGGGTGAAGGGGATCATGGGAGGGGGTTACCTTCTCCTTTTTACTATTGAGGCAGCAAGCCAGGGAGGGAGAGACCAGCCTGCCCCACACAGCAAGGGAGCTGAACAGCCAGGTGCCTCCTGCCGCAGCAAAGTGTCCACCCGCCCTGGCGGGCGATGAAGGCTGGCTCAGGGGTGTCCTCCATCCCGGCCTTGGGGTTGTTGGAGGCACAGATGGAGGTGAAGGGTGTCTAGGCCCTGGCCCCAGCCCTAGCTGTTCTAGTCCCCGGCAGCAGAAGTCTCTTCCTGATTTTAGAGGACGGGAAGCCAGCTGTTCCCTGGACAGCCCTAGTGGCTACCCATGGGTCTCTCTGCCTCCACCCTTGACCCAGGCCGGCTCTGCTCCATGGACATTAGAGAGATCCATATGAAACCCAAGTGGGATCAGGTCCCTCTGCTCGAACCTCCCCCTGCTCCCCATTCCCACACAGGGAAACCCAAGTCTGACCCGGCCCCTGTTTCATCGTCAACCTCAGCTCCTCCTCTTGCCCCCTGCTCCTGAAACACACCAGGCCCACTTCTGCCCCAGGGCCTTTGCACCTGCTGCTCATCCTCCTTGGACTACTCTGCCCCCGATAGCCACATGGCTTCTCCCTCACATTCTCAATGAACCCACACTGACCACCCCATTTAACATGCAAACTATCCCCCGGCCCCTGCTCTCCTGATGCTCCTTACCTGCTCTACCTGGCACTGCCATCACATTTCTCACCGTAGAACATTCACTAACTTAGATAATATATTTATGGCCCACTGTCTGCCTCTTCCACAAGAACAGCAGTAGGCATCTCTGTCTGGCTTGTTCGTTCTCTGTCCTCAGAAGTCAGAACAGTCCTGGCACGTAGTAGCCGCTCAATAAATGTATGGATGACAGGAAGGGTCTGGGATCATTTTCTGCCCAGGTTTTTCCTGCTCCCTCCACCCCACTGACTCCAGCCCAAGGAGAGGGTCGCCTGCCCTCCCCGCCCCCAGACAGGCCAGCACAGCCTGAGCTGGGGCAGGTACTCACCCTTCAGGATGGTGATGTTTATGTACGGCCTGACCTCAGGCAGCACGTATGGGAGGCCAGGTGGAGAGGCGGAGGACACATCTGCAGCATCGGCGGGGGCCAGGGGGTCCTCAGACTCAGAGTCACAGCACCGTTGACAGTACCCATGGGGACCGGATGCCACGGCCTCCCTAGAGGAGGGCTCCTCGGTGGGGACCCCAAACACCAGGAGAGGAAGTGGGAGCACCACGCAGAGGAGGCCCAGGGTGGCTATCCCCATGGCGACCTGGAGCGAGGAAGGAGGGGCGGAGACTCTATTTAATGTCACATCTACACCTGCAGATGCCCAGCACAGACGCAGCCACCCCAGCCTCTGTGCACCTGACCTAACTCAGGGACAGAGCAGGTGTCAGTGCCCTCAGGTAACAGATGAGAAGACTGAGACCTACATGGAGAAGCAACTTCTTCAAGGTCACGGAAGAGACTGGTAGCAACGCAGGGCCCGCAGGCCGAGTCCCCTGGAAGCCAGCCCACGGGGATGTCTGGCACACATGGGCCTGGGGGGAAATCCCTCTAAAGAGAGCCACAGCTGGGCACAGACCAGGGTCCTGGGAAGCCTTTGCTGGGGTGGGCAAGGAAGATGCTCCAGCCACCCACGTGTCAAACGCAGTAAGACTGTGCAACGCTCTCCCTCCCCCACCTCCCTTGGCTTCTTTTCTTGCCACGGACTCTCCCATCTCCAGCAAGCACATGCTCCTGGTACAGCACGAGGAAGGTTAGTGGGCCCTTGGGACAAACACAAAGGATTCTCCAGAATTCTGCAGGTTCTCCAGGAGAGGGTACGCGTGGCTGAGCCCCCACGGTCTGGCACCTGAGCGCCGTGGTCCTGACGAAGATCTAGGAAAGTTCGTTTATCCTAGCAGTCAGGAAGCAACACCCATCAGAGCAAATGCACGGCTTATGCACAGTTACTGTTACTGTATCTCTGGGAGTTGAGAGTAGGTCTGCGGAATTGCAGACTGCCAGCCACCGCTGGCCTCCCATGCAGTTGTCTGTGTGCAACGCAGAAGATGGTACCTCTTTGGATAGACAAATTAGAAACAAAAAAAAAAGTCATTTTTGGAGCAGGGCATGTAGCTTTGCAAGTGCTGTTGTCAACCCACCTCCCCCTCAGCACCTTTGTGCAGTCAACAACCCACACAACTCAACCTTACACAGAAACCCTGTCGGGGCAGGTTCTGGAGTTAACTCATTGGAAGATGGTTGTGTCAATCACCATAGACCTACCAATCAGCTGCCAAGGGGGTAAATTGGAATTAAGAAGCAGGACTAGAAGGTCTGGAAAATTCAAAAGGATGGGAGAAGTCCAAGGGTTTAGGAGGATGAGTCTTTGGCCCTGGCCAAGAGAGGTTCCAGGGTGCCAGGAGAGGGGCAGGAAGTAGCCGGGACATCAGACACTGAGGACAGGCTGGGGCTGGGTGGGCAGGAAGCAGGGCAAAGAGCCTTTGAGGTGGTAGCGGTGTTTGGGGGCTGGCATGTTATCGCAGGATCAGAAACTCGGCTCTTGAAACCAGACTGGTTTTTACACTTCTGGCGTTTCTCTGTTTATTTCCTTTTTGTTCCTTTAACATTTAGTACAATTCAAAAATATTTTTTCTGTGGTTAATACATGTAAAGAAGGTAAAATTATTTTTTTTTAATTCTATTCTATCTCCACTGAGCACCGAGGTAAGGGACAGATTTTAAAGGGCTCCAATGCACTGGGGGTTGGGCAGTAGCAGGAAGGGGGTGATGGGCAGGCCGTCGTCCCCAGGGACAGCACCCCTCTCCTAGAGGTGACCTATCCTCAGCTCCACCTTCATCTGCTTGCCCGGTTCTGCTCCATAGGGCAGATCAACTTCTCAGAGATCAACATTCTCTCTGTCCGAGGTTATCGCCCTCAGCCTGTGCTTGTAAACGACGCATCTCTGATTTTTGAGAAGTGCAAAAATCCCCCTTTCCATGGTCATAGATGTGACTTTATGGGAAAGGGTGAGGCCTGAGGGTTGGACCTAAGATCCCAGGAGGGTTTACAAGTTGTGTGACCTCAGGCTAGTAGCTTAACCTCCCGGGGCTTCCCGCTGCTCCTCAGCATTTCTGAGAAGTTGAAACCCCCACCGTCTCCCAGGTTATTTGGGAGGATCAGGGAAAGTGTCTGACTTGTAAAAGACTCTTAATAAGGATGGCAGAGGGAAGAGTCAATAGCATCATCGCCGGGTGACTACATTCGTGGGGTAGGGGTGAGCGCTGAGTAACGTATAGAATCGCCAAATGACTACGTTGCACACCTGAAACGAATATAACGCTGCATGTCAATCACACTTCAATAATAAACAACTACAATTTAAAAAGTGCTCCTTCCTGCAACAGGCAAGACCTCTTCCCGGTGCCTGGGGATGGGAAGAGCAGAATTGCGCCCAGAGGACTGGCATGGCTGGGGACGGCCCTGTTGGCAGAGGCCCGATGGGAGTCAGAAGCTCGGAGACCCAAAACTGTGACCTGGGGAGGGCAGGAGGCAGGAAGCAAGGCAGCCTGGAGGGGTAATCACAACCACAGCCCTGGGGGAGGGTGCCAGGCAGGGATCAAGGGTGAGAGGCCGTGCCATCTGGGGTGATCTGGGGTGATCTGGGGTGATCCGGGGTCCCTGCCACCTCCACGCAGGAGGCAGGAGCGGGTAGCTCTCTGGGGAGGGAGGAGCTGGGCCTGCTGCACTGAGCTGCTGAGAGTCCAGGCAGGGGCGGGCACAGCCGAGCAGCTCTGGGGGGGAGGGGGGTCTAGGGTCTCAGTCAGCAGGAGGGAAGGTGGAAGGAGAGCGAGAGCGGCTGGCCAGGGTCCCAGGGAGAGAGCAGAACCCAAGATGTGGAAGGAAGACAGGGGGGAGGAAGGGAATTCTGCGCTCCCACCCCAGCCCCGGGCCCTGCTGGAGGAAGTTACAGGACCTTTCAGCACTCACCCTGTGTCCCCGGCCTCCACAGCGGCTCACGGACCCCCGGCCTCTGGGCAGCCTCGGGCTCCTTGGCCCATGTCTGCTGGTTGCTGGCCCGGACCCCCAGGCCCAGCCGAAGAGGGAGGGAGGAAGGGAGGGAGAAAGGGAGGGAGAGGGGCGGAGGGAGGGCGGAGGGAGCGGGCTGAGCTGGCTTCCCACTTCCCCTCCTCCCTGCTCCCTCCTCTCCAGCCTCTGGGATCTGCGGGGAGATGAAGGGAGCCGCCAGGGTGCTGGGGACATCCTTTGCTTAACTCTTTGGTGATCCAGTGGGGTCTGGTTTGATTCTGAGGCCCAACAGAGTCAGAGCAGGAAGGGGCCCCTTGAGGTGTAGGCTGGAAAATTGAGGCCAGAGAAGGGAAGGGGCAGGAGCCCCCCAAGTGTCTCAGGAAGGGGGACGCAGCACTGGCATCCGGGGTGAGGGGTGGGGGTGAGGGATGGGCTTGGCCTATTTGCTCTGCAGTCACCTCACGGGGCTGGATGCAGAGTGGAGAGGGCAGGGGCACCAGCCAGCAGCCTCAGGGTCAAATCCTGGCACTGCCACCCCCTTGGGCACGGGATGTGGGCAGATCCATGACCTCGGTCCCTATTAGCACTCTAGTCCCCAGCCCCCTGGTGCCAGGCACAGGGGAGGCTCAGCACATGTCCAGTGAGTCTGTGAGCGGGTAATACCCCCTCAGGTATCAGGGAAGGGCAGCAACCAGGTCAACAGCCCCCTCCGCAGGGACCCTGAAGTCCCCCTCCTCTGCTTAGAAATCTCCCCTGATGGGTCCATCCCCCAGGTCTTCTGGAGCCAACCCCCACAAGGGTCCTGTTCACAGGGGGGCAGCCTCTGGTATTCTCCTGGGCCTGTGGAGATTTTCCAAAGGCTGCAGCCCTGGGACTCTGGGCTTGGAGACCCCTGGGCACAGACAGTCTCAAATGTCCCTCCCCCTCCAGCACCCTCTCATTCAGCTTTGGTTGAGTATTTGCTGCCTGGGCCGGGCCCCATCTTTGCAGGGGCTTTTGGTGCCTGAAGGGTGTTCCCATCCACTATTTCAACGAAACCCACCCCAGCCTTGCACTTTCCCAGGGTCACGTGGCTAGTGAGGAGGAGCCACAATCCCACAGAAAGGAAGGGGCCCCCACCCCACTGGAGTCCTGTGAACATGCCTGGGCATGGCGAGCTGGGTGGTGGTGGCGCAAAGGCTATACTTCCCGGTTTGTCCCCTGGGAAGAGGACGTCACTGCCCTCCGTACAGACATGTGCCCCTTGGGGATGGATTTCAGTCTGGGGCTCCGGGCACTGAACCCTAGTCCCCGCTTAACTGGGCAAGTGTGGAGGATAGAACGGCCTCCAGGCTGTGTGTCTCTGACCAGGTCTCATCTGTGGGCCTCGGTTTTTCTAGCAGCTTTGGGAATAATCCAACAGTAGAATATCAGGCCTGGAAGAACCCCAAGAGATGACCTAACCCAACTATTTATTGTGACCAGCAGAGACTGTGACCCAGGAAAGACCCCATTCTTTGGCTCAAGGTCACAGCAGACCAGAGTCCAGGCTGGGATGAGGGCAGACTCTCACAGCTTGGAGCTTTGTGTTGGCTTTCACCTCCCAAGCCCACTTGGAGCCCCCCTGCTGGCCCAGGCCTATTTAGGGGTCCCAGGGTGCCCCAAAGAAAGCAACCTGAAGAACATGGAGAAAACACCAGGGCCACACTGGCCATGCCCTCTACGTGGCCCTGCCCCAGGCAGCATTCCCAGGGCGCTGAGCCAGGGCTGCAGAGGGTGGGAACCACCCTCCCCATCCTCCCCATCTGCTGCCACCAGGAAAAAGGCTGAGTCAGCAGCACCAGAGAGGGAGACAGCTCCTGGCTGTCTCTGAGCAGTTTGGCTTAGAAAGCCTAGAGGCAGAGGAGAGGGAGAAGAGAAGACAGCCCGGGTTGGGGAGAGCAGCTTGGGGAGACAGGAAGTTTAACCCACGGTGTGCCCGGTGTGCCCGGTGTGCCCGCACTGTGCTGCAGGCGGCGCCCAACGGCCCCTCTACCAAAGGCCGCTCATCCCATTTAGCAGCTGAGGAGCCTGAGACCAGGGAAGGGACTTGACTTGTCAGGTTCAAGCGCTGGCTCCTTTGGCTCCCAGGCAGGCCGATGCCCCGGAAAAGGGCCCCTTGTCCTCTTTGTCCAGAACAGCTGGCTGGAGGCAGGGCAGACCAGAGAGCGAGAATGGGATATACTACACTTCAATGGTTTTCCTCTCACTCTTCCTAAATATCCTTCAGTTGTGCAGCAGCCCTTGGTCTTCCAGCTATCCGGAGGCTCTCCCCAGCCGTCAGATAGCTTGGAGACAGAGCCCCAGGCCTGGGGCAGACAGCACTGGGTTATACCCGGCTCCTTCGAGCTGTACGACCTTGCGCATGCTTCCCTACTTCCGAGCCTTGGTGTCCTTGAGCCAGAGGGACATGAGGAGGCCAAGAGCATCTGCGCAGTCTGGTGTCTGGCGGGATGCCCAAGAGGGGTAGCGTCTACTGGCCACCCATCGGTGTTTCTCCGTGTAGGTAGGCGTGTGAGCCCATTGTCTCCACGCACACTGGAGCTGGAAAAACCCCAATGCACAGAGCCAAAACCCTCATCACCAAGGCCAGAAATCCAGGGCAGAGCTGTGTGTGCCCCCGCCCCCGCCCCCTGCTTGTTCCCAAACACAGCTTTTACTCCCTACCAGGATCCCTTCTGAGGTTTTTACAGGCATTAACTCATCTAATCCCTCAGCAATCCTCTGAGGTAGGCACAGGTATTCTCCTCATCTCACAGATGAGGAAAATGAGGCACAGACGCTCAGAACCAAGCTCCTAGCCGCATCTAGGTTACAACCCAGGATTTGGGAGAAGCTATAAAGCGTGAGTTAGTCAGTGCTTACAAAGTGCCAGGTACCCTCATGTACTTAAAAAAAAAATGACAAAATGTGTGCCTGTCCAAAAAATGAGGTAGAAGGGAAAACATGATGCCCGGACTCAGCAGTGCAGGTTGTGAAGGGCCGAGGCACAGATCTGGTAGCTCAAGGCCGCTAGAAGCTAAATAAAAAACTAAAACAGAGGGAAGCGCGAGCGCCCCCTGCTGGGGAGAGCCCCGGCGCGCCCGGCCCGGGTGACCCGGCCCACCCGCTCCATCCCCTCCTCAGAGGGAGGAGGGCCCACGCGCGTCGGGGGCTAGCTGGGGCGCGCGTGCCCTCCCCGCAGCGTGACCAGGGGCCCAAGGGGACCCTCCCTCCGCAGGGCGGGGAACCCCAGACTTGGTCCTGCGGGGCCCTTACTTCCACCTCTGGCCTCAGTTTCTCCGTCCTAGACTTTCAACAACCCACGTCTGATCCCAAGAGTGTCAATCCGAGGTGGGCAGGTGTAACCCCGGTTTACAGAAGGAGAAACTGAGTCCTCCAAGGGGTCCAGGGAAAGAAAGTGCCAGTAGGCCTCGGGGCGTCTGCCGCCCCAGAAGAGCCCCGTTAACTGTCAGAAGGGGGAAACTGAGGAACAGGTGCAGCCACTGGCTCCCTCCGCAGGCCGACTAGCGGCAGACCCGGATGACGAGGCCGCCAGGGCGCGGAAGGCAGAAACGTCGGCCCAGGGCTCAGCCAAACCGGCCCCGGAGCCCCGGCCCGGGAAGCCCGAGCCCAGGCGGCCGAGAGCAGCCTCCGCGGCGCCAGGGCGGGGCCTTGCGCGTCCAGCTCCGAGCCCGGCGGGACTTGGCCGAGCACAGCCGGGCCCTGCCGAGCGCTGCCGGGGACAACCGAGCAGGGCCGAGTCTGGCCGAGCCTGGCGGGTGCGGCCGAACCTGGCCGGGTCTGACCGAGTGGAGCCGAGAGTGGCCGAAGAAAGCCGAGGCCGGCCGAGCGGAGCCGCGACCGGGCGCCGAGGTCCTGCGGCGCCCCCTGCCGGACACGGAGCGCAGCGCGGGCTTCGGCCGGAGCCCGCCCGCTGCCTTTGGGTCAGGAGAGGGTAGGAAGCCCATTTTACGGATGAGGAAACTGAGGCTGCAGTTCCGGTTCCAGGACTAGCCCGGAGGCCCACAGAGCTAAGAAGAGGTGGCGCTGGGGTTGGAGGCTGATCGTGTGGCTGACAGCTCAGCCGACTGCCACCCACGTATGCAGGCATCCTGTGTTTGCTCTGTTCTCCCCGTAATCGCTATTTTAGGGCCAGAGAGCAGGAGGGCCCTGCGTCGTCTGATGAGCAGAGGGAAGCCGGGCTCAGAGACAACCCCTCGTTACCCATGGAGAAACTAAGCAGGCCCTGGGCCGTGTTGACCGAGTGCAGCCGCCGGCCTGACCGCCCCGTGTGCGAATATTGACATCGTCCCTGGTCATTAAAGCAGAGAGCAGGACCGGGAGGCCACGTCCCGCCCCTGGCCTCCTGGTCTCCTCTTCCCCACCTGTAATGAACTGACCAGAGGGGCCCTGGGCTCCTGGCTGCCTCCAGAGGATGTCCCTGGGGCCCCTGACCCAGGCCCTGAGGGGTCTGGGACCCCAGAGACGCCAAGTGCAGCCCAGGCATTTTCCTTGAGCCTGGAAAAAGTGAAGGCTGGCCTTGCCCCCGCTCGCACACACGCACAAGTGTGTGCTCTTCATTCACCCTGTGTGCGCAGCGCACCGTGACCTGACAGCCAGGCCTGTGCTGGGCTGCAGGGCTCACTGGAGGGTGGCTGAGCCTCTAGGGGGTGGCCGAGTCGCCGAGGGCATCATCTGATACTACCCAGTGGCCACCAAGGAGCTGGCACCAGTGGCCTCAGAGCTCTCTCCACTCCCAGCATTGCTCCTGCCACCTAGTCCCTCATTTTCATAGTTTTCCTTTTTTTTTTTTAATATTTTATTTATTTATTTGCGAGAGACAGACAGAAGCAGAGACACAGGCAGAGGGAGAAGCAGGCTCCCTGTGGGGAGCCCGATGTAGGACTCCATCCCAGGACCTCGGGATCACGCTGAGCCGAAGGCAGACGCTCAACCGCTGAGCCACCCAGGCATCCCTCATTTACAAAGTTTTTTAAAAAACTATAGACACTGGGCTGAGGGCTGGGAAAACAGTTTTCTTGGTTGTGATTCCGGAGCCGTGACCATGGGCCGGGTCCTAGACCACCCGTGGCCTCACCATCCCCTGCCATTCGTGGAATCAGAGCTGTCCTCAGCTCCTGGAACTGGTCTTGCATGCCTCCTTCCCTGGGCACTCAGCGGAGGCATCACGCCTCCTGGGGAGACTTCCATCCCCACCTGTGGAGGGATCCTGGCTCCTGTAAAAGCACTTCTCACGTTCATTGAACACAGCACCTAACACACCAAACACTGTGCTAAACTGCTTAGAAATATTCACTCATTTAAACCTCCTAACAAAGGGACATCTGCTCTCATCCTCATCTCGGAAAGGAGATGGGGGCACAGAAGGGTTAATTAACTGGCTCAAGGTCAAACAGCCAGTGAATGGATGAGTCAGGATTCAAACCCAGGCAGTTCTGGGCTCCACCTAGAGAACTGGTTAGTGTATCTCTTCATTGTGACTTCCTTTTGCTACTAAACGATGGGCCTTGTACTCCTCTGCCTTCAGCCTTCTGCAATTGGTACCTGCCCAGAAAACACTTGCTGAATGAAAGAGTGAAGGGGCCAGTCCCTCGCACTCCCCGGAGGTCCTGGAGAGGAGGGACCATCATCCCTCTTTTGCAGGTGGGGAACTGTGTAGGTTCGCTGGTGCTGCCAGAACCGAGTACCACAAACTCGGTGGCTTCCAAAAGAAATTCATTCGCTCCTGGTTCTGGAGGCTGGACGTCTGAGATCAAAAGAGTCAGCACGGTTGTTCCTTCCAAGGGCTCTGAGGACCTGCCGTCCAGCTTTGGGTGGTTGGCCAGCAACCTCTGGTGTTCGGGGCTTGCAGAAGCATCACCCGGCACCCTCTCTGTGCCCACCAGCCCTCCAAATCTCCCCTTTGCTTAAGCACATCAATCCCATGGGATCAGTGGCCCATCCAGCCCCACCAGGACCTCATTTTAGTTCCTTTCCTCTGAAAGGACCATCCTTCCAAATAAGGTCGCATCCAGAGCCACTGGGGATTAGGGCTTCAGTGTGAACCTGGCAACTCTACCCTCAACAGGGATTAACCCCCTAGGAGGCCCTGTCTGACACCACTTCTGCCCCTTAGCCCTCATACCTCCAGCCTCAAGGCCCCTTCCCCATCACGCGTCCCTCCTAACTAGATAGTGATACGTTTACCTGTGCGGCTGCCCAGAAGCAACCAGGGTGCAGAGACCGGGTCTCTCTCCCTCTCCCATGCCTTCAGTCGAGGGCAGAGCCTGGCATACTGTCGGTGCTCATGAAAGTCTTCGTTAACTTAATGACCTGTGCCCAGAGAGGTGAAGTAAATAGCCCAAAGCTGCACAGTAGGTTCATGACAGAGTGGGCCTAGGTCCCAGGCCTCCTAACTCAGGTCCCATAACTTTTATTTTATTTTATTTTTAAAGATTTTATTTATTTATTCATGAGAGACACAGAGAGAGGCAGAGACACAGGCAGAGGGAGAAGCAGGCTCCATGCAGGGAGCCGGATGTGGGACTCAATCCTGGGCCCCCAGGATCACACCCTGAGCTGAAGGCAGACGCTCAACCACTGAGCCACCCGGGCATCCCGGGTCCCGTAAGTTTTAGGGAATGCATCCCAGGTCCCATAAGTTTTAGGGGATGCATCCCAGGACACTGTAAGTTTTAGGGGATGTATTACCACCACCACCACTGCCCACAGCCATCCAGGGGTCTCACCAAGAATGTCACCAGGGCCAGCCAGTGACAGGGGGCACTGCAAGGCCGTGGCAAGGTCATGGCTTTGCACTACTCCTAGGAATGTCCCTCCCCTTCCAGCCTGGGATTCTTGCCACCTTTAGAGTGTTTGCTTCGGTGTTTGGACTCCTGGGGAGCCCAGCTGTCACCTCCGCATGGGGCTGTGGCCTCTGTCTCCCCCACCCCTTGTAGGTGAGGACCACCTGAAGCCCTGGGGGCTTGGCTTCCCCTCCCCCAGGCCCTGCAGACTCCCAGCTCATCCCACTGATGCTGATGCTGATGCTGACGCATGAAGTCCTGGTCCGGAGCCTGGTGGCCATGGGCTGTTGCCTGGCAACCGCCTCTGAGAGACAAGTTCAAGGTAAGGCCTTGGGTGTGAGCAACTTAAATATCTGGAGAGGGGGAATCAGACACGGAGGGTCATTGCCACCCCTTCCTGCCTGCCCAGGCCCTTGACCCCAGGCCTCTCCTCAGCCTATGGCCCCTGTGTTTCCAATAACCCACAGATTCCAGGCCCAAACCCCTATACAAGTTCCTTCCATCCCCTCCCCCAGCTGTCCCCCCCATTTATTCAGGGTAACTGCGTGGCACACACCCAAAGGAGTCTAGAGTCACAGTATGAAAATTGCCCCCTGGACTTTGCGAAATGGCATTCCCCGATTCATTCATTTGTTCCAAGTCTTCATAGTTGCTGAGCCTGGGAACACAGTCCTTGCATAAAGAGACGAGGCCGGCGGGACCTCCACACGCATGACTGTGAGTGGGCACAGGCAGTGAGGCATCGTGTGGCGGGAAGCTCACGGGATCCAGAGGGGACCCTAGCCAGGAAACCACTCCCATGGGACACTCAGCCCCTAGCAGTCCCTTTGCTCCCACCTCATGCACACCTGCCTCGGGCACAGTAGGCCCTTGGCTTTAACACTGCAATGTGCCTTCACTTGTGGATGTGGCTGAGGTGCGCGAGCCCCTACTATGCACCCTGCACTGTGCTCACAAATGCCCACAGTCTTTTGTTGCTGCTTGGCCCGCACCCCTGTCTTTGGCAGCGGGTCCCCAACTCACCCCCTACCCCATGGGTCAGGCCAGACTGTCTGTCACAGTGTTCCACGTCCTCCCTGGCGGAAGGATAGGCACATGACCCCCACCAGGCCAATCATGGCACTCCATCACCTTGTCTTTGGTGACTGGCCCAAGGAGCTATCACATGACCCAGCCAAGCCAATCTGCTTTCTGCCCTGAGATTTGCTATTTGGGCATCAGAAAAGAATGCATCTACCGCTTTGTGATCAAGAACTGTAAGGATGTAGGCTGAGGCTTATCGGGTCATCTTCCATGTGCCCTGGAGGACTGGGATTCTGGAAGGCCATGCACACAGGCCTGGGCTCGCAGAGCTGAGAGATGAACAGAGGGAGAGATGCCCCACACACACCCATCTAGGCACACCAAGCGATACATGCAGCACCTAGCAGAGGAACGGCCCCAGATCACAGCTGTGGTCATGTGTCACTGTCTTTATTGTGTTTATTTATTTAGGGGCAGGAGCAGCAAAGGGTTTCCCTCTGGGGCTTTCCAGCCACCCCAGTCAACCAGGCTCACCTGCCGCAGGAATCAGGAAGGCTGGGTGGGCCAGGGAATGCTGAGATGCAGGGGATCCTTCTTCACTCAGACCCCTAGATCCTCCTCAGGGGAACCCCAGACTGAGGGCTAGGCCTCCTGCTCCAGTATCCACACGAGGTCCGCTTTTGTGAACTTCTGGGTGGGCCGCACCCCCTAAGTCCCTTCTCTCTCTTTGGCCTCTGCCTCCCCCTGCCACTGATCCTGGGACCTGCAGTATCCTTACCCCCAAGGGCCGGAGACAGAGAGGCCACTTGATGAAGAAGTAGGTATGGGCCAAGCCCAACATGGGAGCTGCTTCCATTTTATAACCTGATACACTCACCCCTACCCATTGTAGTGTGGGGGGGCAGTTGGCGCAACATGACTCATTTTCCCCCCAGATCCAAGCGGTAGGCAGACAGGGACAACCTCCATTGTATGATGGGAAAACGGAGCCCCAAAGAGGTCAAGGCTGGCCAGGATCCTGAGATGGGTTGAAGATGTAGGTCTCCCAACTTGTGCTTTCCCTGAGGACTGCCCTGCCCTCTGAGGGGTAGAGGATGGAGGGGTCTACCCTGAGGTGCCCCCTTCTCCCCAGGGCCAATCCCACCATGGCTCTAAGGGGTTATCTCTGGGAGAGAGTCCTTATATGGTGGCCTCTCCTGTGGTCCCTCTCCAGCTCCCCTTCTCTGGTCTTCCCTGGGCCGCCTCAAACTGTGGCCCCAGACATTCCAGAGAATGGAGAAGCCTGCTTGCTGACCCACAGGGCCCTGAGTCTCAGCTCTGTCCCCAGGCCACCGGAAAGGCACAGCCCCTCCTAGCAGTGCAGACAGGCCCTCGAGGGGGCCAGCGCCGTACCTTGCAGAACATTTGCTTTCCCATCCCAACTGCAGTCTTTCCTTGAGGCCAATCAGACCAGGCATCCACAACCTGCTCTCAGCCAGGCTGCGGCAGAGCTCAGCCCAGAGGGGCCAAGGATGGCTGCAGATCTGTCCTCCACCCTCCTCCCTGTTCCTCTTCCTCCTCCCCTTCCTCACTGTGCTGTTTAGACACTGCATTTCCCTGACAGCCTGCCTGACCCGGGTCCTGCCTTGGTCTCTGGGAGTGAGGAACGCCCATGGGTGCTGCTCTGAGGAGGCTCCCAGAGCCCTCAGACACCCAGAGGACACACTTCTCACCCCCCACCCCTGCAGCCACAGGACACAAAGTGAGCTGCTTTGGGAATTGGTCAGCTGTCCTCAACAGAAGCTGGGCTTTGGGTGGCCTAAACTTACGCAGTTTGGAGACCCTCTTTATGAAAAAGAATATAAAATTACAAGTACAAAATTAGATAAGAGGGCCTTGGGCGGGCCCAAGTGGTAAGGGGCCCTGGAGCTGGTCTGAGGGGCTTCCCTGGAAGATCCACCTCCTCCCAGGGCCAGGAACTCAGAGCCCCAGCACTGACCAAATGGGCCACAAGGGCCAGGAGGTTATTGGGTTGTTCAGCAGTTGAGGCCCGAGGCCCAGAGGGGAGGAAGAGCTGGCCAAGGCCTTGCAGCAGGTGGGGGAGAGCTGCTGTGGGGCCCCAGAAACTTGCACCCCTCCCCACACAGGGGAAGACTTTCTTCTTCTTGGGGCCCCAGCCTCTCTCCTGTGAACCTGACTCTGTCTCTCCAAGGACCAAGGTTCAGGCCAGTCTGCCAGGATGCTCTGTCCTGGAGGGGGAAGGCCAGCACCTGTCCCCTGAACCTGGACCCCGCTCAGGAAGGTCAGCCAGCAGCGATGCCCCTCCAGACTTCTCATCCAATAGAGCTTGTCCTGGCTGATTCCTCCCATCCCTGAGTCACAGAAGAGAATGCAAGGTCCAGAGAAGGAAAGGGGCCCAGGCCAGGCCACACAGTGAGCCTCGGCAGCTATGGGATCGGAGCCCTGGCCTCCAAATATCGGGGGGCCTCCGACACCATGGGCGGCATGCCCCAGGCACACCCACAGCTTCTGCCCCTCTGTGGGCCACACTGGACCTCCCTCCGCAGGCCCCTACAGATAGCTGATGTGCAGCGCACCTGGCTTGTCTGCAGCCGAGGCCTCTAGGGGTAGGGGCTGCATGTCCTTGCTGGCCTTCCCGCTGGGCGGCCGCTCCTGCCCGCTGGTGCCAGGCTGGGTGATGAGGCTGACCCGGCCGTTCATCCCCTTCCCCTCCCCCTGCTTCCCGGCCCCATCCTCCCCCTCCCGGTCCTCTCCCTCCCGGTCCTCCCCCTGCTCCTCCACCGTCTTCTCTGGAGGTCCTCCGGCCGGCTCCTGGCTGCGCACGCGGCGGGAGGGCCGTAGCAGGACCCGGCGGAAGCCCTGCTTGAAGCGGTAGGAGAGGAAGCCGTAGAGGATGGGGTTGGCGCAGCTGTTGGCGTAGGGCAGTGCCACCACCAGGAAGTAGAGGCCGAAGAAGGCCGGCTCCTCGGGCAGCGGGCACACCACGTTGACGATGTTGAGCACATAGAAGGGCATCCAGCAGAGGACAAAGAGCGCCACCACGGCCACCACCATGCGCGTGACCTTGCGCTCCGAGTGCCGCCGCCGCTGGCACGAGGGCGCCCGCACCCGCCGCCCCGCCGAGCGCACCTTGACCACGATGAGCAGGTAGCAGAGGCAGATGACCAGCAGCGGCCCGAAGAAGCCCAGCGCGGCCGTGTAGATGATGAAGCCCGCCCGCCAGGCTGCCGCTGGCTCGGGCCACTGCATGTGGCAGGTGCTCATGCCGTGGGGCACCCCTGAGAAGACCACCACGGGCAGCACCACCACGGCCGAGGCCACCCACACAGCCACGCTCACCGTGCGGGCCACGGGCGCCGTGCGCCAGCGGGCCGAGCGGGTGGGATGCACCACTGCCAGGTAGCGGTCCACGCTCATGACCGTGAGGCAGAAGATGCTGGTGAACTGGTTGATGCCATCCACGGCCATGACCAGGCGGCACATGAGGGAGCCAAAGGGCCAGTAGGACAGGGCGTTCTGGGCAGCCAGGAAGGGCAGCCCCAGCATGAAGAGCTCGTCGGCCAGTGCCAGGTTGAGGATGTAGACGTTGGTGACCGACGGACTGGCCGTGTGCCGCAGGACCACGTAGATGACCAGTGAGTTGCCCAGCAGGCCCACCACACACACCACCAGGTAGACCAGGGGGATCAGAACACCGCTGACGGCCAGCCCTGCCACACTCGGGGCTGCCGACACATTTCCCACAGTGGCATCCAGGGGCCAGGCCAAGGAGGTGTTCCCGGGCTCCAGGGTTGTGGGCACCGATGCAGGATAGCCTAGGCTGTCCATGGCCGAGGGGAGAGTGGTCAGCAGTCAGCTATTGGCCTGGAGGAGGAAGGACACAGCCACGTCATGGTGGATGATGGCTTTCTCCGCACTGCTCTCCCCATCACACTGACCTTGGAGACTTAGAGCATGCCCGGCCAGCGTTTGACACACACCAGCTCTTTTACTCTGCCTAGGCTGGCCAGGTAGGCCAGCAAGGTATGCCCACTTCTCAGATGAGGAGGCTGAGTCTCGGAGAGGTGAAGCGTGTCATGTAGCTAGGGTGTGGCGTGGGACGCAGGCCTGCCTGGCTCCCGAGGGCAGCGACCTTCACTGGCTTGCGCACCTCAGCATCTCCTTCACCCGTGCACCTGTGAGCACTCCACAAATGTCTACTAGAGGAGTGAATGGGTCATTCAATCGGCCCATGGCAACATAGGCCCTTCCTGTTCTTTCTCAAATGTCTTTGACACCAGTACATTTTACCTCACAAGTCAATGAAATCATATTGTTTCACAGAGTGATACCTGCCTTTTTGCATAGGATGCCCCCCCGCTGGCAGGACCCCAAGTGGATCACCCACTCTGAGAGACTGAATGTGTTCCTCTCCCTGCTCCAAAATCCATACATTAAAATCCTAACCCCTAGAGAAGATATTAGGAGGTTGGAGGGGGCCCTTTGGGAGGTGCTTAGGTCTTCAGGGTGGAGCCCTCCTGAATGAGATCAGGCTTCTTATAAAAGACCCCGGAGAGCTGCCTCACTCCTGCCATGTGAGGACACAGCAAGAAGACTATGAATGAGGAAGCAGGTATCACCAGACTCTGAATCTGCCAGCACCCTGACCTTGGACATCCAGCCTCCAGAACTTGGAGACATAGATGTTGTTTATAAGCCCCCTCCTCTGGTTGCAGTGTTCTGTTACAGCAGCCCCGAACCGGCTAAGGCAGCCACCAGCAGCCCTCACGTTGGGAAACCAGCAGCTGCATATCACAGGTTTTTAACCTTGAATCTGAGTCTCCAGATGAACTGCACAGGATCCATGAACACCCAAAACTGGTGCACATTAATGCATCCTTGCCTTTTTCTGGGTAGAGCCCAGAGGTTTTATCAGGTTCCTCACATTCTGAATGCAGTTAAGAGCCACAGGCACATCAATGTCCCCTCTCCTGGGAGTCAGAGTGCTTGGGCACCTGCTAAACCTAGCCCATCCCCTAGGGCCCCCAAAGAGGCCCTGCCTGGGATGGCCACCTGTGAAGCTGGGGGTGGGCGCGTGGGGCCCCTTCTCACCCTGTGGTGAGGAAGTCACAGCACACTGGGGTAAGTACAAGAGAAGCCACCTCACCCTCCACACTGGTGGGGCAGGCTTCCTAGAGAAGGGGACATTTCAGATGGGTCTTGAGGCACGAATAAGAGTTTGCCCAGCGGCACAGTGGGAACCAGCATGCCCTTTCTTCTCATGCTTCCCGCATATTCTAAGGAGCTAGGACTCTTCCCCACTCCCCAGCTAGACCGGCTCCCCTTACATGGGGAGACATGCTCTCAGCTTTGAACCATCTTCTGGTCCCTTCACACAGCACAGGCTCTGCATCAGTGTTTGAGGCACTGAATGAATCAGAGGAGCCCGGAGTGGACAATTCTCATTGCAAAGGGGGGATGAATTGCTGACAAAGGAAATTCAAGCCCTGCTCAGAAAGGCCGCCCACCTCAGAACTTGGAGCCTCCCTCAGCAGGACTTCCTGGCTCTCAGGAGGCCCTCTCCCCATCTCTCCTTTCTGATGACCTCCCCACGTCCCTCGGCTCCTGTCTGGCCCCTGCCTCTCCCTACGAAAAACCCTGAGAGAGAAAGAAAGCCTCTGATGTCCCCACTCTGAGCCCACACTGAGCCTGGATCACCTCCAGTGGGACCTGCCACCTGCACTGCCCTATGCAGATGTGATTTTTAAGATGCAAAGCTTCTGGAAAGGGGAGGCACCCCAACTTGGAGCAAACGCCTCTGGGTGGGTAGGCATGCCTGTTGCCCCTGCTCAAGGACCCTGGCTTTATAAGAGTTCTGAGCACCAGGCCGGGCGATGCAGAGAATAGACAAAGAATCCCTTGGCTGTGGCTCCCCCTTTTGATACCCCAGGCTGTCTGGCCTCAGAGCACTCCTCCCTGCTCCTCCAACCCCAGGGCAGGAGCCCCTAACCTGTCATCACCCCGGGATCTCATCTGCTCTCCTGAGCCTGGGACAGTGGACACAGGGCTCACAGGATCCTAACAGGGCTGCCAGCTTCTTGTCACCCACCCCAGCTGCCAGGTTCCAGGCTAAGCTGGCAACATGCAGCATTCTATGGGGTCTTGTAGGAGAGGGACTAGCATTGTCTCCACCATTAGACAGGGTGCACAGGTGAGGCCACACAGCCCTGGACACACAGCTAGGAAGGGGCAGACCTGGGAGGACCCTTTGGGTCATCCTCCAACACACGCACCACCTCCATTTCACAGACTGAGTCTGGGCCCTGGGGAGGCACCCAGCCGGCATTCCACTGTCCCACCAGCCTACGCAGAGCTCCCCTCCCTGCTCTCCAGGTTCTTGGACTATTCAGGGGCTCAAACCCCTGGAATCTCAGGGTCCTAAAAATAGAATTTTAGATACTTAGAACTGAGGTGTGGAGTCATAGATTGTTAGACTCCGTGTCCTTGAATCAGAATGTCAGAACTCCTGAATGCCAGCATCAGCCCTCTTCCACCTGGATTTGTGGGATCTGAGACCTTGGAGATCTTTCTGGCTTCCTTAGCCCGAGAGCTCTACGTCACCCATCTGTCCACCTTGCTGCCCTGCGCACATCCTCTTTACAGCATCCCCGTGGGGCAGCCAATCACAGCCCAGGGCTGGAGGAGGCAAGAAAGTGCTCTCTCCTGAGAGAGCAGGGAGCTGGGCAAACCTCATTTCCAGGCTGCAGGGACAGATGCCCCCAGGGAAGTCTGGAGGTGAGCTCTGAGACAGCCCCCCTCCTGCTCAGGCACATGCGTGCACAGCCCCGCACACACACACGCACACATGCTAACACACACAACCCTGGCAGGAACACAGCACAGCCAGCCAGGCCCTGCCTTTGTGCTGGGGACTCTCTGCCTCCACCCTCATCTGGGCGCATCTTCCCTGTCAAAGTTTAACAGGCCGGGTGCCAGGAGCAGGAAAATTATAGCTTTCTGCGAGCATAAGCCAACCTGCAGTTTAAGGGCCGCCTTTTCTTTTAAGGAGCTGGAGTCCTGTGCATGATCTAGTTCATCCTCAGGGAGGAGGGATTTTTTTCCTCCCTGCCTGGTTTATCTTTGGCACCAGCTTGCCTGAAAGCTGGGGGTGGACTCTTCAGAGGACTGTTTGAGAGGGGACAGAGGCCCAGAGAGGGCGAGTGGCTGCCCTGAGCCACACAGCAATTCAGGACAGCCCCTCAAAGATGCCAAACACCTCAATCCACTTTCCTTTTTTCTGCTCCCATCCACTTACTCTCTTGAATCCTGGCTCTGGGTTGCAGGGACCCTAAGCTATTTATTTCTTTAGCCTCGGGACCTGGCACAGCACCCCGCACTGGGAAACGTGAACAGACCAAGCAGTTCAGCAAGTAGAGCTCGGAGCAAGATGGGGCATTGCTCCTGGGCCCAGGGCTCAGGCCCCCATTTTGAGATCCTCACAAAGCCCAGGAGGGAGGATTTTTAAAGAGGAGGAAACTGAGACTCAGAGAAGTTCAGTAACTTACACAAGGTCACCTAGCTGGCGCGTGGGACACCAGAATTACCACCCAGTTCTGTCTACTTCTAAACCATCAGTACCTCCGGGTCCTGCCGGCTTCCCCTGAGGGCTGAGAGGAATCCAGGACTGGGGCCTGGACGGCCCTAAAGGCTACAGGCTGCTGCCCCTGGGCAACTGCATTCTGTTTGCTGTCTGTAACCCTGGGCCTTCCACTCAAAGATCTGGATTGTGCTGATCATCAGAGCCGACCAACATACTCCCCTCCCACACGGGGCCTGACCCCCAGGGACACACCCCACAGGCCCTGGGTTGGGGGACTTGGCCTGTGCCACAGAAAGATGCTACCCAATTACTGGGTGACCTTGGGCAAGTCACTTCCTGTCTCTGGACCTCAGTTTCCTCCTATTCAAATGAAGACTGTTAGACCCACCTCCCAGGGTGGCTGTAAAGATTAAATGGGATACTGTGGAGCCCAGTGCTCAGCATGGATGGGGAGCTCAGGAAAGCTGGCCCCAGGGCCGGGGAGGCCCACCGACATGATGCATCTGGTTTCTTCCAGAGCTCTGACGCTCTGCTGCTGTATGATTCCAGGATTCGAGAACCGTGGCCCCATACTCTGAGATTGACTTGCCCCCCAACCGCCCCCCCAAGCCCACCAAGAGGTCACAGGAAGCCCTCCTTCCTCCTTGGGCCTTCCCACCCTCTCCCAGCCCCCAGCCGCAGCTTCAGGGGTTCATTCCGGGCAGAGAGTGTGCTCCAGCTCCCCACCCTCTGGGACCCCACCCCACCCCCAGCCTCCTTACCTGCCCATGGGGCGAGGGCTCCCCTGCTGGCCGCCAGGCTGGTTATCATTCTGCTGCCCTTTCTCCCTGCCCAGTCCCCAAGGGCCCAGAGCACCCTCAGCTGGGGTCCCCCCACAGTGCCCACTTCTAGGCGGCTTACGGCCCGGGCCCCCTAGGCCTGCGGCGGCCACGGCTGCCCACAGAGCCTCTCCCATCTGGTCTCCGGCCCTGACTTCCCACGGGCTTCTGGTGCGTCACCCCCCATCTCCAGGACACGTCCTGGGGGAGGGGGGACTGGAGGCCCAGAGTCGGGGGTCTGCGGGCAGGAGCGCAGGGTGGGGGTGGACAGAGAACCTCCCAATGAGGAGAAAAGGGGAGCAGGGACTGTCGGAAGCCAATAGAAATAGAGGGGAAAGGGGGGCTCCGGTCGGAGGTGGAGAGAGAAGAAACGGGAGAAGACAGTGAGTGGGTGGAAAGCCAGAATGAGGGGGAGTGATAAGAAATGCGTGGCAGGGAGAAGAGAAGCAGGAGCAAAAAGGAGAGAAGGGGCGAGAGGGAGATGCAGAGAAGAGGCAGGGATGGAGAGCGAGGAAGGAGGAAGAAGGAGGGGGTGGCAGGCAGAGTGACAGAGAGGGATTGTGCCACAGATGGTGACATGGAGAGCCAGGGAAGGAGGGAGCAGGGGTGGGGGGGGGCTGCGGGAGGGGCCAGAGAGCAGGTGCAGGCAGGGGGGAGGGGCGGCAGGTTAGGAGAGGGTAGGGGGTGGGGGGGGGGGTTGCAGACCCTGTTACCGCGGAGATTTGGCCACCCACGCAGGCCTTGGCTCTTGCGGTGGGGCGGAGAGGAGAGTGTGGCGCTCAGGGAGCTGGACGCCCCCTGGGCCACTGTGGCACGTGTCCTGCTAGGCGACAGCTGGGTCCCAGGGCCAGGCAGGTGAGGGGCTGAGAGCGCGGGCGAGCACTGGGTTGGGAGTCCACAGTCCTGGCCGCAGGCTGGACACCAGCCAGAGGAAGGCCAGGTGGGGGCAGCTGTCCTAAGACGGTCTGGCGGCCAGAGCCCGGGGAGCCCAGGGCAGGGTGGGGGTGGGAGGACTGGGTAAAGAATGCAGATTTCAGGCTTTGGGGCCCAAGGGCGGGATCAAAGATCCTGTACAGGAGAAAACAAATCTCCACTGTTTAGAAATTGATACAACTCAAAATGGGATAATAATTGAGAACAATGTTACTGAGAAGAGTGGAATTCTTTTTTGGGGGTGGGTAACATTGTGTTTCATCAGAGATCAAATCAGTATTTCCCATCCTCAAATCGGTTGCAAATGCTCATCTGTAAAATCCTCTCTTAGTTGCCATCTGCACAAAACACGGGCAGTGGGCTGGGTCGGGCCCCTGGGCCGGATGTACCAGCCTGTGGGCTAAGGCGCTGGGCCTGAGCACACCCCGGCGTGCCCCCGGATGAGTGCCCCAGCTCCTGCTGACCCACCCCCCGACCACAGCGAGAACACCCTCCTCGGGCCCGTTTCCTCATCTGCATAGTAGGGAGGTTGGACTAGATCATTCCTAGCTCCTCTTTGGATGTAAGCATTGGAAATGCCTAGGGCTCAACTGAGAATGATAGGGGTTTTTTGTGGTTTTTTGAAGATTTTATTTATTTACTGATGAGAGACACAGAGAGAGAGGCAGAGACACAGGCAGAGGGAAAAGCAGGCTCCATGCAGGGAGCTCGATGTGGGACTCAATCCCGGGACCCCGGGATCACACCCTGAGCTGAAGGCAGATGCTCAACCACTGAGGCACCCAGGCATCCCAGTAATGACAACTTTTTATTAACACCCCCCTACCAGGGCCAGCTGTTTCACACACACTGCCCTGTGTCGTGGCCACCACACTGCCGACGATGACAGTGAGTGGTGCAGTGTTTACACACGGGAAGCTGGGGCTCAGAGAGGGAAAGCAGTTTGCTCAGATCACACAGCCAGCGAGGAGGGAGGGAAGAGCGTCCTGCTAAAGGTGTGCCCGTCAGCACCTCCCAGGGGAGAAGGGGGGAAGGAAGGTAATGGGTCTCCGTTGAGCACCTGCGGGGTGCCAGGCACCACCCAGGCCCCTTTCCACCACGGGCTGTGCCTCAGGACCGGCCTGGACCTGCTCCGTCACTGGGCACCCCGGGCTGATGTGGAGTAGCCCCTCAGAGAGCCGGGAATCCGATTCTTCCAGAAGAGCCGCTCTGGGGGCTGCGGCACACAGTGGGACTAGGAGCACACCCGCTTCCGGAGGCCCCTGGAGCTCCCCTTCCACCCGCCAGGGGAGCTGGGGAAGCCAGCCCTTCCTTCCAGCCTCAGGGTTCCTCCCAGGTGCAAGTTCCTGAGGAGTAGGCGGTGGGCAGCTCCTGGGGGTGAGGGAGGCTTCCCTGGGGCTCTCTCCCTCCCCTCCCCTCCCCTGCCCCAGGCCCTCTCAGAACCGACCCCATGCAGCCCTCCAGGCTTTATACCACACTGGCCTTGCCTCCAGCCTCTGCCTCCTCCTCTGCTCATTTCCTTCTTCCCTGAGCTCCAGGCACACCCAGCCTCACCCATTCATTCATTCATTCATTCATTCATTCAATTCTAGAGGGGTGGGCTCAGGCCTCTGTGAGACAGTGAGGGGAATGGAGCAGTCTCTAGGGAAGAGGGCCCAGGCAGAGAGCAGGGTGGCTGGAGGCAAGGGAGGCCGGGAGGCCCGACCACGGAAGGCCCTGTCTCAGTCTCCGTGGGTCCGGAGCCTCACAGGTGGGAGCAGAGGAGCTTCTCAACCTAATTTATGTTCTTCAAAGGCTCACCAGTCAGGCAGCGGTGACAGTGTTGGCTCTCCACAGGACCTTTGCACAGGCTGTGCCCCCCACCCTGGCCACTCTCCTCACGCACCCCACCCCACCCCTATGTGTGAGATGAAGTCCTCCTTCAGGCAGCCTCCTCCTGGAGTCTTCCCCATCCTAAATGAGCTAGGCCTCTCCTCTCGACTTCCTAGAGACCTCGGCCACACAAGTGTCCCCAGGCCTGGCACCAGCCTAGCACACAGCAGGTGTTTGCTGCATGTTTATCAAAGAGGAGTTGGATGGAGGGTGAGGGGCAGGGTGGCGAAGGAGGGAAGACTGTACTCTGCAGGATGTCTGCTGGGGGCCAAGTGCTGGTACGGGCACCAGGCTGGGGGCAGGTGCGGCCGGGGTCAGACACCGACCCCTGCCCAGGGGCCTTCCCGGAGCAGAAGCGACCCAGGATCCCTGATCAGCCTCTCCTTCTGGGGATGGCAGCGCAGGAAGGGGAAGTGCCGCTCCACACCGGTGAGCCTGGGACGCTGCGGATGCTGGGTGGCGGAGCCGAGCGCGGCCCCACCTTGCCTGGCGTCGAGGTCCTGGAGCACGAGGGCCTCTAACCTCGGAGCTGGCACAGCGTCATGTCTGCCTGGGGTCCTGCAGGGGCTTCCTGGACCGCCTCTCTGTGTCTGGGCCATCAGACCCCCACCTCCTCAAAACGAGGGCTGTGTCTCCACCCTCAGACTGTGGGGCTTCCGGAAACCTGTGACCGTGTCTCTGATGTCAGACAGGTGGTTTTCCAGGAGCTGGGGCCCAGGCTCCCCCATTCCTGAGAGACAGGACAGGGCTGTGTCCTCCCTCCCGTCCCTCATAAGGCCTCAGGCCACAGTCAACCACAGTGTAGACTGGGGGCCTGAGCCACTGACACTAAGGTCTTTCCTTCAAATAGGTTGAGGTGAGCCAGAGTACCTTCCCAGTCCCTATTAAAGGTGTCCTCTGGTTCTTCTGGGCCCCTGCCGTTTCCCGCTAGCCTCCAATCTCAGCTCCTCCACTTACTGGCTGTGTGACCTCGAATATGTGACTTAGCCTCTCTGAGCCTCCGTCTCTCAGCTTCAACACCCGCCATTCAGAGTTGGGGAGACAAGAGGACTAGTTAAGCCCAACACCCAGCAGCAGCTCCCAGGGACACAGAGACGCTACCCGCAGTGTGAGCCTGCCCCATCCTCCTGGGCAGCAGGGGCGGGAAGTCTAGCAGCCTGGGCAGGTGAGTTTCCACCCCAGCTCTGGCCCAGTCAAGCAGCGGGACTTCGAGAAACGCCTCTGCCAAGCCCCTCCTTCAGTACAACGTGTCCACCTTCCTGTACGATGGCCAAATGGAGGAAACGCCTGCGAGCTTGTGGCCTCCAGCACTGCGATCCGTGGCTTCCACCTCGAACTCTCTGCTTTCTGACCTGTTCGCTGCTCTCCAGCCCCCCAGCCTCCCTTCTGTGCCAGGCCACTGTCAGCTCCTCTGTCCCCCCTGCTTCTGCCCTCATCCTGCCCCCTCAGCGGGGAGAGAGTCCTTTAAAAACCAAGTCAGGCCAGTGGCTTCCTCCTTGAGACCCTCCTAGGGCCACCTGCTGCTGCAGAATGAAATCCCCTATCCTCACCGTGGCCTGAGAAGCCTGTGGAATCTGCCTCTGCCTACTTCCTTTCTACTCGCCCCTTCTTCTCTTTCCACAGTCCCGTGGTCTTGACTCTGAACCCCATGTGTGCCCCAAGCCCTTTGCACAGACTGTTCCCTCTCGAGCTTTTAATCCCTCAGCACGTTTAGCACCAGCTGCTCTGAAGCCTTCCCATTTTCTGATGCTCCCTCCTCTGGCTTCTCTTTTTTATCTGTAATACAATTATTTTTTTATTTGCTTCTATTTTTCTCAAAGTGCTGTTTGCAAGTAAATTTTATTTTATTTTTATATATTTTTTAAATATTTTATTTATTTATTGATGAGAGACACAGAGAGAGAGGCAGAGACACAGGCAGAGGGAGAAGCAGGCTCCATGCAGGGAGCCCGATGTGGGACCCCGATCCCGGGACTCCAAGATCATGCCCTGGGCTGAAGGCAGGTGCTCAACGGCTGAGCCACCCAGGTGCCCCTGCAAGTAAATTCTAAAAACCAAAGTGATAAAAAAAAAGACTTACAACAGCAGAAAATAGTGGTCCTCCCATGGTCCTGACCCACCCCTTCTCCCAGAGGCAATTCCACCTTTTAGCTCTTTCTCCTTGTGTTTGTCTCCATCTTGCTAAATATATGATTTGTTTTTCTATGTCTTGACACCTCAGTTTTATCCAATATCTACTGACTTCCTATTACAATAGATGAGGATTTTAGGTTTCTTACACACGCTGGTCCCTTCTCTCCACCCTCTCCACAAAATGACATTCTCCATTAAGTGTATATTCAGTGTTTTCATTAAGAATGCACTGGAAATATTATTACTTGCCCAGCCTGGAGTTCATAATTGCTTCATTTTTTTCATTTGCTTAGTCTTTTTTTTTTTTTTTAAATATCTCAGTTTCCTAGGACTCAGTATTTGCATTTGCTCTTACTGCTTCATAAAACCTCACAGGGGAATTTCTAGGTCCTGAGCTCCATGAGGATTTCTGCTTGGAGGCATCTAAACTCCTCTCATCTGTCCTGGCTGTCCTCTATACCTGTGCGACGACTGCTGCCCTGGGAGTGTCTCTCTTCACCACTCTAGCAGTGATTCCCTTCAACTTTTTCCTTTTTCCTGTTAGATCCCATTTCTTGAATCTTCCTCCTTAATGGTATACTCCCTGATTTTGTTGTCACACATCCTCTGGTGATTCCCTGAGCAAGTGAGCATGTTTGAAAAGATTCATTCTCTTCACACATGTATTGATAGCTGGGCTGGGTATAGAATTCTAGGTTGAGAATTACTTTGACTCTGGTGGTGGAAGGCATTTGTTCATATGTCTAACTCCCAGGACTATCCTTTCTTTTTCTTTTCTTTTCTTTTTTTTTTTTACTTTTAATGTTTTAAAAATGTTTATTTAAAAATTTTAATTTTTAAAAATTTTAAGTTTTAAAATTTTTATTTAAATTTTACTTAGTTAACATACAGTGCAATATTGGTTCCTGGAGTGGAATTCAGTGATTCATCACTTACGTGCAACACCCGGTGCTCATCACAAAAAGTGCCCTCCTTAATACCTTTCACCATCTATCCCATCCCCCACCCACCTTTCTTCATCAACCCTCTGTTCTCTGTTTTTAAGAGTCTCGTATGCTTTATTTTCCTCTCTCCCTTCCCTCCCACCCCTTCCCATATGTTCATCTGTTTTCTTTCTTAAATTCCACAAATGAGTGAGATCATATGGTATTTGTCTTTCTCTGACTTATTTCACTTAGCATAATTCACTCTAGCTCCATCCACGTTGTTGCAAATGGCAAGCTTTCATTCTTTTTGATGGCTGAATGATAATTCATATATATACCTATAGATAGATAGATAGATAGACATATATATATACATTTATACCTATATATACATTAAACTTCTCAGATATATATCCACTTTATTCATATATATATATATGATATATATATATCTTCTTCTTTATCCATTCATCAGTCACTGGACTTTTGGGCTCTCTCCACAGTCCATAATTTGGCTTCCCAGTACTGTTCTTATTCTCAATCCATTATGTGTAAACTTAGGTCATTTTCCCTTTATTCTGGAAGATTCTAGGATCTTTGCTTGGGTTGTGCACCCCTCCCCCATGCCCCACATGCCTGGCTCCAACACCAAGTTTTTGGGGGTACCTAGTGAACTGTTTCCATCTGAAGATTTGTGCTCTTCAGTTATGGACAAGATCTTTCTTTCTTTTTAAAAAGATTTTATTTATTTATTCATTTTAGAGAGCGAGAGAGAAGAGAAACGGAGGGAGAGGGACAAGCAGACTCCAAGATGGGTGCAGAGCCCAATGTGGGGCTCAATCCCATGACTGAGACCATGACCCAAGCCAAAATCAAGAGTCAGATGCTTAACCTACTGAGTCACCCAGGGACCTCAGGACAAGATTTTTCTATTGTTTTCTTTTGGAACTCCTATTATTTGACTATCGGCCTCTTGGCTTAACCCTATAATTTTCTTGTTGTTTACTTTGGCCATCTTATTCTCCCTTCTAGGAGTTGTTTTTGTTGTTGATGCCCACTCTGTTTTATCTTCCAAATCTTCTATTTAAATTTTTTTTCTAGGGATCCCTGGGTGGCGCAGCGGTTTGGCGCCTGCCTTTGGCCCAGGGCGCGATCCTGGAGACCCGGGATCGAATCCCACATCGGGCTCCTGGTGCATGGAGCCTGCTTCTCCCTCTGTCTGTGTCTCTGCCAATCTCTCTGTGACTATCATAAATAAATAAATAATTAAAAAAAAATTTTTTTTCTAATTTCTGAGAGCCTTCTCTGTTTTCTGATTATTCCCTTATAAATTGTATTCTCTATTTATTTGTGGGTATAATATGTTTCCTTATCTCTCCAAGTATAGCAGTGATGGTTTCTTTCAAGTTTTCTTCTGCTGGGATCCCTGGGTGGCACAGCGGTTTAGCGCCTGCCTTTCGCCCAGGGTGCGATCCTGGAGACCCGGGATCAAATCCCATGTCGGGCTCCCGGTGCATGGAGCCTGCTTCTCCCTCTGCCTGTGTCTCTGCCTCTCTCTCTCTCTCTCTCTCTCTCTCTCTCTCTCTCACTATCATAAATAAATAAAAATTTTTAAAAAAAGTTTTCTTCTGCTCTCTGCCTTGTCTCTATTTCTTACTAGTTCCTTTTTCTTTGTTTTTTTTTTTAATTGGGTCTCTTTCATATCAGAGTTTTCCTCGATTGTCAGTTCATCTTTTTTATCTATTCATTTTTCAGAATGAAGCATTAAAACTCAGATTGGCAGCTCTGTGTAGAAAGGCAGAGCTTGTAAGATAGTGAACATCTCTGGAGGGACAGCTGGATCTTTTGTCAGGGATACCTAGATGTTACCCAATGTCAGCATCTGTAAGACTTTTCTCTGGGGTGGTCAGAACCTGTCCACAGATTCTGGGATAAATGTATACCTATGTGTTAGCATTCCTGAACTCAGCCAGGGAAAAGGGCTAGGGACACCCTGCTCAGTGTTCAGACTCTCACTGACTCCTTCATCTGTCAGTTATTGCCATGTAACAAACGACCACACAAATCTCTGTGCTGCACAACAATAAGCCTTTATTATAATTCACACCTTCAGGTCAGCTGGAATGGGCTGGGCTAAGCTAGGCAGATATGCTTTGAGCTGCAGGTCAGCTGGATACCTCTGCCCTTACGTTCTTGGATCCAGTGGGCTTACCAGGGCATGTTCTTTCATCAGCACAAGAAAGCATGCCGAAGGGTGCAAGTGCATCAAGTCTTACCTTATGATGCATATGTTAACATCTCACTGGCAAAAAGCAAGTCCCAAGGCCAAAGCTAGCATCAGTGGAATGGGGAATGTGTTCCTCCCCTAGAGGTGGGTGAGGAAGGAGTAATGATAATCTGCCAAGCAGGGATCCCTGGGTGGCGCAGCGGTTTAGTGCCTGCCTTTGGCCCAGGGCGCGATCCTGGAGACCCAGGATCGAATCCCACGTCAGGTTCCCGGTGCGTGGAGCCTGCTTCTCCCTCTGCCTATGTCTCTGCCTCTCTCTCTCATTCTGTGTGACTATCATAAATAAATAAATAAATTAAAAAAAAATAATCTGCCAAGCACAAACCAAACCTACTACACCCCAAATAATCAGTCTGGAACCTCGCCTCCATCTGCCCTGTAGCTGGTGTCCTTGGGTCCAGAAATCTCTGGTTGGATTTTCCTGCCCAGGGTAGGGAGGGATGGTTGCCTGGGTGCATAGTACAGGGGGGAAGGACCTGGGGATCTAATTGCTCCTAAAACAAACTTCCAAATAACTTGCTGGCGTTCAGCCTCCTGCCTTGCCATCTGTGGTGTCTGGACCCCCTATTTCAGAGCCTCCCGGGGTTCTGCAAGGTCAGTTGGTTTGGATCTCTTCCATCTCCAACCCCCCCACCCCAGCCCACCCCACCACAGAACAGCAGGCACTTAGGTTTCCCTGGGCTCTGTTAAATCATTTACCATCCCTCCATCTGCTCTCTGTACTTGTGTGCTGTGGTTTGGGGTCACAGGTGTCTCCTGGTTTCTTTGAAGATGAGAGTTTGTGTTTCTGTTTCGTGTTCTCCTTATTGTCGTGGCTGCTTTTCAGTAAGGGCGGGCAGGCGGCAAAAACATCTCAACCTTTGCACCTTGAGACCAGAATCTCTTTCTTGCTCTATTGCATACGCTTCCGTGGTATGTGGATCAACCACATGGCAGGTGTTGATTTACTCATCTGTCTGTCTCATTAGCCTCTGAGTCCCTGGGGAGCAGAGGGCTGGGTCTCACTGTCTCTACACCTCCAGCTCCCACACACTTTGGCATGGAGCCCGGGTTAGTACATGGGAACTAAACTGAACTGAACTTTAAGTTACATGGATGACTGCTCATCATTTCACCTACCTGAGGGCCTTCAAAAGTCTTCTAGAACCTAGAAGACTGGACACTGTATCATTGCTGGACACAATGATACAGTGGAAAGACATCCTAGATCTCTGTCTCCCTCCTCAGAGCCTACCCTGCCTTGCCTCTTACATCCCATGAGACCTGGATGGGGTCATATGTCCCCAGAGGTGACTATTTCTCTGGTGGTGGGGCAATTAAGTGGGCAGGGAGGAGAAGGAAAGGATCAAAGGAAGAGATAACAAGAGACCTCAGCCCCAGAAAAGTCACTGTTTCAGTACATCATGGTCTTATTTCTCATGATTTTATGAGGTGGCTGAGCTCAGTTGGATGCTCTTCTGCTGCACGTGACTTTGCCTGGGGCCACAGTCATCCAGAGACTTGATTGGGCTGGCACATTCAAGATAGTTGACATACATGACAAGTGCCTTGGCAAGGATGGCTGGAAGGCTGGGCTCAGCTGGGTCACTGGAAGGGCTGGGTTTCTCTCTCCATGAAAGTCTATTCTTCCATCTGCTTGTTCACTTACATGAACAACACGTATCCAGCATCTACGAGGTGCCAGATACACGCTAGAGTCATGGGGAGCCATCCAAGCAGAGGCGCTGTTTCTCAGGGTTTGCTGCTGACTCAGTTGTCTCTGCCCTGGGCTGTGAGCTCCTACGGGCAGGCCCACGCTTGACTCACCCTCAAACCCTGTGTTTGGTACATGGTCCCAAAAACTATTTACTAAGTGATGAGATGATTGAATGAATCCATGGTCGTACAAGCATTTTCTAAGGCAATAGGTGTACATTGTGGCATCTGAGTGGCACAGTTGTTTGTAAACAAGGAGGAGCCCCCAGGCTGCCTGAGCGGGGCCAGAGTCTAGGTAGAGACAGTGGATGCAAGGAGGCCACTGAGATGGTCACAGCTACTGTCCAGGGAAGAGATGCAAGGCCTGGAGCAGGGAGTGGCAGTGGGGCTGGATAAAGAGATGGGTTTAGCGTACAAAGAGAGGCCAGATTTTCCAGATTTGGTGACCAGTAGATGCTAGGGGAGGGAATGGGAGGAACCAAGGGGACCCCCCCACCCCACCCCAGGCCTCTGCTTTGGAGTAATGAACAAGGAGCAGCCAGGCTCTGAGACTGAAAGCCCCAAATGAAGTAGCTCATCTGGCAGGTGCTTTCCTTGCCTGCCAGGCAATGATATCACTGCAAGGTGCCCAGTCTGATGCCCGGAAGCCTAGCCCAGGCCTGGCACAACTAGGTGGGTGTTCGGGGGTGGTTACTATCAGAGAGAGCATCACCGTGTTGTCAGCTTCTGCCTGCAACCAACAGTTCTTCCTGTTTCAAAACCAGCTCCTCACCTACTCCCCTCGAGTTTCTCTTTCCTATCTAAAGGGCCTCTGGTCCTTGGCCACTTCGCAGAACAGAAATGAGTGACTCACCCCATGTCCAGTGACTGCTGGACACAATGATACAGTGGAAAGAGCACAGAGCTAAGAGACCAAAGACCTCAGATACCAATGCTGTCAGCTAATGATAACAGAGGCCTGACCAACAGTAGCACAACCAGTGGTTTCATTTTGCTTTTGTTCCCATAATGAGGCAGCCACTGGCATTGGCTCAGCTGCCAACAAAAGTCGTGGAGGATCCAGGCTCTTTTGATTTTTCTGCTCCTCCATTCTTAGCATGTTAGCTTGTATCTTCATGCTTGTGATTTCAAGTGTGTAAGATGGTAAGATGGTTGCTGCGGCTCCAGACATCCCCTCAGTATTCATCAGGGAAGAGGATGGAACAAAGGGCAGTGTCCTTTTTTTTTTTTTTTTTTTTTTTTGTGGAAGAAAACAAACACTGTCACAGACACCACCTCTCCAGCTGACTTACACTTGTCTTTTTGGCCAGTGACTGTGCACCCTTGGGACGCCAGCTGCAAAAGGGCTCCGCCCAAAACTAGGTATCCGTTAGCAAGAAGAATGGGAGTAATGGGAGGAGATGGGAAAGGGGAGTGTCTGCCTGTGAGTTGAGCTCTAGCTCCCACTCCCAGGTTCTCCTGTGCCTCTCTTTCCTTCTCTGCGAAACTGAACTGCTAGCATCAACATTGGAAAGACTGATTAAATGAGATAATATGTGTTAGATGAGAACACAGTGGTGAGAGAATTTATTTACCCACGTTATTATTGGCATAAGTCAAGGACTGTGCCCATTGGGGTGGGCTCAGGGGAAGAGACACATGGCAGAGGCACCCCCTGCCACGCCCACCCTCGGCATGCCAGGAAGTTGGAAGAGCAGAGGAAATCATCCCAGGAAAGAGGACCAGACCAGGGTGTGGAAGGGCCAGGATGATAGTGGTGTCAAGGTGGCTTTGAGGATATGAGAGTTCCCTCTGAGGGTGGAGGTGTGTGCAGGGGACAGAAGGAGGTGCAGTGTGACCAAGACTGGGGGCCACCAGAAGGGGTCCCAGGTTTACCTGGAAGCCCTAGGAGAGCTGGGAGCAAAAGAGGCTCTCCTGAGACTCTGGCCAACTGGAGGGGGCGCCCCGGGGCTGCTAAAAGGCGGTGTGGAGTCAGTGTTGGCGTCATGCGCCCCGGGCTTTTCACGGGGTGTTTGGTTTCCAAGGAGAAGTAGCCTTAAAAACATAAAGGCCTTCTCTGAGCTGAAACTGAGAAGCGCCACGGGGTTTCCCCCCTGGCCCCCCGAACCCTGCCCCTTTCTTTTTTTTTTAATTTTTATTTATTTATGATAGTCACACACAGAGAGAGAGAGAGAGAGAGAGAGAGGCAGAGACACAGGCAGAGGGAGAAGCAGGCTCCATGCACCGGGAGCCCGACGTGGGATTCGATCTCGGGTCTCCAGGATAGCGCCCTGGGCCAAAGGCAGGTGCTAAACTGTTGTACCACCCAGGGATCCCTGCCCCTTTCAAGAGGGTGGGGATCCCAGGAGGCCAGTGAACTGGAGGGCCCAGCCCCCAAACTTCAGGACTTGGGGGTGGTGGCAGCTCAGGGGCAGCAGAAGACAGAAACCCAAAGCATCTCTGTCCTGGGAATCGGGGGACTTCTGTGCTGTCAGGGGGCGGCCAGAAGGCTTAGATCTCTCTCTTACTCCCTCCCGGTAGCCCCTCTGGAGGGTCAGCCCACGAGGGCAGGAACTCATGCGCCACGCTGGACCCCCCACCTGGAACACAGTGAGAAGGTGCTCAGTAAGTGTGCATTGAACGTGGATGACGCTGGAGCGGAAAGACAGACATCGGGAAAGTAGCAAAGCACCACCCCCACCCCCACCCCCCACCCCACCCCCGTGGCACCCGCTCCACGCCAGGCCCTGCTGGACACGGCAGCCCCACCTTCCCTCTTAAAGAAGCTCGCCTTAGCTCAGGGCCTGCCCCGAGCACTGCTACCTGACACATTGTTGGGACACTTGTCGTGACCTCCAATGGTAGAGGTTGGGGACTTCTGGCTGCCCGACACCCACAGCCCCAGATTCCAGCCAGGTCTTACTCTGCATTTGTTGAGAACCAACCCCTGTGGCCTAGGACACCGGGGTTTTTAAGGGATTGCCTCCAATCCCGGCTCTAGCACGGGGACAAATATGATTGGTTGAAGTGGGGTCTGGGAGCCAGGCTGGTCCAATCAGAGTAAACCTTGATTAGGACTTTGCCTGGGGCAGAAGTTCTTTTTTGTTTGTTTTTTGTTTTTTGATTTTTTTGCTAGTCTTGAACCTGGAAGGATGTTCTGCGAGTCACCTGCCTGAGAATGAACCAGACAGCAGGAAGCAGAGCAAAGAGGTGCAGGACAGCAAGCCCTGATGACCTGATTTGAGCCCCTCTGATGTTTCCAAATTTGGATCGATAGATTTATTTCCTGCTTAAGCAGGTTGAGTTAGGAATGGCAAAAGTCCTGACTGGCAGAGTCTGAAAGTATCCAGACTTCTACAGGCAAATGTAGCTCAGGATCCTGTGAGTGGCGTACAAAGATCTGAGACATGGCAGGAGCCAGCTGGACCCGGGTTTTTGACTGGCTGTTGCAGGAACCCACCAACATTCAGAAAACTTTATTTGTTTTATATTGTCCCAAAAACAAGAACTAAGGCTGCAGGTGCAAACTTCTGAGACACTCATTTTAGCTCAGTAGAAGGAGAACTTGCAGACAAGCAAGACCATCAATACGGGAGTAGCCTGCCTCAGGAGGGACCACCCCTGAAGGTACGCAAGTGGTGGCTGGCACCATCCGGCCCGAGATTTCCAGAGGGGACTCAGACATCGGGCGGGCCTGGGGTAAATGGACAGATGCTTCCACATGTGGCACGTAATGCAAGGGTGGCCCCCCTCTGACCCCTGGGAAGGCAGGAGCAGGAAGGGATTGGGTACAGAGCCTGCAAATTCACAGCCTTCCAGCCCCAGGGGGCCTCCAGCCCAGAGAAGATGATCAACCAAGCTCTGCAGCCATCTGCTAAGAAACACCACGGGGAGGGGACAGCAGGGCCAGCCAGGGTGCCACTGGGCTTTGGGTGAGGGCCCCGGAGGTCAGAACCTTCTGGCTGGGAGAGCTGGATGGAACCTGGAAGGAAGACATGCGGGGCCGGGTGAGAACCTAGGGACAAGCAGATCGCCTGCTCCCGACTCAAGGCTCGCTGCCACCTCCCAACTTTTTTTCGGGGCTGGAGCTCCCACCAGCCCACCCTGCTTGCCCACCACACAGCACCCTCATCATCCTTCTTGTCCCCCCACCAGGTAGCTTCCACTCCATGCTGGTCCCTCCTCCGCCCCAGGGGCTCTCAGCTCAGTCTGCCCTGCCTCCACCCTTCTCTGTGGGTGTTGAGTCTCCCTGACTCCACTGGGCTCTCCTTCCATCCCTTGTCCTCCGTGGCCTCCTGCAGGGTCAGCAGGGTGGAAGCCTGGTGACACTCCTGCCATGGCTCTGGCACTTTCTGATACCATACCCTGCACCTTCCTTCTTGGAAACAAGAAGGCTACCCTGAGTTGGACTGGCTCAGGCAAATAGGGAAACTGAGGCCACTTTGATCCCCCCCCCCTTCTGTCTTGGGCTAAATGCTATTCCCAGAGATATGGGAGGCCACTGGGCAGCAGCTGGACACCACCCCCCACCCCCGGCCGAGCCTGCTGTGTGTGGGTGGGGGGCGGTGGGGCAGCGGCTCTTACCCCTACAGGATGCTGCAGGGACGCTTCTGTGGCCGCGTGGGCTGGGGGCACAGGACCGCCCGGATCGCCTCATCAAAGACGGTTTTCAGGCCTCGCTGGGTGAGGGCCGAGCACTCCAGGTATTTTACAGAGTCTGGGGTGGGGCAGCAAAGGGCAGAGGCCAAGGTCAGGGGATGGGCAGAAACCTCTCCCAAGCACCACCCTGTGCCAGGCCGTGGGGTAGGGTGACCACCGCTCTCTGCCTCCACCGCCTCACGCCCGGAAGAGGGAGCCTGATCCCCAAAGGAGAGGCTGAGCCCCCCAAGGCAGGTCCAGACCTCTCTTAAATGCAGAAGCCCTTACTTTGTGGAAGGCAGGCAGGAATGTGGAGGCATTCCTGGCGGAGACAGGGGCTCGAGCAACGTGACAGTGACTGAATCTCTCCATGCCTCAGTTTCTTCTAGAAAACAGCCGCACACCTGCCTCCATGCTTCCCCCAGGAGGCCCTCATGGCCCAGGCACTAAGACCTTCCAAATGTCACCTGACCATTCCTTAGCGTCACCTCGTTTTACAAAGACACTGAGGCTCATAGGTGGGGACTCATCTGTCCAGAGTCACGTGCTGGAAGTTTCTCCTCCACCTCGGGGTGGCTGGGGGCTGCCAGGGAGGGGAACAAGAGGAGAGAGCTTTCCCTCCCCGTGAAGGGACCAGCCTTCTTCCACGGCCAGAAAGGCAGGCTGAGTTCCCGCTCCCAGGGCCGGCCAGTGTTCCATGACCTTCCGGAAGGAGCCTGTGTGAGTTCCCATGACCACTACACCACAGTTTCCGTGAAGTAAGGAACCACAACAGCCCTACTTTGAAGGGGGCTGGGGGCTGAATTCAGGAACAAGAGGAAAGAGAAGGGCAGGAAGGGGAACTCTGCCCTCACCCTGGAGTCCGCTCCTGTGGGGGAAGGAAGTGGACCGGCGCTGATGGGCACCTGCTCTCTGCCCAGCACCGAGCTGGGTGCTTCAAAAACCCTTGTGTGAAGGGTGAAGAAATACTGTGATTCCCCACTTACAGATGAGGAAACAGGCTAAGGGGGGGAAGCATGGGGCCCAGAGACACACAGCTGGGGAGAGGGGAGCCAGGACCTCCAGATGGAGGAAGCCCACAGATGCCCTGGGGTTGGAAAGAGAGAAAGAAAAGATGAGGCAGGGACAAGGAGACAGGTTCAGAGAGCATGTCCCTGGCACACTTGGGAGTATACTCCCACCGGGGAGCGTGGGTAGTGGTCCCAAGGGCCTGGCTGGTGGGGACAGAGTGCCCTTGGTTCTGTCCGGGAGCCTTATCACCTTATAACTCCTTACGCCAAGAATCGTGTCACCGGGCATTTGGCCACTGTCTCCCTGCAAGGGACCATAGCCAGTGTCCACTTCTTCCACACTGGCCAACTGTCACCTCCCTGCACCCTGCCATCCTCTTGCTCTTTTTGGCCTGGTGGCCTCTAGAGCAAGGGTCCTGAGCAGGGGTGGAGGTGAGGGTGGGGAGCTGCTAGGCTCCCTTCAGCGCTGCCTCTGTCCACCCTAGGAGCCTGGCCAGCCAGCCCCCTCTTTGTGCCTCACTCTCCCATCTGTCTAGGACATGGGGACCTGGGACAGCTTGTCAAGCTGAGCCAGGTGGGGCAGAGGAGCAGCAGAGGGCCAGGGGGTGGGCAGGAGGCAGCAGGTGCCCCAGTGACCATGACTAATGGAGCCAGGCAGCCCGGCTTTGAATCTGGGCTCTGCCCCAGCCTGGCTGGGTGGCCTCGAACCAATGACTTTTCCTGGAGCTTCACTTTCTAGTTCTGTAAAGTGGGGGCACTGAGACCCTCCCTCGTAGCTGCTGTGAGAACAAAGTGGGCCCGGCACCCCAGAAGTGCTCAGTCTCATCAGCCAGCTGTGATTATCGGCTGGGGCCTCGACTGGCCCCACAACTCACCACCACAGGCTCAGGGCAGATGCAGCTGTGGGTCCCCCGGCCCCCCCCCCCCCCCGCCCCGTGGCTGAGGCTGGTCCTCGTCAAGTTCACAGTCACTGCCCCTGCCCCCCCCCCACTCGGGATCAGCTCCAGGAGAGATTGGCTAGAGACCAAGGCAGGACCCTGAGCCCCCTCCTTACGGAGGAGAAAGGACCTCTGAGGATCTCACAGGCCAGCTTGTACAGATGGATAAACTGAGGCACAGAGAAGGGGAGCCATGTTCCCAAGGCCACACACATGGTCATGGCTGGAGCCAGGACCAGCATCCGGGCTTCTAGCCCCTCTCCTTGTCCTGAAGCAGGTGCTTTAGAAGGGGACGTGTCCAAGGCTGGCTAGAGAGTCAGCGGGGGGCAGAGGGAGTTGGGGCCGGTCAGAGAACAAGAGAAGGCAAGGGTACAAGCCCCATATCTGTGAGGAAAGCCAGCAGGCCGAGGAGCCAAAGAGCCCAAGATGGGGCTGGGGACTCAAGGCTTAAGAAGCAGCCGCCCCAGGCCCCCTGAGGAAGATGGCCATGTCGCTGGACGAGTCACAGGAAGGAGGAGGTGGCAGCTGCGGTTTCTCTTCCTGTAGAGATGTGAGTCCCCAGAGCCCTCCCAGTTCCGGCGGAAGGAAGAGTGGTGAGACCAAGGCAGGGCTGGGGCGGGGAGGCCCTACCTACTGGGGTTCCAAACCCTGGACCTGCGGGAACCCATGCCGAGGCAGAGTGTCCGGGCAGCTGGATCACCGCTCACAGCGGCCCCACCCAGCTAGGGATGCCAGGCTCGTGGACAAGTGTCCCATCCCCGGCTGCAGGCGGGTCAGGGCTTGACCCGGGACAGCAGGCCCAGGCACCAGGGGAGAGGCCAGACCCATCAGTGATACGGGCAGCCCTGAGCCCCCGGGAGGAGGGCCTCTGAGCCAGCAATCTGCTGTCTTGCATTCAAATCCCAGATTTGACACCTTTTGGCTGTGTGACCTTGAGAAGTCACTTCACTTCTCTGGCCCAGTGACTGGGATGCAAAGAGCACTTGGGGTGAGGAGGGAGGCCAGGGAAAGAGAGGCGAGAAATCACCCTTCAAACTAAGGCAGAGGCACCTTCTCCAGGAAGCCTTCCTGGACAACGCAGGCTTGACCTGGCAGCTGGTCTTCAGAGCAACCACGGCGCACCTCACTCTATCCCTGCTCCATCAGCTCCAGTGCACTTGTTTCAGTGTCTGCGTACGGGGTGCATGTGCTGCTGCTGACCTGCCCTGAGTGCAGCCTGCAGGTGCCGAGCTGGGAGCTCCCTGGGTGTGAATTCATTTGATGCCCCCCAACTGCTGGGAATGATTACTATGCCATGTTTCACTCATGAGGAAACACAGGCACAGAGACTCAGCCAGGGTCACACAGCCTGGCCCGGGCCCAAGTCGGGCCCCTCTGGCAGCCAGCTCCCCAATCTGAGCCCGAGCCCCGTACCGATCTCCTTGGCCAGGGCCAGGCCCTGCGGGTAGGTAATGGGCGCCAGCTTCTTCTCCTTCAGCCTCTCGATGGTGTCCTTGTCATCCCGCAGATCCAGCTTGGTGCCCACCAGGATGATGGGCGTGCTGGGGCAGTGGTGTCGCACCTCGGGGAACCACTGGGCAGGGGGGCAGGACCGAGAAGTTGTGGGGGGGGCAGCCCAAGGGCGCATAAGCATGAGTAGGAGGGGGCGCCAAGCATGGAAGAGAAGAGGGGGCACAAGGGGGTGAGGAGAGGCAGCAGCAAGATTTCATGAGAGGAGAAAGGCAGGCAGAGGTTGGGCGGGGAGGAGAGGGACAAGGTTATAGAGGGCGGGGTAAAGCTGACTACCCCAGCCCCCTCAGAGCCCCCTCTGAGTCTCCCCCTGAGTCCCTCCCTGCTCCGCCCCAGCCCTGGTGGGCAGGCACTGGGGATGCTCTCTGCGGCCCCTGCCCCTGCCCTGAAGTCACGGGGCCCTCCCCTGCTCAGGGTCACCTGGCCGCCCCCCCAGGCCCCACCCTGTCCTGCTCACCTTGGCTCGGACGTTCTCATAGGAGGCAGGGCTGACAAGGGAGAAGCAGATGAGGAAGACATCCTGGGGACAGAGCAGGCAACGGTCACCCACGAGGGGAGGCCTGGCGGCCTCCCACCCAGGCCCTTCCCACCCCTGTTTATCCAGCCCTTCCGGAGGGCCTGTCCTTCGAGGCCAATCCTCACAGGACACTGCAGCAGGTGCCGCTCCCACCCCGATCTACAGATGGGGAAGGTGAGGTCAGGGGCGAGCCACCAGAGCCCCTACTCCTCCCCGGGCACCAGCCCTTTCCTGGCCAGCCTGGAGGGAGGGCCAAGGATGCTCACGCCCAGCAGTCACCTCCAGGCGGGCCCCCACCTCTCCTCCAGGGACTCAGAGTCCTGGGGTCCCCATGGGAGCCTCATCCAGGGTCTGTCTGTCCCCCAATCACTGGGAGCCAGGGGGTGCCAGAGCCCATGGGGTAGAGGGGCTGAGGAGATGGGCAGAGAGAAAACAGGGGGACCGAAGGAGGGCAGGGACCCCCAGCCCCCAGGCCCGGATGTGGCCCCTTTAGCAGCAGGGCGAGCCCGGCCCGGGAGGAGGCCAGGGAGGAGGCCAGGGCAGCGCACCGTCTGTGGGTAGGAGAGTGGCCGGAGGCGGTCGTAGTCCTCCTGTCCTGCAGTGTCCCACAGTCCCAAGTTCACCGGCTTGCTGTCAACCATCACGTTGGCCGAGTAGTTGTCAAACCTGCAGGGAGCAGGTGAGCAGAAGGGTCAGCCTCCCCTGGGCCCTCCCACCCAGCCTCCCTCGTGGGGTGCGGAGGCTGCAACCCCGGGGGGGTTAAGGGACGGCAGAGTCCCAGAGTTCCATGCCCTCGGCTTTTCATTCCTTTTCTTTTTTCTCACTGCTGATTCGTGACATTAGTAAGTTTTAAATGCAGGTGAGCACACGAGGAAAGCGTCGTCTCCCATCACCCTTTGGCCCTTGCCTATCCTGACGACAGGTGATTTTTGGAGGCTGCACACTGTTCCCTCTAAGTCTCCATCAGTATCAACTTTTCCCACGTCCTATGCTGGACTGAGGCCTCCCCCAGCTGAACCCCATCTCAGCTGGGGTGCCTCCCCCGCTGTCCCGAACAAACCCTGAGAGGAGGAGGTGGTGCAGGGGAGCCTCTGGAGGAGATGGGCAAGGGACTGGGAAGGGCCAGCGGCGCTGCAGGGCGCGCGGTGGGACCCGGGGCTTCCTACCCAGCATCTCTATTTTGTGTTGGCAGAAGGATGTCCCCAGACACTAAGTCCCTAGTCCTCCAGGCCACTCTGGAGTGCACACCGAGAGCCATCCTCACAGACAGTTTCAAGAATTGCCGCCCCCACACACAGATAAGACGCATGCTGTGTCCGGCATCAACAGCTAAAATCTCCCGCCAGCCCCAGAGGGGCCCCCGGGGCAACCAAACAAGCTTCCAGATTTTTTTTTTTTAATTCACTGCAACAATTTGGGTTTCTCACTACACATACCCCCTAGAGGAAGGTGCAGGTTTCTCAGCCTGTGGAAAAGAAGACTGGGATCAGAGAGGTGTAGTGACCTGCCCAAGGCCACACAGCCAGCGACTGGCCAAACTAAGTGAGAAACCAGTTGTGTGTGATTCCAGGGCTCACACCAGCACTCGCGGCCCTGTGTCCAGCTGTGCTCACCCCCTGCCTGGGAGGGCTAAGGGCCATCACTTTGTCTCTCCTCACTGAGGCCACCCACGCTGGCCCTGCTCTCTGTCCCCTGCCCTGGCCCACTGAGACCTCAGGCTCCTCCTCCTTCTCCTCCCCTCATACACCAGCCAAGCAAGGCCTCCACTGCCCACCTCTCTGTCCTTGTTCCTCCCCAGAAAGCCCTTCCCCACCTCTCCTTGTCCAAATACTCCCGCTGACCTTCCATGGGGTCCTGCCCACTCTCCAGGCTTTCCACTCCTGCCTGTGCCTCGTTCTAGAATACCCTTCCACCCCCTTTCACCCTGTCTCCTCTTCATGCTTCAAAGTCCTGCCCAGGCAGTTCCTCCTCTGTGGGGAAGCCTTCAGGCCACCCCCTTCCCTGTCCCCCACCTGGAAACAGCTCCTTGTTCCCTCCCTCAGGCAACTGCTTTGTCTTGACCTTAAACACGCAGTTAATGTGTCTCTGTTTTGCCAAGGGCCGTGGGCTCAAGTGGGCAGGGCCCAGGCCGGGTTCATCTGCAGTCTCAGGCTTCGCACCCATGAGTGCGGGTGGATTGGAACTAAAGCAAACTGAACTGAAGCCCTTGGAATGCCACTTCCTCCAGGAAGCCCTCACAGAATGCTGCTCACTGACAGGCTGAAGAAGCCCTAATGCTTCAGAGCAACTCCAAAGACACCTGTTCTGAGAAACACACACACACACACACACACACACACATACACAAACACACAAAAGTGAGCAGTCTGAGATTTTGAACACTCCATGGATGAGTATGCACACCATGAAGTATATACCATGCGTACTCATCCATGGAGTGTTCCGGTCACCTCTCCATTCCTCAGATGGCCTCGCTCCCTACTGCCTGGAAGCTCCTACAAACACACCTCCTCTGACTTTCCACTCTTCTTCCTCCCTCCCTCCTCGTCCCCAGTGCCCGGCTGACTCTTACTCACCCACCTCTAGCCCCATCTCAAGGTCACCTCCTTCAGGGAGGCTTCCCTGGTCCCCCAGCTAGTCCAGGCCCCAACCTAGCAATCTTTGCCCAAACAGCGGGGGAGCCTGCCTGGCTTGCTGTTCCCTGCATCCTGAGGCCAGTAAAGCATGTGTCACGTAGTAGGTGCCCCGTGTACCAACTCTGGATGCCACCAATACAGCCATGGGATTTCAGGAATAAGGCGCTGTCCCAGGAGACACCACAGGGCATGATGGGGAAAGAAGCACCTAGGGTTGGCCTTGGCCTCGGTCAGAAACATTCCTTTGGGTCACACTTAGGGTGTGAGACACTCTCCTCTCTAGTGTCCAGCCTGAAATTCTGGGGCCAAAGAGCCTCCCAAGATTCCCTGAGCCAAAGGCATGGTCCTCTCAGAGCCATCCCCAGGGTCTCAGGGGCCGTGGTGATGGGGTCTTTAGAGCTGGATCCTGGGACCTTGTAGCAGCATCAAGCACCAAATCAGGGCCTGGCAGAAGGCTAGGGACCTTTATATGTTAGATCTTGAAGTCCCCTGTAACCCGAGAAAAGGACCTCAAGTTACTCCCATTGGACAGATGGAGAAACTGAGGCCTCAAGATGTCAAGTGACTTTTCCATATCATAAGTGAAGGAGCCAGGACTGAGCCTTGCTCCTTCTGTGACACCTCTTGTAAGCAAGTGGACAAATGACCTGGGGGCATAGCTGTGATTTCTACAGGGACAGCTACTCAGAGCTAGGAGGGCACAGGACTCCTTGTGAGCCTTGTCCTGGCTGTGTGACTCTGAGTGAGTAACCTAGCTTCTCTGAACCTCACGTTCTTCAATGTGCAAAAAAGTCCTCTTTTGCATGGCCCTTAGGAAAATCCAAAGAGAAAGGACTTTCAAGCCACCCGGAGGGGAGATGCTGAGGAGCTGAGTGATCTCATTTTCCACGTCCTCACACATACCCACTGGTCCCTCCCCAGAGGTCCAGCCTCCAGAGCCAGAGAGATTCCACAGGCAGCCAGTGGGGACCCGAGCCTCCCAGGGGTCTCCTTTCCTGAGACTCACAGGCGGCCAGGACCAGAGGAACCTCACACCAGCCTGGCCAGTCCTCACCCTTTTTTCCAGATGAGGAAATGGGCCCACAGACAGGAAGGCACTTGCCCAAGATCTCACAGTCAGTTGGCGGCAGAGCCAGGACTAAGTGCTGTTCCCCAATTCAGAAAATCCCACATGGTAAACATGGGGGCTGTTTCATGGCTGGAAGGTGGGTGGTTTGAGCCTGGGTATGGGGCTTCCCAGATGGCTCATGTTTGCTGAGCACCCGCGGGTGTCAATGACTGCTCCAGGCCCTTCCTACTTAGACCACCTAAGTGGGCCCAGTTAGCAGATGCCATCATTGTCCCCATTTTACACTTGAGGGTGTAGACTCAGAAAGTGGGAGTGTGCGCCCGAGGTCACACAGATGGAGTGTTTTCACCCAAAGTGTGCATGGCCTCTTTCTGCATCCCCAGGGCTCCAGGCCCAGCCCTGACCCTGGCATGGAGAGGAGGAGGGGATTGGGGGCAGGAGGAAGGGGGCTCAGCACCCAGCATCACCTGACCCCCACCCGAGCCCACACTCAGAGAGGAAGGTGGTGTATTCAAGGAACCCAGAGACCTTGGAGTATGCATGGCTGGTGACGTGGGGACGGCGGGGGACTTACCCAGTCAGGAGGGGTGTTGGGACTCTGGTCCTGGTCCTCAGAGCAACGGGGCCCTGCTGAGAGGCTTCACCAGGCAGGGGGTGACGTGATCATATTTGCATTTAGAAAAGGCTCTTGGGCAGCCCAGGTGGCCCAGCGGTTTAGCACCGCCTTCAGCCCAAGGTGTGATCCTGGAGACCAGGGATCGAGTCCCAAGTCAAGCTCCCTACATGGAGCCTGCTTCTCTCTCTGCCTGTGTCTCTGCCTCTTTCTCTCTCTGTGTGTGTGTGTCTGTCATGAATAAATAAATAAAATCTTAAAAAAAAAAAAGGCTCCTCTTGGCCACTGGATGGAGAAGTCTGGGAGAAGGGTCAGAGGGGCAGTGGGGGACCAGTGCAGAGGGTCTTACCAAGCTGGTAGTGAGAGGGGAGGGCGGCAGGGGGGTGTCCCAGGCAGACCATGAGGGGACAGAAGAGGGTGCATGAGTGAGGGAGGCTGGAGGCAGCGGGGCCCAGTGAGTGAATCACACCCCTGGTGGTAGGCATAGGGGCGAGGGGCAATGAGAGCCCAGCAGGGCCGCTGGTGTCTCCGTGTTCAGGCTCCACTTGCTAGGAGGTGAAATGAAGGCGAACACCAAGTACTGGCCAATCCGACCTAAACTAACCACGAACATGTTCCTCCTTCCCACCCCTGAGCTACCCACTGGTGGTTGAGTTCTGGCACCTTCTCAGAGCCGGCCAGCACATCCAGTCACTGCAGAGCAGCAGTGATGTGCTCACTCTGCCCTAGAAGGTGGTGTGATGGCAGTGAACTGGGCAGACCAGCGCCCTGTCCTCCCAGAGCTTCCCTGCCAGCAGGAGAAGTCAGATTAGGAAGAGGGCCTGAACAACATGGAGCGGGGTGGGATGGGGGGGCCTGGGTGCCGGGAGGGACAGCGGGTCAGGGTGCTGACCCCCGAGCAGGGAGCTGAGTGATGGGAAGGAGGAGGACAGAGGCATGGGGGGTGGGGACAGGTGTGTCTGGGATCCGCAAGGAAGCCCAGGAGTCTGGAGAGGGTGGGTAAGGGGCGGTATGGCCAGAGGTGAGGCTGGGAGCAGATGCCATTCAGGGCTTCACATGCCAGGAAGAGAGATGGTCCCAAGAGTGAAGGGGACCCCTGGGGGGTTTTTAGGCCTAGGTATGGCTGCATCTAATTTTCATTTTTGAAAATTCATCTGGGCTTCCTTTTGAGAATGTTGTACAGGGGAGAGGTAGAAGGGGAGAGCCCCTAGATCACAGGGTCTTCCTGCCATGTGTTGGTATCCCTGACACCCAGCACAAGACCATCCACAGGGCAGGCTTCAGTCCCCCCATCTGAGGAAACGGGGTATGACCCTGAGCTGTTAACCCCCTCCCTGACCATGAGCTGAGCTCAGCTCACCTGCTTATCTGATCGTGTGCAGCAGCACATGCCTCCAGGTCCCAGCAAACCTGCCCACCCCCAGCAAACCCTCCCAGCCGCAAGCCCCAGCAGGTACCCCCACCTTTATCTCTTCGCTAGAGATCTCCTGTTTTCCCCAACTCCGCTCTCCCCAGTGACCCCCAACTGCCAACATCAAGGGCTCAGCATGATTTATCTCCCCCTGGCAACAAGAGTACAGGCATTGTAGCAGGAGCCCCTCGGAGGGGTTGTCCAGAGCTGAGCAACTCTGTCCTAGATGACAAAGGAGGGTGACATGCACGACTGGACCATCCTTTGTAGGCTCTGATGCCAAATGAAAAATGCAAAACCTCCTGTTCAAAGGTTAAGAATTTCAAGATGGCCCTAGATCTGCCCAACTCCCCAGAATCCTGGGAACATAGACCTTGTCTGCTTTATTCTGTCTGTCCTGCAAGGGCGTCCGGTGTCCCGAGCCCACCAGGGGCCCCCAGGCACCAGGGTTCTCCAAGTTGCTGAGAACAACTGGCCCTAGCTAGTCCCACCATCTTGCACCAGAGAACACGCCTTTCTTCTCCCTGGCCACGGGAGGCACCCTGGCAGTGAGCCTGGGGTTGCCCAGCCCAGACCTGGCCTTATAAAAAGGAAACTGAGGCTCAGAGAGGGGAAGTGATTGGTCTAAGGCTCTTCAGCACATGGGCCCCAGCCAAGCTGGGACAGGCAGGGGCAGGGGTGCAGTCATGCCACTGGTGACAATGAGCTTCTGCAGGAACCGCCTTACCTCCTGCCTCGAGCCAGCCCTCCCTCAGCGTTAGAAGGTGCCTGATAAACGTTTGATGACTGATGGCAAAGGTGCAAATAGGGCAAGTGCAGAGAGGGACAAGTGCTGGCACCAGGCGTTTGGGGACTCAGGAGCCAAGCTGGGGCCAAAACCAGTGCTGCAGGCTCCCTGCCCTGGTTTCTTTGCCATGTCCTGGCTACCTCCTTCCTCCGGCCCAGGTCGAGGTGCTGGCCAGAGTCCTGGGCGACAGGCCCCTTAGCTGCTCTGAGCCTCACCCCCGTGGGTGACCTGGGTAGAATACCCGCTTCTCCTGAGGATCAAATGAGGGTACACATGGGTGACATTTTGTGTGGGGGCCAGCACACAGTAGGTGCTCAGTAGATGGAGGGCAGCTCTGATGGATCCTGCGAGGGGGCCTCTCCATGAAGTTCAATTCAGGTCAACTCAAAACGCGTCCATCGTGTATAAGACAATGTGTAGATCGTAGTGTGCATAAGGTCATGGGGGCACCCAAGAACTGGGTGAGGCTCCCTGCCCTGCAGAGACTCAGAGTCACGGGGAAGATCAGATACAGTCACTCCAGGGGGTGAGAGGTCCTTGGGGCTGCATGAGAATGGCTCCTGGAGGAGGAGCTGGCCTGGAGGTCTTAGACACGTAGGAAGGAAAGGCTCTCCGGGCAGAGGGAACAGCCTGAGCAAAGGGCCTGAGGTGGAAATGCCCAGGGAGTGCTTGGTGAGGACCAGCAGACAGAACATGAAGCAGTGACAGGGCCATGACATAGGAAGGGGAGGTCGGGAGAAGCCCACACGGAGCCTTGAGTGCGGTGCTGGGGTGGGGAAGTTGTCCAGTGAGTGCTGGGGCCTCCGAGGGCTGGTGCTTCCCCACTTACCCTTCCCCCACCCAGGCTGCCACCCACAAACTCCTAACACGGCAATGACACCCGCCTCCACACCCAACAGGAGGGCAGGGCTTCCCTGGGCCCTCTCCACCGACAGCCCCTGTCCTGCTGTCTGTCCCCCAGTGTCAAGGCCCTGACAGCCTCCCCACCCCCCCGCCCCCACTGCCCAACCCCAGCCCGGTGTCCCATTCCCATCAGGCCCATCAAGGTGCCACTCCCCTCCTGCCTCACCCCACCACGCCCAGTCTCTCCCTCCCCGGGGCCTGGGGGATCCTCGGCACTGGTCCTCACTGCCCGTCGCAACGTTGCAACACTGGTCATTAGGGTCACCAGGCAGCCCCGCCAGGCAGAGAGACCCCCAGGTGTCCACCCCGGGGCCCAGCACACAGGACATGCCTGGGAAGGAGGCAGGCTTGGCGATGATGTGTCTCCCGTCCTCCCAGCCCGTGTCCCCCCCCCCCCCCCCCGCCGGCGCACCCGCAGGACTCACACGGTGGGGATGTACTCTCCTGGGAAAGCGTTGGTGGTGTAGCTGATGAGAAGGCAGGTCTTGCCCACGGCTCTGGAAGACAGGAAGTTCCAGAGGACAGCGGTCATGGCCCTGCCTCTGACACTGGGAGCTTTCTGGGTGCCCCCCCTCCCCGAGCCCAGCCCTCAGGGAAGACCCAGGCCCATCTCCCCAGGCCTCAGTGTCCCCACCTGCGGATGCCGACCTCAATGGTCCCGAACCCAAGTCCTGAGAGTCATCGGGGGTGTTTGTTAAAGGGCAGGCTCCAGGGTCCTACCTCAGAGATTCTGATCATGGGGGGTGGGGTCGAACTGGGAATCTGTATTTTTTTTTAATTTTTATTTATTTATGTATTTATTTTTTTAAGATTTTATTTATTTATTCATGAGAGACAGAGAGAGAGAGAGAGAGGCAGAGACACAGGCAGAGGGAGAAGCAGGCTCCATGCAGGGAGGCTGTCGTGGGACTTGATCCCAGGTCTCCAGGATCATGCCCTGGACTGAAGGTGGCGCTAAACTGCCAAGCCACCGGGGCTGCCGGATTCTGTATTTTTAACCAGCTTTCCCAGGTGACCCGGATGTGGGGCACAGGGTTAAGAAGGGGCCGGGGGCTACCTAGGCCTCTGTCCCCATCTGGTGGTGCTGAGCCCCCTCGCTGCCTCAGCCAGAACCCCCGGTGTGTTCGGTGCTCCCCGTCCTGGACTCCTTGGGTCTCGGGGTGGGATGTAGCTGGGCGTCACCCTCCACCGGGAGCCCCGTGGGGAATCCCCAGGCCCCTGGCTCCCAGCCCTGCCCCTGCCAGCCGCCCCTACCAGTTCATCTCTGCCATACATCTCACTCTGGGTGTCTTGGTCTTTTATTTTTTGTGTCATTTGTATAACTAAACGCCCATGATAGTAGCTTCAGACTGGAAAAGCAAAATAAAATAATGCAAGTGTGCAGCCCCCCCAAAAAAGAAGGGGCCGGGGGCGGGGGGATACCCAGGAGACCACTGAACAGGACAAGCCACAGTGCCTGTCCAGGGCTCTGCGATCAAGCGCCTGGGCTCCAGAGCTCCAGACACCAGCTCCACCGGGCAAGGCACTCAGCCTCCAGAGGCCTCAGTTTCTCCATCTAGAAAATGGGGAGAAGATGAGCTACTTTCCTAGGAGCGTGCTGAGTGGTAGATTAGATGAAGCCCATAGAAGAAGCCAGCCCACGTCTGGCACAGTGTGGCAGCCAGTCTACATTAGGGCAAATTACTTGACCTCCCTCCTCTTCCCCTCCCACCTCACCTGACACCCGAAAGAGCAGCGGTTAAGAGCAATGAGTTTTGAAGTCAGAGGGACCTGGCCTCAAATCCCATGAGGACTTGGGCAAATTACTTGACTTCTCTGAGCCTCAGTTTTCCCACCTGTAAAATGGGCCTAGTGTTAGGTTGGTGGGAAGATCAAATGAGAGGGGTTCCAGGGGGTCCAGCTCCTGGCCCGTAGTCAGTGCCAGCAACGGCCGTGGCGCGCTGCCTTCCCTGGGCCTGCGGGGCCGCTGGGTTGTGAGGTGGCCTGGGCCGTGCAGTGGGAAGTCCAGCAGCCAGAGGGGCAGCCCTGTCCCCTCCAGCTCCACTCCCGTGTTGCCACGTCCTGTGCTGAAGAGGCTGGCCACCTTCTCCCCACGGCTGCCCTCCCCAGAGCTTGCCACCAAGGTGACTGAATGACTGGACGCTGGCTTCTGCCCTCCCCTCCTCAGATCAGATACAAAGAGGAAGTGAGCGGGGCTGGGCCGGGGGCAGATAAGGCCAGACCGGTGCCTCCGAATCAGCAGAGGGCTGCCTGGTAAATGGACCCGCTCCTATGAGACTGATCAGAGCCCAAGTCAGGCCGACAGGTCAGGGCCACATCAGGGCCACGGTGACCCGGGCCCGGGAAGATCCGGGTCTCTTCAGGCCTCAGGCTGCCCCTCTGCAGAATGGGAGAGTTGCAAGGGAGGCCCGCCCAACTAGAAATGCTGGGGTGTTTGCTGGGTTGGACTCACGGAAAACCCCAGGTGGCTGGACCCAGAGACATTGTCGCTGGCCAGCACCAAGATGGGCAGCTTAGACCAGTCGTTACACAGAGACCCGCGGGAACCTGACAACCTGAGGCCACTGAGACCTGACAGCTGAGGGGGCCCCCGCCAGACCCCCCCCCACAGCCCAGCCTGGCCCGCATTGACCCTCCCAATCACCCTCCTGTCCCTCCTTGCTGCACCTTCCCTTCATGTCCCCCTCCCCCTTCTGCTCCTCACCCACATACCCGCACATCCTCCCCAACCAGGCAGGCTGAGGGGGAGGGGACAGTACCGGAGGGGGGAGGGGGGTTAATACTTCTTGAGCACTCTCTGCACCGGACAACCACTCAAAATATGTCAGGTGACCCTCACATCAATCCCGGGGGCGTGGTCTCTTCCCAGATGGCAGAGCTGAGGTTCAGAGAGGCTCTGTGGCTTGCCCAAGGACACACAGCCGTGCAAGCCAGCCACTGGAGCCCAGGTCAGCCTGATGAAAAAGGTCACCCCAACCTGCATCCACAGAGTTGAAGACGGTTCCCGTAAGAGACCTGCTCCAGCTCTCAGGGTGCAAGTGAAGGGCCCCAGGCTCCTCCACCCTCAGTCTTGTGCCCTCCACCCACCTCCACCCACCTCCACCCAGGCAGCTTCCGGAGTGAAGTGGGCAAAGAGGATGAAGCTGTCCTCTGCCCACCTCGGGGGCTCTCCCTGGGCCTCAGGACAAGAAGGGAGCAGTGGTTCCTCCCAGCTGCCCCCCAGAGACTCCAGGGCAGGCGGGCCTCAGGGGTAGCCCAGGAGAGAGCTTCTGCCAGGTGAGGAGGTGCAGCCAGGTACCTACCCGTCTCCCACCACCACACACTTGATGGCCTGCATCGCGCTCCGGGCCTGGGAGGCAGCACCGGTGACAGCTCAGGGCACAGAGCGTTTCCGCGGGCTCCAGGGGTTTGGAGAGCCTGGCAAGGCGCCCCGCCAGAGGAGCAGCAGCAGCAGGACAGGAGACAGGAGGAAGCGGAAGGGGAACTTACCCAAGCTGCTGCCCCAACAGCCGTTTGCAGAAGGCGGAGCATGCGGTCTGGTAGGACTCGGGGCCCCTCAGGTGCTGGGCTGGGACGCCAGCAGGGGACCTGGGGACCCTCTGTGCTGGGGCCTCCCTGCTTGCCCTTGGGGTAGGGCCACAGTTGTTCTCCAAAGACTTAAGGCTTCCAGAAATTCAGTTCATCTTAATTCTAAGTGTCAAGCATTTAATGAGTGCCTGCTGTATGCCAGCCATAGTGTCAGATGCTGGCGAGTCCAGGGTGCAAAAGGTACAGCTGATCCCTGGGGAAGATGCCACCTGACACATGTGTCCATAAGACAAGGCAGGAAGTGATGGGGTCAGGGTGGGGGATCTCCGGGGAGGGGAACTCAGAGCTACACAGAGGGAGAGCTGGGGCCTCTGAGCATTTGAGCCAGTGCCTGAGAGGTGGTGCCAGAGAGAGGGCACTCCAGATGAGGGATTGTGTGAGCGAAGTGCAAGGCTCCCCCAAGCAGGTGCGAGTGTGGGGGTCCTGGAGTGTGGAAGGATGGGAGGTATAGGGGGATGGGGGCGCAGCGGGGGCAGGCAGGGGGTGGAGGCCAGCTGATGGAGAAAAAGTAAAAAGGAAGTGATGGGCAGTACCCCACAGGAGCCAGTCTTGTGCTGGAGGCTGCCTTGGGGGACTAGGCACCCCGGAACGAGGATCCGTGGCTCATTTTAACAGCGGGCAAATGGAAGGTCTGAGAAGGCAGTTGGCTGAAATCGGACCCAGGGCCAGGTGACTCCAGGTTTTTCTGGCATCCCAGCCACAGAGAAGAGAAGGAGACAGAAGCCCGAGTTCTGCAGCTCGTGGGGAGGGGGAGTTCTCCCCCTTAGCCATGAGTACACTTGGGATCTGGGCCTCACTGGGCCTCCCTGTGGGATCCGAGTTCACCTGGCTCTTACTGTTCATTGTCACTGCTCCCCAAGCAAAGAAGTAAGCAGAGCCACTGGTCACCCACCCCCGACTGTCACTGAGGACAAACCAGGAAACCCCAGGACTGCGGCCTGCTCCAATACTTGGCCAGTCGATGATTAAAACCAACCCACAAATTTTGATAACTTTCCTCTGCCCTTTGCATAAGCTGAGCTGAGACTGTGGAAAACACTTCACGGTGCTCAGACCGGGTCAGGAAGGCCAGTGTCCTCCCCCGTGACCCACCCTGGGCTTCCTCCCTCACAAATCACCCAAGGACTTTATTCCGGGTGCTCCCCTGTGCCCACCTTCTTTTTCCCATGCACTGCTAGCCCCTGAGGCAACCTCTGTTAATCTAAACAACAACAGCAACAATAATAATAAATCTAAACAACAACAAAAATCTAAATGTAATGTGATGTCCAGGTTGGATCCCGGAACAGAAAAAGAACATTAGCAGAAAAGGTAGTAAAATCCAAATCAGATCTCAAATTGAGTGGACAGCGTTGTACCAATGTTTGTTTCTTAGTTTTGACAAACGGACCATGGTTGTGTAAGTGATGTTGATGTAAGGGGAAACCAGGTGAAGGATATAAGTGAATTCTCTTCCTAGCTTCGTAAACTTTCTGTAAATCTAAAATTGTTCCAGAACAAAATGTTTATTTAAGAAAAAAAAAAGAAGAATGCACCTCTTTGGTAAGACACGTATGACTTGGAAAGGGGTATATGTACTGGGTTTTATCCTGCATTCACCCCTCCGGGGCGGAGCTTCCTTATGCAGTTAACAGCCTGCCCAACCATACAGAGTGTGGCCCTCCAACTGCACCTGCCCTCCGTGCTGAAAAGCCACTCCAAAAAAACCCAAGCAAAGTTCTCCCTGACGTAGGGCTGTCAGAGTCCCTCCTTCACTCGGCATGCATTGATTATATACCACTTGAATACCTAGCCCTGGGCTTGGTACTTTAGGGGACACAAAACCAGATTAGAAAGCTGGCCCCGAATAACTTGTGAAATGTAGTGAGAGTGACCCAGGCACCCTGCAACCACTGTCTTGGGAGGTCCCGAGCTGCAGGTGGCCCTCAGGCTGTGGAGAGGCCAGGGTTGGCAGAGGAACAAGATGGGAGGTGAGCAGCCCAGACTCAGCATCCGGGTGGACACAGGGCTGAGGGATGGTAGCCATGGCTGCATGCTTCCAGCGTGACATTCACTGCTCTGAGCATGTGGCTGCAGGGGGTTCCGTTGTTCCCCCACTTTACAGATGAGGAAACCTAGGCATAGAGAGACTCGCTGACTTTTGTGGCCGTCCACTGGGAATGAATTTAGGTGCTCCCTCCTTTCAGAGGGACACTGAGGCCCTAGTCGTGTGACCACAGCCATGATGCAGCAGCCCTGGCCTCCTTTCCAGTCCTTTCCACCTTCTCTTTCTTCTTCCTTTTTAAGTGTCTATATTGAGATGTAGGTTACACACAATAGATGGGTCCATTTAGAGTACATGATCCCATTCATTTTGACAGATCTAAACACCCCCGCCTCGGATCAAGATTCCGGACATCATCACAGAACACTTCCACCACTGTGGGAACTTCCCTCCCTCCCCCCACCACACACAGAAGCTGTGATGTGCACTACTTTGCACTTTCTAGAATCTCGCATAAAGGGAATCACGCAGTATGTGACCTTTTTGCAAAGGCCTCTTTCCTTCAGCGTGTCCTGGGGACGCATCTACGTTGCCACGTGTGCCAGGGCCCATCCCCTCTCAGCAGCAGGCAGGTTCCATCGCCGGGATGTGTCACAGTTTGGTTATTCAGTCAGTCCTGTCCCCCTAACCACCCTGAATCACAGAACCGCGGGGCCTCTGAGCATGCGTGCAGGGAGCACCAAGGCCGTGTTTACCCAACCCCGCCCTTGCATCACTGGTATCCAGCCCTTGGCTCCACAGGGCAGCTGCCCAGTCCGTGCTTACATACTTCCAGTGATGGGGAACTCATTTCCTTAGGAGACAGTCTCTCCCATCCTCGGGCACCTGGGCCTATTGTAGAATCCCAGCTCATTTCAGCCCCAGTCTACCCCTCTAGCTTGTCCTCGCTGAGGTCCTGGTTCTTTTTTTTTTTTTTTAAGTTTTTATTTATTTATTCATGAGAGACACAGAGTGAGACGCAGAGAGAGACACAAGTAAGGGACAAGCAGGCCCCATGCAGGAAGCCCGATGTGGGACTCGATCCCAGGTCTCCAGGATCACGCCCTGAGCCAAAGGCAGATGCTCAACCACTGAGCCACCTGGGCTGCCCTGAGGTCCTGGTTCTGAGGCCACTCAGGTCAGCACACTCCCTCCTCACCACAAGCCTGAGGATTTGGGAGGCCCAGCCTCCACCCAGCCACGTGCTGGTAAATGTTTAACTTCTCCTTCTGGTTCGGTTATCTTTGCTGGGATGTAATCTTCCGTGATATGAAGGATATATTTATCCAATGTCCTGTGAATGGATATGTGTGAGGTTTGCAAAGCTTGCTTTACAAACAGCTCTGCTATGATGCATGCGGACTCCTGGAGCTGGTGTGTGAGGTTTCCCTAGACATGCAGTTACATAGCTGGAGGCCGCGTCCACCTTTTCCCCCAAGAGAGCTAGGAGACATGCTTCAGGGGCGCTCAGGGTCCACACTCGGCCTTGTAGGCTTTATGCTTTGTTCAACCTCGTGGATGTGAACTGGCATCTCATGCTGGTTTTAATTTATGTTAACTTACTTCTGGTGCCATCGAGCATCTTTGCAAGTATTTATTGGATATTTGTGTGTCCTGTTCCCTAAACTGCCTCTTCATATTTTTTTGGTCCATTCCTCCATTCTTTTATATTTCTTTGGAGGAAGTTCTTTGTATACTCTGATTCCCAAACTTAAACTGCCAAGTGCATTGCATATCTTTTTTTCCAGTCTTGGAGGTGTCTTTTCAGTAGTCATGACTTTTCAACAGTTTTTATTTGAATGTAGTCTCCTGTAAACCTCTTCTTTGGTGACATTGCTTATGGAGTGAGTCGTAAGAAATCCTTCTCTAGGTACTCCCATTTCATAAAGACGTCTTCCTGTGTTTTCTTCTAAAGTTTTTAAAATTTGGGGGTGCCTGGGTGGCTCAGTTGGTTAGGTGTCTGCCTTCAGCTCAGGTCATGATCTCAGGGTCCTAGGATCCAGCCCCACATCAGCTCCCTGCCCAGCAGAGGAGTCTGCTTCTCCCTCTCCCTCTCCCCACCTCGTTCTCTCTTTCTCAAATAAATAAAATCTTTTAAAAAAAATAAAGCTTTTAAAGTTTTGCTTTTCATGTTCAAGTCTTTACACACTTGGGGTGGATTTTAGGATATGATGAGATATGGATGTAACTGTGTTGTTTCCATGACCAACTGTTCTGGCACAATTGGCTGAGGCACCCTGCCTGCCTTTCCCCAGGGAGCCGCAGCTCGCCCACCTGTCTCCTGGCAGGTGTCTGCCCGGGTGTGAGTCTGCTCCTAGCTCCTCTGCCTGTTGGCCTATTTGTCATCCCTGAACCCAGCATGACGCTGCCTTAATTACCGAAATCCTATGCTAGGTCTTTATGTCTGGCAGGGTAAAAATTCTCCTCTCTTGAACTTTTTTCAAAATGGTTATCACTGACCATTTGCTCTTCCGTATAAATTTCGGAATAAGCTTGTCAAGTTCTGGGAAGAACTATGTCAGGATTCGAATTAGAATTTGGTTCAATTTATAGAGGAATTTGGGGAGAATTGACATCTTTGTAATATTGAGTCTTCCTACCCATTAACATGTTATATTTCCTTTTTATATCTTTCAATAAAGTTTTATAATTTCCCCCCAGAAAGGTCATGCACATTTTTGCATGAGATTTATTCCTTGATACCTTATTAGTTTCACTGGCATCGTAACGAACACCTTTTAAAATTGCATTTTCTGTTTGTTGCTTCTATGGAGGAAAAATGTCAAATTTTGCATATTGGACTTATATATATATTATACTTATATATATGGCCATATGGATAGAAATTCTTATTATAATTTATCTGGAGATTTTGCTACTAGCAAGTCTAAGACTGTCTTTGTAGATAGCCTTCATTTGTGGAACAGGACAGTTTTACTCCTTCCTGCTAAGCCTTACAATATTAATTCCTTGGGTTGTCTGGCGCTCCCACCACAGTGTTGAATAGAATGAGTGATGATGGGTGTCTCTGTTTCATTTCTGATTTCTAAAAGTGTGCTTCTATCTTTTCACCATTAAAGATGATGTGGGCTCCTGGCAGATATTCTTATCAGTTCAAGAAGTCTCCCTGCTATTGTTAGTAACAGCAGTTTTGTTCTGTTTTTATCACAAGTGTTTAATTTTATCGAATGCGTTCTTTTCCCTGTGTCTATGGAGATGTGAATAACACTAATCCATTTTGCTAGTGTTCAACTACCCGTGCATTCCTGCATGAATCCAACTTAGTCACTCTGGGGAGTGCTGCTGGCGGTCCTTCACTAGCTACTCTCTGTTCCTTCTTTTTAGTAACAGAGCTGCAGGGCTTGCAGCCCCACCACAGGCTCACCCAGTTCAAAACCAAATTTCTCAGTGTCCCTTGCAGCGATATGTGTCCTTATGATTAAGTGTGGCAGAGGAGGGCACACAGGGAATTAATGTGAGCAATTTCTGAGTCATCATCTCCTTGAAGGTTTAAACCCTTTGTCCTGTCCATCTTTTTTGCCCCTCTCCCCACTGGCTATGAAATAGAAATGCTGGTGCAATCCTGGACGGGTGGGGAATGGTAGATAGAGGTGGCTCACTCTGGACTTGAGACAGAAATACACTGTGCTGGGTCGCCTCGGTGGCTCAGTGGTGGAGCGTCTGCCTTGGGCTCAGGTCAGGACCCCTGGGTCCTGGGATTGAGTCCCTGCATCAGGCTTCCCGCAAGGAGTCTGCTTCTCCCTCTGCCTGTGTCTCTGATGAATAAATAATTTTTTTTTAAAAGAAAAGAAATACACCGTACCTTCTTTCAAGCCCTGTGCTTTATCAACTTTTTGTTATCACAGCTTAAACTGCACCCTTAGGAATGCAGTCGGGATGATTGTCTTGTGTATGTAGCCGACATCAAATTGTCAATATGAGGTGGGGATGGGGCCCCTGTTCATGGGTACGATTGGACATTATGTTCCTCCTTTTCTCATACTGTCTTTTGTGGGCAGGGGGAGGGAATCAAGGTTGTGCTAGTTTCACTAGAAGAGTTTAGTGACCTTATCTCTTTTTCTTTTAAAAAAAAAACATTTATTTATTTACTTATTTATTTGTTTATTTATTTATTTGAAGGGGGAGGGGCAGAGGGAAAGGGAGAGAAATCCCCAAGCAGACTCCCAGGCACCCCCTGACATTATCTCTTTTTCTATTTTTAGAGGAGTTTGAATAATATGAAATTGTCTCTACCTTGAATATTTTGTACCATTAACAAAGCCATATGGGGGCCCCTGGGAGGCTCAGTTGGCTAAGTGTGGGCCTTTTTTTTTGTTTGGGTTCTCAAACTTATTGATAGAAAGCTCTTCATAGTATTCTATAACTTTTAACATCTCCTTTTTAATTTCTGTTACAGCTCTTCTTTTCATCCTATATTGATTATTTTTGTTTCCAAACTTTGTTATGAATTGGTCCCCAGATTTGTTAGTTTGACCGAGCTTTTCAAAGAACCAACTTTTGGCCGTTTTAACCCTATTATACAATTTTTCCTCACTTAACTAATTTCTGTTTTTACCTTTATTTTTTTCCTTTGGGTTTATTGCATTGTTGTTATTTTACTTCTCAATTTTGAATGCTTGGTCCAGGAATTTTCAGCCTTCTTGTGCTCCTAATAGCAACTTTTTATGGCTATAAATGTTCCTCAAATACAACTTTAGCTGCAGCCTACCATTTTTTCTTAGTTGTGGCAAAATATACATAATATCTGTCACAACCTACAACTTTGATATGTAACATTTTATTATGTTTTAGTTCTACATATCTTAAGATTTTCATTCTGATTTTCTTTTTGATCATTGAGTTATTTGAAAGTGTGTTAATTTTCAAATGTTGGAGGAAGGAATTCGTCTTTTTGCTACCATTTTCTTAGTGGTATTGTCAAAGAACATGGACTGCGCTGCGTCACACCAATACTTTTAAATTTGTTGAGACTTGCCTGTGAGCTAGTACGAGGCTCATATTTCCATAAATATGTAGATAATCAGTGTTCTCTATATGTCTAATAAACCAAAGGTATCAACTGCCCTGCTCAAATCTTTTATATCGTTATAAATTGTTTTCATTTTATTGCTTGATCTATCAGCTACTGGAAAGGTATGTCAGTTCTTCCACCATGATGGTAAATTTGTCAATTCTCCTTGTAATTCTCTCATTTTTTCTTTTTCTTTTTTTAAGATTTTATTTACTCACGAGAGACACAGAGAGAGAGAGGGGCAGATATACAGGCAGAGGGAGAAGCAGGCCCCATGCAGGGAACCCGACACGGGACTCGATCCTGGATCTCCAGGATCAGGCCCTGGGCTGAAGGCGGCGCTAAACCGCTGAGCCACTGGGCTGTCCTCACTTTTTCTTTTTCCTTTATAAATCTTTAGGCTATATTACTATCATATGCATAAAACTCTAGAATTACTTTATCTTACTAAAAATATGTAAACTTTTATTAAAATAGCAGCCAGCATTTTTAAAGACTTTATTATTATATTTATTATGTTATATTTTAAGCTAGCACTTAAAAATTATTATAGAAATAAAAACTTAAAAAAAAAATGAGGAAACCCCTGGGAGGTGGAGGTGCCCTTGGTGTCTCTGGCAGGCCCCCTGGAGGCATCCTGGGAAGCCATTTGGGTGGAGGTCCACTCTGCCTTGGATCAGCTACAAGTTCAGTGTCACAACCAAGAGAAGTGACCAAAGAGACGTGGCCAGTTCTAAGAGCAGCCCCCAGGGGCTGGAGTCTGGTCCCCAGCCTGGCAGGGTCCTCCCAGAGTGACTGGGCTCTGGGGTCAAATTACTGAAGGTGGATTCAGACAGAAGCTGATGATTATTCCCCCACATCCGACGCATCCACCTGCAGCCAAACTCTCTGGGCCACTGGTCAGTTCCAACCATCTCCTTCCTTCCTGGTAGAGGAACCATATTTGGGGCTAACAGCTCCATAGGACAAATTCCAGATTCAAGGAGGGGATTTTTCCCATGAAGCCCTAGATGCAGAGTGCAGACCCCTCTCTTCATTAGGGGCTTTTCTTCTGCCCCAGACACACCTAGAGACCCAGCACAGCCAGCCTCCCATTGTCCCCTGCCTGGACCTCAGGGAGCACTCCCAGGCCACCCTCCTCCAATGGATGGATGCATGGAGTGGCTCCTTCTGGTTCCTCTGCAGGCACACTCTGCTGCTCTACTTCATACACCTGCTCCTAGTACACTGTCTTGGCCTTTCTCTTCACACCCTCGGGGCCACCCCAGCCACCCCAGGGCTCCCGTAGTCATTCCAGAGACCTGCTGGAGATGCCCTCAACCGATCCCAGACACCCATCAGCCTCTCCAACTCAACATCTCCCCCATCCTCCTCCCAGGATAACACAACCATCCCGCTCCCCAACCTGGGATCTAGACAGCAAACCTTTTTAAGTTTATTGGTTATAATTTAATATTTTCGTATTACTTTTAAATGAGTAATACAGGGATCCCTGGGTGGCGCAGCGGTTTGGCGCCTGCCTTTGGCCCAGGGCACGATCCTGGAGACCCGGGATCGAGTCCCACGTCGGGCTCCCGGTGCATGGAGCCTGCTTCTCCCTCTGCCTGTGTCTCTGCCTCTCTCACTCTCTCTGTGACTATCATAAATAAATAAAAATTAAAAAAAAAAAAAGAATATTAAAAAAAAATAAATAAATAAATGAGTAATACATTCACCTGGCCCCAAATTCAAAAGCTACAAAAGAGCTTATTACAATAAGTCACCCTCCTGACCCACCGCCCAGCTACCCAGTTCTTCCTAGAAGGTCACTTCCATTGCCATTTTCATGTGTGTCCTTCCTGGGATCTTCAAGCAGAAAAAAAAAAAAAAAAAAAGCATTCTTCACTTCCTTTCTCTCACCCCAAAAAGGAGCCCAGGATGCCCAGTGTGCTGCACTTTGCTGGTTTCCATTTACTGTGTACCTTGAGGTTTGTTCTGAATTTGGTTCAGAAAGAGCTTCCTGCTTCATTGTTGCAGGTGAATCCCATGTTCAGCCTAAGTTATTCAGATTAGTTCCAATGAAAGGACAGGTAGGGGCAGCCTGGGTGGCTCAGGGGTTTAGCACCGCCTTCAGCCCAGGGCCTGATCCTGGAGACCCTGGATTGAGCCCCACGTCGAGCCCACGTCGAGCCCCACGTCGAGCCCCACGTCGAGCCCCACGTCGGGCTCCCTGCATGGAGCCTGCTTCCCCCTTTGCCTGTGTCTCTGCCTCTCTCTGTGTGTCTCTCATAAATAAATAAGATCTTTAAAAAAAAAGGAAAAAAGAAAGGACAGGTAGGTTCCCCCCACCTTTTGCTCCTCCTGCCTCGTGGCCTGTACAACAGTGCACCTGCACAGTTCCCCCAGGTGCGAGTATCTGAAGGCCCCTCCCTTGGGAAGGGCTGCTGGGTGACAGGGGCGTCCTTTGTGCCAAATACCCTCCACTGGGGCTGTACCCCTTCACCCTCCACCAGCAGCGCCCGAAAGCTCCTCTCCCACGTTCCCAGCACAGGCTTTCAGACGACTTTCTTATTTCTGATGCTCCAGGACAAAAACAGCTATACTGCAATGGAGCGTTCATTTGCATTTCTTTTAGTATGAGTGAGCATTTTTCCAGAGGGTTAAAAGCCATTTGTATTTCCCTTCTCTGTGAACTGTGTTTTCATACCCTAGCTCATTTTCTTCTTTGGCGTTGGGGCTTTTCATTGATTTCCATATTAGGGAAATTAGCTCTCCCTCCATCGCCAGAGTCGTGTTTTCCCAGCTCCATCATTGGCTTCACTAAATAGTGATTTGAACCATGGAGATTTTTTTTCATCTTGATATTGTTCAGTTCATTAGGCTTTTCTTTTATGGCGTCTAGGTTCTTTGTGATTCTCAGAAAGGCCCTGCCACTCTGAAATCACATTTTAAGAAACGTTCTTCTATGGTTTCTGTGCACCGTGTTATAGTTTACCTTTTTACATTTGGTTATTTGCTACATCTCTACAGAGTAAATGCTGTTTTTTTTTTCCAGATGGCTACTCATCGGAGCAGAGCCACTTACCAAACAGTGGATTTTCTCCCGGCTGACTGAGAAGCTACCTTGACCTCCCATAAGTTTGCTCACGCATTTTAATACTCCTCTGATGGGGCATTGTTTGCTCAGTCCCAGCACCCAGCACCAGGCCCCTGCAGGGCCCTGCGGTTCTTCCCTCCTATTGTTTCTCCACTTGGGCTCCCACTTTCCACCCATAGCTTTAGTTTAATTCTGTTTTGTTTTAGAGATTTTATTTATTCATTTATTCATTCATGAGAGACACAGAGACAGGCAGAGACACAGGCAGAGGGAGACGCAGGTTCCCTGCAGAAAGCCCGATGTGAAAAGCCTGGAGTCCCAGGACCCCAGAGTCACACCCTGAGCCAAAGGCAGATGCTCAACCACTGAGCCACCCAGGTGCTGCGCCCTCCCATCCCTCTCCTCCACAGCTTTAGTTAAGAATGTAGATAGGTGAGTGCCGGTGCTGGGGGCTGTGGGAGGAAGGCCAGGAGCTTTCCCAACTGGTAATGGGATCATGTTGGCCCTTGGGGAAGCTCACTCTGATTCAAGGTCCCCATGTTTGTCCCCACCCCCACTCTTTTGTCCCTCCACCAGGCCCAGACCAGACCGTTGGTAGGTCTTCAGAGCCACACTCAGTCTGGCCTCGCACCTGCCATTCCCTCCACCCAAAATCCCTGCCCTCCCCCTCTACCTGACCAAATCCTGTTTCTCCTCCAAGACTGAGCATTTGGTGTCCCCCCTGGAGCCCCGCACCCTCTGCTTACTTCCCCACACCTCAGTCCTTTTCACGGAAGGGCAGAAGCAGAGAGCTCAACCGCAGCCTGCCCGGTAGCCTTCAGGCAGGCACATAAAGGGCACAGAACAAGCCAAAGTAGGGACACAACTTTGCCCTGGACAGACAGACTCTAGGAGTCTGGGGGCAACTTCTCCATGCCATGCAGTACATCCTCCCCATCTTGTCCAAGCATGGGTCTTGGGTTTTGATTCTCAAAGTCTCCTTCCTCCTCCAAGTACCCCCAGGCCATTAAACCCTTTGGCTCCTGCCTTTCTCCTTGTGCCCTGGCCTTGGATGCCAGCCCTCTGGTTCTGCTGGCTCCACTGCTGGATGGGCCAGGGGACTCGGATGCTGAGCAGGGAGGGGAAGACACCTGCAATCTCTGGGGCGCGGGGCTGCGGGGAGGATGGCCTCCTGCCTGTGAGCCCGTGGGCCCTTTTCGGAACACACACCAGGCATCATGCAGCCCGTATTTTTTTAATATAATTTTTTTAATTTTTATTTATTTATGATAGTCACAGAGAGAGAGAGAGAGGCAGAGACACAGGCAGAGGGAGAAGCAGGCTCCATGCACCGGGAGCCCGACGTGGGATTCGATCCCGGGTCTCCAGGATTGCGCCCTGGGCCAAAGGCAGGCGCCAAACCGCTGCGCCACCCAGGGATCCCCCATGCAGCCCGTATCTAACAAACTAGTCCTGGGTGCTAGGCCCTCGGGGAAATGGCAGTGGGCAAAGCCAAGTCCCTGCCCCGGGGAAGGTCACATGCTGGTAGGGACCCAGACAAGACACAGGTTAATGCATACAATGGTAATACAGGTGGTGAAAGTGCCGCAAAAAGCTAACAGGGGAGGCCGAGGAGAAGAGAGACGGAGAAGGGAAGCAGTCAATGGGATTAGAAGCCAGACTGCGCTCTGCAAAGACGGGGAAGGGTACTGCGGGCGGAAGGACCCGCCAGGGGCAGAAGCGGGGAGGCGCTGGGCGTCTTCAGGGGCGGCAAGAAGGCGGGCACCAGCAGAGCGGCTGGGGGCCTGGAGGCTCCGGTGACCACCGCGCCCTCCTGCCCGGAGCCCAGAAACCCCATCCGCATCGAGAAGGCGCCCCCTGGCGGCCGCCTGAGGACTAGACCCCAGTGGGACAAGGGCGCCGCGGGGAGAGCCTGCGCTCACCGCCCTGCCCTGTCCAGGCCGGAGCACCGGGAGCAGGGAGGTGGTGTGGAGGGTAGGACATCGGACATGGGGCGGGGGGGGGGCGGACCTCGGGTATCTTCTGTCGGTCCACGGGATTTGCTGATGCAGTCAACGGTGGCGCCAGTTCGATTCCTAGCGACCGCGAAGACGGACGTGTCCTTTAACCAGGAAGGAGCGACTGGGAGGACAGGGTTTGCAGTGTCAGGAATCAGGATTTCCATTGAGAAGCCTTTTATTTTATTTATTTTTATTTTTATGATTTTATTTATTTATTCATGAAAGACACAAGAGAGAGGCAGAGACACAGGCAGAGGGAGAAGCAGGCTCCCTGCGGGGGGCCCGGTGTGGGACTCGATCCCGATCCCAGGACCCCGGGTTCACGCCCTGAGCCAAAGGCAGAGGCTCAACGGCTGAGTCACCCAGGCTTCCCTGTTGAGAAGCCTTTTAGACAAGGGCATGTCAAGTGCACTGTCGCAGGATGAGTCTGGAGCAAGGGGAAAGATCCTGGATGGACATAAGCTGGAGTTGTCCCGAGGCAGTTGTACTCAAAGTGGCAGGAGGTCACCCAGGGGAGGAGTGCCCCTCAAGACAGGCAGGACCACCCGACGGCCCTACTCGGGGCTGCCTCCTTCTCTGCCTTGGGCTGCATGAGCTGAGGCTCCCTCCCATTGCCAGCCTCCCCATCCAGACAGAGGAACTGGGAGGCATTAGGAGAGAAGAAAGCCCCTTCTACCACCTACCTGGGGCCTCTCTGTGTCCCCCTCCAGGCTTTTCCGGCCCTGCCCCCAGCCATGTGCCCAGGGCCTCCTCCCCCTGAGCCCCCAGCCAGCAGCCTGTTCTTAGATCCCTCATCCTGCAGGAGCTACCCAGACCACCCTGATGTCTTCCTTCCTTGTCCTTGTCTCCACACACCTGACTGGCCCCCACCCAGGAACCTAGACCTCCTGACCCACCCCGTTCCCCTCCATGGACTCCACCAAAGGCTCAGCAAGGCCCCAGGCGCTCAGCAATCCCCTTACCAAGCCTCCAGTGCTTTCCTTCACACACACCACCCTCCCCTGACCCCATTCTGGAAGCCCCGACCTCTCCTTCAGGAAAACATGGTTTCAGCTTCCACCCCACCCAAACCCATCCTGAGAGGGCCCTGTCCTCCAGCACTGGCCTGTACCTCCCTGGAGGCACCTGTGTGCTCACAGCCTCCCCACCTTGGCCCCTGCCTCCTCGGCTACAGCGGCTCCTCCACGTGCACAGTTGCCAGGAGCAGCACGTACACCTTCCAGACCCACACAGCGGATCTAGCTGGTGCAGTTGCCTTGGTGTCCCAAACCACAGTTGGAAGGGACCTGGGAAAAACAGTGCTCTGAGCCCTCCAGGCTCCTGTATTCATGGGAGCACAGCAGAGCGGGTAGGGCAGAAGGCCAGTGAGCCAGCCCACAGCTTCATCTCAGGCCCCCTGCTCCCAGATTCTCTGCATCACCTGCTTGGGGGGCTCCTGACCCCCTTTGAAGTACTTCTGATGCGCTTACCTTGCATTGCTTTGGGCTCCTTTGCCCAAAGGAGCCCAGCTGACTCTCAATTGCAGGTAACAGAAACCCAGCAGCGGAGGCCTGAACAGGCAGGGGTTTATCCCCTTGTTCAGCAAGATGCCAGGAGGAGGCAGCCGAGGCCTGGAGCCACAGCCTTATGAAGCCATCAGGAACTCAGACTCATCCTGTTTTTTGTCCCCACCGTCCTTAGCTCTTATCCTGCATCTCAGGCTTGCTGTCTTGGCTGCAAGATGGTGGCTCCCAGCCTCATACCCACATGCCAAGAGGCAGGAAAGGGGAAGGGAAGGGGGGCCCAAATAGCATTCTCCCAATGAGCATCTCCTTCTATTTGGGAAGGGACCCCCCTCCCCAGGGACTTCCTCATTGGTCAGAATCAGATGGCCACTTTGATCACAAAGGACACTGGGAAATAATTTAGCTTTCCAAATTCTATAGGAGAGGAAAAAAATTGGGAGACAAACTGAAAATAGGTGTTGAGGGAGCCAATTTTTAATATTTGACACAGCCATAAAGGGAATTCATTGGCTTATGGAAGCAAGTTGTCCAGGCTTCAGGCATTGGTAGATCCAGAAGCTCCATAGGATATCATCCAGACTCAATCTCCTGCTCTCCATCTGTCACTAACTTCCTGTCAGGATCCCTCTGGTGGCACTAGCAGCTCCAGATTTGCATCATCCTCATGCCTGGAAATCACAGCTGAAAGGAGTTTGGTTTTCCTAGTTGTTCCAGCAAAAATCCCATGATTGAATCCCATTGGCCTTATGTTGGTTGCAGGTCCACCCTTGAGCCAATCACCGCAGCAAGGAAATGGAATATTATATTAGCTGGATCTCTGTATTGCCTTCTCCTTCCCGGATCTAGGGATGGAGTCAGCCTCGTCAATCACATGGACTGGAAGTGAAGGTGTGGTGGTCCCAAAAGACACTCTGAATCTGATGCCAGATAAACATCAATGACAAATGCCTCTAACTCCCTCCATGGCCTTCCCTGAGTAGTCTCCTCTGATCCTTCTACCTCTCTGACATCATCCTCAGCTCTGGGCCCTTCTTGCAGCATGGACCCCACAGTGCTGGTTTCTGTGAGGATCTGAACTCAATTGTCCAAAGCCTCCACGAACATGCACATGCAGTCCTACGACCTCATGGTCACCTGGATACATGTCAATGACACCCAGATACATTTCTCCTAACTAGATCTTGCTGTGGAGCTCAAGACCCATTCAGTGAGCCAATTTTTTAATATTTGCCACAGCCAGAAATACACATAACATCAAATTTCCCATCCTACCCATTTTATGCAGACAGTTCAATGGTATTCGATATAGTCATGGTGTTGAACAACCAGCAATGCCATCTGTCCCCAAAGCTCTTTTCACCCTGTAAAACTGGAACTCTGTCCTCATTAAACACTAACTCCTCACCCCCTGCTCCCCCAGCCCCCGGCCCTCACCCTCCTATCTTCTGCCTCCCTGATTTTGGCCACTCTAAATACCTCATATAAGCGGAATCATACGGTGTTTGTCTTTTGGTGGCTTACTTCATGAGCGTAATGAACTCAGGGTCCATCCACGTTGTTGCATATGGTGGAATTTCCTTCCTTCTTAAGCCTGAATAATATTCCAGTGTAAGGAGGCGGCACACGTGCTTATCCATTCATCTGTAAGGGGCACGTGTGGCGTTTCCACGTTGTAACTACTGTGGATGATCCTGCTGTGAACACGGGTTTACAATATCTCTTCAGGACCTTGCTCTCCATTCTTTTGGGTGTGTCCCCAGAAGTGGAATTGCTAGATCATCTGGTAATTCTATTTTTCATTATTTGAGGAGCCTCCATACTGTTTCCCACAGCACTGGCGCCAATTTACCTTCCAGCCCAAGGTGCCCACGGGTTCCAATTTCTCCACATTGTCACCAACACTTCTTTGTGGTTTGTTTGTTTACTAAAAATTATCCTAATGGGTGTGAGCTGATATCCCATTGGAGTTTGGGTTGGCGTCTCTCTCATGATGAATGACGTTGAGCATCCTTTCATGTGCTCCTTGGCCATTTGTATGTCTTCTCTGGAGAAAGATCTATTCAAGGCCTTGCCCATTTTTTAATCAAGTTTGGGTTTTGTTTTAAGTAGGCTCCATGCCAAGCATGGAGCCCAACATGGGGCTTGAACTTATGACCCTGAGATGGAGACCTGAGCTGAGATGCTTAACCAACTGAGCCACCGAGGCGCCCTTGCTTTTTTATTTTCAGAGTTTGGGAATTTTTCTGTATGTTCTGGATGTTAATCTCTCATCAGAAGTATGATTTGTAAATATATTCTCACATTCTGTGGGTTGCCTTTTTACTCTGATGGTGAATTTTACACACAAAATTTTAAATTTTCATAGCTCGCTCAGGATGGACAGCCAAGATGCAAACGCAGACCACCTAACTGCAGAATGCAGGTTCTTAACCATGGACAGATGGACAGGTGATGAAGGGATGGATGGTGGAAGATGGAGGGAGATTGGGAGAGAGGACAAAGGAACAGTTGGGGGGATTCCATGAGAGGCCTTCTCAAACTCCAGCTGCAGCCCAGCCATTCCCCACCTGCCCACCCTACCCCCCAACAGGGCTAGGCGAGGGGGAGGCAGGTAAGGCATCAACTCAGGCCCAGAATCTTTTTTCTTTTTTTTTAAAGATTTTATTTATTGATTTGAGAGGGAGAGAGAGAGACAGAGAGAGTGCACATGAGCAGGGGAAGGAAGAAGCAGACTCTTCCCCAAAGGGAGCCTGATGTGGGTTTCATCCCAGGACCCCGGGATCATGACCTGAGCAGACACTTAACTAACTTAACCTCAGACACTAACCTCAGAATCTAAGAGAAAGCCAAAACTTCACGAATCAAGATAAATAATAATTTGTGATAGTTTTATAAATCAAAATCAAAGCAATAAATCATGGTGGGAAAAATATCCACCACTTAAATAAAGATAGGATGTGAACCAGCCCTGGTGTGACCTCACCCACCTCACGTGGTCCAGGCCCTACTTACCAACCCAGAACCTTCCTGCCGCCCCCACCACCACCACCACTTCACCCCCACCGTTGCCCCAAGGCCAGTAATGGAGAGTCAGGATGAATGGGGTGAGGACCGGGTTGCCAGGGTCTGCTCAGCCTCCAGTCCCGCCACAGTCCCGGCCCCAGGACTCCCCCACCCCCGCCCCCAGGGAATCCCAGGCTGTGGCTTCTCTGAGTGGCATCCCTGCCGCCACCACAGGGTGGAGCCCGCGGGCTGCCTTTGGTCTCTGAGGGACCCCGAGGAAGGGGGTGACCTAGGGGACGACCCTCCAGTGCCCCCATCCCACCCCATCCTACCCCACCTCCGTCTGGCTCCTCCTCCCGGCCCAGGCTCCCTGGAGCTGAGGACCCAAGCCAGGCCCTTCCAATGCCCCCCTCACACCTATCCTCATCGGAGGTGCCGTCATTATTCCCGGTTTTGTAGGAAAGGAAACAGAGCCCAGAGAGGGAGAGGGCATGCATTCTGGGCATGTCTGAGGGTTGAGGGAATGAACAGTCCCATCCTGCAGAGTTAGAGACCAAGCTGAGCGTGGCCAAGTGATCAGCTCCCATCGTGGCCGGGAGGCACAAAGCCAGGGGCAAGGCTGGCTTTACCTGAGCACAAGCCCCCTGCTCTTTCTGTGCCATCCTGTGCTCTCAGGCTACCCAATGTGACCCCCACCTGTGAGGCCCCATGTCCTGATCTCAAAACACAATCAGGTCAAGATAGAAGGTTCTAACAGGTGGGCTTCAGGAGTCTTTTGTCCCTCCCACCTCGGTGCTGACTTTGGGCAAGTTGCATCCCACATCTGTGCCAAGGCTGTGTCGGGACCCTGGGGACCTGGGACCACACGGAGAAACCAGAGTGGCCTCCTCCCAGGGTAGCTGAGGGGAATAGAAAGGGCAATAGGAAAAGGGAATGAAAAGGAGGCCTCGGGGTGCTCAGGTCCCCGGCCTCCCGCTCCTGCCATGGTTTTCTCTTCATTAGGGGACAGACCTCAGACGATCCCTGAGGACTTTCCAGCAGGACATTTGGGGACTTGGGTCACAAGCTCACTGCCATCCCAGGCTGCTCTGTTTCACCCAACACCTGGGTACCTAAGGTTACCTGATGACCGGGGTCGCCCCCCAATATGGGGATGGCCAACCACAGGGCGAGCGTGAGGACCCAAGCTCCACACTTCCAGCCTGGCTGGAAACTGCTGCCAGACTCTGCTCTCACTTCCCTGGGCTGCACAGGGAGGGAGTGTCACCACCTCTGACACAGGTTAGCGGCGGGGAAGATGCTCAGACTCCGACCCGCTGGGAGGCTGCCTTTCAGTTTAATGGCATTGGACTGTTGCAGGCCATCATAAGTCGGGGATCCATAGGCCCCTCAAGCTGAGGCGGGAGATCCCTGACCCCCACCCCAGCTAGTATTCATTCAGCAAAACCTACCTTAGCACCAGGCCAGACAGCATAGGCCAGTCGGATAGACCCGGCCTCATCCTTCATAGAGTTTATGCTCTAGTGATGAGAACAAATTTTGAGCAAGTGATTAGGGTGATGGGTTCTAGGATTCTGGCAGAGTGTGCAGGAACCATGAGCACTCAGGTTAGGACACAGTGCCCAGAGAAAGCACAGTTTTCTGTGCCAAGGCCTAAAGCACTGGTAGGAGCTGGCCAGATACAGTGAGGAGAAAGAGTAAGTCAGGGTGCAGAAGTGCCATCTACAAAGGCCCTGGGGCATGAGAGAACATGAGCTGATCAAGACACGGAAGGATGGTCCATGGCGCTGTAGCATAGGGCAAAGGGCAGAGTGGTGGGCAGCAGTCAGCCTCCAGGGGAACTCGCAGCTCATGCTCCGGAGTCTCAATGCCATCTGGAGGGTGGGGTAAGTCCCAGATGGTTTTTAAGCAGAAGAGTGATGCGACCAGTTGGCTTTCAAAGCAGGAAGTCCCAGGGAGCCCCATCACTGCCCCAGGGTAGGGGAGGGGCCAGATTCTGGATGGCGTGGCAACTGGTAGACCAGGCCTGCAACCCACGAGGTGTAGCTGGGGAGCCCCGGCCTTTCCCCGGGCCTCTGTGCCCATGAACGTGACCCCGGGAGCTGAAGAAATGACCCCAAA